>NC_086444.1:28597138-29310034 GCF_028390025.1 Pseudophryne corroboree | reverse complement strand
AAGTGCCGGTTCGTGAGCCAATTAGAGCTCACGGACGGCACTTCCCCCTATTAGACCCGCGGCCGCCGGAGATGATGTAGGAGGGACACAGGGAGGCGCGCTGTGCCCTCCGTGTCCCTCCAACAAGCGGCGGAGGGAAGGAGACCTCTGACTGACATGCGGACGCTCGTCCGCATGTCAGTCTGCTGTAAATCAGTGGCGCCCCCGCAGCCCCTCGCCCCCAAGCCACCGCGAGGGCTGCGGGGGCAGTAGTTACGCCACTGGCTAAATTTAGCACAGCTACGATCAGTTTCCCTAAAATGCGGGGGGACGCCCAGCACAGGGATAGTGCGCCCCCCCATGTCAGGCAAACTCCGTCATACAAGTACAAAAGCATTGCACAGCGGCGATGCTTTTTGTTCTGGAAGAGTAGCTCCCAGCCAACGCAGTTCCTGTGCGCTGGTAGGGAGCTACTCATCGCTGTCCGGGTCACAGCGGCTGCATGTGACATCACGCAGCCACCACGACCCGCCCACCCAACGGTCCGGGCACGCCTGCGTTGCCCGGACTGCGCCCCCTAAACATCGCCCAAACGCCGCCGGCCCGCCCCCTCCTGCCCAGAGACCGCCTCTGCCATGCGCCGGCACACTGCAGCACCGGCGCATGCACACTTCAGATCGGTACTGTGCATTTTTAGCCCATAGGAACGGAGTTGGGAGAGGAAGGGGGGGGGGATATAGCTGCATCCAAAGTACAGCAAGGGTGAGCTATCAGGAGATGCATCCCAGGACTGCTGCCAAATCTTTGGAGTGGGAATGATTTACGGGTACTCATCCTCTGGTGTAAACTGCAAATTTAGGATTATGGTAGGTGTTGGCGGGGTCTGATTGGCAGAATGCATCTAATACATTACACCTAGATCGTATCTACCTCTTGGCCAGGATGGCACTTGCCAGGGGCACTGGTCGAGGGAGAGGTACCGCCTGGTACTGCCACCTGTGGCCAGAGGATAGTGAACTACTGTGTGGCGTAATTTGAAGTGGCCAAGCCCATTCCCCAAAGGGCCACATACCTAAATTTTTAGCACACAACATCCCTATTTAAAATACAAAAGAAGAGGTGTCAGTCCCTTACATTCCTTAACTCTGACCCAATTATGCAAATATAGCATAATGACTGTGACTGCAGACTAATGGCAGGATAACAGCTGAGGATTTCGTCATTTTGAATAGAGACGACTACCATAAAGAGGTCATAAGACAACTGTCTGATAAAACAGTGTACAAAAAATTTAGAAGTGATCCTTCTCATACCATCCAAAAGAAAATGGAAAATTTTCTACTACTATACACAGGAGGAGGAATCCTAATGGATGAAGAATCTTCTTACATTACAATAGATAAACCTTCCATACCGGCCCTATATGTGCTGCCCAAGATACATAAAAGTTTAGAACAACTGCCTGGGCGCCCTATAGTGGCCAGTACTTCAGCAATAACATCTAATTTATCCCATTTTCTAGACCATATACTACAGCCATTGGTACGGAACACAAGATCCTTTGTTAAGGACACTATTGAAATTTTAAAGAAACTTGAGGCTATGGAGTGGAGATCGAATTACACACTGGTCACAGCCGATGTATCGTCTCTTTTTACGATTATTGACCATACTCAAGGTCTTCAGTCTATAAAATATCATCTTTTAAAGAACAACAAGTAGATTTTACCTTGGATGGTTTGTCTTTTATTCTATATAATAGTTTTTTTTTTTATATGAGGGGGACTTCTATCTCCAGCTGTCAGGAACAGCAATGCGCACTAGGGTGGCACCAAGCTACGCAAATCTATTCATGGACCACTGGGAAGACTCTGTAGTATGGTCTAATCCACAGTGGAGTGCCACCCTGGTGCTATGGAAAGATACATAGATGACATCCTGTTTACAGTATCTGGGGTGGGGATAAGGAGTCCCTCTCTAAATTTTGCCAATATCTAAATTGTAATGATAGGAATATTGTGTTGACATATAATGCAAGTCCGTTGGAGATCATTTTTTTAGATCTTACAATTTATATTGCGAATAATAACATTTGTACAATAGGGTACACTAAAATCGATTGTAATTCATATGTACATTGCATGAGCAATCATCATAAAAATTGGGTGAGAAGTATACCCAAAAGTCAGTTCCAATGGTTACGACGGAACTGTGGTACTATAAAAGTTTTTGATCAACAAACAGAGACGATGGAAAAGAACTTCAAAGAAAAGGGCTATAATGCAAATGATCTACATGAGACAAAAGCTAAAAATAGAATTTTAGATGGCTCCCTTATTACATAAGTAGAAGCGACCACAGAGGGATACTAATGATGAGGTCCGCTTTATAACAAAATACAACTCCAATTTTAGGGAAATAGAAAAGATCATTAGCACCCATTGGAAACTTCTTCTAAATGATCCACTTTTATCGGGACATGTGGGTACTAAACCCACTTTTACCTATAGAAGAGCGGATAATCTTATAAAAGCCTTGGTACAAAGTGCACTTCCAGTGAAAAGAATGGAGACAAGAGTTCTATCAAAAGGTTTCTATAGGTGTGGTTTTTGTGTTATGTGTAAACAGTGTAAAACTGACACTAAAATCACACACTATAGGTCTAATGTAACTTCACAAACCTTTGCAATTCGGGATTTTATCACCTGCAACAGCAGGAATGTAGTCTATCTGCTAGAGTGCTGCTGTGGCCTACAATATGTGGGAAGAACAAGCAGAAACCGACAGTAACGTATGAGAGAACATTGTCGCAATATTCAAAAAGGGTTAGATAGCCATAATGTCTCTCTGCATTTTAGAGAGAAGCACCAATGTAATATTGGGTCATTAGAGAGTTTCTGCGGAATAAAGTTGGCACGCCCCAATTGGAGGGTATGTGATCTTGAGGGGGCTCTAGCTAGAACAGAGATGAAAACAATCTATGAATTGAAAACACTCAGTCCAAAGGGTCTAAATGTGGACTTTGAGATGAAGCGGTTTTTGTGAACTTGTAATATCTCTGTATGTTTTACTATATGCCCGCACTCCACTAATTTTCTTTTCTTGTATATGTCTGTTTGTGGTTCTTCCCGTATATATGTTCTGTTTGTTATCTGGACTTTACAACATCTTGGGATCATCTATATTGGAGAGGACATCGATATGAACATATGAACAACAAATATGTCCATTGGATCTATGTTAGGATATGCAATTACCCGTAATATATATTAATGATCTCAACGGAGATGTATGAATTATTTGTTTTTAATATGGGTCCGATTGTTATTTACCAACTCCCCTACGCTAATATGCTGGCTTATCATTGTATATTTATATTTATTCCACATGCCGGCTATACACCTGGGGTATACAATTTTGACCGGTTTGGTCTCATTATGTGTGCTAGAGGTCCGAGTGCTGTATCTTCAGCCAATGACTAGCGGACGCTGTATTGCTAGCGGTCAGCTTCTAACACACTATGGTAATGATTGAGGCTAATTTGGTGAGTCATTACTAGTTTTTTTTTTTTTAAACGATCAATATTGGGACTTTTTTCATACACCTCCGTGGATCAATCTTTTCCTTTTTTGTTAAACAATTCTATTCACAAATTTATGTAAATCATACTCTGTATATTGGCCCTCATTCCGAGTTGTTCGCTCGCAAGCTGCTTTTAGCAGCATTGCACACGCTAAGCCGCCGCCTACTGGGAGTGAATCTTAGCTTAGCAGAATTGCGAACGAAAGATTCTCAAAATTGCAAATAGAAATTTCTTAGCAGTTTCTGAGTAGCTCGACACTTACTCTGCCACTGCGATCAGTTCAGTCAGTTTCGTTCCTGGTTTGACGTCACAAACACACCCAGCGTTCGCCCAGACACTCCCCCTTTTCTCCAGCCACTCCCGCGTTTTTCCCAGAAACGGCAGCGTTTTTTCACACACACCCATAAAACGGTCAGTTTCCGCCCAGAAACACCCACTTCCTGTCAATCACACACCGATCACCAGAACGAAGAAAAAACCTCGTAATGCCGTGAGTAAAATACCAATCTTCATAGCAAATTTATTTGGCGCAGGCGCACTGCGAACATTGCGCATGCGCAGTTAGCGGAAAATCGCACCGATGCGAAGAAAAATAACGAGCGAACAACTCGGAATGAGGGCCATGGTATATTACATTAATTAGAGCAGTTTATGATGAATACTCGGCGTGAGCTGCTGCTGATTTACAGGCGCAGACACGCCGGGTAAACATCACTTAAAATGAGAATGTTTCAAATAAGAATGTTTTAAATAAGAAGTTTGTGTAATGGAATATATTTTTCTATTATTATATAAAAAAAAATATTTATTGTATAACATTAATTAAGATGTAAGAGTATGTACTCTGCCAGGTGTAATCATTGTTTTATGAGGATGTGTCTTATTGGTTGGTGAGATCAGGTGATCCTGGCTTTAAAAATGTCAGCATCTGCTCGTGGTGGAATAAATTGAAAAATGAGCACTGCACGCTCCGGAACGTGTTGTTTCGCCGTTTTAGAACTACACCACCATGCTCACTCTACAAATAGCTGGATGAAGATGACAGCCAGGTAACTTCTGCAGGGTGAATCCGGATTTTTCTGTTGGTCGCCAGGCTCTCTGCTAGTGTCTGCTGCTGTTAGCTGTTTTTGAGACTGCCATCTTTTTTGCTGTATTGCTGTGATTTAATTTTATTAAAGTCCTTTTTTTACCTGATGTGAATTCGAGACAGAAACAAAATGTAAATGTGTCTCCTACCAGTCTGAAGTTGTTACTGTGATCCATTTAAAGAAATCGTTACGTGATTGCGAGACAGAATTAGAAAGTAAGTGTGTTCTGTCTGGATCCTTTTGTGAGCTGATATACTGTATATTACAAACAGCTACCTTATCACATGATGGAGGTATCAATATTTAACTGTTAAAGAGACCGTTGGGCGCAGGTGGACGGTTCCATTAGTCTTCAAATCTGAATTAGGGAGTGGGGTGCCCTCCTTTGTTCCATCTACCAGCAGCATTGGTGGTTTCTAGAAGCGCAGATAACCAGAAGAAACTTGTTTTGTTAAAGAAAAAGGCGGTACGCCACTCCTCTCAGAGTATCTCGGCAGTATCGGGTGTCTCGCCCCATATGGCGCATTGACGGTGTATGAGGATACATTTGTACTTAATATCTACATACTCAGGCTACTTACTGTAATGTGTATGACTTGTGTACTGTGGGTTCGCACATGTTTTGTATTCTCAGAGAAGCTACGTCTCCTGTCGAAGACCGGGCGCATACACTCCTGTTATTACCAGGGGTGGTGGAGGCACTTTGTATAACCATGCAGAGTTACTCACATTTCATGTTCCTCAGCCATCTCTGCATTGGTGACAACACGCTATTCTCCCGCCCCCACAGACACATTTTACATTTGTGCTACTCTCATTTCATAGAAACACAGAATGTGACGGCAGATAAGAACCACTTGGCCCATCTAGTCTGCCCCTTTTTTTTTTTTTACATTATTTTTATCCTTATGTCTATCCCATGCATGTTTAAATTGCCCTACTGTCTTAGCCTCTACCACCTCTGATGGAAGGCTATGCACCTTGTCTACTACCCTTTCTGTGAAGTCATTTTTCCTCAAATTTCTCCTGAACCTCCCCCCCTCCAGTCTCAGTGCATGTCCTCGTGTCCTATTGCTTCTCTTCATTTGAAGAATGTTTCCCTCCTGGACCTTGGTAAAACCCTTGATATGTGTGAAAGTTTCTATAATGTCCCCCCTATCCCTTCTCTGCTCCAAACTATACATATTGAGATTTCTTAGTCTTTCTGGGTATGTTGTGTGATGTCGACCATGCACCATTTTAGTTGCCCTTCTTTGTACAGTTTCTAATGTATTAATATCCTTTTGAAGATATGGCCTCCAGAACTGAACACAGAATTCTAGATGAGGCCGTACCAATGACCTATACGGTGGCATTATTACTTCTTTCTGCTGCTGATTCCTCTCCCAATGCAGCCAAGCATCTGACTATCCTTCCTCATTGCTGTGTTACATTGCTTTCCTGCCTTTAAGTCACCTGAAATTAGTGATGAGCGGGTTCGGTTTCTCGGAAACCGAACCCCCCCGAACTTCACCCTTTTTACACGGGTCCGAGCCATACTCGGATTCTCCCGTATGGCTTGGGTAACCCGAGCGTGCCCGAACGTCATCATCCCGCTGTCGGATTCTCGCGAGATTCGGATTCTATATAAGCAGCCGCGCGTCGCCGCCATTTTCACTCGTGCATTGGAAATGTTAGGGAGAGGACGTGGCTGGCGTCCTCTCCGTTATTGTTGAACTTGATTGTGCACTATTGCTTAATTGTTGGGACGGCTGGGGAGCAGCTGTATAATATAGGAGGAGTACAGTGCAGAGTTTTGCTGATCAGTGACCACCAGTTATCCGTTCTCTGCCTGAAAAAAAACGCTCCATATCTGTGCTCAGTGTGCTGCATATATCTGTGCTCACACTGCTTAATTGTGGGGACTGGGGAGCAGCTGTATTATATAGCAGGAGTACAGTGCAGAGTTTTGCTGACAGTGACCACCAGTATACGTTGTCTGCCTGAAAAACACTCCATATCTGTGCTCAGTGTGCTGCTTTATTGTGGGGACTGGGGACCACCAGTATAATATTATATAGGAGGAGTACCGTGCAGAGTTTTGATGACCAGTGACCACCAGTATATAATATATAGCAATACGGTACAGTAGGCCACTGCTGTACCTACCTCTGTGTCGTCATTAAGTATACTATCCATCTAGATTCTATACCTGTGGTGCATTTCAGTTGTGCAGTTTGCTGACACAGTGACCACCAGTATACTATATATAGCAGTACGGTACGGAAGGCCACTGCTCTACCTACCTCTGTGTCGTCATTAAGTATACTATCCATCTACATTCTATACCTGTGGTGCGTTTCAGTTTTGCAGTTTGCTGACACAGTGACCACCAGTATATAATATATAGCAGTACGGTACGGAAGGCCACTGCTGTACCTACCTCTGTGTCGTCATTAAGTATACTATCCATCTACATTCTATACCTGTGGTGCATTTTAGTTTTGCAGTTTGCTGACACAGTGACCACCAGTATACTATATATAGCAGTACGGTACGGAATGCCACTGCTCTACTTACCTCTGTGTCGTCATTAAGTATACTATCCATCTACATTCTATACCTGTGGTGCATTTTAGTTTTGCAGTTTGCTGACACAGTGATCACCAGTATATATAGCAGTACAGTACGGAAGGCCACTGCTCTACCTACCTCTATGTCGTCAAGTATACTAGCTTAGTCACAAAGCGACCTTGGTGCGCCTCTTTTTTTCTTTGCATCATGTGCTGTTTGGGGACAATTTTTTTGGAGTGCCATCCTGCCTGACACTGCAGTGCCACTCCTAGATGGGCCAGGTGTTTGTGTCGGCCACTTGTGTCGCTTAGCTTGGTCACACAGCGACCTTGGTGCGCCTCTTTTTTTTTTTGCATCATGTGCTGTTTGGGGACAATTTTTTTGAAGTGCCATCCTGCCTGACACTGCAGTGCCACTCCTAGATGGGCCAGGTGTTTGTGTCGGCCACTTGTGTCGCTTAGCTTGGTCACAAAGCGACCTTGGTGCGCCTCTTTTTTTCTTTGCATCATGTGCTGTTTGGGGACAATTTTTTTGGAGTGCCATCCTGCCTGACACTGCAGTGCCACTCCTAGATGGGCCAGGTGTTTGTGTCGGCCACTTGTGTCGCTTAGCTTAGTCACACAGCGACCTTGGTGCGCCTCTTTTTTTTTTTTTTGCATCATGTGCTGTTTGTCAGGAATCGACTTACCGCTGTTATGTCTGTCCGCCGGAGCGGACTCCGTCCGGGGTCACTGCATGTTGCTGTCACCTGTCGCCCTGCTCGTGGATACCATCTCAGGCCTGGGAGCGCCCCTGGAGTCAACGGGCGTGTGGGCGCGCCGCGTCCCAGCCGGGCCGCGTCATGGGCGCCGCCATGACAGTTTTCCCCAGTGTAAGTGCGGTAGCCAATCCGGAGCTTGGCCGCACCTCCTCGTCTCACTCCAGCCAATACCTGCCGGTCAGGGGGTATATCAGGAGCTGCAGGGTGAGTCAGAGGTTGTCCTGAACTTTGTGTCACTCCTGCGACCCGTGTGTCTGGACCTGTTCTCCTGTTCCTCCGTGTTCCAGGATATTCTCCTGATCCTCCGTGCTCCTGGATATTCTTCAGTACCTGTCATTTCCGTGGAACTACAAGTACCAGCACCAGCAATACCTTTCTGGCTTCACACCTTCTACACCTGCAGTGTGCTCCAGCCTACAGCAGTAGAGACTCCCTCTCCAGGTGCATTCCGTCATCTCACCTGTGATTCAGCCTGCATGCTGATTGTGCACTTCCAACAGCACAGTGAACATTACCATCGAGTCTCCTGCATTGCTACCAGGTTTGCTACCATTATTCCACCTCTGCTTGCTCCACGTTTTAATTACTCTGGTTCCATTTCTGCATTACAAACTCTGCCATAGACTTTCAAGTTTCAAACCATATTATATCATTGCCATTACCATTGCCGTTACCATTGTCATTTCCATTGCATTCGTTTGTTTTACTTTCTGCTGCATTATTATCTGGACTTTCTGTTATTAATAAATCTACATTGTGCACATGCGCAGAAACCCAATACTGCCTCCTCACTTCATTCCACCTACCTCCACTGACCCACTAGCGCCCCCTCCGGGGACACAAACTAAACCGACTCTGACAGTAAGTTCAGGACAGATGGACTCGGACGGTGGTCAGAGTGTGGGGTCAGGGGCCTTACAAAACCTGGTCTCCCGTTTGGATGGACAAGAGGCTGTGCAGCAGCAGATCTTCCAGTTTCTGCAAGGGATGTCCTCCCGGATTGATACGTTACAACAATCTCTGCTAAGTGCGCCTGCACCTCCAGTTCCTGTTACCCCTGCACATGCAAGTGTAGGGGGTTCTTCTTCTCCGGCTGCATCTGCTCCTGTATCTCGTTTGCACCTGCCTGTGCCTAGCAGGTATGATGGCAGTCCGAAGTTATGCCGTGGGTTCCTCAACCAGTGTGAAGTCCAGTTTGAACTTTTGCCTCATAATTTTCCCACGCCAAGATCCAAGGTTGCTTATATTATTTCACTGCTCTCCGGATCAGCCCTGAGTTGGGTGTCTCCTCTGTGGGAACGTGCCGACCCGTTGATGAACAACTATGCCGAGTTTGTTTCCATCTTCAGACGCATCTTCGATGAACCGGGTCGTACAACATCAGCCTCCGCAGATCTTCTCCAGCTCCGTCAAGGGACTCGCAGTATGGGCCAATACGTCATCCAGTTCCAGACGCTAGCTGCAGAGATCCAGTGGAATAACCAAGCCTTGGTAGCAGCCTTCTGGCATGGACTCTCGGAGAGGATAAAAGATGAACTGGCAACCCGTGATATTCCTGAGCAATTACCCGAGCTAATCTCCCTATGTATCAAGTTGGACTCTCGCATCCGCGAACGCAACAATGAGCGTGCTCGTGCTGAGTGTCGCAAACCAAGAATGGTACCTCCTGTACAGTTGCAGCCTCCACCTTCTGATGAGCCTATGCAAATTAATAGGTCCCGCTTAACTGCTGAGGAGCGGTCAAGGAGACTCCGTGAGAGACTGTGTCTTTACTGTGCGGCAGTAGGCCACCAAATAAGTTCTTGTCCAGTGCGTTCGGGAAACGCCAGATCCTGACTTGTAAGGGAGGAGTCAAGTTGGGATCTTTCAAGCAAGCTCCTTCAACCCAAGATTTCATTCTTCCTGTGACCTTAGAGACGGCGGCTGGACTCCAATCTGCAACTGCGTTGGTAGACTGTGGTGCAGCGGGGAATTTCATCACTCAAGCTGCGGTAGACAAGTTTCATCTGCCGGTCTATGAACTTCCATATCCAGTCTACATCACGGCAGTTGATGGTAGTCGTATTTCTAAGGGTATATCACTCAACAAACCCGGCCAGTGATACTGGGGGTTGGGTTCCTGCATTCTGAGTTAATAAAATTTCTAGTTATTCCTCAGGCAACTCAGGAGATTGTGTTAGGTATGCCCTGGCTCAAGCTACATAACCCACAGATTGATTGGGCTACCTTACAACTAACTGCTTGGGGTTCACATTGCCGTCAGTCCTGTTTAGCCCAAGTTGTTCCTGTCAAGACTTCTGAAATCAAGACCCAGTCTACTCTTCCTATGGCCTATCAAGATTTCGCTGACGTCTTCAGCGAGAAGGCCGCTGATGTCCTGCCGCCCCATAGAGAGTGGGATTGCCCCATCGACCTCATTCCTGGCAAAAAACCACCTAGGGGGCGCACCTACCCGTTATCTGTTCCTGAAACCGAAGCGATGAGCGAATACATCAAAGAAAACCTACAGAAAGGATTCATCCGTCCCTCATCATCACCTGCTGGGGCAGGTTTCTTTTTTGTTAAAAAGAAAGATGGAGGACTACGTCCATGTATTGACTACCGGGGACTTAATGATATTACCGTTAAGAACAGCTACCCGTTACCTCTTATTACCGAGTTATTTGATAGAGTCAAAGGAGCCCGCATCTTCACCAAGTTAGATCTCCGCGGTGCCTATAATCTCATCAGAATCCGCAGCGGTGACGAATGGAAGACAGCTTTCAATACTCGGGATGGCCATTACGAGTACCTGGTAATGCCATTCGGGTTGAGCAATGCTCCAGCAGTGTTTCAACACTTTGTTAATGAAATTTTCCGTGACGTTCTGTACAAGTATCTCGTTGTTTACCTGGACGATATCCTCATCTTCTCTCAAGACCTCCCTTCTCATCGTCTCCAAGTCCGTGAAGTCCTCCGACGTCTTCGTGAGAATTGTCTTTACGGCAAATTATCTAAGTGTACCTTTGAGGTTACCTCCATACCCTTCCTGGGGTATATAATTCCTGGATCGGATCTCCAGATGGACCCGGCAAAATTGGAAGCTATTGCCAATTGGTCCATTCCGAACACTCTCAAGTCCATTCAACGATTCCTGGGCTTTGCCAATTATTATAGGAAATTCATCCGAGGCTTTTCAACTCTCATTGCTCCTATTGCTAGCTTAACTCGGAAAGGGGCAGATCATTCCAACTGGTCAGAAGATGCCCTGGCTGCGTTTCAAAAAATCAAGATGGCTTTTGTTACCGCTCCAGTTTTGTTACAGCCCGATATTAATAAGCCATTCGAGTTGGAGGTGGATGCTTCCACAGTAGGAGTGGGAGCTGTTCTCTCTCAGATGGGAGCTGACGGGAAGATTCATCCCTGTGGATTCTTTTCCCGTAAATTTCTTCCTGCAGAAGTTAATTATTCCATCGGAGATCAAGAGCTTCTGGCGATTAAACTGGCCCTTGAGGAATGGAGGTATCTCCTGGAAGGGGCGAAGTTTCCATTTAATATCTATACGGATCATAAAAACCTGCTCTACTTGAAGGCAGCTCAGTGCCTTAATCCTCGCCAGTCCCGATGGGCTATGTTCTTCTCCCGTTTTAATTTCAAGCTCCATTTACGCCCAGGTTCTCAGAATACCAAAGCAGATGCCTTGTCTCGATCCATGGAATCTGAGGACGAGATATCCGATCCAGTACCACGCTCCATCCTGGATCCTGTTGCTTTTGCTTCTTCACAAGTTTCTCCAGCTCCGCCTCCTGGTAAGACTTTTGTTGCTCCTGAACTCCGTTCTAAGTTGTTGTCTTGGGCTCATCAGTCTAAATTTACTGGGCATCCTGGTGTCCTAAAGACTTTTAAATTTCTCTCTGAAACATACTGGTGGCCGAAGATGAAAGTCGACATCAAAGACTTTGTGGCGTCTTGCCCTAAATGTGTGCAGCACAAAACTCCTCGTCAGTCTCCAGCAGGTCAGTTACAGCCATTATCCATTCCCAGCCGTCCTTGGTCACATCTGTCTATGGATTTCATCTCTGACCTTCCCTCCTCCCAAGGATTCAATACCATCTGGGTAGTGGTCGACAGATTTACCAAAATGGCTCATTTTGTTCCACTCCAAGGACTTCCTTCCGCTCCAAAACTGGCTCAAATCTTCCTACGGGAGATTTTCCGTTTACATGGACTACCCACTGAAATAATATCTGACCGTGGAGTTCAGTTTGTGGCAAGGTTTTGGAGAGCTCTCTGTTCTGCCATGCAGGTCCATCTCAAGTTCTCGTCAGCGTATCATCCTCAGACGAATGGGCAGACAGAGAGGGTAAACCAGGAGTTGGAAACTTTCCTGAGACTGTACATATCATCTTCCCAAGATGACTGGGTAGATTTGCTCCCGTGGGCTGAATTCGCTCACAATTTCCGCTACCACACAGCTACTGAAACTACTCCGTTCTTCGCTGTTTATGGGCAGCATCCACGAGTTCCTGATTTTCAAGACCTTCCTAGCATCGATGTTCCTGCTGCCACTACTGTCCTCAGTCAGTTCTCAACAATCTGGAGGAAGATTCATACTTCACTCAAAAAGGCTTCTGCCCGGTACAAATTCTTTGCCGACCGCAAGAGACGTGCAGTTCCCAGCTTGAAACCTGGGGATAAAGTCTGGCTGTCAACACGGAATCTTCGTCTTAAAGTGCCTTCGATGAAGTTTGCACCACGCTTCATTGGTCCTTTCTCCATCGAAAGAGTTCTAAATCCTGTGGCTTACAAGCTCAAGTTACCCTCTTCATTGCGTATTCCTAATGCTTTCCATGTCTCTCTCCTCAGACCATTAGTCCTAAATCGCTTCCAAAGAGCTCTTCCAGCTGGCCCCAGCATTCCAACTCAGCGGGGCATAGAGTTCGAGATAGAGAAGATCCTGGACTCCCGTCACCGGTATGGTCGTCTGCAATATCTCATCGACTGGGCCGGCTATGGTCCTGAGGAGAGGAGATGGGTGAACTCTGCTGATGTCCACGCTCCCAGGTTGGTCCGTGTTTTCCACAGGTCTCATCCTTCCAAGCCACGTGGGTGTTCGGTGCCCACCCATAAGGGAGGGGGTACTGTCAGGAATCGACTTACCGCTGTTATGTCTGTCTGCCGGAGCGGACTCCATCCGGGGTCACTGCATGTTGCTGTCACCTGTCGCCCTGCTCGTGGATACCATCTCAGGCCTGGGAGCGCCCCTGGAGTCAACGGGCGTGTGGGCGCGCCGCGTCCCAGCCGGGCCGCGTCATGGGCGCCGCCATGACAGTTTTCCCCAGTGTAAGTGCGGTAGCCAATCCGGAGCTTGGCCGCACCTCCTCGTCTCACTCCAGCCAATACCTGCCGGTCAGGGGGTATATCAGGAGCTGCAGGGTGAGTCAGAGGTTGTCCTGAACTTTGTGTCACTCCTGCAACCCGTGTGTCTGGACCTGTTCTCCTGTTCCTCCGTGTTCCAGGATATTCTCCTGATCCTCCGTGCTCCTGGATATTCTTCAGTACCTGTCATTTCCGTGGAACTACAAGTACCAGCACCAGCAATACCTTTCTGGCTTCACACCTTCTACACCTGCAGTGTGCTCCAGCCTACAGCAGTAGAGACTCCCTCTCCAGGTGCATTCCGTCATCTCACCTGTGATTCAGCCTGCATGCTGATTGTGCACTTCCAACAGCACAGTGAACATTACCATCCAGTCTCCTGCATTGCTACCAGGTTTGCTACCATTATTCCACCTCTGCTGGCTCCACGTTTTAATTACTCTGGTTCCATTTCTGCATTACAAACTCTGCCATAGACTTTCAAGTTTCAAACCATATTATATCATTGCCATTACCATTGCCGTTACCATTGTCATTTCCATTGCATTCGTTTGTTTTACTTTCTGCTGCATTATTATCTGGACTTTCTGTTATTAATAAATCTACATTGTGCACATGCGCAGAAACCCAATACTGCCTCCTCACTTCATTCCACCTACCTCCACTGACCCACTAGCGCCCCCTCCGGGGACACAAACTAAACCGACTCTGACACTGTTTGGGGACAATTTTTTTGAAGTGCCATCCTGCCTGACACTGCAGTGCCACTCCTAGATGGGCCAGGTGTTTGTGTCGGCCACTTGTGTCGCTTAGCTTGGTCACAAAGCGACCTTGGTGCGCCTCTTTTTTTCTTTGCATCATGTGCTGTTTGGGGACAATTTTTTTGGAGTGCCATCCTGCCTGACACTGCAGTGCCACTCCTAGATGGGCCAGGTGTTTGTGTTGGCCACTTGTGTCGCTTAGCTTAGTCACACAGCGACCTTGGTGCGCCTCTTTTTTTTTTTTTTTTTGCATCATGTGCTGTTTGGGGACAATTTTTTTGAAGTGCCATCCTGCCTGACACTGCAGTGCCACTCCTAGATGGGCCAGGTGTTTGTGTCGGCCACTTGTGTCGCTTAGCTTGGTCACACAGCGACCTTGGTGCGCCTCTTTTTTTCTTTGCATCATGTGCTGTTTGGGGACAATTTTGTTGAAGTGCCATCCTGCCTGACACTGCAGTGCCACTCCTAGATGGGCCAGGTGTTTGTGTCGGCCACTTGTGTCGCTTAGCTTAGTCACACAGCGACCTTGGTGCGCCTCTTTTTTTCTTTGCATCATGTGCTGTTTGGGGACAATTTTTTTAAAGTGCCATCCTGCCTGACACTGCAGTGCCACTGCTAGATGGGCCAGGTGTTTGTGTCGGCCACTTGTGTCGCTTAGCTTAGTCACACAGCGACCTTGGTGCACCTCTTTTTTTCTTTGCATTATGTGCTGTTTGGGGACAATTTTTTTGAAGTGCCATCCTGCCTGACACTGCAGTGCCACTCCTAGATGGGCCTGGTGTTTGTGTCGGCCACTTGTGTCGCTTTGCTTAGTCCCACAGCGACCTTGGTGCGCTTCTTTTTTTCTTTGCATCATGTGCTGTTTGGGGACTATTTTTTTTAAGTGCCATCCTTCCTGACACTGTAGTGCCACTCCTAGATGGGCCAGGTGTTTGTGTCGGCCACTTGTGTCGCTTAGCTTAGCCATCCAGCAACCTCGGTGCAAATTTTAGGACTAAAAATAATATTGTGAGGTGTGAGGTGTTCAGAATAGACTGGAAATGAGTGGAAATTATGGTTATTGAGGTTAATAAAACTATGGGATCAAAATGACCCCCAAATTCTATGATTTAAGCTGTTTTTTAGTTTTTTTTGTAAAAAACACCCGAATCCAAAACACACCCGAATCCGACAAAAATTTTTCGGTGAGGTTTTGCCAAAACGTGTCCGAATCCAAAACACGGCCGAGGAACCAAATCCAAAACCAAAACACAAAACCCGAAAAGTGTCCGGTGCACATCACTACCTGAAATAGTGACTCCTAGATCCCTATCCTCCTTAGTAGTTTCCAGTATAGTGCCATTAATACTATATTTAGCCTTTGAATTTTTGAGACCCAAGTGCATGATTTTGCATTTTTTTGGCATTAAACTGTAATTGCCACACTCTTGACCATTCCTCTAGTCTACCTAGATCCTCAGGGTGGGAAGGTGACTATTCTGTTTATAAGCACAGGTGTGCGCTGACCTCCGAGTTTTGGATGTTTATTTACTTTGTGTTTTGGTTTTGCCGAAAACCGCTTTCATGTGTTTTGGTTTTGGATGTTTATTTACTTTGTGTTTTGGTTTTGCCGAAAACCGCTTTCATGTGTTTTGGTTTTTGTAGTTCATTTACTTTGTGTTTTGGTTTTGACGAAAACCGGTTTCATGTGTTTTGGTTTTGGATCTGTATTTACTTTCAAAACTTGATAAAAACATCTAATGCAAAGCCGTGTTACCACTGGCATTTCTTTAATGGGTGCAATGGGTGTGGTGCACACAGGCCTCTGGGTCTGGGGGGGGGGCACACCACACACATTGCACCCATATATTAATTATTACTCTTTGTAGTCCAGCGTCGGGCGTTGCAGCTGCAATGAAAATCTCCTCCTAAATGGCCACTGCGCAGTTGTGAATTTGGTCTCCGGAACATAGTGAGCTCCATGTTTCCGGAGACCTGCGCATGCACAGTAGACGATGCTGGAGACTACTATCCCGTACAGAAGAGGGGGCCCACTCAGATTCTGTACAGGGGCCCCTCCTCTGTGAAAATGCCCCTGCGTGTTGCAGTATGCAAAGATAAGCATGGCTACATCTGTAGGCTAAAGCCTGGATGGCTAAAGTCAGCAATTGAGCAGCGGCACAAACACACGGCAGTTATTTCTGTTAAAAAAAATGTTTTGCAAATTAGTAATGTATTAGCAATAACCAATCAAACCAACTCGCAAGAACTTTCAACAGAAAACAATCCAACACAGAAATTTACTAAGAATCGTGTGTGGAATATCATTGCTCAAAAGCAGTAGTAGTTAACAAACAGCAAACAAAAAAATCTGGAAGCTCGGGTGGGCTTGGTTCTCATAGAACTGTGCCCGCTCATCTCTAGTCACCATACCCTCCAACATGACCTGTTCCATTAGGTACAAAATACTCTGTTCCTGGACTTCTTTGCCAGTGGCAGTTACAGAGGTGGGGCTGCAGCACAGTGCAAAATTCAACTAGGGGTGCCACACCAACTGCCACCCCAAACTGCCAAACATCACCGGCCAGGACTCAGTGGTAGTTGGTGTTGCTCCCCAATTTGAATTTTGGACTGTGCTGCAGCCCCACCTCTGTAACTGCCACTGGCAAAGAAGTCTAGGAACAGAGTATTTTGTACCTAATGGCACGGGTCATGTTGAAAGGTATGAGTCACCATATACATACATTATAGCAGCCAGCGGCAGGTCACCATATACATACATTATAGCAGCCAGTGGCAGGTCACCATACATACATTATAGCAGACAGTTTCAGGTCACCATATACATACATTATAACAGCCAGTGGCAGGTCACCATATACATACATTATAGCAGCCAGTGACAGGTCACCATATACATACATTATAGCAGACAGTGGCAGGTCACCATATACATACATTATAGCAGCCACAGCAGGTCACCATATACATAAATTATAGCAGACAGTGACAGGTCACCACATACATACATTATAGCAGCCAGTGGCAGGTCACCATGTACATACATTATAGCAGCCAGTGACAGGTCACCATATACATACACTATAGCAGCCACAGCAGGTCACCATATACTATATACATACATTATAGCAGACAGTGGCAGGTCACCATATACATACATTATAGCAGCCAGTGACAGGTCACCATATACATACACTATAGCAGCCACAGCAGGTCACCATATACATACATTATAGCAGACAGTGACAGGTCACCATATACATACACTATAGCAGCCACAGCAGGTCACCATATACATACATTATAGCAGCCAGCGGCAGGTCACCATATACATACATTATAGCAGCCAGCGGCAGGTCACCATATACATACATTATAGCAGCCAGTGGCAGGTCACCATATACATACATTATAGCAGCCAGCATGTCACCAGAGATGATGGGATCCAGAGGGGGGACAGCTGAATTTTGATATACTGCCCGTATGCAAGACCCACGAGAACTGAGATCCAACAGCGGGAACAGGATGCTTTGCCTCGTTTTCAGATCCAAGTCAGCTGGGGAGACCTGAGTCCCATTTTAGATTCCTTCGGATCCAGGAATTTCAGATGTGCTTGGCTTTCTGAGAACCAAGCCCACTCATCTCTATTTCTAAGCAAATATAAATTCTACTTATCGACTGCTGAAATAGTGGGGCCAATCCTATTCACAAAGATTTAGCAGGTTAGCCCCTCTCTGTATGAGATATGTACATGCATTTTGTTGTTTGAAGCACACTTAGAGGACTAGACTAATACCAATAGTTATACATTGGAAAAGAAGGGTTCCAGAGGATCATGGCCAGAGTTACAGGACCTGCTACCTTGTTTCCACACACCTTCTCACCAGGTATCTCAAGTTCATCTCTCACATCTGACCTCCTCTTTTGGTACTGCCACCCCAAACGTGTTATTGCCATAATAAACCATTCAGCATCCGGGCCTGGAGTTTCCTCCTTACATGTACAGAACAGTATACAGATGGGTATGATATGCTTAATGTTGACATGAGAATGTCAAGATGGTCATAATGTCAATGTTGGCCATGCCAACAATCTTGATGTAGACACTGATGAAATGTCAACTTGTTAGAATGTCGACATATTGACCCTGGTAGAGCAGTGGTGACTAACCTTCTCCCCATGGCTGCAGCGGCTCTAGTGGTGTCTTCTGGGTTTCTGCTGTCATGTGACCATCCCTTCTGGGTCAGACCTCTGATCATGCATTGTTATGGTAAGTTTTCTTCACTGTTCGTGATCCTTAATTCTCCCTCTAGTGCCTAACCCTAGCTTCTGCCCACAGTCTAACCTTAGCCTTCCCCAGCAGCCTAACCTTAACCTCCCCCACATCCTAACCCTCCTTCCTGCAGCCTAACCCAAATCCCCACCTCTAATCCTCCCCCTAGTACCTAACCCCCATGACCTAACCCCCCTGTAACTCTAACCCCACAGCCTAACCCTAACCTCCATCTGCCTCATAAACCTAACCCTACAGACCACAGCCTAACCCTATTTCCTAATCCTTCCTCTAGTGCCTCACCCTAACCTCTGCCCACAACTAACCCTAATTCTCTCTCTAGTGCCTGATCCAAACTCCCCCATGGCCTAAGCCTAACCTTACCCCTAGTGCCTAACCCTAACCCACCTAGCTGCATGAACCTAACCAACCCTGCCTCCTAACCCTTCTGCCCATATCCTAACCCAACTCTATACTCCTAACCCTCCCCCTAGTGCCTAATATAAACCTCCCCTTCCTCAGCCTAAACCTAACCTGCCTCTAGTGCATAACCCTAACCTCTCCCTAGTGCCTAACCCTAACCTTCCCCCTGCAGCCGAACCCTAACCTACCTCACCACCTAATCCTAACCTCCCCTTGTCTTCTAACCCCTACCACTATTTGTATCTCTAGTGCCTAATCCAACTCCCCCATGGACTAACCCCAAACTCCTCCCTAATGCCTAACCCTAACCCCTTAAGAAGCATGATCTTAACCTACCCTGCCTCCTAACCCTCCTGCCCAGATTCTAACCCAAATCCCGACTCCAATCCCTACCTCTAGTGTCTAATAGCAATCTCCCCTTCCACAACCTAAACATAACCTCCCCCTAGTGCATAACCCTAACCTCCCACCGCAGCCTAACCCTAACCTCCCCGGACTCATAACCCTCTTTCCCACAGCCTGACCCTGATCCCTACCCCTATCCCTAACTCTCACTCTAGAGCATAATCTAAATCTCCCCTCTTGCATCCTAAGACTAAACCCCTCTAGTGCCTAAGGGGGACATTTACTAAGCAGTGATAAAAGCGGAGAAGTGAGCCAGTGGAGAAGTTGCCCATAGCACCCAATCAGCTGCTCTGTATATGTTTATAGTATGCAAATGATAAATGTTACATCAATGCTGATTGGTTGCCATGGGCAACTTCTTCCCTGGCTTACTTCTCCACTTTTATTACTGCTTAGTAAATGTCCCCCTAAACCTCTAATGTCAACATTTCACCTGTCGACAGTTTGGTGAAGTCGACGTCTTACCTGATGACATTTTAACAATGCCGATATCATAACTGTCAGCATTGTGGTGTTGACATTATGAATGTAGAACACTGTTATTGTTGACCTTTCGTCTATACCCCTATGTGGATACATCCCTCTGAGCCCCTAGATCAACTTACCGGCCCTTTCAGTGCAGATGACACAAAAACATACACAGCTGTAAAACGCTGCTCCAATGTATCCAGCAATTAGTTACATCAAACCGAGCTTTATCCCCTTTTCCAAAAATCTCCCAACTCTCCATCGCTTTGCATAATGTAATATTTGATGTGTGCCAAGAGTGAGTGTTTCTCGTCGCGTTAATAATTCAGCATTGCATTCTTATTTAACTATCGTGTGAAATGTTTGAGCGTAGAAAAATGTTCTGGAAGCCGCAGACAGCAGATGATTTAAAGAAAGAAGAAAACATTACATTGACATCATTATAAATATCTGTTGTGCCTGTTTCATTGTACTTATCCATGTGAGATGCTTTTAAACATTTGAATTATAAATGGAACTGTAGTCACATTAATGATAATTTATTTCGGAGGCTTTAGTCAACTACGTTTTCTTCCCCCAAGAAAAAAATACAAGATCACTTTCACAGAAGAAATAAATATAGATCATCCCAGAAAAAAATAAAACAAAACTGTATTGTGAGCTTTATAGATTAGAAAGTGCTCCCCCCCCCTCCCTCCGCCATATATACATAGTATATATAACGGTGCTGTCTGTCGCTGCTACGCTAGATAGTTATAAAAATAAAGAAAACTGGTATAAACACATGGCTGTGAGAATTTTTTTTTCCTATTTAAAAGGGCAATACTTTTACTAGCCATGTGTTGCTACTAAAATATTGCCATTTTAAGTTTTGAAAATTTACATTACATACCTGTAATCGACCCAATGCTTCATAAATAAACTAGTGATGAGCGGGTTCTGATCCTCGGGATCCGAACCCGCCCGAACTTCACCTTTTTTTTGCACAGGTCCGAGCAACTCGGATCCTCCCACCTTGCTCGGTTAACCCGAGCGCGCCCAAACGTCATAATCCCGCGGTCGAATTCTCGCGAGATTCGTATTCAATATAAGGAGCCGCGCATCGCCGCCATTTTTCACTCGTGCATTGGAGATGATCGTGAGAGGACGTGGCTGGCGTCCTCTCAGTTTCTATGTTCAGTGGGCTGCAAATATCAGTGCTCAGTGTGCTGCAAATATCTGTGCTCAGTGTGCTGCAAATATCTGTGCTCAGTGTGCTGCAAGTGCAAATATCTACGTTCTCTGCCTGAAAAATGCTCCATATCTGAGCTCAGTGTGCTGCAAATATCTGTGCTCAGTGTGCTAATTGCTTTATTGTGGGGACTGGGGACCAGCAGTATTATATAGTAGGAGGACAGTGCAGAGTTTTGCTGACCAGTGACCACCAGTATTATACGTTATCTGCCTGAAAAACGCTCCATATCTCTGCTGCATTGTAGTATATAGTAGGAGGACAGTGCAGAATTTTGCTGAACACCAGTACAACTATATATATAGCAGTACGGTACAGTAGTCCACTGCTCTACCTCTGTGTCATCAAGTATACTACCCCATCCATACCCGTGGTGCATTTCAGTTTTGCACAGTTTGCTGACAACCAGTATATAATATATAGCAGTACGGTACAGTAGGCCACTGCTCTACCTACCTCTGTGTCGTCAAGTATACTATCCATCCATACCTGTGGTGCATTTCAGTTTTGCACAGTTTGCTGACCACCAGTATATAATATATAGCAGTACGGTACAGAAGGCCACTGCTCTACCTACCTCTGTGTCGTCAAGTATACTATCCATCCATACCTGTGGTGCATTTCAGTTTTGCACAGTTTGCTGACCACCAGTATATAATATATAGCAGTACGGTACAGAAGGCCACTGCTCTACCTACCTCTGTGTCGTCAAGTATACTATCCATCCATACCTGTGGTGCATTTCAGTTTTGCACAGTTTGCTGACCACCAGTATATAATATATAGCAGTACGGTACAGTAAGCCACTGCTCTACCTACCTCTGTGTCGTCAAGTATAATATCCATCCATACCTGTGGTGCATTTCAGTTTTGCACAGTTTGCTGACCACCAGTATATAATATATAGAAGTACGGTACAGAAGGCCACTGCTCTACCTACCTCTGTGTCGTCAAGTATACTATCCATCCATACCTGTGATGCATTTAAGTTTTGCACAGTTTGCTGACCACCAGTATATAATATATAGCAGTACGGTACAGTAGGCCACTGCTCTACCTACCTCTGTGTCATCAAGTATACTATCCATCCATACCTGTGGTGCATTTCAGTTTTGCACAGTGTGCTGACCACCAGTATATAATATATAGCAGTACGGTACAGAAGGCCACTGCTCTACCTACCTCTGTGTCGTCAAGTATACTATCCATCCATACCTGTGGTGCATTTCAGTTTTGCACAGTTTGCTGACCACCAGTATATAATTTATAGCAGTACGGTACAGTAGGCCACTGCTCTACCTACCTCTGTGTCGTCAAGTATACTATCCATCCATGCCTGTGGTGCATTTCAGTTTTGCACAGTTTGCTGACCACCAGTATATAATATATAGCAGTACGGTATAGTAGGCCACTGCTCTACCTACCTCTGTGTCGTCAGGTATACTATCCATCCATACCTGTGGTGCATTTCAGTTTTGCACAGTTTGCTGACCACCAGTATATAATATATTAGAGATGAGCGGGTTCGGTTCCTCGGAATCCGAACCCGCCCGAACTTCAGGTTTTTTTACACGGGGCCGAGCGGCTCGGATCCTCCCGCCTTGCTCGGTTAACCCGAGCGCGCCCGAACGTCATCATCCCGCTGTCAGATTCTCGCGAGGCTCGTATTCTATCGCGAGACTCGGATTCTATATAAGGAGCCGCGCGTCGCCGCCATTTTCACACGTGCATTGAGATTGATAGGGAGAGGACGTGGCTGGCGTCCTCTCTGTTTAGACTAGAGTACTAGAGAGAGACACAAATTTTGGGGAGCATATTATTAGGAGGAGTACTACTTGCTGCTGATAGTGTGACCAGTGACCACCAGTTTAATTAATCCGTTCTCTGCCTGAAAAAAAACGATACACAGTGTGACACAGTCACATACCATATCTGTGCTCAGCCCAGTGTGCTGCATCATATGTAATACTGTATATCATTATCTGACTGTGCTGAGTGCTCACTGCTCACACAGCTTAATTGTGGGGGAGACTGGGGAGCAGTTATAGCAGGAGTACATATTTTAAGTACAGTGCACACTTTTGCTGCCAGAGTGCCACTGCCAGTGTGACTGACCAGTGACCACTGACCACAAGTATTGTGATTGTCTGCTGACCACCAGTATATTGTGATTGTCTGCCTGAAAAAGTTAAACACTCGTCGTGTGGTGTTTTTATAAACGCATTCTGCAGACAGTGTCCAGCAGGTCCGTCATTACATAAGATATACCTGTCCGGCTGCAGTACTAGTGTGATATATATATATTTTAATTTTATCTTATTATCATCCAGTCTATATTAGCAGCAGACACAGTATGGTAGTCCACGGCTGTAGCTACCTCTGTGTCGGCAGTCGCTCGTCCATCCATAATTGTATACCACCTACCCGTGGTTTTTTTTTTTTCTATCTTCTTGATACTAGTAGCTTACTTTAGGAGTCTGCAGTGCTGAGTCTGACAGACAGTGTCCAGCAGGTCCGTCATTACATAATATATACCTGTCCGGCTGCAGTACTAGTGTGATAAATATATATATTTTAATTTTATCTCATTATCTTCCAGTTTATATTAGCAGCAGACACAGTACGGTAGTCCACGGCTGTAGCTACCTCTGTGTCGGCAGTCGCTCGTCCATCCATAATTGTATACCACCTACCCGTGTTTTTTTTTTTCTATCTTCTTGATACTAGTAGCTTACTTTAGGAGTCTGCAGTGCTGAGTCTGACAGACAGTGTCCAGCAGGTCCGTCATTACATAATATATACCTGTCCGGCTGCAGTACTAGTGTGATATATATATATATTTTAATTTTATCTCATTATCATCCAGTCTATATTAGCAGCAGACACAGTACGGTAGTCCACGGCTGTAGCTACCTCTGTGTCGGCAGTCGCTCGTCCATCCATAATTGTATACCACCTACCCGTGGTTTTTTTTTTTCTATCTTCTTGATACTAGTAGCTTACTTTAGGAGTCTGCAGTGCTGAGTCTGACAGACAGTGTCCAGCAGGTCCGTCATTACATAATATATACCTGTCCGGCTGCAGTACTAGTGAGATATATATATATTTTAATTTTATCTCATTATCATCCAGTCTATATTAGCAGCAGACACAGTACGGTAGTCCACGGCTGTAGCTACCTCTCTGTCGGCAGTCGCTCGTCCATCCACAATTGTATACCACCTACCCGTGTTTTTTTTTTTTCTATCTTCTTGATACTAGTAGCTTACTTTAGGAGTCTGCAGTGCTGACAGACAGTGTCCAGCAGGTCCATCATTACATAATATATACCTGTCCGGCTGCAGTACTAGTGTGATATATATATATATATTTTAATTTTATCTCATTATCATCCAGTCTATATTAGCAGCAGACACAGTACGGTAGTCCACGGCTGTAGCTACCTCTGTGTCGGCAGTCGCTCGTCGTCCATAAGTATACTAGTATCCATCCATCTCCATTGTTTACCTGAGGTGCCTTTTAGTTGTGCCTATTAAAATATGGAGAACAAAAATGTTGAGGTTCCAAAAAGAGGGAAAGATCAAGATCGACTTCCACCTCGTGCTGAAGCTGCTGCCACTAGTCATGGCCGAGACGATGAAATGCCAGCAACGTCGTCTGTCAAGGCCGATGCCCAATGTCATAGTACAGAGCATGTAAAATCCAAAACACCAAATATCAGTAAAAAAAGGACTCAAAAATCTAAAATAAAATTGTCGGAGGAGAAGCGTAAAAGTGGCAAGGAACGGCTGAGGCCCTGGCCTATGTTCATGGCTAGTGGTTCAGCTTCACATGAGGATGGTAGCACTCAGCCTCTCGCTAGAAAAATGAAAAGACTCAAGCTGGCAAAAGCACAGCAAAGAACTGTGCGTTCTTCGAAATCCCAAATCCACAAGGAGAGTCCAATTGTGTCGGTTGCGATGCCTGACCTTCCCAACACTGGACGTGAAGAGCATGCGCCTTCCACCATTTGCACGCCCCCTGCAAGTGCTGGAAGGAGCACCCGCAGTCCAGTTCCTGATAGTCAGATTGAAGATGTCAGTGTTGAAGTACACCAGGATGAGGAGGATATGGGTGTTGCTGGCGCTGGGGAGGAAATTGACAAGGAGGATTCTGATGGTGAGGTGGTTTGTTTAAGTCAGGCACCCGGGGGAGACACCTGTTGTCCGTGGGAGGAATATGGCCATTGACATGCCTGGTGAAAATACCAAAAAAATCAGCTCTTCGGTGTGGAAGTATTTCAACAGAAATGCGGACAACATTTGTCAAGCCGTGTGTTGCCTTTGTCAAGCTGTAATAAGTAGGGGTAAGGACGTTAACCACCTCGGAACATCCTCCCTTATACGTCACCTGCAGCGCATTCATAATAAGTCAGTGACAAGTTCAAAAACTTTGGGCGACAGCGGAAGCAGTCCACTGACCAGTAAATCCCTTCCTCTTGTAACCAAGCTCACGCAAACCACCCCACCAACTCCCTCAGTGTCAATTTCCTCCTTCCCCAGGAATGCCAATAGTCCTGCAGGCCATGTCACTGGCAATTCTGACGAGTCCTCTCCTGCCTGGGATTACTCCGATGCATCCTTACGTGTAACGCCTACTGCTGCTGGCGCTGCTGTTGTTGTTGCTGGGAGTCGATGGTCATCCCAGAGGGGAAGTCGTAAGCCCACTTTTACTACTTCCACCAAGCAATTGACTGTCCAACAGTCCTTTGCGAGGAAGATGAAATATCACAGCAGTCATCCTGTTGCAAAGCGGATAACTGAGGCCTTGACAACTATGTTGGTGTTAGACGTGCGTCCGGTATCCGCCGTTAGTTCACAGGGAACTAGACAATTTCTTGAGGTAGTGTGCCTCCGTTACCAAATACCATCTAGGTTCCACTTCTCTAGGCAGGCGATACCGAGAATGTACACGGACGTCAGAAAAAGACTCACCAGTGTCCTAAAAAATGCAGTTGTACCCAATGTCCACTTAACCACGGACATGTGGACAAGTGGAGCAGGGCAGGGTCAGGACTATATGACTGTGACAGCCCACTGAGTAGATGTATGGACTCCCGCCGCAAGAACAGCAGCGGCGGCACCAGTAGCAGCATCTCGCAAACGCCAACTCTTTCCTAGGCAGGCTACGCTTTGTATCACCGGTTTCCAGAATACGCACACAGCTGAAAACCTCTTACGGCAACTGAGGAAGATCATCGCGGAATGGCTTACCCCAATTGGACTCTCCTGTGGATTTGTGGCATCGGACAACGCCAGCAATATTGTGTGTGCATTAAATATGGGCAAATTCCAGCACGTCCCATGTTTTGCACATACCTTGAATTTGGTGGTGCAGAATTATTTAAAAAACGACAGGGGCGTGCAAGAGATGCTGTCGGTGGCCAGAAGAATTGCGGGACACTTTCGGCGTACAGGCACCACGTACAGAAGACTGGAGCAACACCAAAAACGCCTGAACCTGCCCTGCCATCATCTGAAGCAAGAAGTGGTAACGAGGTGGAATTCAACCCTATATATGCTTCAGAGGTTGGAGGAGCAGCAAAAGGCCATTCAAGCCTATACAATTGAGCACGATATAGGAGGTGGAATGCACCTGTCTCAAGCGCAGTGGAGAATGATTTCAACGTTGTGCAAGGTTCTGATGCCCTTTGAACTTGCCACACGTGAAGTCAGTTCAGACACTGCCAGCCTGAGTCAGGTCATTCCCCTCATCAGGCTTTTGCAGAAGAAGCTGGAGACATTGAAGGAGGAGCTAACACAGAGCGATTCCGCTAGGCATGTGGGACTTGTGGATGGAGCCCTTAATTCGCTTAACAAGGATTCACGGGTGGTCAATCTGTTGAAATCAGAGCACTACATTTTGGCCACCGTGCTCGATCCTAGATTTAAAACCTACCTTGGATCTCTCTTTCCGGCACACACAAGTCTGCTGGGGTTCAAAGACCTGCTGGTGAGAAAATTGTCAAGTCAAGCGGAACGCGACCTGTCAACATCTCCTCCTTCACATTCTCCCGCAACTGGGGGTGCGAGGAAAAGGCTCAGAATTCCAAGCCCACCCGCTGGCGGTGATGCAGGGCAGTCTGGAGCGACTGCTGATGCTGACATCTGGTCCGGACTGAAGGACCTGACAACGATTACGGACATGTCGTCTACTGGCACTGCATATGATTCTCTCCCCATTGAAAGAATGGTGGAGGATTATATGAGTGACCGCATCCAAGTAGGCACGTCAGACAGTCCGTACTTATACTGGCAGGAAAAAGAGGCAATTTGGAGGCCCTTGCACAAACTGGCTTTATTCTACCTAAGTTGCCCTCCCACAAGTGTGTACTCCGAAAGAGTGTTTAGTGCCGCCGCTCACCTTGTCAGCAATCGGCGTACGAGGTTACTTCCAGAAAATGTGGAGAAGATGATGTTCATTAAAATGAATTATAATCAATTCCTCCGTGGAGACATTGACCAGCAGCAATTGCCTCCACAAAGTACACAGGGAGCTGAGATGGTGGATTTCAGTGGGGACGAATTGATAATCTGTGAGGAGGGGGATGTACACGGTGATATATCGGAGAATGATGATGAGGTGGACATCTTGCCTCTGTAGAGCCAGTTTGTGCAAGGAGAGATTAATTGCTTCTTTTTTGGTGGGGGTCCAAACCAACCCGTCATTTCAGTCACAGTCGTGTGGCAGACCCTGTCACTGAAATGATGGGTTGGTTAAAGTGTGCATGTCCTGTTTATACAACATAAGGGTGGGTGGGAGGGCCCAAGGACAATTCTATCTTGCACCTCTTTTTTCTTTAATTTTTCTTCGCGTCATGTGCTGTTTGGGGAGTATTTTTTTGAAGGGCCATCCTCCGTGACACTGCAGTGCCACTCCTAGATGGGCCAGGTGTTTGTGTCGGCCACTAGGGTCGCTTATCTTACTCACACAGCTACCTCATTGCGCCTCTTTTTTTCTTTGCGTCATGTGCTGTTTGGGGAGTGTTTTTTGGAAGGGCCATCCTGCGTGACACTGCAGTGCCACTCCTAGATGGGCCAGGTGTTTGTGTCGGCCACTAGGGTCGCTTATATTACTCACACAGCTACCTTATTGCGCCTCTTTTTTTCTTTGCGTCATGTGCTGTTTGGGGAGTGTTTTTTGGAAGGGCCATCCTGCGTGACACTGCAGTGCCACTCCTAGATGGGCCAGGTGTTTGTGTCGGCCACTAGGGTCGCTTATCTTACTCACACAGCTACCTCATTGCGCCTCTTTTTTTCTTTGCGTCATGTGCTGTTTGGGGAGTGTTTTTTGGAAGGGCCATCCTGCGTGACACTGCAGTGCCACTCCTAGATGGGCCAGGTGTTTGTGTCGGCCACTAGGGTCGCTTATCTTACTCACACAGCTACCTCATTGCGCCTCTTTTTTTCTTTGCGTCATGTGCTGTTTGGGGAGTGTTTTTTGGAAGGGCCATCCTGCGTGACACTGCAGTGCCACTCCTAGATGGGCCAGGTGTTTGTGTCGGCCACTAGGGTCGCTTATCTTACTCACACAGCTACCTCATTGCGCCTCTTTTTTTCTTTGCGTCATGTGCTGTTTGGGGAGTGTTTTTTGGAAGGGCCATCCTGCGTGACACTGCAGTGCCACTCCTAGATGGGCCAGGTGTTTGTGTCGGCCACTAGGGTCGCTTATCTTACTCACACAGCTACCTCATTGCGCCTCTTTTTTTCTTTGCATCATGTGCTGTTTGGGGAGTGTTTTTTGGAAGGGCCATCCTGCGTGACACTGCAGTGCCACTCCTAGATGGGCCAGGTGCTTGTGTCGGCCACTAGGGTCGCTTATCTTACTCACACAGCTACCTCATTGCGCCTCTTTTTTTCTTTGCGTCATGTGCTGTTTGGGGAGTGTTTTTTGGAAGGGCCATCCTGCGTGACACTGCAGTGCCACTCCTAGATGGGCCAGGTGTTTGTGTCGGCCACTAGGGTCGCTTATCTTACTCACACAGCTACCTCATTGTGCCTCTTTTTTTCTTTGCGTCATGTGCAGTTTGGGGAGTGTTTTTTGGAAGGGCCATCCTGCGTGACACTGCAGTGCCACTCCTAGATGGGCCAGGTGTTTGTGTCGGCCACTAGGGTCGCTTATCTTACTCACACAGCTACCTCATTGCGCCTCTTTTTTTCTTTGCATCATGTGCTGTTTGGGGAGTGTTTTTTGGAAGGGCCATCCTGCGTGACACTGCAGTGCCACTCCTAGATGGGCCAGGTGCTTGTGTCGGCCACTAGGGTCGCTTATCTTACTCACACAGCTACCTCATTGCGCCTCTTTTTTTCTTTGCGTCATGTGCTGTTTGGGGAGTGTTTTTTGGAAGGGCCATCCTGCGTGACACTGCAGTGCCACTCCTAGATGGGCCAGGTGTTTGTGTCGGCCACTAGGGTCGCTTATCTTACTCACACAGCTACCTCATTGTGCCTCTTTTTTTCTTTGCGTCATGTGCAGTTTGGGGAGTGTTTTTTGGAAGGGCCATCCTGCGTGACACTGCAGTGCCACTCCTAGATGGGCCAGGTGTTTGTGTCGGCCACTAGGGTCGCTTATCTTACTCACACAGCTACCTCATTGCGCCTCTTTTTTTCTTTGCGTCTTGTGCTGTTTGGGGAGTGTTTTTTGGAAGGGCCATCCTGCGTGACACTGCAGTGCCACTCCTAGATGGGCCAGGTGTTTGTGTCGGCCACTAGGGTCGCTTATCTTACTCACACAGCTACCTCATTGCGCCTCTTTTTTTCTTTGCGCCATGTGCTGTTTGGGGAGTGTTTTTTGGAAGGGCCATCCTGCGTGACACTGCAGTGCCACTCCTAGATGGGCCAGGTGTTTGTGTCGGCCACTAGGGTCGCTTAGCTTAGTCATCCAGCGACCTCGGTGCAAATTTTAGGACTAAAAATAATATTGTGAGGTGTGAGGTGTTCAGAATAGACTGAAAATGAGTGGAAATTATGGTTTTTGAGGTTAATAATACTTTGGGATCAAAATGACCCCCAAATTCTATGATTTAAGCTGTTTTTTAGTGTTTTTTGAAAAAAACACCCGAATCCAACACACACCCGAATCCGACAAAAAAAATTCGGTGAGGTTTTGCCAAAACGCGGTCGAACCCAAAACACGGCCGCGGAACCGAACCCAAAACCAAAACACAAAACCCGAAAAATTTCAAGTGCACATCTCTATAATATATAGCAGTACGGTATAGTAGGCCACTGCTCTACCTACCTCTGTGTATTCAAGTATACTATCCATCCATACCTGTGGTGCATTTCAGTTTTGCACAGTTTGCTGACCACCACTATATAATATATAGCAGTACGGTACAGTAGGCCACTGCTCTACCTACCTCTGTGTCGTCAAGTATACTATTCATCCATACCTGTGGTGCATTTCAGTTGTGCGCAGTATATATATTGATATATTACTGGTATATAATTCCACACATTAAAAAATGGAGAACAAAAATGTGGAGGCTAAAATAGGGAAAGATCAAGATCCACTTCCACCTCGTGCTGAAGCTGCTGCCACTAGTCATGGCCGAGACGATGAAATGCCATCAACGTCGTCTGCCAAGGCCGATGCCCAATGTCATAGTAGAGAGCATGTAAAATGACCCAAAAATCTAAATCAAAATCGTCTGAGTAGAAACGTAAACTTGCCAATGTGCCATTTACGACACGGAGTGGCAAGGAACGGCTGAGTGCCTGGCCTATGTTCATGGCTAGTGGTTCAGCTTCACATGAGGATGGAAGCACTCATCCTCCTGCTAACTTAAAAGAGTTAAGATGGCAAAAGCACAGCAAAGAACTGTGCGTTCTTCTAAATCAAAAATCCCCAAGGAGAGTCCAATTGTGCCGGTTGCTATGCCTGACCTTCCCAACACTGGACGGGAAGAGGTGGCGCCTGTCACCATTTGCACGCCCCCCTGCAAGTGCTGGAGGGAGCACCCGCAGTCCAGTTCCTGATAGTCAAATTGAAGATGTCACTGTTGAAGTACACCAGGATGAGGATATGGGTGTTGCTGGCACTGGGGAGGAAATTGACAAGGAGGATTCTGATGGTGAGGTGGTTTATTTAAGTCAGGCACCCGGGGAGACACCTGTTGTCCATGGGACGAATATGGCCATTGACATGCCTGGTCAAAATACAAAAAAAAAATCACCTCTTCGGTGTGGAATTATTTCAACAGAAATGCGGACAACTGGTGTCAAGCCGTGTGTTGCCTTTGTCAAGCTGTAATAAGTAGGGGTAAGGACATTAACCACCTAGGAACATTCTCCCTTATACGTCACCTGGAGCGCATTCATCACAAGTCATTGACAAATTGAAAAACTTTGGGTGACAGCGGAAGCAGTCCACTGCAAACTAAATCCCTTCCTCTTGTAACCAAGCTCCTGCAAACCACACCACCAACTCCCTCAGTGTCAATTTCCTACTTAGACAGGAAAGCCAATAGTCCTGCAGGCCATGTCACTGTCAAGTCTGACGAGTCCTCTCCTGCCTGGGATTCCTCCGATGCATCCTTGAGTGTAACGCCTACTGCTGCTGGCGCTGCTGTTGTTGCAGCTGGGAGTCAATCGTCATCCAAGAGGGGAAGTTGGAAGACCACTTGTACTACTTCCAGTAAGCAATTGACTGTCCAACAGTCCTTTGCGAGGAAGATGAAATATCACAGCAGTCATCCTGCTGTAAAGCGGATAACTCAGGCCTTGGCAGCCTGGGTGGTGAGAAGTGTGTTTCCGATATCCACCGTTAATTCACAGGGAACTAGAGAATTGATTGAGGTACTGTGTCCCCAGTACAAAATACCTTCTAGGTTCCATTTCTATAGGCAAGCGATACCAAAAATGTACACAGACGTCAGAAAAAGAGTCACTAGTGTCCTAAAAAATGCAGTTGTACCCAATGTCCACTTAACCACGGACATGTGGACAAGTGGACCAGGGCAGACTCAGGACTATATGACTGTGACAGCCCACTGGGTAGATGTATTGCCTCCCGCAGCAAGAACAGCAGCGGCGGCACCAGTAGCAGCATCTCGCAAACGCCAACTCGTTCCTAGGCAGGCTACGCTTTGTATCACCGTTTTCCATAAAAGGCACATAGCTGACAACTCTTACGGAAACTGAGGAACATCATCGCAGAATGGCTTACCATAATTGGACTCTCCTGGAGATTTGTGACATCGGACAATGCCACCAATATTGTGCGTGCATTACATCTGGGCAAATTCCAGCACGTCCCATGTTTTGCACATACATTGAATTTGGTGATGCAGAATTATTTAAAAAACGACAGGGGCGTGCAAGAGATGCTGTCGGTGGCCCGAAGAATTGCGGGCCACTTTCGGCATTCAGCCACCGCGTGCCGAAGACTGGAGCACCAGCAAACACTCCTGAACCTGCCCTGCCATCATCTGAAGCAAGAGGTGGTAACGAGGTGGAATTCAACCCTCTAAATGCTTCAGAGGATGGAGGAGCAGCAAAAGGCCATTCAAGCCTATACAGCTACCTTCGATATAGGCAAAGGAGGGGGAATGCACCTGACTCAAGCGCAGTGGAGAATGATTTCAACGTTGTGCAAGGTTCTGCATCCCTTTGAACTTGCCACACGTGAAGTCAGTTCAGACACTGCCAGCCTGAGTCAGGTCATTCCCCTCATCAGGCTTTTGCAGAAGAAGCTGGAGACATTGAAGGAGGAGCTAAAACAGAGCGATTCCGCTAGGCATGTGGGACTTGTGGATGGAGCCCTTAATTCGCTTAACCAGGATTCACGGGTGGTCAATCTGTTGAAATCAGAGCACTACATTTTGGCCACCGTGCTCGATCCTAGATTTAAAACCTACGTTGTATCTCTCTTTCCAGCAGACACAAGTCTGCAGAGGTTCAAAGACCTGCTGGTGAGAAAATTGTCAAGTCAAGCGGAACGTGACCCGTCAACAGCTCCTCCTTCACATTCTCCCGCAACTGGGGGTGCGAGGAAAAGGCTCAGAATTCCGAGCCCACCCGCTGGCGGTGATGCAGAGTAGTGCTGACAGCTGGTCCGGACTGAAGGACCTGCCAACGATTACTGACATGTCGTCTACTGTCACTGCATATGATTCTGTCACCATTGAAAGAATGGTGGAGGATTATATGAGTGACCGCATCCAAGTAGGCACGTCAGACAGTCCGTACGTATACTGGCAGGAAAAAGAGGCAATTTGGAGGCCCTTGCACAAACTGGCTTTATTCTACCTAAGTTGCCCTCCCTCCAGTGTGTACTCCGAAAGAGTGTTTAGTGCAGCCGCTCACCTTGTCAGCAATCGGCGTACGAGGTTACTACCAGAAAATGTGGAGAAGATGATGTTCATCAAAATGAATTATAATCAATTCCTCCGTGGAGACATTCACCAGCAATTGCCTCCAGAAAGTACACAGGGATCTGAGATGGTGGATTCCAGTGGGGACGAATTAATAATCTGTGAGGAGGGGGATGTACACAGTGAAAGGGGTGAGGAATCGGAGGATGATGATGAGGTGTACATCTTGCCTCTGTAGAGCCAGTTTGTGCAAGGAGAGATTGATTGCTTCTTTTTTGGTGGGGGCCCAAACCAACCAGTCATTTCAGTCACAGTCGTGTGGCAGACCCAGTCGCTGAAATGATGGGTTTGTTAAAGTGTGCATGTCCTGTTTATACAACATAAGGGTGGGTGAGAGGGCCCAAGGGCCCAAGGACAATATCATCTTGCACCTCTTTTTTCTTTCATTTTTCTTTGCACCATGTGCTGTTTGGGGACTATTTTTTGAAGTGCCATCCTGTCTGACACTGCAGTGCCACTCCTAGATGGGCCAGTTCTTTGTGTCGGCCACTTGGGTCGCTTAGCTTAGTCACACAGCTACCTCATTGTGCCTCTTTTTTTCTTTGCCTCATGTGCTGTTTGGGGACTATTTTTTTGGAGTGCCATCCTGTCTGACACTGCAGTGCCACTCCTAGATGGGCCAGGTGTTTGTGTCGGCCACTTGTGTCGCTTAGCTTAGCCATCCAGCGACCTCGGTGCAAATTTTAGGACTAAAAATAATTTTGTGAGGTGTGAGGTGTTCAGAATAGACTGGAAATGAGTGGAAATTATGGTTATTGAGGTTAATAAAACTATGGGATCAAAATGACCCCCAAATTCTATGATTTAAGCTGTTTTTGAGGGTTTTTTGAAAAAAAACACCCGAATTCAAAACACACCCGAATCCGACAAAAAATTTTCAGGGAGGTTTTGCCAAAACGCGTCCGAATCCAAAACACGGCCGCGGAACCGAATCCAAAACCAAAACACAAAACCCGAAAAATTTCTGGTGCACATCACTAAAATAAACCCCCTGATGTCCCATTACCATGCATAAGCAACAAAATTAAGCAAAAGTACCTGGCGTACAACTGCTCCATGGAAGTATTAGGGTGTGGGGGTGCCATTTGCAGTCTATGGTCGGCAGTGGTGCAAGTATGCAGGTACACTCGGGTACGGACAGAGCCGGCCTTAGGTATAGGCAAACTAGGCAAATGCCTAGGGCATTTGGTATGCTTAGGGGCACCAGCAGCTTCTGCTGATTAAAATGATATGTGGCATGCCTATATTCTGTGTGTGACTGCGGCTGTATCTGCATAAGAAATGCTACGTTGCAGTGTATTGCTGGAAATCACTGTAATGTAGCATTTCGTATGCAGATACAGCCACAGTCGTACACAGTATATAGGCATGCTGTATATCATTTTAATCAGCAGAAGCTGCTTGTGCATCATAGCCACATAGTAATGCAAATAAGATGCATTTTCATAAACAAAAAGCGCCCGACGTTAGCAGAGCTGCCAGCTGACTCATGCCAAGCATCTCCTTCAGAACTAGCGGCGGTGCTAGGGGGCACCAGGCAAAATCTTGCCTAGGGCATCATATTGGTTAGGGCCGGCTCTGGGTACGGAGTACCCTTAAGAATTTGGCAGCGGGTACGCAGTACTACCTTCCATACACTTTCCCATTACCACAATTATAATGTGCCACAAAGCAAGAAGACCATGGTGCTTGGCAGCATGACGGCTCCTCAGGGTTACTGGGAGTGCCATAGTGGCTGTATTTATCTGTTATAATGGAAGCATTACTATATATTGTTATTAAATTTGGGGCATTACTATTTATTTGTATTATACTGGAGGTATTACTTTATATTTTTAGTCTTAAAAAAAAGGGGCTGTCGTGTGGCCATGCCACTAGTGTCATGTAACCACTCCCACAAGCATCATGTGGCCACTCCCCCTCACACCACATGACCATGCCCATTTTTTAGTACTTAGTACCACTAAGAAAATATTTCTACTTGCACCACTGATGGTCGGGCCGCTTCCTCTATAGCCGGCAGCACTGAACACTACTAGACACTAGTGCCGTGCCAGAGTCTACTGGGCACAGGGATAATGGCTGCCACTGAGTGCCGATGTGGGACTACAGAGAATTAAGTATTGAAGAAATGGGTGCCCATCTGTGGTGTGTGGGCCACACTCCCTGCACTCATTATAGATACACCACGGAGATGGACATGGAACTGTGGCTGTATCTGCATACAAAATGCTATGTTACAGTGTTGTCCGCTATCTGCCACCCGCTCCCCGTGGCATCCCATCATGCAGGTAAAACGGATGGGGCGATGACGCAACTAAATTTGCATCATTGTAGCCCTGACCCCCACTTTATAATGCCGGTAATGTGGGCAAATGGCTCAAATTAAGACAACAATACCAATGTTATATAATACAATTACTAGAGCTTCCGCCACATCATGCAGTGTGAGGGACAGAGCAGAGCTGCTGCACATGCCCAGTGGTAGCAGCTACTTCTACCAAGTTTGACGTGTGTGTGGCTCTGTGTCCTCCGTCAATGCACTGGACCAGAGAGCATCTGCCAGGAAGAAGAGACAGGAGCCTTACCATGAGGTGGGAGAATGTGTGCTTAGAAAGTGCAGTACTGGTTCTGTTATATTTGTGTATTTGTTTATTATGGTATGTTTAACCTTTTCTTGACCACTTATATTTATATTAGTTAAATAAGTTTGATATAGCCTATACTATAGACCATCTATAGTCTTAATCAGGGCCGGATTAAGGCAGGTGGGGGCCCCGGGCAACAAACGTGTGGGGCCCCCACTACTAAAATTGCTGGGAGACACCCCCCACTACTAAAATTGCTGGGAAACACCCACACCCACTACTAAAATTGCTGGTTGGAGATCCCCCCACCCCCGTGGGTAAACGTAATGCCCCCCACCAGCGCGTATACACAAACACACACACACACATCAATTGCTGCCACATATTACCCCCCCCAACACACGCACACACACACACTCACTCACCCTGGACGCGCCTCAGCCTGGCCGGTGACAGCAGCACACGCCAGCGACTCAGTCAGTGTCTAGCAGGATAGTGAAGGGAAATCCCATAGACACTGATTGAGCCGCCGGCGTGTGCTGAATACAGAGCTCCTCAGCGGCCGACGACGACGTGTGCTGTATCCGGAGCTCCTCGGCGGCTGCAGGAGACTGTTTCTATTTAAAAAGCAGGGGTCTGTGGGGACCCTTAATGTGTGGGGTGCCCGGGACTGCCGTCCATGTCGCCCCTCCCATAATCCAGCTCTGGTCTTAATATTCCATACAGTATCCAGTGTATAAAAAGACCAATGGTTACATTAATGTCCGGGATCATCCTTAGGGTGTGTACACACGGTGAGATCTTTTCTTCCGATTCTGACTATATATTCAGAATCGGAAGAAAAGATAGTGCAGATCGCAAGGTGACAGTCACCTTGCGATCCCGATTCGATGCCAATGGGCGCGTCCCCGCGCGGTCGGCATCGTCAGAAAAAATAGACTGTGCAGGCAAGTCAATCTTGACTATCTCTATAGATGAGATAGTCAAGATTGACACTTAGCCAAAATCGCACAGTACCAGGATCGCAAGCACACTCATTATGTGCTTGCGATACTGGCTAAGTGCCGACCCAGCCCCCCGTCGCACAGTGAGAATCGGTTAAGTCCGAATCTCACCGTGTGTACACACCCTTAGGTTCTTTTACTACTAACCCCCGACTCCCACACTTGTTCCAATGTTCCGCAGAATGGGATATTGTGGACTGCATTTGAAAATCCCCTTCTAATAATCCTTCATTTGCCACTGGATGGATGGATAGATGGATAGATAGATAGATAGATAGATAGACAGACAGACAGACAGACAGACAGACAGACAGACAGACAGACAGACAGTAGATAGATAATCCTTGGTGGTTTCAATCAACAGCAATTATTTTTTAATAAAATATTTCTAATTCAGCAACAACAGCTCTGATAAAGTTACAACTTTTTTTAAACACAACGTATAAGACAATATGACATACTCTTATGGTGCTTAATATTCTCTGTGTATTCTGCCTTTAAATGTTGTCCCAATTTTTGTGCTATTAGATACTATCCAACTAATTTTGTTTCCTTTCTTATGTGAAGGAAAAAAATGTCTGGGCATGAAAGGAGGAAATGACACGTTGAGGTCTGACAGCTGAATTGCAGTAAAACGGTGGTAATGATGACATGTCTACCAAGGTCTTTCCAGTCTTCAGTGTAATTGAATGTTCTGACCTTCTCTTGCCCATTATACAAAATAAAAAAACCTTTCAACTATAAGAACATACTGAAAATTATAACAGTTAAGCTAAAAGCATTGCCCTTCTGAGAGCCTGAGCGCAGTTATAAAGAATCCCATAATTAAGGGCATATCCTCTCAAGCATTCTGACGCTGGAAAAACACACGGTTGGAAAATAAATATTTATTTTAAATCAAAGTTCGAGTGTTTGCGGTATTATTTCCTCTTTTCTGTTTTAGCACTGTTATTTATACCGTAGCTAAGATTTTATAGACGTTACCGCACGGAATGAGGAATATAACAACATCAGAAATACTAGAGATGTGCAGCGGGCATTTTTCGTGTTTTGTGTTTTGGTTTTGGATTCGGGTCCGCGGTCGTGTTTTGGATTCGGACGCGTTTTGGCAAAACCACCCTTTTGGGTTTTGGATTCGGGTGATTTTTTTTTTAAAAACACAAAAATAGCTAAAATCATAGAATTTGGGGGTAATTTTGATCCTTTAGTATTATTAACCTCAGTAACAATAATTTCCACTCATTTCCAGTCTATTCTGAACACCACACACCTCACAATATTATTTTTAGTCCTAAAATTTGCACAGAGGTCGCTGGATGACTAAGCTAAGCGACCCAAGTGGCCGACACAAACACCTGGCCCATCTAGGAGTGGCACTGCAGTGTCAGACAGGATGGCAGATTAAAAAATTTGTCCCCAAACAGCAAATGATGCAAAAAAAAAAAGAGGTGCACTGTGGTCGCTGGATGGCGGTCGCTGGATGGCTAAGCTAAGCGACACAAACACCTGGCACATCTAGAATTAGACCTCAGTATCATGTGAATTATAAGGCAATATCACTGGAATTATTCGTTATAATCAATGGAATTATTGGTCCAAGTCACTGGAAGAAAATGACAAAATCACTGGAATTAAATGGCAGTAATGTCGGGAATTATATCAAATGGCAGTACCACTAGACATATACGGAAGTGTCAGACAGGATGGAACTTTTAAGAAAAATAGTCCCCAAACTGCACATGATGAAAAGAAAAGAGAAAAAGAGGTGCACTGTGGTCGCTGGATGGCTAAGCTAAGCGACACAAACACCTCAATATCACAGGAATTAGTCGTTCTAATCAGTGGTATTATTTATTGGTCCAAATTACTGGAAGAAAATGACAAAATCACTAGAATTACAAGCCATTATCACAGGAATTATATCAAATGGCAGACACTGAGCAGCACAATGCAGCACAAGACACTGAGCACTGACCAGTGATACTGAGCACTGATGATACTACTGAGCAGTGATATTGAGAACTGACACTGAGCACTGACCAGTGATACTGAGTACTGATGAGACTACTGAGCAGTGATACTGAGAACTGACACTGAGCAGCACAAGACACTGAGCACTGACCAGTGATACTGAGCACTGATAATACTACTGAGCAGTGATATTGAGAACTGACACTGAGCAGCACAAGACACTGAGCACTGACCAGTGATACTGAGCACTGATGATGATACTACTGAGCAGTGATATTGAGGACTGCCACTGAGCAGCACAAGACACTGAGCACTGACCAGTGATATTGAGAACTGATGATACTACTGAGCAGTGATACTGAGAACTGACACTGAGCAGCACAAGACACTAAGCACTGACCAGTGATACTGAGCACTGATGATACTACTGAGCAGTGATACTGGGAACTGACACTGAGCAGCACGATGCAGCACAAGAGACTGAGCACTGACCAGTGATACTGAGCACTGATGATACTACTGAGCAGTGACACTGAGAACTGACACTGAGCAGCACAAGACACTGAGTGATACTGAGCACTGATGATACTACTGAGCAGTGATACTGAGCACTGATGATACTACTGAGAACTAGTGATGAGCGGGTTCGGTTCCTCGGAATCCGAACCCCCCCGAACTTCACCCATTTTAAACGGTTCCGAGGCAGACTCGGATCTTCCCGTCTTGCTTGGTTAATCCAAGCACGTCCGAATGTCATCATCCTGCTGTCGGATTCTCGAGAGATTCGTATTCTATATAAGGAGCCTCGCGTCGCAGCCATTTTCACTCGTGAATTGGAGAGGATAGGGGAGGACGTGCAGCGTTCTCTCAGTTTCTGTGTACAGTAGTCTACTGCACTACCTACCTCTGTGTCATCAAGTATACTATCCATCCATACCTGTGGTGCATTTTAGTTGTGCGCAGTATATATAGTAGGAGGACAGTGCAGAATTTTGCTGACCACCATTATATAATATATAGCAGTACGGTACAGTAGTCCACTGCTCTACCTACCTCTGTGTCGTCAAGTATACTATCCATCTATACCTGTGGTGCATTTTAGTTGTGCGCAGTATATATAGTAGGAGGACAGTGCAGAATTTTGCTGACCACCATTATATAATATATAGCAGTACGGTACAGTAGTCCACTGCTCTACCTACCTCTGTGTCATCAAGTATACTATCCATCTATACCTGTGGTGCATTTTAGTTGTGCGCAGTATATATAGTAGGAGGACAGTGCTGAATTTTGCTGACCACCAGTATATAATATATAGCAGTATGGTACAGTAGTCCACTGCTCTACCTACCTCTGTGTCGTCAAGTATACTATCTATCCATACCTGTGGTGCATTTTAGTTGTGCGCAGTATATATAGTAGGAGGACAGTGCAGAATTTTGCTGACCACCAGTATATAATATATAGCAGTACGGTACAGTAGTCCACTGCTCTACCTACCTCTGTGTCGTCAAGTATACTATCCATCCATACCTGTGGTGTATTTTAGTTGTGCGCAGTATATATAGTAGGAGGACAGTGCCGAATTTTTCTGACCACCAGTATATAATATATAGCAGTACGGTACAGTAGTCCACTCACTGCTCTACCTACCTCTGTGTCGTCAAGTATACTCTCCATCCATACCTGTGCTGCATTTTAGTTGTGCGCAGTATTATATAGTAGGAGGACAGTGCAGAATTTTGCTGACCACCAGTATATATATATATAGCAGTACAGTACAGTAGTCCATTGCTCTACCTCTGTGTCGTCAAGTATACTACAAAAGTTCAGTAAAATGACCCAAAAATCAAAATTAAAAGCATCTGATGAGAAGCGTAAACTTGCCAATATGCCATTTTCGACACGGAGTGGCAAGGAACGGCTGAGGCCCTGGCCTATGTTCATGGCTAGTAGTTCAGGTTCACATGAGGATGGAAGCACTCATCCTCTCGCTAGAATACTGCAGTGCCACTCCTAGGTGGGCCAGGTGTTTGTGTCGGCCACTTGGGTCGCTTAGCTTAGCCATCCAGTGACCTTGGTGCACCTCTTTTTTTCTTTGCATCATGTGCTGTTTGGGGACTATTTTTTAAATCTGCCATCCTGTCTGACACTGCAGTGCCATTCCTAGATGGGCCAGGTGTTTGTGTTGGCCACTTGGGTCGCTTAGCTTAGCCACACAGCTACCTCATTGCAACTCTTTTTTTCTTTGCATCATGTGCTGTTTGGGGACTATTTTTTAAATCGGCCATCCTGTCTGACACTGCAGTGCCACTCCTAGATGGGCCAGGTGTTTGTGTCGGCCACTTGGGTCGCTTAGCTTAGCCACACAGCTACCTCATTGTACCTCTTTTTTTATTTGCATCATGTGCTGTTTGGGGACTATTTTTTAAATCGGCCATCCTGTCTGACACTGCAGTGCCACTCCTAGATGGGCCAGGTGTTTGTGTCGGCCACTTGGGTCGCTTAGCTTAGCCATCCAGCGACCTTGGTGCACCTCTTTTTCTCTTTGCATCATGTGCTGTTTGGGAACTATTTTTTAAATCGGCCATCCTGTCTGACATGCAAGTGCCACTCCTAGATGGGCCAGGTGTTTGTGTAGGCCACTTGGGTGGCTTAGCTTAGTCATCCAGCGACCTCGGTGCAAATTTAGGACTAAAAATTATATTGTGAGGTGTGAGGAGTTCAGTATAGACTGGAAATTAGTGGAAATTATGGTTATTGAGGTTAATAATACTATGGTATCAAAATGACCCACAAATTCTATGATTTAAGCTTTTTTTTGAGGGGTTTTTGTAAAAAACCACCCAAATCCAAAACACACCCGAATCCGACAAAAAAATTTCAGGGAGGTTTTGCCAAAACGCGTCCGAATCCAAAACACGGCCGTGGAACCGAATCCAAAACCAAAACACAAAACCCGAAAAATTTCCGGTGCACATCACTACTGAGAACTGACACTGAGCAGCACGATGCAGCACAATACACTGTACTAGTATTAGTAATGTATTACTGAGCAGCACGATGCAACACAAGACAATGAGCAGTGATACTGAGCATGATGATACTACTGAGAACTGACACTGAGCAGCATGATGCAGCACAAGACACTGTACTAATATTAGTATTAGTGAGAAACACAAAAGCACTCTGGAATTGTCACCCCCCCCCCCCCCCCCCCCCCCCAGATACCACTGTGACTGGACTGATGATGACCGATGCACAGTCACAGGACACTACTACCACAGCACCCTACAGCAGCAAGATGCAGCACAAGACGCTGTACTAGTATTACTGAGCAGCAGCACAAGACAAGGGCCCTCATTACGAGTTGTTCGCTCGTTATTTTTTTTTCCGCAACGGAGCGATTAGTCGCTAATGCGCATGCGCAATGTTCGCAGTGCGTCTGCGCCAAGTAAATTTGCTAATAAGTTTGGTATTTTACTCACGGCTTTATGAAGAAATTTCTTCGTTCTGGTGATCAGAGTGTGATTGACAGGAAGTGGGTGTTTCTGGGCGGAAACTGGCCGTTTTATGGGTGTGTGTGAAAAAACGCTGCCGTTTCTGTGGAAAACGCAGGAGTGGCTGGAGAAACGGGGGAGTGTCTGGGCGAACGCTGGGTGTGTTTGTGATGTCAAACCAGGAACGAAACTGACTGAACAGATCGCAGTGGCAGAGTAAGTCTCGAGCTACTCAGAAACTGCAAAGAAGTTTCTTTTCGCAATTCTGCGAATCTTTCGTTTGCAATTCTACTATGCTAAGATTCACTCCCAGTAGGCGGCGGCTTAGCGTGTGCAAAGCTGCTAAAAGCAGCTAGCGAGCGAACAACTCGGAATGAGGGCCAATGAGCACTGATACTGAGAACTGACACTGAGAGAACGTAGCCACATTCCCTCTGTACTCTCTACAATGCCCGAGTGAAAATGGTGGTGAGGCGCAGCTCTTTATATGGAATCCGAATCTTGTGAGAATCCGACAGCGGGATGATGACGTTTTACCTCGTTCGGGTTTTCCGAGTCAGGCGGGAACCGTGTTTGACACGTGGAGTTCGGTAGGGTTCGGTTCTCGGCGAACTGAACCCGCTTATCTTTAAATACTATATATTTTTTTTCAAACGTTGGCATTTAGTTTAGATAAATAATAATGAGTTTTATTGTAAGAACTTACCTTTGTTAAAACTCTTTCTGCGAGGTACACTGGGCTCCACAAGGATAGACATAGGGGTGTAGAGTAGGATCTTGATCCGAAGCACCAACAGGCTCAAAAGCTTTGACCTTCTTCCCAAGATGCATAGCGCCACCTCCTATATCACCCCGCCTTCGTGCACAGGAGCTCAGTTTTGTTAACCAGCCCAATGCAGTAGCAAGTAAAAGAGACGACAACTGCCATTTGCCAAAAACACCACACTCTCCCGACAGGAGAAGTGTCAGCGGCTAATGCCATACCAACCCAAAGAAGCTAAGTGCGTCAGGGTGGGTGCCTTGTGGAGCCCAGTGTACCTCGCAGAAAGATTTTTAACAAAGGTAAGTTATTACCATAAAACTCGTTTTCTGCTGCGGGGTACACTGGGCTCCACAAGGATAGACATAGGGGATGTCCTAAAGCAGTTCCTTATGGGAGGGGACGCACTGTAGCGGGCACAAGAACCCTGCGTCCAAAGGAAGCATCCTGGGAAGCGGCAGTATCGAAGGCATAGAACCTTATGAACGTGTTTACAGAGGACCACGTAGCTGCCTTGCACAATTGTTCAAGGGTCGCACCACGTTGGGCCGCCCAAGAAGGTCCAAAAGACCGAGCAGAATGGGCCTTAATGTGATCAGGAGCAGAGAGACCAGCCTTCACATAAGCATGTGCAATCACCATTCTAATCCATCTGGCCAGAGTTTGCTTGTGAGCAGGCCAGTCCTGTTTGAGAAACCCAAACACAACAAAAAGAGAATCAGATTTCCTAATAGGTGCAGTCCTCTTCACATAGATACGGAAAGCCCGTACCACATCCAAAGACCACTCTTTGGGAGACAGATCAGGAGAAACAAGTGCCGGAACTACAATCTCCTGATTAAGGTGGAACGAAGAAACCACCTTAGGTAGATAGCCGGGACGAGTCCTAAGAACCGCCCGGTCACGGTGAAATATCAGATATGGGGAACTACAGGACAAGGCACCCAAATCCGACACTCTTCTAGCTGAAGCAATAGCCAGCAGAAACACCACCTTAAGGGAAAGCCACTTAAGGTCAGCTGAACCAAGAGGTTCAAACGGAGACTCTTGTAACACCCCCAAAACCACCGACAAGTCCCAAGGAGCCACAGGTGGGACATAGGGAGGTTGGATACTCAACACGCCCTGAGTAAAGGTATGCACATCAGGTAAGGTCGCAATTTTTCTCTGAAACCACACCGACAAGACAGATATTTGAACCTTGAGGGAGGCCAGACGCAGGCCTAAGTCCAGGCCCTGCTGAAGAAAAGCCAACAACTTGGCTACACTAAACTTGGAAGCATCATAATCGTTAGATGCGCACCAAACAAAGTAAGAATGCCAGACCCTATAGTAAATCCGAGCAGAAGCCGGTTTCCGGGCCCGCAACATAGTTTGAATGACCACCTCAGAAAACCCTTTAGCCCTTAAGACGGAAGCTTCAAGAGCCACGCCTTCAAAGACAGCCGGGCTAGGTCCTGGTAGACACAGGGGCCCTGAACGAGGAGGTCTGGGCGTTGTGGAAGTAAAATTGGACGCTCTGTCGATAGGCCTTGCAGGTCTGAGAACCAGTGCAGTCTGGGCCACGCTGGAGCTATGAGAAGCAGAATTCCTTTTTCTTGCTTGAACTTCCAAATTACCCTGGGAAGGAGTGACACCGGAGGGAACACGTACGGCAGCCGAAACCTCCACGGTACCGCCAGCGCATCCACGAATGCTGCTTGAGGATCCTTTGTCCTTGCTCCGAAGACCGGAACCTTGTGATTGTGTCGAGACGCCATCAGATCTACATCTGGAAGGCCCCACCTTTCCACTAGCAGTTGAAACACTTCTGGATGGAGGCCCCACTCGCCGGCATGCAAGTCCTGACGACTGAGAAAGTCCGCTTCCCAATTCAGGACTCCCGGAATGAATATTGCCGATATGGCTGGTAAATGGCGTTCTGCCCACTGTAGAATCCGTGAGACTTCCTTCATTGCTAGGCGGCTTCGAGTGCCGCCTTGGTGATTTATGTAAGCCACTGTGGAGGCGTTGTCCGACTGTACTTGAACAGGACGGTTCTGAATTAAATGCTGGGCTAGGATCAAGGCATTGAAGACCGGCCGCAACTCCAGAATACTGATTGAGAGGAGGGACTCCTCCTTGGTCCACCGCCCCTGAAGGGAGTGTTGCTCCAGCACCGCACCCCAACCTCTTAGACTGGCATCTGTCGTCAACAGGACCCAGTCGGATATCCAGAACGGACGGCCCCTGCACAGTTGCTGGTCCCGGAGCCACCAGAGCAGCGACAGACGGACCTCCGGAGTCAATGAGATCATTTGAGACCTGACCTGGTGAGGCAGGCCGTCACATTTGGCTAGAATCAGCCTCTTGAGAGTGCGAGAGCGAAATTGAGCGTACTCCACCATATCGAATGCTGACACCATGAGGCCCAGCACCTGCATCGCCGAATGTATCGACACTTGCGGACGAGATAGGAAGCAATGAATCCTGTCCTGAAGTTTCAGGACTTTCTCCTGAGACAGGAACAACCGCTGGTTGTGAGTGTCCAACAGTGCTCCCAGATGCACCATGCTCTGAGCAGGGATCAGTGATGACTTCTTCCAGTTGATGAGCCACCCGTGGGCTTGCAGAAACTGGACCGTCACATCTAGATGACGCAGGAGAAGTTCTGGGGAATTTGCCAGGATTAACAAGTCATCCAAATATGGCAGTATCCTGACCCCTTGACGGCAGAGTACCACCGTCATCACCGCCATGACTTTTGTAAAGACTCGCAGAGCCGTTGTTAAACCAAAAGGTAACGCCCGAAACTGGTAATGGCAGTTGCCAATCGCAAATCTCAGGTATTGCTGATGAGACACTGCTATAGGAATATGCAGATAAGAATCCTGTATATGCAGGGGGACCATGAAGTCCCCAGGTTCCAAGGCCAGAACTATAGAGCGAAGGGTTTCCATCCGGAACTTGGAAATCTTCACAAACCTGTTCAATGACTTGAGATTCAGAATGGGCCGGGAGGACCCATTCGGTTTCGGGACTAGAAACAGCGGAGAATAGTACCCCCGGCCCCTCTGCGCAAGAGGCACCTGTACTACGACTCCTGTATCCAGGAGGGTCTGTACCACCGAATTTAGAGTGTTTGCCTTTTTCTTATCCAACAAGACATCTGTCTGGCAAAATCGATGAGGGGGTCGGTTTTTAAAGGCTATGGTGTAACCTCGAGTGACGACTTCCCATACCCAGGCATCTGAAGTGGTCTTCAACCATTCCTGGGTATACCCTAGAAGCTGACCCCACACCCTGGGATCCCCCAGAGGGAGGCCCGCCCCGTCATACGGCAGGCTTATCTGTCTTGGAAGCTAGCTGACGGGCCGCCCAAGCTCTTTTGGGCTTAGGCTCACCAGGTTTGGAAGTGCGGGCCTGCTTGTTGTATGCCTGACCTTTTGCTTTACCTGAAGGACGAAAAGGGCGAAAGGAAGTACCTTTAGCCTTCAACACAAAAGGAGCAGTATTTGGCAGACAGGCAGTTTTGGCAGTAGCCAAGTCAGCCACAATCTTATTTAAATCCTCCCCAAACAGAATATCTCCCTTAAAAGGGAGTACCTCCAGGGTTTTTCTAGAGTCCAGATCCACAGACTCAGGCACAATATCCGGCGAGCCAGGACTGACGTAGTAGAGGCCTTGGCTGCCAGGATACCGGCATCAGAAGCTGCCTCTTTAATACAACGAGAAGCTGTGACAATATAAGACAAGCATTGTCTAGCATGGTCAGAGGAGATTTCAGCATCTAACTCCAAGGCCCATGCTTCAATGGCCTCTGCAGCCCAAGTAGCTGCAATAGTGGGCCTTTGTGCAGCACCCGTGAGGGTGTAAATCGCTTTCAGACAACCCTTCACACGTTTATCCGTAGGCTCTTTTAGAGATGTGACGGTGGTGACCTGTAGAGCTGAGGAAACCACCATCCTAGCCACATGAGAGTCTACTGGAGGAGGCATTTCCCAATTCTTAGACAGCTCTGGCGCGAGGGGATAGCAAGCCAGCATCTTCTTTTGAGGCACAAACTTTGTACCCGGGTTTTCCCAGGGTTCCTGACGTATATCAATTAGGTGGTCAGAGTTAGGAAAAATTTGTTTAATCACCTTCTTATGCTTGAACCTATCTGGTTTCTTAGGAGGAACGGATGGCTCGGGATCATCCATAAACTGTAAAATCAACTTAATAGCCTCCAAAAGATCAGGAACATCCACATGTGAACCACCCTCCCCATCAGCCGTATCTGAGTCAGAACCTGTGGGGTCAGTGTAAGTGCCGTCTTCAACCGATGAGGTGTCAGTGACAGCAGTGGATTGTGAGGAGACAAGCGCTCACTTAGAGGACCACTTGGACGTAGGCGAGCGCCGGTCAGACTTTTTAGTAGTCAGGGACTGGTTCAACTTCTTTATTTGAGCAGATAAATCGTCCGCCCACGGCTGTTTAGCTGCAGGGACCACAAATGGTTGCACCGGCATTGGGGATCCCATAACGGGTGTTAGTTTATGAACTAGCGTATGCAGAAGCTTGGAAAAAGTGGCCCACGGCGGGTCATTATTTGCCCCCGTTGCCACGGTCCCAGTGGGGGGCAAGGAGCCCCCAGAACCAGAGCCCAAAGCTGCTATATTCTCCTCATAGGTATCTGCGGCTTCAGCAACACCGGCAGTGTGTTCAGCCCCAGAACCTTTACCCTCAGAAGCAGACATGATATAACTTGCAGTATCAGGTAACACAGTACAATTTGTCAGCAGCACAATACCTCTAGCCCAAACCCCTGCGCAGTGTAGTCAGCACTAGCAGAGATAAAGGAGAGATATGGTGACTAAATCACAGAGAAAAATACGTAATACAGTATGTCTTTGTGAAAATCCTATATTAGATAAAACCTGACGCACCAAGCCCCCTCAGGTTATAGAATATAGGGATAGCAGGTTGAGAGAAAGACACGAAATGGACACCACTCAGCTATCAAATGCACACACAAATAGTCATAGTCTGTACAATGCAGAGGTTATTACGAACAATAATACTGCACTGGACCAGCTTACACAGCTATATAACAATAGATATAACAGTACACAGTAAGAACTGGATGTATATCACAGGGTAATTGTACTAGGAAACCCTGACTAAGTGCACTCTTTCTTAAATAACCCTGACTAAAAAAGGCAGGTAGAAAACTTAAATGTCTTGTAAAGTCACAGCACTGACAACCAGGCGGCTTTACATAGGAGGATTTGCCCAAGCATTCCCAGGAACAGTGAGCTGGGGGATAATGGCGCCCAGACACTGACAGGGAGTGAGGGAGAGACAGATATGCAGCTCCAGGGCGGGAATATTTGTGGGAAATGGTGCCCTGGGGCTGGGGGAGGGGCTCCGGGTCTAAGCCTTATCCCCTCTGCTGGCAAAACCACCGGGTACTGCGGGCTACTTGTAAAAAAAGGTTTAGAGGGAAAACCTGACCTGCACCCATGCCCTGGTGATCTAGTGGGATCGCCTGTACTGCCACAGTGTCCACCGCCAGCGCGCGCGGCCCGCCTCCCACCGGCCGCGCCGGATCGCGATAAAGTGCGGGTCCCGCGAGCCGGACCCACTTACCTCCTCCCGAAGTGCGGCCACGCGATCCTGGAGAGCCCCAGCCGTGTGTGACTAACTTGGAAGAAAACCGGAGCCTCCTGCTGTAGGTACCCGGCAACCAGGGCACGGGAGTGTACAGCGCTGCTGGGGGAGAGATGGAGCTGCAGCAGGCAATGTCTACTGACATCCAGCACAATCTGTGCCTCTGCTGCAGCCCTTGTAGTCTTCTTTTTTCTCACATGCTTGCACTGCAAGCACCAACTACAAACTGAGCTCCTGTGCACGGAGGCGGGGTGATATAGGAGGCGGTGCTATGCATCTTGGGAAGAAGGTCAAAGCTTTTGAGCCTGTTGGTGCTTCGGATCAAGATCCTACTCTACACCCCTATGTCTATCCTTGTGGAGCCCAGTGTACCCTGCAGCAGAAATAGAACTTGTGCTAATATGAGTATAAACCCCTATAAATAATATTTCTGCGACCTGTACTGTATATGCTGCTTTACATTTTCATGCTTTTCTATGGGCACGGGACTTAAAAGAACAGTGACTTTGAGGCATTTTATAGATTAGACAGAATACATTATACAATAGACATGTAATAGTATGCTTTCCAAACTCCAGAGTCATGAATGATGATTAAGCACTTAGGGGACAATTTATGTCATTTCGTTCATGAAAAAACTGCTTCAAACCCTTTTATTCTGATATTTTTAGTAATAAGATCGTATTCCGCATACTTATAATGGGAAATGCGGTCTGGCTGATACAGTATTATTATTATTATTTTTTTAATTTTAAAAAATATAGCAGTAAGTCCTGTGATAATTACGCCGGATTCAGCTGGTGCAATCACAGGACAGCAGTGCGATGTAAGTACCTCTGCACAGCATTCTCTGTCCCCCGTCAGAGAGAGCTGTGTGCGGAGGCGGCAGTGTGATCAGCTATATGTGTCCCATGGATGAAGGTGGGTTGTTGCCAGGAACCGGGACCTCCTGCTGCTGTGCTGTGACGCCTGTGTAGTAAAGTGATGCTGCAAAGTGAAATCTCACTTTACAACATCGAGGTTCACAGCACAGCAGCAGGGTCTGGTGCCCAGCCGCCTCCTGGAAGCAACGGTCATCGGCTCCTGGTCAGGTAAGTGTAATTATAGGTGGGGGGTTCTCTGCACGGCACAAGGGTAGTTGCGATGCTGGGGGGGGTGTACGCAGCAGCGGCGGTAGTGACGGATGGCGGCACAGGGAATTTGCAGGGATAGAGCTTTTGTGCAAGCTCTGTCCCTGCATGCGATAATTGATTCATCCATGTGATGTACTCAGTTATCACATTGCCAGTTTGGCCGATTTTATCATCTGTCATGCGCATACTCAGATGTGGATAGTGATAACTGAAGCCCTTACTCAGGTATAGCATGGGTCCACAGGCAATGTCAACATTATCAGAATGTCACCAAGTGAAATGTCAGCATTGTCAAAATGTCAACATTAGGGTTAGGCTGCGGATAGAAGGGTTAGGCTGCAGGGGGATGTTAGGGTTAGTCTGCAGAGCGGAGGTTCGAGTCAGGTTGCGGGAAGAAGGGTTTGGGTTAGGCTGCAGGGGAGAGGTTAGGGTTAGGCTGCAGGAAGAAGGGTTAGGGTTAGGCTGCAGGGTTCAGATTAGGGTAAGGATGTGGAAAGCAGGGTTAGGGTTAGGTTACGGGGGGAAGTTAGGGTTAGGCTGCGAGAAGAAGGGTTAGGTTACGGGGGGAAGTTAGGGTTAGGCTGTGAGAAGAAGGGTTAAGGTTAGGCTGATGTAATTAGAGATGAGCGGGTCCGGTTCTCAGAGAACAGAACCTTACAAAACTTCACACTCCGAGCCCGGCTCCGGTTTTCCCACCTGACTCGGAAAACAGAACGATGCAAAACGTCATCATCCCGCTGTCGGATTCTTGCGGGGTTTGGAATAGAGATGTGCTGGGGGCATTTTTCGGGTTTTGTGTTTTGGTTCTGGATTCGGTTCCGCGGTCGTGTTTTGGATTAAGACGCGTTTTGGCAAAACCTCCCATAAGAATTTTTGTCGGATTCGGGTGCATTTTGGATTCAGGTTTTTTTTTTAAACCCCCCCCCCCCTCCAAAACAGCTTAAATCATAGAATTTGGGGGTAATTTCATCCTATAGTATTATTAATCTCAATAACCATAATTTCCACTCATTTCCAGTCTATTACAATATTATTTTTTGTCCTAAAATTTGCACCAAGGTCGCTGGATGACTAAGCTAAGCGACCCAAGTGGCCGGCACAAACACCTGGCCCATCTAGGAGTGGCACTGCAGTGTCAGACAGGATGGCACTTAAAAAAATTGGCTCCAAACATCACATGATGCAGATATAAATAAAATAAAAATAGAGGCACAAGATTGAATTGTCCTTGGGCCCTCCCCCCCACCCTTATGTTCTGTAAACAGGACATGCACACTTTAACAAACCCATCATTTCAGTGACAGGGTCTGCCACACGACTGTGGCTGAAATGACTGGTTTGTTTGGGCCCCCACCAAAAAAGAAGCAATCAATCTCTCCTTGCTCAAACTGGCTCTACAGAGGCAAGATGTCCACCTCCTCCTCATCGTCCGATTCCTCACCCCTTTCACTGTGTACATCCCCCTCCTCACAGATTATTAATTCGTCCCCACTGGAATCCACCACCTCAGGTCCCTGTGTACTTTCTGGAGGCAATTGCTGGTAAATGTCTCCACGGAGGAATTGATTATAATTCATTTTAATGAACATCATCTTCTCCACATTTTCTGGAAGTAACCTCCTATGCTGATCGCTGACAAAGTTACCGGCTGCACTAAACACTCTTTCGGAGTACACACTGGAGGGGGAGCAACTTAGGTAAAATAAAGCCAGTTTGTGCAAGGGCCTCCAAATTGCCTCTTTTTCCTGCTAGTATACATACGGACTGTATGACATGCCTACTAGGATGCTGTCACTCATATAATCCTCCACCATTCTTTCAATGGTGACAGAATCATATGCAGTGACAGTAGACGACATGTCGGTAATCGTTGGCAGGTGCTTCAGTCCGGACCAGATGTCAGTTTTCGCTCCAGACTGCCCTGCATCACCGCCAGCGGGTGGTTTGGGAAATTTTATCCTTTTCCTGGCAGCTCCAGTGGCGTGAGTAAATGAAGGAGGAGCTGTTGGCGAGTCATGTTCCGCTTGACTTGACAAGTATCTCACCAGCAGGTCTTTGAACATCTGCAGACTTGTGTCTTCCGGAAAGAGAGATACAACGTAGGCTTTAAACCTAGGATCGAGCACAGTGGCCTAAATGTAGTGCTCTGATTTCAACAGATTGACCACCCGTGAATCCTGGTTAAGCGAATGAAGGGCTTCATCCACAAATCCCACATGCCTAGCGGAATAGCTCCATTTTAGCTCCTCCTTCAATCTCTCCAGCTGCTTCTGCAAAAGCCTGCTAAGGGGAATGACCTGACTTTGGCTGGTAGTGTCTGAACTGACTTCACGTGTGGCAAATTCAAAGGGTTGGAGAACCTTGCACAATGTTCAAATCATTCTCCACTGCGCTTGAGTCAGGTGCATTCCCCCTCCTTTGCCTATATCATAGGCAGATGTATAGGCTTGAATGGCCTTTTGCTGCTCCTCCATCCTCTGAAGCATATAGAGGGTTGAATTCCACCTCGTTACCACCTCTTGCTTCAGCTGATGGCAAGGCATGTTCTTGAGTGTTTGCTGGGGCTCCAGTCTTCGGCAAGCATTGTCTGAATGCCGAAAGTGGCCCACAATTCTTCGGGCTACCGACTGCATCTCCTTTACGCCCCTGTCATTTTTAAAAAAATTCTGCACCACCACATTAATTGTATGTGCAAACATGGTACGTGCTGGAATTTGCCCACATGTAATCCACGCACAATATTGGTGGCATGTCCGATGTCACAAATCCCCAGGAGAGTCCAATTGGGGTAAGCCAATCTGCGATGATGTTCCTCAGTTTCCGTAAGAGGTTGTCAGCTGTGTGCCTCTTATGGAAAGCGGTGATACAAAGCGTAGCCTGCCTAGGAACGAGTTGGCGTTTGCGAGATGCTGCTACTGGTGCCTCCACTGCTGTTGTTGCTACGGGAGGCAATACATCTACCCAGTGGGCTGTCACAGTCATATAGTCCTTAGTCTGCCCTGCTCCACTTGTCCACATGTCCGTGGTTAAGTGGACAGTGGGTACAACTGCATTTTTTAGGACACTGGTGACTCTTTTTCTGACGTCTGTGTATCGCTTGCCTAGAGAAGTGGAACCTAGATGGTATTTGGTACCGGGGACACAGTACCTTAAGCAATTCTCTAAGTCCCTGTGAACTAACGGCGGATACTAGATGCACGTCTAACACCAACATAGTTGTCAGGGCCTGAGTTATCCGCTTTGCAACAGGATGACGGCTGTGATATTTCATCATCCTTGCAAAGGACTGTTGGAGAGTCAATTGTTTACTGGAAATAGTACAAGTGGTCTTCCGACTTCCCCTCTGGGATGACGATCGACTCCCATCAGCAACAACAGCAGCGCCAGCAGCAGTAGGAGTTCCACTCAAGGATCCATCGGAGGAATCCCAGTTAGGAGAGGACTCATCAGATTTGCCAGTGACATGGCCTGCAGGACAATTGGCGTTCCTGTCTAAGTAGGAAATTTACACTGAGGGAGTTGGTGGTGTGGTTTGCAGGAGCTTGGGTACAAGAGGAATAAGGGATTTAATTGTCAGTGGACTGCTTCCGCTGTCACCCAAAGTTTTTGAACTTGTCAATGACTTCTGATGAATGCGGTCCAGGTGACGTATAAGGGAGGATGTTCCTAGGTGGTTAACGTCCTTACCACTACTTATTACAGCTTGACAAATGCAACACACGGCTTGACAACTGCTGTCCGCATTTCTGTTAAAATAATTCGACACCGAAGAGGTGATTTTTTTTTTTGTATTTTGACCAGGCATGTCAATGGCCTTATTCATCCCATGGACAACAGGTCCCCGGGTGCCTGACTTAAACAAACCACCTCACCATCAGAATCCTCCTTGTCAATTTCCTCCTCTGCGCCAGCAACACCCATATCCTCATCCTGGTGTATTTCAACAGTGACATCTTCAATTTGAATATCAGGAACTTGACTGCGGGTGCTCCTTCCAGCACTTGCAGGGGGCGTGCAAATGGTGGAAGGCGCCACCTCTTCCCGTCCAGTGTTGGGAAGGTCAGACATCGCAACCGACACAATTGGACTCTCCTTGGGGATTTGTGATTTAGAAGAACGCACAGTTCTCTGCTGTGCTTTTGCCAGCTTAACGCTTTTCATTTTTCTAGTGGGAGGATGAGTGCTTCCATCCTCATGTGAAGCTGAACCACTAGCCATGAACATAGGCCAGGGCCTCAGCCGTTGCTTGCCACTCCGTGTCGTAAATGGCAAGTTTATGCTTCTCCTCAGATGCTTTTATTTGAGATTTTTGGGTCATTTTACTGAACTTTTGTTATTTGGATTTTACATGCTCTCTACTATGACATTGGGCATCAGCCTTGGCAGACGACGTTGATGGCATTGAATCGTCTCTGCCATGACAAGTGGCAGCAGCTTCAGCACTAGGTGGAAATGGATCTTGATCTTTCCCTATTTTACCCTCCATATTTTTGTTCTCCATTTTTTAATGTGTGGAATTATATGCCAGTAATATATCTGGAATAAGACGGCAGTAATGTCTGGAATTAGATACCACTAGATAGATACCAGATACCACTGTGACTGGAATGATGATGACCTATGCACAGTGACAGGACACAACACTATGCCAGCACCCTACAGCAGTAAGATGCAACACAAGACACTGGACTTTTATACTGTAGTATACTGGTAACCACAATGCAGCACAAGACAATGAGTAGTGATACTGAGCACTGATGTGGATACTAGAACTTACACTGGGCAGCGAGAACAGCACTGGACTATTGTACTGTAGTATACTGGTCACCACAATGCAGCACAAGACAATGAGTAGTGATACTAAGCACTGATGAGGATACTAGAACTGACACTGGGCAGCAAGAACAGCACTGGACTATTGTACTGTAGTATACTGGTCACCACAATGCAGCACAAGACAATGAGTAGTGATACTGAGCGCTGATGAGGATACTAGAACTGACACTGGGCAGCAAGAACAGCACTGGACTATTGTACTGTAGTATACTGGTCACCACAATGCAGCACAAGACAATGAGCACTTATCCTGAGCACTAATGAGGATACTAGAACTGACACTGAGCAGCGAGATGCAGCACTGGACTATTGTACTGTAGTATACTGGTCACCACAATGCAGCACAAGACAATGAGTAGTGATACTGAGCACTAAAAAGGATACTAGAACTGACACTGAGCAGCGAGATGCAGCACTGGACTATTGTACTCTGGTATACTGGTCACCACAATGCAGCACTGACACTGGGCAGCGAGAACAGCACTGGACTATTGTACTGTAGTATACTGGTCACCACAATGCAGCACAAGACAATGAGTAGTGATACTGAGCACTGATGAGGATACTAGAACTGGCACTGAGCAGGGAGAACAGCACTGGACTATTGTACTATAGTATACTGGTCACCACAATACAGCACAAGACAATGAGTAGTGATCCTGAGCACTGATGAGGATACTAGAACTGACACTGGGCAGCGAGAGCAGCACTGGACTATTGTACTGTAGTATACTGGTCACCACAATGCAGCAAACACAATGAGTAGTGATACTGAGCACTGATGAGGATACTAGAACTGACACTGGGCAGCGAGAGCAGCACTGGACTATTGTACTGTAGTATACTGGTCACCACAATGCAGCACAATACAATGAGTAGTGATACTGAGCACTGATGAGGATACTAGAACTGACACTGGGCAGCGAGATGCAGCACTGGACTATTGTACTGTAGTATACTGGTCACCACAATGCAGCAAACACAATGAGTAGTGATACTGAGCACTGATGAGGATACTATAACTGACACTGGGCAGCGAGAGCAGCACTGGACTATTGTACTGTAGTATACTGGTCACCACAATGCAGCACAATACAATGAGTAGTGATACTGAGCACTGATGAGGATACTAGAACTGACACTGGGCAGCGAGAACAGCACTGGACTATTGTACTGTAGTATACTGGTCACCACAATGCAGCACAAGACAATGAGCAGTGACACTGAGCACTGATGAGGATACTATAACTGACACTGGGCAGCGAGAGCAGCACTGGACTATTGTACTGTAGTATACTGGTCACCACAATGCAGCACAAGACAATGAGTAGTGATACTGAGCACTGATGAGGATACTAGAACTGACACTGGGCAGCGAGATGCAGCACTGGACTATTGTACTGTAGTATACTGGTCACCACAATGCAGCACAAGACAATGAGTAGTGATACTGAGCACTGATGAGGATACTAGAACTGACACTGGGCAGCGAGATGCAGCACTGGACTATTGTACTGTAGTATACTGGTAATGTTTTTTATTTGAATATTGCAACCTTCTTACATTTTATTTACATATTTACAAATTTACAACAAATAAATAAAGTAAAATTGAATAACAAACAAAAATTTCCCATTTATTCTTAACATTTCCTCCTTTTTACATTCCCTTCAAAATGTTACCTTAATTCTAACAATTTCCGTTAGAAACTTTCTTTTTCTGAAACTAGCCTCCTCATCCTCCTCCATACTCCCCTTTCACCTGTTCTTGAGCCCATACATACCTCTCTCACCCCTCCTTTCATTCCCCTCCACCTCCATTCACTCCACTCTCAATCCACCCATCCTCTCACCTTTTATACCATTTACTCTCCTTTCATCCTGGACAATCCAACATTTAAATGAGAAGTCAATAACAAATCTAGGTAGCTCTTCCAGTGTACGCAACCATGTATAAAAGAAAAACAAATCTCAAAATTCTATTTCAACTAAAAAGTGAGATAGTTATAGAAAGTTTTTCCAGTACCTGGAGGCTAGAAATCTTCCATCACCCACTAAGGGGGCTTCAGCTGGCGCCACAAGTGGGACCAACTGATGACATCCAATCTCTCCTCCTCCATTTCCATCATCCGCTTCACCTCGTGTAGTATTAAGCCCTCCACCACTTCACAGGGAAGGATTTTATTTCTCAGTGAAACCTGACACCGTGCATTCCATACGTGATACCTGACAGCTAGACTTATCATAAAAATTGTGCATAAATCAAAATCCTCATACCCTTTGAATGCCCCATATGCCCATCCCGGGTAATCCAGACCAGAAAGACAAGGTATTCCTAGAGCGCTTGACACTCTTTTGCAAATGTTTATATTAAAAGGACACTGAAGCAAGAAATGGTCCATACTCTCCTCCTGACCTTGACACTCCTCCCGTGGACAATCACGATCATTGGATCTTCTAAAATTCAGGTTCCCCCTAACATAGAGCTTCCCTTGGAATGAGAACCAGGCGATGTCCCTAAATTTCAACGGGATCCTCTGAGAATTTATCAGAGAAATCCCTTCTGAACATACAGTTTCTGGGCAATCCTTCAGGGCCAATGGGACATGGAAGTGAGTTTGCAAGACCCTCTTCCCCAACTCCTTCCTACTGAGATCTCTTAACTCCCCCACTCCCAAGCCCCATCGCCCAATCACTTTCAAGCACTGGATCACATAGATCGGGAGGTAGCCTCTTCTACGCCGAGAGTTTCTCAAGTGACCTCCTTCTATCCATACTGTGAGGAAGGGAGATATCCATTCCCCAAAACCGTCTGCCCACCGAGGAGGGGTCTCTGAAAACAGACCCCCAAAATTCATTTTTAAAAAAGCTGTAATAAAAACACCACCGGGTTGACCATATCCAGTCCCCCCTTGGTCCTCGGTTTGCACGCAATGCCTCTCTTGACTATATTCATTTTGTTCCCCCACAACAGCAGGAAAAACAAAGAGCCAATTTTAGACCACAGTGGTTGTGGCAAAAAACATACATAACTGACATATAAAAATAATGGGATCAGGTAGGTTTTACACAAATCAACCCTTTCCCTCAGTGAGAATTTCCATCCTCTCCAACTTCTTACTTTCCGGGTCGCCTCTTCCAGTATCCTTTCCCAATTTGCTGTGGCATAATCGCCCTGGTTGAATCTTATTCCTAGAATCTTAATTGGATGGCTGGCCACTGGGAGGCTGTCCAGAAGGTCGAATTCCCTACCTTCCTCACCCATCCAGAAAACTTCACACTTGTCCTGATTTATCATGGAGCCCGAGGCTCCTGAGTATTCGCCTATCGGTTGGTCCACATCACAGGCCTCTGTGTTTGACGACAGAACCACTGTAACATCATCAGCATAGGCAATTACCCTTAGTGGTTCTCCCTGGCCCAGCTGCACCCCTCCCACCATGCTGTCCTCAATCCTCCGAATAAAAGGATCGATCGCAAACACATAAAGAAGAGGGCTCAGGGGGCAACCCTGACGGACACCAGAGTTCACCACAAAGGCAGGCCCTACCCAACCATTAACAAGCGGGAAGCTCTCGGCCTTGCTGTACAATATGCGTAGCCAATTGACTAGTTTAACTGGAATGCCATACCTTTCCAGCAAATTCCAGAGGTACTCATGGTTGACTCGGTCAAAAGCTTTGGACTGATCCAATGCCAGTAAATACTTCCCCCACTTCTCTACCTTGCACCGTTCTATGGCCTCCCGGACACCAAGGACAGCACTAAATGTGCTTCGACCTTTCACAGTACAATGCTGAGAAGTTGAGAGCAACTGCTCGGAAAATTCCATCAGCCTATTAAATATGATTTTTGCCAACACCTTTCTATCCGTATTGAGGAGTGCTATGGGGCGCCAATTCTCAATGCGGGCTGGGTCCTTTTCTTTAGAGAGTAAGATAAGTGCAGAAAGCCTCATGGAGGGAGGGAGTTCACCCTCTGTCAGGCCACTGTTAAAAACCTCCACGAGACGAGGTGCCAGGACATCTGAGAATTCTTTATAGAATTCAGCTGTCAAACCATCTGGCCCAGGTGTCTTTTTTAATGTTAAACCGCCAATTGCTTCCCTGACCTCCTCCACAGATATCTCACTCTCTAAGCAATCAATTGAGGCATCCGGTTCTACAAGCCCTGGAATCCTCCCCAGAAAATCCTCCATCTTTTCTCTGCTAAGTGCCTTCTCGGACAGCAGATCAGTGTAATAGGTTCTAATGACTTCCAGGATGCCCTCTCTCCCCTCCTGCATGACACCCTTTCCATCAATCAGACCTCTGATTTCCTTTAACTCAATCTTTCGCCTACAATTCAGGTAGGGATCTGGGGAGTGGTACTTGCCATAATCCCTCTCCCGAATCAAAGACGAAAGTCGACTATACTGCAACTGCTGCATCCGAGATTTCACCCGGGAGATTTCCCCATCATCTCCTCTTTCAGAGATCAGGAAGTCTAATTTCCTCCTCAGAGCATAGTAGGCATTTTTCTTTACCAAGTTTTTCTTTGCTACCAGCCACTTGAAAAACCCTCGGGTCCTCTCTTTGACTTCCTCCCACCACTCCGATCTACTCCATCCTGCCTCCAACAGTGTTTCCTGTGCTTGGAAGAATTCCCTAAAAGATTGTCTTACCTTCTCTTCCTTTAAGAGCTCTGAGTTCAGCCTCCATAGGCCCCTTCCTTTCGAAATGGACTGTGAGGCATTCAAAGAAAAAGTCAAGTACCCGTGATCCGAAAATTCTACCAACCTTACCTGTGAAGGCAAAGTCTTAGAAGTTTCTTTAACAAAAAATCTATCTATTCTAGTCCTACTCTGACCACTAAAATAAGTGTAACCCGTGAGGTCTGGATGGTGCCGAATATGAACATCAACCAAACCCGCCTGCCTAACCATTGATACTAAATAATTTGAATCATAGCCCATGGTTTTTTTGGCTCCTCCCCTGTCTTTTGGCCTAACTACGGCGTTGAAATCGCCACCAAAAACAACCTGCTGGGCCGTAAAAAGAAATGGCTTGATCCTCTTGAAAAGGCATTTCCTATCCCAGGCTGTCTGGGGCCCATAGATGTTGATCAGCCTTAGGTCATGCCCTCTCAAGGTGACATCTAAGATCATACACCTTCCAATTTGTAACTCAATAACCTTGTGCACAGTTACTATGCCGGCAAAAAGTACCGCCACCCCACCATAAGGCTCAGCTGCAAGAGACCAATAGGAGGGCCCACCTCTCCACTCACTTTTGGATTTGTGAAGAGCTGCCAACCTGTTAACCCGGGTCTCCTGCAAAAACAAAATATCAAAATCCTGGCTGTTAAAAAATTCAAAAGCCATAAACCGAGCCTTATCGGAAAGAACGGAAGCCACATTAATTGTGGCGCATCGTATAGGGTGGAGATCCATGTTTCTTTGGTGATTGAGCTTCACTACCCATTTTCCTTATTCACTTCTCCCCACCACCTCCATCACCATCACCACCACCAACACCACATTCCATTCTTACGACAGCCTCACCTTCTTTCATCCCGGCTCCCTCCACGCCTGAACCAGGATCTGGGGGTTTCCGGGCAGGATCCATTGAAGGCGAATCCTTCTCTATTGTGGATTCCTGCACTCCCTCCCTAATTTCCTCAATGTTTGATTCTACATGATCACCTTCCTCCTTGTCCTTCCCCACTAATGTAGATCCTACCGGGTCCCACTCCAACTCACTTTCTGATTCTTTCCCTGAAACCTCCGTTAAACTTCCTTTTCTCTCCTTCTTTTTTTTCCCACCTTCCCCACTCCCTTTCTCTCTCTTCCTTCTCTTCCTTACTTTCCTTTGCTTTAGCACTAGCTCTCCTTTTTCTCTCATTATTTCCCCCTCTTCTTCATCCGTAGGTGCCCCTTCAAACCTATTGAAAAGTAGTACATTTTCTTTAATTATCCCTGCCTGCCTTTTTCCTCCCTTTACTACTAGTTGGAACCCCTCATCTTTGTCTTCCTTTCCTTCCTTTCCCTTCCCTCTTCCTCCTGCTAACTTCCATTCCACCTTCCCTTCCTGTACCTTCACTGATCCTACTTGCACATTTTTCTCTCTTTCTTCCGTCTCCTTTGCCCTCCTCTGTGTTACTAACTCCTCTACACTTTCTCTTCTCCTCCTCCATTCTTTTGTTTTCACCGCTTCCAGGCACCTACTATATGGGTGACCTTCACCCCCACATAAATTGCAACAAATTATATTACATGTCTTTGAAGTATGGCCCAGTCCGCCGCATAGATTGCACTTGACCGCGTCACACTCATGGTTCAAGTGCCCAGGGTCACCACACCTGAAACAAGTCTTTGGCTGACCCTGGTAGAACACCTGAATGCGATCGCGGCCAATGTATGCGGCGGACGGCAGATGTTTTACACCTTCTCCACTTCTCAACAAGTGCACGTTTGCTGACCAAGTTCCCCCCCAAACCCCAAGTGTATAATCAGTTTTTTCCAAACTTAATACCTTTTCACATTGCCTGCTGAGCCAGAATTTGATGTCATTTTCTGGTATTGTCACATTTCTTACCAGTATAGAAACCTTAATGCTTTCAATCCTCCCCCTCATGAAAAAGGAAAATTGATTGAAATATCCACCTTCCTCTAGGTTGCTTAATTTCAAGAAGCATTCCTGCATCACCCTGTTTGCCATAAAGGCCACGTCAAACTCTTTCGAGTTCACAGGGTGAATGCAGGAGTACAATTGTCTGGCCGAGAACCCTAGGGCAAAGAATTCCCTCAAAAAATCTACCTTAGAAGGAGTTTCCCCTTTCCCATTCCATTTAAAATGGATTATTTTTCTCCTTCCAAAGCCTCCCGCCTCCCCTCCATCTCCCCAAACATCATCACTCCGTCCTATTGTCACTGGTTCACTCAGTACCTTTGCACAAGATATGTCACCGTCCTTAGATGTACCACCTTTACCTGCAACAGGGACAGGGACAAACACAGGGGCAGGGGTTGGAAGAGGGACGGATGCAGACTTCATTTGCATACATTTTATAACAGGCACAACATTTTTACTTTTATCTTTATGTTTTAATGTTTCTGTACTTATCAATTTTGCTGCCGCTCGCATCCTCTCTGGCACTTGCAGTTCTCCATAAACAGTGTTCACCACCTCCGTCTCCTGTTTCGACAGTGAGCTTTTATCCAGTCTTGGCTGTCCTTGCACCATAGCAGGCTTCTCCATATCCCCTCCTTCTTTATTTGTTTTATCATTTTTACCTGTATTTCCTTTATTACCGCCTTGGTCCCCCTCCCCCCTGAAAAGCCCAAGTGGGCCCCCTCCACCCAAACAAATTTCTGGAGCCCCCCTTGCCTCCTTCACTCCTCCACCACCAGGGACACTCATTTCCTGCCTGCTGTTTCCAGCCGCTTTGCAGATTTCCCCGCTGACCGGGACTCCCGCTGACATCACCTTCCTTTCAGTCGGGATCCCCGCACGGGTCTTTTCTGTCTCCTTGCTCTCAGAGTTTACCGCTCTGGCCACCGCTTCTTGGTCTTCCTGCTGACTCTGTATCGCCACTGGCTCACCTTTGTCCACGGACCCCGGCTTTTCCTCCGTCTCCATGGCAACCAGGGTTCCCTTCACGTCAGTTGCCGTGTCACCGGGGTTCCCTCGGCTGCCGCATTGGTCTTCTGCTCTCGGGACCACCTCCTCACTGATGTCACAGGGAAATCCTTCCTGAAGCTGCGCCTCCTGCACCGCTGACTCCTGCTGCACTACAGGGGAATCCTTGGCAGATGGCAATGCTGTTAACCCCAGTTGCGCTGGCAGATTTTCAATACTGCTTTTCTTACAGCTTTCTTCCCTGGAAATAATCATTTTCTCCTTAATACGAGCATGGTACTGTGTCAAATCCTCTATTTGATTTCTATACCTCTGCCTCTCCCACACTTGACCTTTATTCCGTCTTTTCTTTGCTGTTATAATACAGGTATTAATTCTCTTTGACTCCATTATTAGCTCCTGTAATGACATCTTGGATAATATTTCTTCAGTGTCAGATGTGTCTTCCGAAGAAGAATTTTCCCCCAATTCTGACACTTCTTCCATGCTGCTTTCCTCTTGATTAACCCCTAACCCCCCGGTATCCGCAGATTTCCCCCCAGGGGCTGGCATGCCCCCAAAGGTACTCTCCGCTAACTCGAGGGGCTCGGGGGATGCATCATACCATGAAATTGATTCTTCAATTTTAATTGTAGCTTTTCCAACTTGCGGCACCTGCTGCTCCCCTCCGTCCCGCAGCTTTCCCCCAATCCCCTCACGGGAACCCCCGGCCATTGCAGCATTCTCCCCGGGAGCTGCACTACCCCCAGGGATACCTGCTGCTAGCACGGGAAGGGGGGCTGCCCTGGACAGGGACCCTTCTCGGGATTTGTTTCTTTGCTGTGCCGTTCTCCGCTCCCCTTCTCTGGACGGACCTGCAGACACCACTTTCCCTTCTACGGGCGGACCTTTCTCAGCTCTGGGATTCTCTGCTCCCACTGCCTCTTGCTTTGAGGTACCCCCCCTTTGCACGGAGGGGGTGCTTTGCCTACCTCTTGTTTTCTCAGGTCCCTGGCATTCAGCTTTAGTCTCCTGCATCTTCTCTTTTGCTTCCTTCACAGCAGCAGCCGCTGCTGCAACACGGACAGATGTTCTGATGTTCTCTTTCTTTTTCACTTTAGCTGTGGAGGCCAACGGGCCTCCCCCCTTCTTCATCATGATGATAGGGAACCACCAGGCACCCCCTGATGTCTAGGAATACAAGACCCAGCCTGGGCCCTCCAGGCAGGGGATTTTCCTGCTGCAGCTGCCCACTCCCCAGCTCCCACAGCAGGGAGAGGGGGCGGGATCCCTCAGGTAACCAGATGGAGCCCAGGAGCTCCTGCAGACACGTCCAGACACGTCCAGAACTGAGTAGTATACTGATCACCACAATGCAGCACAAGACAATGAGCACTTATCCTGAGCACTAATGAGAATACTAGAACTGACACTGAGCAGCGAGATGCAGCACTGGACTATTGTACTCTGGTATACTGGTCACCACAATGCAGCACTGACACTGGGCAGCGAGAACAGCACTGGACTATTGTACTGTAGTATACTGGTCACCACAATGCAGCACAAGACAATGAGTAGTGATACTGAGCACTGATGAGGATACTAGAACTGGCACTGAGCAGGGAGAACAGCACTGGACTATTGTACTATAGTATACTGGTCACCACAATACAGCACAAGACAATGAGTAGTGATACTGAGCACTGATGAGGATACTAGAACTGGCACTGAGCAGGGAGAACAGCACTGGACTATTGTACTATAGTATACTGGTCACCACAATACAGCACAAGACAATGAGTAGTGATACTGAGCACTGATGAGGATACTATAACTGACACTGGGCAGCGAGAGCAGCACTGGACTATTGTACTGTAGTATACTGGTCACCACAATGCAGCACAAGACAATGAGTAGTGATACTGAGCACTGATGAGGATACTAAAACTGACACTGGGCAGCGAGAACAGCACTGGACTATTGTACTGTAGTATACTGGTCACCACAATGCAGCACAAGACAATGAGTAGTGATACTGAGCACTGATGAGGATACTAGAACTGACACTGGGCAGCGAGATGCAGCACTGGACTATTGTACTGTAGTATACTGGTCACCACAATGCAGCACAAGACAATGAGCAGTGATACTGAGCACTGATGAGGATACTATAACTGACACTGGGCAGCGAGAGCAGCACTGGACTATTGTACTGTAGTATACTGGTCACCGCAATGCAGCACAAGACAATGAGTAGTGATACTGAGCACTGATGAGGATACTAGAACTGACACTGGGCAGCGAGATGCAGCACTGGACTATTGTACTGTAGTATACTGGTCACCACAATGCAGCACAAGACAATGAGCACTTATCCTGAGCACTAATGAGAATACTAGAACTGATAATGAGCAGCGAGATGCAGCACTGGACTATTGTACTCTGGTATACTGGTCACCACAATGCAGCACAAGACAATGAATAGTGATACTGAGCACTGATAAGGATACTAGAACTGACACTGGGCAGCGAGAACAGCACTGGACTATTGTACTGTAGTATACTGGTCACCACAATGCAGCACAAGACAATGAGTAGTGAAACTGAGCACTGATGAGGATACTAGAACTGACACTAGGCAGCGAGAACAGCACTGGACTATTGTACTGTAGTATACGGGTCACCACAATGCAGTACAAGACAATGAGTAGTGATACTGAGCACTGATGAGGATACTAGAACTGACACTGGGCAGCTAAAACAGCACTGGACTATTGTACTGTAGATTGCTGGTCACCACAATACAGCATAAGACAATGAGTAGTGATACTGAGCACTGATGAGGATATTAGAACTGACACTGGGCAGCAAGAACAGCACTGGACTATTGTACAGTAGTATACTGGTCACCACAATGCAGCACAAGACAATGAGTAGTGATACTGAGCACTGATGAGGACACTAGAACTGACACTGGGCAGCAAGATGCAGCACTGGATTATTGTACTGTAGTATACTGGTCACCACAATGCAGCACAAGACAATGAGTAGTGATACTGAGCACTGATGAGGATACTAGAACTGACACTGGGCAGCGAGAACAGCACTGGACTATTGTACTGTAGTATACTGGTCACCACAATGCAGCACAAGACAATGAGTAGTGATACTGAGCACTGATGAGGATACTAGAACTGACACTGGGCAACGAGATGCAGCACTGGACTATTGTACTGCAGTATACTGGTCACCACAATGCAGCACAAGACAATGAGCACTGATCCTGAGCACTAATGAGAATACTAGAACTAACACTGAGCAGCGAGATGCAGCACTGGACTATTGTACTCTGGTATACTGGTCACCACAATGCAGCACTGACACTGGGCAGCAAGAACAGCACTGGACTATTGTACTGTAGTATACTGGTCACCACAATGCAGCACAAGACAATGAGTAGTGATACTGAGCACTGATGAGGATACTAGAATTGGCACTGAGCAGGGAGAACAGCACTGGACTATTGTACTATAGTATACTGGTCACCACAATACAGCACAAGACAATGAGTAGTGATACTGAGCACTGATGAGGATACTAGAACTGACAATGGGCAGCGAGAGCAGCACTGGACTATTGTACTGTAGTATACTGGTCACCACAATGCAGCACAAGACAATGAGTAGTGATACTGAGCACTGATGAGGATACTATAACTGACACTGGGCAGCGAGAGCAGCACTGGACTATTGTACTGTAGTATACTGGTCACCACAATGCAGCACAAGACAATGAGTAGTGATACTGAGCACTGATGAGGATACTAGAACTGACACTGGGCAGCGAGAACAGCACTGGACTATTGTACTGTAGTATACTGGTCACCACAATGCAGCACAAGACAATGAGTAGTGATACTGAGCACTGATGAGGATACTAGAACTGACACTGGGCAGCGAGATGCAGCACTGGACTATTGTACTGTAGTATACTGGTCACCACAATGCAGCACAAGACAATGAGCAGTGACACTGAGCACTGATGAGGATACTATAACTGACACTGGGCAGCTAGAGCAGCTCTGGACTATTGTACTGTAGTATACTGATCACTGCAATGCAGCACAAGACAATGAGTAGTGATACTGAGCACTGATGAGGATACTAGAACTGACACTGGGCAGCGAGATGCAGCACTGGACTATTGTACTGTAGTATACTGGTCACCACAATGCAGCACAAGACAATGAGCACTTATCCTGAGCACTAATGAGAATACTAGAACTGACACTGAGCAGCGAGATGCAGCACTGGACTATTGTACTCTGGTATACTGGTCACCACAATGCAGCACAAGACAATGAATAGTGATACTGAGCACTGATAAGGATACTAGAACTGACACTGGGCAGCGAGAACAGCACTGGACTATTGTACTGTAGTATACTGGTCACCACAATGCAGCACAAGACAATGAGTAGTGAAACTGAGCACTGATGAGGATACTAGAACTGACACTAGGCAGCGAGAACAGCACTGGACTATTGTACTGTAGTATACGGGTCACCACAATGCAGTACAAGACAATGAGTAGTGATACTGAGCACTGATGAGGATACTAGAACTGACACTGGGCAGCTAAAACAGCACTGGACTATTGTACTGTAGATTGCTGGTCACCACAATACAGCATAAGACAATGAGTAGTGATACTGAGCACTGATGAGGATATTAGAACTGACACTGGGCAGCAAGAACAGCACTGGACTATTGTACAGTAGTATACTGGTCACCACAATGCAGCACAAGACAATGAGTAGTGATACTGAGCACTGATGAGGATACTAGAACTGACACTGGGCAGCAAGATGCAGCACTGGATTATTGTACTGTAGTATACTGGTCACCACAATGCAGCACAAGACAATGAGTAGTGATACTGAGCACTGATGAGGATACTAGAACTGACACTGGGCAGCGAGAACAGCACTGGACTATTGTACTGTAGTATACTGGTCACCACAATGCAGCACAAGACAATGAGTAGTGATACTGAGCACTGATGAGGATACTAGAACTGACACTGGGCAACGAGATGCAGCACTGGACTATTGTACTGCAGTATACTGGTCACCACAATGCAGCACAAGACAATGAGCACTGATCCTGAGCACTAATGAGAATACTAGAACTGACACTGAGCAGCGAGATGCAGCACTGGACTATTGTACTCTGGTATACTGGTCACCACAATGCAGCACTGACACTGGGCAGCAAGAACAGCACTGGACTATTGTACTGTAGTATACTGGTCACCACAATGCAGCACAAGACAATGAGTAGTGATACTGAGCACTGATGAGGATACTAGAACTGGCACTGAGCAGGGAGAACAGCACTGCACTATTGTACTATAGTATACTGGTCACCACAATACAGCACAAGACAATGAGTAGTGATACTGAGCACTGATGAGGATACTAGAACTGACACTTGGCAGCAAGAACAGCACTGGACTATTGTACTGTAGTATACTGGTCACCACAATGCAGCACAACACAATGAGTAGTGATACTGAGCACTGATGAGGATACTATAACTGACACTGGGCAGCGAGAGCAGCACTGGACTATTGTACTGTAGTATACTGGTCACCACAATGCAGCACAAGACAATGAGTAGTGATACTGAGCACTGATGAGGATACTAGAACTGACACTGGGCAGCGAGAACAGCACTGGACTATTGTACTGTAGTATACTGGTCACCACAATGCAGCACAAGACAATGAGTAGTGATACTGAGCACTGATGAGGATACTAGAACTGACACTGGGCAGCGAGATGCAGCACTGGACTATTGTACTGTAGTATACTGGTCACCACAATGCAGCACAAGACAATGAGCAGTGATACTGAGCACTGATGAGGATACTATAACTGACACTGGGCAGCGAGAGCAGCACTGGACTATTGTACTGTAGTATACTGGTCACCGCAATGCAGCACAAGACAATGAGTAGTGATACTGAGCACTGATGAGGATACTAGAACTGAAACTGGGCAGCGAGATGCAGCATTGGACTATTGTACTGTAGTATACTGGTCACCACAATGCAGCACAAGACAATGAGCACTTATCCTGAGCACTAATGAGAATACTAGAACTGACACTGAGCAGCGAGATGCAGCACTGGACTATTGTACTCTGGTATACTGGTCACCACAATGCAGCACAAGACAATGAATAGTGATACTGAGCACTGATAAGGATACTAGAACTGACACTGGGCAGCGAGAACAGCACTGATCTATTGTACTGTAGTATACTGGTCACCACAATGCAGCACAAGACAATGAGTAGTGAAACTGAGCACTGATGAGGATACTAGAACTGACACTAGGCAGCGAGAACAGCACTGGACTATTGTACTGTAGTATACGGGTCACCACAATGCAGTACAAGACAATGAGTAGTGATACTGAGCACTGATGAGGATACTAGAACTGACACTGGGCAGCTAAAACAGCACTGGACTATTGTACTGTAGTTTGCTGGTCACCACAATACAGCATAAGACAATGAGTAGTGATACTGAGCACTGATGAGGATATTAGAACTGACACTGGGCAGCAAGAACAGCACTGGACTATTGTACAGTAGTATACTGGTCACCACAATGCAGCATAAGACAATGAGTAGTGATACTGAGCACTGATGAGGATACTAGAACTGACACTGGGCAGCAAGATGCAGCACTGGATTATTGTACTGTAGTATACTGGTCACCACAATGCAGCACAAGACAATGAGTAGTGATACTGAGCACTGATGAGGATACTAGAACTGACACTGGGCAGCGAGAACAGCACTGGACTATTGTACTGTAGTATACTGGTCACCACAATGCAGCACAAGACAATGAGTAGTGATACTGAGCACTGATGAGGATACTAGAACTGACACTGGGCAGCAAGATGCAGCACTGGATTATTGTACTGTAGTATACTGGTCACCACAATGCAGCACAAGACAATGAGTAGTGATACTGAGCACTGATGAGGATACTAGAACTGACACTGGGCGGCGAGATGCAGCCCTGGACTATTGTACTGTGGTATACTGGTCACCACAATGCAGCACAGATGCTGAGCACTGATACTGAGCTGATATTGAGCTTTCCACTCAGAGGATGTAGCCAAGTCCTCTCGCTCTCTCGACAATGCACGAGTGAAAATGGCGGCGACGCGCGGCTCTTTATATGGAATCTGAATCTCGCGAGAATCCGACAGCGGGACGATAACGTTACGCCTCGTTTGGGTTTTCTGAGTCAGGCGGGAAGAACCGAGGCTTCCTCGGACCCTTGTAAACCACGTGGAGTTCGGGGGGGTTCGGTTCTCGGAGAATCGAACCCGCTCATCTCTAGTTTGGATACCATATAAGGAGCCGCGCGTCGCCGCCATATTCACTCCACTCTTGGAGAGTGTAGTGAGAGGATGTGTCTCCATCGTCAGAGTCTGTGCGTGCGAGAAAGTGGGGAGGCGATTATAGTGCTGTCTTGTGCTGCTCATTCCATTGTAGTGTATTAGCTGCATCAGTCAGTTCAGTGACCAGTCACATTGGTGATGTCCTCTGCTGCCATATGTCCAGTGCTGCTGTATAATAAGTCCCTTACAGTGTCGCTGTGTTGTCCTGCATTACACCAGTGGTAGTGTCGTGTGCATCAGTCTGTCCAGTGACCAGTCACAGTGGTGGTGTCCTCTGCTGCCATATGTCCAGTGCTGCTGTATAATAAGTCCCTTACAGTGTCGCTGTGTTGTCCTGCATCAGACCAGTAGTAGTGTCCTGTGCTTTATATTATTTACTCCAAATAAAGGGGTTATTAACATTAAATCAAAATATAATTTTTACAGGGTTTGCCCTGTGTGGTGTAGAGGTACACTCTCCATATTGTTTTATATAACTCCAGAAAAATAATGGAGAAAAAAAATTTGGAGGATAAAATAAGGAAAGATAAAGAACCACTTCTTCCTAGTGCTGAAGCTGCTGCCACTAGTCATGACATAGCTGATGAAATGCCAGCAACGTCGTCTGCCAAGGTCGATGCCCAATGTCATAGCAGAGGGCATGTCAAATCCAAAAAGCAAAAGTTCAGTAAAATGACCCCAAAAAAATAATTGAAATGGTCTGAGAAGAAACTTGCCAATATGCCATTTATGACACGGAGTGGCAAGGAATGGCTAAGGCTCTGGCCTATGTTCATGACTAGTGGTTCAGCTTCACATGACGATGGAAGCCCTCATCCTCTCACTAGAAAAATGATAAGAGTTAAGCTGGCAAAAGCACAGAAAAGAACTGTGCGTTTCAAGATGGTATCACAAATCCCCAAGGGGAGTCCAAGTGTGTCGGCGATTATGATGTCTGAACTTCCCAACACTGGACGGGAAGAGGTAACTCCTTCCACCATTTGCACGCCCCCTGCAAGTGCTGGAAGGAGCACCCACAGTCCAGTTTCTGATATTCAAATTGAAGATGTCACTGTTGAAGTACACCAGGATGAGGATATGAGTGTTGCCGGTGCTGAGGAGGAAGTTGACTATGAGGATTCTGATAGTGATGTGGTTTGTTTAAGTCAGGCATCGGGGGAGACACCTGTTGTCCATGGGATGAATAAGCCCATTGTGATGCCTTTGCAAAATACCAAAAAAGCCACCTCTTCGGTGTGGAATTATTTCTCCATAAATCTGGACAACAGGGCCAGTATTTACTAAAAATCCGAGTTTGGTCGATTTGTGTTTTTTTTTCTAAGTCCCAATCCGGGAATTTACTAAGCACCAATCTCGGCAGTGTCTGGTCTATTCGTAATGGTTTGAATGACAACGTCCCGAAATACGAATGAATAGACCATCGGTCAAACGCGGCTGTTATTTCATAGAATACGGCCATTCACTATTCATTCGTATTTGGGTGTTAGTTTCTGAGTGCTCAAGTGCGGGTCTGTTTTTTTCCGAATCGTTAAAAAAAGCAGCAAAGAAATAGACCTGCTTTTTCCAGTCGAGTTTGGATAACCTTGCACGGATCAGTGAGATCTGTGCATGGTTATCTATGGGAAAGGGTCTGTTTTGTTTAAAATCTGAAAAAAAAATTGCGTGGGGTCCCCCCACCTAATCATAACCAGCCTTGGGCTCTTTGAGCCGATCCTGGTTGAAAAAATATGGGGGGAAAAATGACAGGGGTTCCCCCACATTTAATCAACCAGCACTGGGCTCTGCGCCTGGTCCTGGTTCCAAAAATATGGGGGACAAACAGCGTAGGGGTCCCCCGTATTTCTGAAACCAGCACCGGGCTCCACTAGCTGGGGAGATAATGCCACAGCCGGGGGACACTTTGATATCGGTCCCTGCGGCCGTGCCATTAAAACCCCAACTAGTCACCCCTGACCGGGGTACCCTGGAGGAGTCAGCGGTGAGGTTACTTTCGGTCAACCGCTGACCACAAAGTTCCCACCATTGGTTACAATGGAGCGCATAGGCGCTACATTGTATCACTGCCGTGTGCTGCCTGACAGACACTACAGGAGCACACAGCCAATCAGGAGGGTGCCACGACGTGGCGCTCCCTGATTGGCTGAAGGAACCCTCTCAGACAGGAGTCAGGGGGGGTCCTGGCAGTCGGGGAGAGGGGTCCCATGTGAAAACATGGGGCCCCTTTCAGTGCGTGGTCGGGTGTCCGTTTTTTTTATTTTGCAAAGTACGTGGCTTACAAAAAGAACAGAAGAGGACCGATCTACACTGGATTATGTGAGTATAATTTTTTCAACAGGTACCCCATGGATTCTACATGGAGAAGAGGACCGACCCTCGTGTGAACATAGGTAAGTATGTATGTTTGGAGGTGTGCATGTATGTAATAAACTTATACTTTCAAGGTGTGTGTCTCCTGTTTTTATTGGGGTATTTTTTTAGTAGTAGTACTACAGGTGCCAGCGGGCCAGGTTTTCCACCGCATGCTGGTACTTGTGGTTCTCCAAGTACCAGCTTGCGGGGGAGGCTTGCTGGGACTTGTAGTACTGCTACTAAAAACAATATTCAAATTTTTTCAACAAGGCTATCAGCCCCCCATCCGCCGCCCTTGGATGGGGGGGACGGCCTCTGGCTTCACCCCTGGCCCTTGGGTGGCTGTAGGGGGGAGACCCCTTGATTGAAGGGGTCCCCACTCCTCCAGGGTACCCCGGCCAGGGGTGACTAGTTGGGGTTTTAATGGCACGGCCGCAGGGACCGATATCAAAGTGTCCCCCGGCTGTGGCATTATCTCCCCTGCTAGTGGAGCCCGGTGCTGGTTTCAGAAATACGGGGGACCCCTACGCTGTTTGTTCCCCATATTTTTTGAACCAGGACCAGGCACAGAGCCCGGTGCTGGTTGATTAAATATGGGGGAACCCCTGTCATTTTTTCCCCCATATTTTTTCAACCAGGATCGGCTCAAAGAGCCCGAGGCTGGTTATGATTAGGAGGGGGGACCCCACGCAATTTTTTCCAGGATTTTAAAGACGTTAATGAACTTTTTAAGGTACACAATGAAGCCCTGCACGGATCTCACAGATCCGGCCGGGTTTCCTTGTGTTTATTCAGGCAGTGTTTTACTCATCACTCCCGAAAAACACTGCCTGATATTACAAATCACATCGACATCGGAAAAAACGATTGTGCAAAACTCGGCAGCTTAGTGAATGACCGTATCAGGATTCAAAAAGTTGCAGTAAAATGCACCCGATACCATTCGAGTTCAAACACCCTTCAAAACGGACAAAACACGAATATTAGTAAATAAACCCCCATTATCAAGCCGTGTGTTGCCTCTGTCAATCTGTAATAAGTAGGGGTAAGAATGTTAACCACCTAGAAACATTCTCCCTTATACATCACCTGCTGCGCATTCATCAGAAGTCAGAGTCAAGTTGTGAAACTTTGGGTAAGAGCGTAAGCAGTCCACTGACACCTAAATCCCTTCTTCCTCTTGTACCAAGCTCCTGCAAGCCACCCCACCAACTCCCTCAACGTCAACTTCCTCCTCAGTCAGGAACGTCAGTAGTCCTGCAGGCCATGTCACTGGCAAGACTGAGGAGTCCTCTCCTAACCGTGATTCTTCCGGAGGATGCTTGCGTGGTACGCCTACTACTGCTGCTGCTGCTGGCGCTGCTGTTGTTGCTGCTGGGAGTCGATCGTCATCCCAGAGGGGAAGTCGGAAGACCACTTGTACTACTTCAACTAAGCAATTGACTGTCCAACAGTCCTTTGTGAGGAAGATGAAATATGACAGCAGTCATCCTTTTGCAAAGCGGATAACTGAGGCCTTGACAACTATGTTGGTGTTAGAGGTGCGTCCGGTATCTGCCATTAGTTCAGTGGGACTTAGAGAATTGTTTGAGGTAGTGTGTCACCGGTACCAAATCCCATCTAGATTCCACTTCACTAGGCAGGCGATACAGAGAATGTACAGAGACATCAGAAAAAGTGTCATCAGTGTCCTAAAAAATGCAGTTGTACCCACTGTCCACTTAACCACGGACATGTGGACAAGTGGAACAGGGCAGACTAATGATTATATGACTGTGACAGCCCACTGGGTAGATGTATTGCCTCACGCAGCAACAACAACAGCAGTGGAGGCACCGGTAGCAGCATCTCGGAAACGCCAACTCGTTCCTAGGCAGGCTACGCTATGTATCACCGCTTTCCATAAGAGGCACACTGCTGACAACCTCTTAGGAAAATCAGGGACATCATCGCACAACGGCTTACCCCAATTAGACTCTCCTTGGAATTTGTGATATTGGACAACGCCACCAATATTGTGTGTGCATTACATCTGGGCAAAATCCAGCACGTCCCATGTTCTGCACATATAATTCATTTGGTGGTGTAGAATTTTTTTTAAAATGACAGGGGCGTGCAGGAGATGCTGTCGGTGGCCCGAAGAATTGCGGGCCACTTTCGGCATTCAGCCACCGCGTGCCGAAGTCTAGAGCACCCTCAAGCACTCCTGAACCTGCCCTGCCATCACCTGAAGCAAGAGGTGGTAATGAGTTGGAAATAAACACTCTATATGCTTCATTGTATGGAGGAGCAGCAAAAGGCCATTCAAGCCTATACATCCACCTACGATATAGGCAAATGAGGGGGAATGCACCTGACTCAAGCACAGTGGAGAATGATTTCCGTCTTGTGCAAGGTTCTCCAACCATTCGAACTTGCCACATGTGAAGTCAGTTCAGACACTGCCAGCTTGAGTCAGGTCATTCCCCTCATCAGGCTTTTGCAGAAGCAGCTGGAGAAATTGAAGGAGGAGCTTGTCACGGCTGGCAAGGTTTGAGGATCCGGCAGCTGAGACTTACCCAAGGAGGTAGTTGTCTGTGGGTGAACAAGACGAGGGGGTTGGATATTGGCCCTCACTCCGAGTTGTTCGCTCGCTAGCTGCTTTTCTTTTTGCCGCCCTCTGGGAGTGTGTCTTAGCTTTGCAGAATAGCGAACAAAAGATTAGCAGAACTGCTACTAAATAATTCCCTGCAGTTTCTGAGTAGCTCCAGATCTACTCCTAGACTGCGATCACCTCAGTCCGTTTAGTTCCTGGTTTGACGTCACAAACACGCCCTGCGTTCAGCCAGCCACTCCCCCGTTTCTCCAGCCACTCCTGTGTTTTTACCTGGCACGCCTGCGTTTTTTAGCACACTCCCTGAAATGGCCAATTTCTGTCCAGAAACACCCACTTCCTGTCAATCACACTACGATCACTCGAGCGATGAAAAAACGTTGCTCGACCTTGTGTAAATCTACAAAGTTTTGTGTGAAAGTACCTAGCGCATGCGCGCTGCGTACCATGCGCATGCACATTTTTGCCATTTTTTTACTTAATCGCTGCACTGCGAAAATCGGCAGCGAGCGATCAACTCGGAATGACCACCATAGTTCCTTCTCATAGGACAAGGGGCAATGAAGAGCGTAGGCGAGGCTAAGAGTCAGTGGATTGTAGTTCTTGTGGACAGGGCTGAGATAGAGAACTGTGGCTGGTGAACGATGACTTAAAGACGTAGTTGTAGACAAAGAACTGCGGGTTGTGGCTTGAAAGATGAGGTTGTAAATAATAAACTGCGGAACTGTGAATGGTGATTAAAGGCCTGGCTGGAGATAAAGAACTGTGGACTGTGATTTGAAAGACGAGGCTGTAAACAATGAACTGTGGCACTGTGAATGGTAGTTCGAGACGTGGCTGGAAACAAGGAACGGTGGACTGTGGTTTGAAAGACGAGACTGGAGATAATGAACTGTGGACTGTGGACGGTGGTTTCAAAGACAAGGCTGGAGAAAAAGATCTGCGGACGGTAGCTAGAAAGAAGAGGCAGGAGACCCGAGGCCGACCGTGCCCAAAGGGTCCTAATGGACCGGGTTTTCCAGGAGCGTTTCCACAGACAGCAGCAGGTTAGGAACGGCAGAGCTGCAGCAGCAACTGAGAATCGGCTAAGCAGGATTAGGAGTAACCAGAATACGGCAAGAATCCTGGGAGCACAGGCTAAAGCACCTACAACAGGGTTGTAACTTGAAGCACTGGCGTCCCTGTCCTAAACCAGCCCCCTTTTATAGGAAGACGTTTCCTGGGATTGGCTGGAAGGAACAGGAAGCAAGAACTATGCCTCAAACTTGGTCTCCACAGCGCGGCGCCCAGTAATGCAGACCTTTTTACATAGCCACACAGCTCACTGTCCCTGGTCTCCTAGCAACAGCTCAGTAAGAGAGACCCGCTGCAGCGGCGTCCCGCCACCACGAGCGGACCCCCTCACCGACGCTACCACTGCCCTTTGACCCGGCGCAACAGCCCACCTCCCCTGCTGCCCAGCTGCCTGTGAAGCCAGCCCCGCGGCCCCAGCGTGCCGGTAAGACCCCGGACACGGACAGTACCCACCCTTTGCGGGTGGACTCCGGACACCTATAAGGTTTAGCTGGAAATTTGGCATGAAATGTCCAAAGAAGTCTTGGAGCATGGACATCTTCTACTTCTACCCAAGACCTCTCCTCCGTTCCATATCCCTTCCAATCAACAAAATACTGGAGGTGACCATATCGTCTGCGGGAGTCGAGGATCTTGTGAATCTCAAATTCGTCTCCTTGTGCTGATTGGATCTTGGGTGATTTAGGTAGGGCAGCTCTGAAACGATTAAGTACCAATGGTTTTAAGAGAGAAATATGAAAAGCATTAGGGATTCTTAAATGCGGAGGCAACTTCCCCTTGTAAGCCACAGGATTTAATACTTTTTCGATTGGGTAGGGTCCAATAAATCTGTGAGCAAACTTTTTTTTTTTATAGAGTATTTTTAATCAACAAAAAATGGAAGAATTACAGACATTTCAGTGTATACCGGAAGATCCGGGCGACAGTATGTAACATATACAGTTTACATAGCCCCGCCACACCATATACACATAGGTTTGAGCATGACCGGCAGACATATGGCTATCTCAATAACAACCCACAAAAACAGTTTTTCTGAAGTCTGAAGATAAATGTCAACACATTCGTAAAACATTTTCAAATTTCTCCCCAAACTAGCTCAATTAGCCCCCCAACTATAAGGCCTGACATGGCCTAGTGCACCGAACAAAGGTGCCTAAAATAACAATAATTATTAAAAAAAAATAATATATAAATAAAATAAAATAAGTAATAAATAATAAACAAAAAACATAAGCAGAATAAAACAAATCAATACCATCAAGCCTATAGTCTCGTAGTCGTACGAGGTGAGGTACAGAATCCGCATAATATAAATACCAATACGGGGGGAGGGGTCCTGGCCATTTACACAAGTCCCAGATAACCAGGCCATCATGAAGGCACAAAATGTCTCAAAGCTTGAGGGCAGGGGAGGAGTATATAGAATTGATCCAGAAGGACCATATTTTCCCGTATTTAGAGAGAGCATTGTTTTTCACATAGACATACCGATCCTTTAGTACGGTGTCATTCACCAGGGCTTTAAATGCAGACATCATAGGAGAATGTGGGGCCAACCATGTCCGCGCTATGCATACCTTAGCAAGGGCGCAAATGCTACGAGCATACAAGCCCTCCCACCGAGGCCCAGAAACAGGCCCTCCCACCCCCAAAATGCAGAATCCCGGAGTCAGCATGACTCTCGGTACCCCTGTATGTTCCAGAATCGACCCGACCCCAGCCAAAAACATCTGCAAGGACGGACACTCCCACACTAGATGCAAGAATGATCCGCCAGCAGTCCCACATTTAGGACAAGTGGCAGCGCCACCAGCCCCGAATCTGGCCAACCTGCTCAGGCGTCATATACGATCTGTGTAGTACAAAGAGTTGAATTTGTTGGAACCGCAGTGATTTGGTGACCTGGCTCGAGTTCCCCAGCGCGACCCGCCACTCCTCCACATCGATAGGGCCTAAATCATGCTCCCAACGTTCCCGAAGGGTCGAGAGCGGGTCTGCATGTATTGTTGCAAGAAGGTACGAGTATGTGAAGGAGATCACCTTGACCCAACAAAATGCACATAAAAAGGTCTTGATGGGGAAGGGGAGGAGCTCCGGGGGAGAATCCCCGAACTGTGACTGTAAGGCGTGCCGGAGCTGTAAATATCTGTAAAAGTAAGAGTTCGGGAGACCAAACTCCTCTTTTAAGTGCTGAAAGGACTTCAGAGCACCAGCGCTATACAGCTGGGATATGGAAGTCACAGAGTATGGGGCCCACACCCCCGCACCCTCCAAGGACCCCATCTCACGAAGCGATGCGGAGTGCCAAAGAGGAGTATCCGGGTCCATACCATCATATCTAAACATACCTGTCAAGGCCAGCCAAATCTTCATGGCCTGAAAAATAATAGGAGGAGACAGTCGGGAAGCGCTCCCTCCCACAAGAATCTGCGCCGGGGAAAGGTCCGGGTAATAGCACCTTAGAAACGCCCAACATAAATCAGCCTCCTCTCCACCCCGTAACCAAATGCCAATGTGAGCTAGCTGGGCCGCATAGTAGTACAGTTGGAAGTGAGGCAAAGCCAAGCCCCCGTCTGTCTTTTGTCTAGTAAGGGTGGTCAACTTTATTCTGGGCCTTTTATTGGCCCATATCAGTGATGTCAATATACTGCTCAATTTCTTAAAGAAGGCCGGAAAGACGTACACAGGGGATTGTGAAAAAAACATACAGTAGCTTGGGCAAAACTATCATTTTAATAAGGCTAACCCTACCCGTCATTGTCAGCGGGAGTTAACACCAGGCCCTTGACTTGCGTACAATCATGTGTACAAGAGGGTCAAGGTTCAAGGGTATAAAGTCCGAGGGGTCATTAGTAACTTGGATCCCCAGGTATTTAAACTGGCTTGTCCAGCACAGCGGCAGGGGTATCTTCGGGACCTGGGGAGGAGAACCCATGATGGGCATTATAAATGATTTGGACCAGTTTATACGGAGACCTGAGAAGCCGCCAAAGGTCTCTTTGACCTGCAGCACTACAGGCATATCCACGGCATAGTCATGTAAGAACAGCAACAGGTCATCCGCATAAAGGGCTATTTTATCAGTGCAGGGGCCCGTAACAACTCCGCCAATGTCCGAGTGCGACCTAATCAGACAAGCCAAGGGTTCGATGGCTATGGCAAATAAGGCGGGGGAAAGGGGGCATCCCTGTCTGGTGCCCCTAGTCAAGGTGAAGGAGGAGGATATATAGCCGTTGACCAAGATCCTGGCACGTGGATTCTGATAGAGTAGTTTGATCCATTGTATGAAATTAGGACCAAAGCCCATATATTTCATGACTCCCCACAAATAGGACCATTCAACACTGTCGAAGGCCTTAGCCGCATCCAGCGAAACTATAACCGCGTCCGAGGGGAAATCATGTGGAGCCTGTAATACAGTATAGAGCCTGCGCAAATTGATGGACGTGGATTTCCCCGGCATGAAGCCAGATTGACCCTGATGTATTACAGTTTGGATAACCAGGTTGAGCCGAACCGCGAGGATTTTTTCCAGGATCTTGGCATCGGTAGGGATAAGGGAGATTGGTCTATAAGACTCCATTAGTTTGGGGTCTTTGCCGGGCTTTGGCAGTACTATAATAACGGCCTCGGACATTGAGGGAGGAAGTTGGTTGGTGGCAAATACACTGCTCAAAAAAATAAAGGGGAACACTAAAATAAAACATCCTAGATCTGAATGAATGAAATATTCTTATTAAATACTTTGTTCCTTACATAGTTGAATGTGCTGACAACAAAATCACACAAAAATGATCAATGGAAATCAAATTTATTAACCCATGGAGGTCTGGATTTGGAGTCACCCTCAAAATTAAAGTGGAAAAACACAGTACAGGCTGATCCAACTTTGATGTAATGTCCTTAAAACAAGTCAGAATGAGGCTCAGTAGTGTGTGTGGCCTCCACGTGCCTGTATGACCTCCCTACAATGCCTGGGCATGCTCCTGATGAGGTGGCGGATGGTCTCCTGAGGGATCTCCTCCCAGACCTGGACTAAAGCATCCGCCAACTCCTGGACAGTCTGTGGTGCAATGTGGCATTGGTGGATGGAGCAAGACATGATGTCCCAGATGTGCTCAATTGGATTCAGGTCTGGGGAACGGACAGGCCAGTCCATAGCATCAATGCCTTTGTCTTGCAGGAACTGCTGACACACTCCAGCCACATGAGGTCTATCATTGTCTTGCATTAGGAGGAACCCAGGGCCAACCGCACCAGCATATGGTCTCACAAGGGGTCTGAGGATCTCATCTCGGTACCTAATGGCAGTCAGGCTACCTCTGGCGAGCACATGGAGGGTTGTGCGGCCCCCCAAAGAAATGCCACCCCACACCATTACTAACCCACTGCCAAACCAGTCATGCTGGAGGATGTTGCAGGCAGCAGAACGTTCTCCTTGGCATCTCCAGACTCTGTCATGTCTGTCACATGTGCTCAGTGAAAACCTGCTTTCATCTGTGAAGAGCACAGAGCGCCAGTGGCGAATTTGCCAATCTTCGTGTTCTCTGACAAATGCCAAATGTCCTGCCCGGTGTTGGACTGTAAGCACAACCCCCACCTGTGGATGTCGAGCCCTCATACCACCCTCATGGAGTCTGTTTCTGATCGTTTGAGTAGACACATGCACATTTGTGGCTTGCTGGAGGTCATTTTGCAGGGCTCTGGCAGTGCTCCTCCTGTTGCTCCTTGCACAAAGGCGGAGGTAGCGGTCCTGCTGCTGGTTTGTTGCCCTGCTACGGCCTCCTCCACGTCTCCTGATGTACTGGCCTGTCTCCTGGTAGCGCCTCCATGCTCTGGACACTACGCTGACAGACACAGCAAACCTTCTTGCCACAGCTCGCATTGATGTGCCATCCTGGATGAGCTGCACTACCTGAACCACTTGTGTGGGTTGTAGGGAGGTCATACAGGCATGAGGAGGCCACACACGCTACTGAGCCTCATTTTGACTTGTTTTAAGGACATTACATCAAAGTTGGATCAGCCTGTAGTGTGTTTTTCCACTTTAATTTTGAGGGTGACTCCAAATCCAGACCTCCATGGGTTAATAAATTTGATTTCCATTGATCATTTTTGTGTGATTTTGTTGTCAGCATGTTCAACTATGTAAAGAACAAAGTATTTAATAAGAATATTTCATTCATTCAGATCCAGGATGTGTTATTTTAGTGTTACCCTTTATTTTTTTGAGCAGTGTACATCTCAAGCAGTTTTGGGCCAAAAAACTGCACATACTGTTTGTACAGCTCGGTGGGAATACCATCACTTCCCGGAGACTTACCGCAGGGACACATTCCTATCGCCGCAGTCACTTCTACTAAAGTCAAGGGCGCGTCTAGAGAATCCCTAGCCTCAGGGGGAAGCTTTGAAAGGGGTATATTAGACAAGTATAAATCTTAGTCCCCCCCCGGAGCATGTCATCTGAGAGTCATAGATCTCCCTAAAGTACGAAAGGAACAGCTGTACCATGTCAGGGGTATTGCTCACTATGGAGCCGTCGGGGCCAGACATCTGCACTATCGTATTCCCAGGACGGTCATAGTGCACCAAATGAGCTAATAGACTACCAGGCCTGTCTGCCTGCATATACATATTGGTTGCCCTGAACAAAAGGGATTGTGCATTTTTGTCTGAGAGGTAAGCCAGCCAAGCCTCCTTAGCTAACAACCACCGTACCTTTAGTGCGGAGGTGCCCTCCGCCAAATATCTGGTCTCTAAATCCCTATAGTCATACTCTAGCTGTCGCTCCATCGCTCTGTACTCCAACTTGCGGGTAGCAATTTTACCAATCAGCGTAACCACGCAGATATGCTTTGAATGTGTCCCAGACAACATGTACCGGGGCTGAGCCCACATTATCCGCAAAAAAACCCTCCCACCTGGACTGTAAATCCGGGCATTCTCCTAACTGAATCAACCAGGATGGATGCAACCTCCAGTAAGACTGTCCCCTCCGGCACTCCACATCAAGAGACAACAACAGGGGCAAGTGATCAGACACCCCTCGCGCCTCATAATGAACATCCGTTACACTAGGTAGAAGCTCGGGCGAGACCAGGGCCAGGTCGATTCTGGAGAATGTGCCATGCGTACCAGAGAAACATGAGTACTGCCTAAGTGTAGGGTGCCGAACCCTCCAAACATCCACCCACTGCATACTATTTATAACATCCGCAAACTTAGAGTGAGAAGTTGACGGGCCACCTCCCGCCCCCGGATCTCGAGAGGACCTCCATCTATCCAGAGAGACATCCAGCACATTTTTAAAATGCCCCAGACATATAACAGGAATATGGGGGAATGCAGCAATAAACGAGGCAGCTTTCAGCAGGACATCATACGAAAACAGAGAGGGGATATAAACAGACAGAATGAGCAAAGCACGGGAGTTCATCTTACATTCCATAAACACGAACCTGCCATATGGATCAGTATTTACCGTGATCAACTCAAACTGTACAGTTCTCCGTATCATTACCGACACTCCCCTGGAAGAGGAGGAGTGAGAGGAATGATACGCCCAGCCCACCCAAGGCCTACGGAGCGACAGCCTATTTCTCTCCAAATGAGTTTCGCTCAAACAGATAACGTCCGGGCCATATTTCTTAATCATTTTGAATACCAGGAACCGCTTTACTTTATTATTAATGCCCCGGACGTTCCATGCCAAAATCTTTAAAGCAGACATGTCGTACCATGCATAATCTGAGACACAGCGCCCCGTGAAAACCCAAGTAGCAGCATCGTCTGGGCTCCTTCCCGCCCCTGCAGAGCGCTACCCCAGAAACCAAGAGCTGTTAAACAGCACAACCTCACCCCGCATAAACATAAGCCATCATATGAAAAACAAAAAACAATGCAAAACAGAAATAAAAGCATATCAGAGAAATAAAGAGCATCCCCGCAACATCCCCCCTCTCCGTATACCTCCCCAAACTGCGGCATACACATATCCCTAACAAAACGCCAACCCTGGTAGTCCAAGAAGGCCTACGACAGCGCTATACGCAGCAAACAGACCCAGAGGGAAAGAAAATCCCTAATACTGTATGTAAAGTCGCTGCTCAACAATGTCCAGAACAACCATGACCAGGGGAAGCTCCCTGGACATATACTTGCGTATTGTAGGCCCGTGAAGACAGGTAGCTGGGCGTCAGTCCGGAGCCAGCTGGCGGGCACCCGGACCATATCTGTCCAGCCAGGCCGCCGCCTCCCTCGGAGAGTTTAAGAACTTGGTTTCCCCGTCCGTCACCACACGCAGCCGAGAGGGGAACAGCATTGAATAGGGGAGATTCAGGTCGCGAAGTCGCCGCTTGATAGGCAGAAACTGGGCACGGTCTTTTTGGACATCCGCAGCAAAATCCGGAAAAGCTGACACCCGGACTCCATTTCGAATCAGGGGGCCCTTCGTGCGACCCAGGCGTAGAACAGAGTCTTGGTCTTTATAGTGTAGGAACTTGGCTATAAATGTTCGTGGCGGGGCGCCTGGGGGCAGAGGCCGGAACGGTACCCGATGCGCCCGCTCCACTGCAAACTGGGATGTAAAGGATTCAGCGCCATACGCTTCCGTCAGCCAGGATTCCAGGAAGTCCTCAGGATGTGCCCCCTCCTCCTTCTCAGGCAAGCCCACGAACCTCACGTTGTTTCTGCGAAGTCGTCCCTCCATATCCAGGAGTTTAGTTTGCAGTGTAGAGACTTGCTGTGTAACCGCAGAAACAGATCGTTGGAGGGGGCCGCTGAGGTCTTCCAAATTAGAGACCAGGGTCTCCGTTTCTCCCACTCTCTCCCGGACCCGCTGAACATCCTGGCGTAATAAGGATAGATCACACTGCACCTTCTCCATTTTGTCCGATAGGCGCTGTTCACTGGCTGCTATGGCCTCTAGGACCTGCTGAATGGAAGGAGGAGATGGCTGCACGTCCGCGCCCGGGCCGGCCCCAGCCAGGGGAGTCGGTTGAGCAGCCGGTTGATGGGCAAACTTCTCCAATTTAGCCGCCGCCGCACTCTGGCCGCCCCTCACCATGGTGGCAAGGCACAGATAGCACTCAAGGTCCCTGTATTCAGTGTCAGAAAGCACAGCAGAGGGGAGGAGGTACAATGTTGGCAGCACTCCAGGGCATCCAACATGAAAGTACAGCAGAGGGGGGGGGGGGGCAGAGGGACTTGGGGCGATATGATAATATATAATATGTAGTGTTCAACAAAAGACAGGACAGTCCTTGCCCAGAGGAAATCCCTCAGCCCCGCAATCCCCATGAGTGCATAGAGTCACACAGGCAGGATATGTGAAGAAAGCTGCAGCCAAGATGGCCGCCGGATTTTACAGTCTCTCCCCTCCCTGTACAAGGAGCTTAATTCCTGGCTCCAGGGGGGCAGAAGTGGCTGGGAGAATTAACCAGGGGGCACAGGTGAGGGGCGCCGCTCACCCCAGGTGCAGGGGAAGCCAAATCCCGGCGATCACCGCGGGTCCGTGCGCACGCACGCGCACTCGACAGTGCAGTGTAAATTGAGCCCGGGATCCTCTGGCGGCCAAGGCCCAATAGTCGGGCGGTCGCTGGTGCAGGCTGGGAGCTCCAGCAAGGGTCCGCAGACAATGCTTGCCGCCTCCCCACAGACAGAGTGTGAATCCAGGCCGAGTTTGAGCCTCAGAAGGGGCCCCAGGATGGGTTCAGGATTAATCCGTCCAGGGAGCTCCACCAACCTGCTTCCTACCCACTCACCGCCGTGGCCACGCCCACCGGGAGCAAACTTTTTAGTAGGGACCTTCAACCTTAGGTTACGTGTGGAAACCCAAACCCGATCTCCCACCTTAAGACTTGGTACAGCTCTTCGCTTCAGATCTGCAGAGGTCTTATACCTCTTGGATGTCTTAAGCAAGGCCTTGTGAACTTGTCTCCAGGTTTTGGTAAATTGTTGAAGTGCTGATTCTGCGGCAGGAACCTCGAGCGTAGGTAGAAGTTGGAAGTCTGGAACTTTTGGATGATAACCATAATTAATGAAAAATGGAGAAGATTTTGTGGCAGAATGATAGAGATTGTTATGGGCAAATTCTGCAAATGGGAGGAAGTCCAGCCAGTCGTCCTGAGAGGAGGACATGAATAAACGCAAAAATGTCTCCAGGTCCGGTTCACTCTCTCTGTTTGACCATCCGTTTGGGGATGATATCCTGAGGAGAAATTAAATTTTATACCGAGAGCAGAACATAGGGACCTCCAAAACTTGGCCACAAACTGAGGACCTCTATCAGACACGATCTCCTGCGGTAGACCATGGAGTCGGAAGATCTCTGCTATGAATAATTTTGCCAACTGGGATGCCGATGGAAGACTAGCCAGAGGAACGAAGTGTACCATTTTAGAGAAACGGTCAACTATGACCCACACAGTATTTCGTCCGCCAGATGCAGGTAAATCGGTAATTAAGTCCACAGAAATATGCGTCCATGGTCTTTGTGGCACAGGTAACGGATGAAGTAGCCCCGCTGGAGGACCTTTGGGACTTTTATGCTGGGCACACTTCGGACAAGCAGCCACGAATTCCTGAACGTCAGTCCTGAGGTGAGGCCACCAGTAGAAGCGTTGAATGAATTTCAACGTTTTATGACCACCCGCATGGCCCATGAAGGGGGAGGAATGAGCCCATGTAAGAAGTTTCTTGCATAAATTTGGTGCAACAAATATTTTTCCCAGAGGAGGAAGTGGAGAGGTATTAATTGCTGAGAAAGAAGTGGTCTCCAAGATGAAGTGTTCCTTTGAACGGTCAGAGGGTTCTTCAGAACTTAGGGAACGGGATAATGCATTTGCCTTTTTGTTGAGGGAATCTGGTTGGTAACTAAGTTTAAAGTTGAAACGAGTAAAGAAGAGTGCCCATCTTGCTTGGCGTGGGTTCAGACATCGAGCTGACTGTAGATATAGGAGGTTCTTGTGATCTGTGATTACCGAGATTGGATGCTGGGCTCCCTCCAACAAATACCTCCACTCCTCAAAGGCTAACTTAATTGCCAGTAACTCTTGTTCACCAATGGCGTAATTTTGTTCAGCAGGAGAAAATCTTCGCGAGAAGAACGCACAGGGATGGACCTTCTTGTCCTCGAAGAGCTGGGACAATACTGCTCCTACTCCGACAGTGGAGGCATCAACCTCTACCAGGAACGGATGGCTGAGATCGGGTTGTCAAAGGACAGGAGCGGTCATGAAGGCCTCCTTTAAAGACAAAAAAAGGCTTCCAAAGCTTCCAGAGACCACTTAGCAGGATCTGCTCCTTTCCTAGTTAATGCGGTTATGGGAGCTATGACAGAGGAATAATTCTGAATGAATCTTCGTTAGAAGTTAGCGAATCCCAGGAAACGTTGAACCCCCTTAAGGGTAGCTGGAAGCAACCAATCCTGGATCGCCTGGACTTTAGCGGGTCCATCTGTAACTTCTGCCCCGAGAGGATGTAGCCGAGGAATGGAATCGTGGGTACATCGAAGGTGCACTTTTCTAACTTACAGAATAATTGATTCCTCCGTAAACGAGTTAGAACCTCTTTGACTTGATCTCGATGGGTCTTCAGATCCCTAGAAAAGATGAGGATGTCATCCAAATACACCACCAAGCAGTCATAGAGGAGGTCTCGGAAAATATCATTAACAAATTCTTGAAAGACAGCTGGGGCATTACACAGGCCGAAAGGCATTACCAGGTATTCGTAATGCCCGTCGCGGGTATTAAATGCCGTCTTCCATTTGTCACCTGGGCGAATACGTATAAGATTGTAGGCCCCTCATAGGTCCAATTTGGAGAACACAGTAGCTCCTTTAACACGGTCGAACAGTTCTAGAATTAGGGGCAACGGATATCTGTTTTTAATTGTTATGTTGTTGAGCCCTCTATAGTCAATACAGGGCCTCAGACCCCCATCCTTCTTTTTGACAAAGAAAAACCCCGGTCCGGCCGGAGAGGTGGAAGACCTGATGAACCCTTTATCCAAATTTTCCCGGATATACTCTGACATGGCCTGTATCTCAGGGAGTGAGAGAGGGTAGGTTCGGCCTTGGGGAGGAGTCTTGCCTGGTACCAGATCAATGGGACAGTCCCAAGTGCGATGCGGAGGCAAGGTGTCCGCCCCATGCTTACTGAAAACATCTTGAAAGGCCTGGTATTCCACAGGAAGGCTGGAAGGGCTGGAAGCACAGAGGGGTCTTACTGAGGGCAAACAGTTCTGTCTACTGTCACTGCATATGATTCTGTCACCATTGAAAGAATGGTGGAGGATTATATTAGTGACAGCATCTAAGTAGGAATGTCAGATAGCCTGTACGTATACTTGCAGGAAAAAGAGGCATTTTGGATGCCTTTGCACAAACTAGAGATGAGCGGGTTCGGTTTCTCTGAAACCGAACCCGCACGAACTTCATGTTTTTTTTACGGGTCCGAGCAGACTCGGATCCTCCCGCCTTGCTCGGTTAACCCGAGCGCGCCCGAACGTCATCATGACGCTGTCGGATTCTCGCGAGACTCGGATTCTATATAAGGAGCCGCGCGTCGCCGCCATTTTCACACGTGCATTGAGATTGATAGGGAGAGGACGTGGCTGGCGTCCTCTCCATTAGAAATTAGATTAGAAGAGAGAGAGAGATTGTGCAGAGTCAGACAGAGTTTACCACAGTGACCAGTGCAGTTGTTGTTAGTTAACTTTTATTTATTTTAATATAATATATCCGTTCTCTGCTATATCCGTTCTCTGCCTGAAAAAAAACGATACACAGCAGCAGCCAGTCACACAGTGTGACTCAGTCTGTGTGCACTCAGCTCAGCCCAGTGTGCTGCACATCAATGTATAAAAGGCAAAGCTTATAATAATTGTGGGGGAGACTGGGGAGCACTGCAGGTTGTTATAGCAGGAGCCCCCAGGAGTACATAATATTATATTAATTTAAAATTAAACAGTGCACACTTTTGCTGCAGGAGTGCCACTGCCAGTGTGACTAGTGGTGACCAGTGCCTGACCACCAGTATAGTAGTATATTGTTGTATGTATTGTATACTATCTCTTTATCAACCAGTCTATATTAGCAGCAGACACAGTACAGTGCGGTAGTTCACGGCTGTGGCTACCTCTGTGTCGGCAGTCGGAACTCGGCAGGCAGTCCGTCCATCCATAATTGTATTACAATATATACCACCTAACCGTGGTATTTTTTTTTCTTTCTTTATACCGTCGTCATAGTGTCATACTAGTTGTTACGAGTATACTACTATCTCTTTATCAACCAGTGTACAGTGCGGTAGTTCACGGCTGTGGCTACCTCTGTGTCGGCAGTCGGCAGGCAGTCCGTCCATCCATAATTGTATTATTATTATAATATATACCACCTAACCGTGGTTTTTTTTTCATTCTTTATACCGTCGTCATAGTGTCATACTAGTTGTTACGAGTATACTACTATCTCTTTATCAACCAGTGTACAGTGCGGTAGTTCACGGCTGTGGCTACCTCTGTGTCGGCAGTCGGCAGGCAGTCCGTCCATCCATAATTGTATTATTATTATAATATATACCACCTAACTGTGGTATTTTTTTTTCTTTCTTTATACCGTCGTCATAGTGTCATACTAGTTGTTACGAGTATACTACTATCTCTTTATCAACCAGTGTACAGTGCGGTAGTTCACGGCTGTGGCTACCTCTGTGTCGGCAGTCGGCAGGCAGTCCGTCCATCCATAATTGTATTATTATTATAATATATACCACCTAACTGTGGTATTTTTTTTTCTTTCTTTATACCGTCGTCATAGTGTCATACTAGTTGTTACGAGTATACTACTATCTCTTTATCAACCAGTGTACAGTGCGGTAGTTCACGGCTGTGGCTACCTCTGTGTCGGCAGTCGGCAGGCAGTCCGTCCATCCATAATTGTATTATTATTATAATATATACCACCTAACCGTGTTTTTTTTTTCATTCTTTATACCGTCGTCATAGTGTCATACTAGTTGTTACGAGTATACTACTATCTCTTTATCAACCAGTGTACAGTGCGGTAGTTCACGGCTGTGGCTACCTCTGTGTCGGCACTCGGCAGGCAGTCCGTCCATCCATAATTGTATTATTATTATAATATATACCACCTAACCGTGGTTTTTTTTTCATTCTTTATACCGTCGTCATAGTGTCATACTAGTTGTTACGAGTATACTACTATCTCTTTATCAACCAGTGTACAGTGCGGTAGTTCACGGCTGTGGCTACCTCTGTGTCGGCAGTCGGCAGGCAGTCCGTCCATCCATAATTGTATTATTATTATAATATATACCACCTAACTGTGGTATTTTTTTTCTTTCTTTATACCGTCGTCATAGTGTCATACTAGTTGTTACGAGTATACTACTATCTCTTTATCAACCAGTGTACAGTGCGGTAGTTCACGGCTGTGGCTACCTCTGTGTCGGCACTCGGCAGGCAGTCCGTCCATCCATAATTGTATTATTATTATAATATATACCACCTAACCGTGGTTTTTTTATACCACCTAACCGTGGCAGTCCGTCCATAATTGTATACTAGTATCCAATCCATCCATCTCCATTGTTTACCTGAGGTGCCTTTTAGTTCTGCCTATAAAATATGGAGAACAAAAAAGTTGAGGTTCCAAAATTAGGGAAAGATCAAGATCCACTTCCACCTCGTGCTGAAGCTGCTGCCACTAGTCATGGCCGAGACGATGAAATGCCAGCAACGTCGTCTGCCAAGGCCGATGCCCAATGTCATAGTACAGAGCATGTCAAATCCAAAACACCAAATATCAGAAAAAAAAGGACTCCAAAACCTAAAATAAAATTGTCGGAGGAGAAGCGTAAACTTGCCAATATGCCATTTACCACACGGAGTGGCAAGGAACGGCTGAGGCCCTGGCCTATGTTCATGGCTAGTGGTTCAGCTTCACATGAGGATGGAAGCACTCAGCCTCTCGCTAGAAAACTGAAAAGACTCAAGCTGGCAAAAGCACCGCAAAGAACTGTGCGTTCTTTGAAATCCCAAATCCACAAGGAGAGTCCAATTGTGTCGTTTGCGATGCCTGACCTTCCCAACACTGGACGTGAAGAGCATGCGCCTTCCACTATTTGCATGCCCCCTGCAAGTGCTGGAAGGAGCACCCGCAGTCCAGTTCCTGATAGTCAGATTGAAGATGTCAGTGTTGAAGTACACCAGGATGAGGAGGATATGGGTGTTGCTGGCGCTGGGGAGGAAATTGACCAGGAGGATTCTGATGGTGAGGTGGTTTGTTTAAGTCAGGCACCCGGGGAGACACCTGTTGTCCGTGGGAGGAATATGGCCGTTGACATGCCAGGTGAAAATACCAAAAAAATCAGCTCTTCGGTGTGGAGGTATTTCACCAGAAATGCGGACAACAGGTGTCAAGCCGTGTGTTCCCTTTGTCAAGCTGTAATAAGTAGGGGTAAGGACGTTAACCACCTCGGAACATCCTCCCTTATACGTCACCTGCAGCGCATTCATAATAAGTCAGTGACAAGTTCAAAAACTTTGGGTGACAGCGGAAGCAGTCCACTGACCAGTAAATCCCTTCCTCTTGTAACCAAGCTCACGCAAACCACCCCACCAACTCCCTCAGTGTCAATTTCCTCCTTCCCCAGGAATGCCAATAGTCCTGCAGGCCATGTCACTGGCAAGTCTGACGAGTCCTCTCCTGCCTGTGATTCCTCCGATGCATCCTTGCGTGTAACGCCTACTGCTGCTGGCGCTGCTGTTGTTGCCGCTGGGAGTCGATGGTCATCCCAGAGGGGAAGTCGTAAGCCCACTTGTACTACTTCCAGTAAGCAATTGACTGTTCAACAGTCCTTTGCGAGGAAGATGAAATATCACAGCAGTCATCCTACTGCAAAGCGGATAACTGAGTCCTTGACAACTATGTTGGTGTTAGACGTGCGTCCGGTATCCGCCGTTAGTTCACAGGGAACTAGACAATTTATTGAGGCAGTGTGCCCCCGTTACCAAATACCATCTAGGTTCCACTTCTCTAGGCAGGCGATACCGAGAATGTACACGGACGTCAGAAAAAGACTCACCAGTGTCCTAAAAAATGCAGTTGTACCCAATGTCCACTTAACCACGGACATGTGGACAAGTGGAGCAGGGCAGGGTCAGGACTATATGACTGTGACAGCCCACTGGGTAGATGTATGGACTCCCGCCGCAAGAACAGCAGCGGCGGCACCAGTAGCAGCATCTCGCAAACGCCAACTCTTTCCTAGGCAGGCTACGCTTTGTATCACCGCTTTCCAGAATACGCACACAGCTGAAAACCTCTTACGGCAACTGAGGAAGATCATCGCGGAATGGCTTACCCCAATTGGACTCTCCTGTGGATTTGTGGCATCGGACAACGCCAGCAATATTGTGTGTGCATTAAATATGGGCAAATTCCAGCACGTCCCATGTTTTGCACATACCTTGAATTTGGTGGTGCAGAATTTTTTAAAAAACGACAGGGGCGTGCAAGAGATGCTGTCGGTGGCCAGAAAAATTGCGGGACACTTTCGGCGTACAGGCACCACGTACAGAAGACTGGAGCACCACCAAAAACTACTGAACCTGCCCTGCCATCATCTGAAGCAAGAAGTGGTAACGAGGTGGAATTCAACCCTCTATATGCTTCAGAGGTTGGAGGAGCAGCAAAAGGCCATTCAAGCCTATACAATTGAGCACGATATAGGAGATGGAATGCACCTGTCTCAAGTGCAGTGGAGAATGATTTCAACGTTGTGCAAGGTTCTGATGCCCTTTGAACTTGCCACACGTGAAGTCAGTTCAGACACTGCCAGCCTGAGTCAGGTCATTCCCCTCATCAGGCTTTTGCAGAAGAAGCTGGAGGCATTGAAGAAGGAGCTAACACGGAGCGATTCCGCTAGGCATGTGGGACTTGTGGATGCAGCCCTTAATTCGCTTAACAAGGATTCACGGGTGGTCAATCTGTTGAAATCAGAGCACTACATTTTGGCCACCGTGCTCGATCCTAGATTTAAAGCCTACCTTGGATCTCTCTTTCCGGCAGACACAGGTCTGCTGGGGTTGAAAGACCTGCTGGTGACAAAATTGTCAAGTCAAGCGGAACGCGACCTGTCAACATCTCCTCCTTCACATTCTCCCGCAACTGGGGGTGCGAGGAAAAGGCTCAGAATTCCGAGCCCACCCGCTGGCGGTGATGCAGGGCAGTCTGGAGCGACTGCTGATGCTGACATCTGGTCCGGACTGAAGGACCTGACAACGATTACGGACATGTCGTCTACTGTCACTGCATATGATTCTCTCAACATTGATAGAATGGTGGAGGATTATATGAGTGACCGCATCCAAGTAGGCACGTCACACAGTCCGTACTTATACTGGCAGGAAAAAGAGGCAATTTGGAGGCCCTTGCACAAACTGGCTTTATTCTACCTAAGTTGCCCTCCCACAAGTGTGTACTCCGAAAGAGTGTTTAGTGCCGCCGCTCACCTTGTCAGCAATCGGCGTACGAGGTTACATCCAGAAAATGTGGAGAAGATGATGTTCATTAAAATGAATTATAATCAATTCCTCCGCGGAGACATTGACCAGCAGCAATTGCCTCCACAAAGTACACAGGGAGCTGAGATGGTGGATTCCAGTGGGGACGAATTGATAATCTGTGAGGAGGGGGATGTACACGGTGATATATCGGAGGGTGAAGATGAGGTGGACATCTTGCCTCTGTAGAGCCAGTTTGTGCAAGGAGAGATTAATTGCTTCTTTTTTGGGGGGGGTCCAAACCAACCCGTCATATCAGTCACAGTCGTGTGGCAGACCCTGTCACTGAAATGATGGGTTGGTTAAAGTGTGCATGTCCTGTTTTGTTTATACAACATAAGGGTGGGTGGGAGGGCCCAAGGATAATTCCATCTTGCACCTCTTTTTTCTTTTCTTTTTCTTTGCATCATGTGCTGATTGGGGAGGGTTTTTTGGAAGGGACATCCTGCGTGACACTGCAGTGCCACTCCTAGATGGGCCCGGTGTTTGTGTCGGCCACTAGGGTCGCTTATCTTTCTCACACAGTCAGCTACCTCATTGCGCCTCTTTTTTTCTTTGCGTCATGTGCTGTTTGGGGAGGGTTTTTTGGAAGGGACATCCTGCGTGACACTGCAGTGCCACTCCTAGATGGGCCCGGTGTTTGTGTCGGCCACTAGGGTCGCTTATCTTACTCACACAGCGACCTCGGTGCAAATTTTAGGACTAAAAATAATATTGTGAGGTGTGATGTGTTCAGAATAGGCTGAAAATGAGTGTAAATTATGTTTTTTGAGGTTAATAATACTTTGGGATCAAAATTACCCCCAAATTCTATGATTTAAGCTGTTTTTTAGGGTTTTTTGAAAAAAACACCCGAATCCAAAACACACCCGAATCCGACAAAAAAAATTCGGTGAGGTTTTGCCAAAACGCGGTCGAACCCAAAACACGGCCGCGGAACCGAACCCAAAACCAAAACACAAAACCCGAAAAATTTCAGGCGCTCATCTCTAGCACAAACTGCCTTTTTTTTTACCTAACTTGCCCCCCCCTACCATCTGTACTCCGAAAGAGTGTTTACTGCAACCGGTAACCTTGTCAGTGATCGGCGTAGGAGGTTACTTCCACAAAATGTGGAGAAGATGATGTTCATCAAAATTAATTATTAATTCCTCCAGGAAGACCTTTACCAGCAATTGCCTCTAGAAAGTACACAGGGACCTGTGATGGTGGATTCCAGTGGGGACGAATTAATACTCTGTGAGGAGGAGGAGGATGTACACAGTGAAAGGGGTGAGGAATCGGAGGATGAGGATGAGGTAGAAATCTTGCCTCTGTATAGCCAGTTTGTGCAAGGAGAGATTGATTGCTTCTTCTTTTTTTGGTGGGGGCCTAAACAAACCAGTCATTTCAGCCACAGTCATGTTGCAGACCCTGTTGCTGAAATGATGGGTTTGTTAAAGTGTGCATGTCCTGTTTATACAACATAAGGGTGGGTGGTAGGGCCCAAGGACAATTCCATCTTGCACCACTTTTTCTTCTTTTCATCATGTGCTTTTTGCGGACTAATTTTTTTAAATGCCATCCTATCTGACATTGCCGTACAACTCCAGGGGTACTTCCGTATAAGTCTAGGGATACTGCCGTATAAGTCCAGTCCAGTGGTGCTGTCTTGTGCTGCATGAATCCAGTGGTGCTGTCTTGTGCTGTATGAATCCAGTAGTGGTGTCCTGTGCTGTATATTATTTACTCCAAATAAAAGTGTTATATACATTACTTATATTATTATCCAAATAATTTTACAAGGTTTGCGCTGTGTGGTGTAGGGGTACGCTCGACTGTGCTGCATATTATTTTAATAGCTCCAAATAAAAGGGTTATTATTATCCAAATTAATTTCACAAGCTTTGCCGTGTGTGTGTGTGTGTGTGTGTGTGTGTGTGTGTGTGTGGTTTAGGGGTACGTTCTCCTGTGCACCAATATTGTGCGTGTATTACATTCAGCACGTCCCATGTTGTTTGTGCAGCACACTTGTGTCGCTTAGCTTAGTCATACAGCTACCTCATTGCACCTCTTTTTCTTCTTTGCATGATGTGCTGTTTGAGGCCTAGTTTTTTTAAGTGCCGTCCTGTCTGTAACTGCAGTGCCACTCCTAGATGGGCCAGGTGTTTGTGCCGCACACTTGTGTCGCTTAGCTTAATCATACAGCCACCTCGGAGCAACCTTTTGGCCTAAAACAATATTGTGAGGTGTTCAGAATAGACTGGAAATGAGTGGAAATTAATGTTATTGAGGTTAATAATACCGTAGGATCAAAATTACTCCCAAATTCTGTGATTTTAGCTGTTTTTATGTTGGGTCACGTTGGGTATCCAAGTGGAACCAGGTTTAACACACCAAGTTCTTTTCCTGAATCTAAAATCCCAATGTCACATGTTTAGGATTGCATGTAAGACCCTCGTGATTACAGGTTCTATTTCACACTGGAAATGGCTGGAAACTAATGTTATTGATGTTAATTATACCATATGATCAAAAACAGGTCATAAATACATGATTATGATGTATGATGTATTTATCAATTTAAAAGCAATCAAACACAGGGGTCTGCGCACGGAATACATACGAAACTCTGGCGGTCGGGTCAGGTGATATTGGCCATTATTTGTTCACAATTTCCTATTAAAATAAAAGGAGAGCAGTATTAGACATGTGGATATAGTTATAAACTTATTTTTACCTGTTTAGAAAGAGAACAATTCTTATAGAAATGTACTAACAACCCGGAATTTAGACATGCAAATTAATTGAACAATGTTGCATTGAAGAGCTACTTGTTCCGTAAGAGCTGTTCACTCTCTGTCTAAGCATCTGCTTATACTTAATTCATACGGCCCTGTAAGTGTGAGCACGTAGCGGCTTCGTCTCAGCAGGAGTTGTACACAGCACTGTTTAAGTAGCATTTGCATCTGGTACAATGTCTGATGTTATACAGTTCAGTGGATGCATGGAAATGGTTCTCAATTCAATGTTCTGGAAATTGGGTACGCTGCCATCTGTATATATCTCTACTTGTTGTGATAGGAAATTACTAAAGTGTAGACAATGCAGGTTGGCTGCGCACTTCCTTCTGTCTCAGACTTATAGTAGCAGAAAAGTTAAATGTTCTCCCTGGGAGAAAATATATTCATACGGCTCTGAGCTTAGAATTGCTGCTGAAGAGGTTTTGTTTATTCGACGCAGCATTAATGATAGTGTGACTCTGTTATAATAACTAGAGCTGTGCCATCCGGATCTTTAGAAATACAAACCCACCTGAATTTTGCAGATCTGAGCCGTACTGAGTCCGATTTTTGGATTACAGAAATTACATGATCTTAGCTGTTTTTATCCATGTTTAAGAAATCCGAAACCAAAGATTTGGATTTTAAATATGAATTCAGAACCAAAGCACCAGTGAATGGCTTCCTCTATCACTCCTTAGCTAAGCTCCTCCTCTTTCTTCAGAAACAGGAAGGAGCAGGAATGATGCAGCCGACTGAGCGTTATCAGCCGCCACTTTACCCATCCACTCTATTCATATACTGTATATGTAAGCTGCAAGTTAGTGATAAGCCGGATGGTGTTCTGCGCAACTGTCTGTTCCTCTCTCTGCGATCCTACTCCCCCATCCCCAGTTACCACCCCCATATTCCTGCCCCGCGTGACTACCAGTACCCCCTCCTGCATATTCACCCTTTCTTTGATCTTACCCAGCATGTTACACCCCCCCACCACCACCACAATCGCATCTCTCACATTACACCCCCCACCCGCAATCACACCCACAGTATTACACAGTCCAGTGATGCCAGTGCGCGGGGAGCAAGGGGGCAGCTCCCCCCACAAACATGAAAAGGGCACAGGGAGAGAAGGGGAGGCTGGTAGGAGTGTGCCACCTACCTTACATCGCACTCACATAGAATGAAGGGGTGAGGCAGGCTGATAGAAATGGAGTAAATGGGGGAGGCTGAGAGGCAAAGAGTTAAGGGGGAGGCTGAGAGGTAAATGGTGAATGGGGAGACTGAAAGTCACAGAGTGAAGGGGGGAGGATGAGAGGCACAGAGAGAAAGGTGGAGGCTGGAAAGCACAGAGTGAAAGGGGAGGCTGTGAGGCACAGAGAGAAAGGTGGGAGGCTGAGAGGCACAAAGTGAAGGGGGAGGCTGAGAGGTACAGGGTGAATGGGGAGACTGAAAGTCACAGAGTGAAGGGGGGAGGATGAGAGGTACAGAGAGAAAGGTGGAGGCTGGAAAGCACAGAGTGAAGGGGAGGCTGTGAGGCACAGAGAGAAAGGTGGGAGGCAGAGAGGCTCAGATTAAATGGGGAGGCTGAGAGGCACAGAGTGAAAGGGGGGAGGCTGAGAGACACAAAGTAGGGGGGATGGTGAGAGATACAGGTGAGAGATGATAGTGTGGCTGTGAGACCCTGGGGAGAAATGGTCTGGCTGCTGATAAGTATAAGTGGTAAACTATGTGGATTTTATTATAGGGTAAGGGTTTAATCCTGTTTGGTTGTTTTAAGATTTTTATTGAGGTTATGAATTGGTTCTTTAGATTACACTGAGCTGCTTAATGAATATAATTTTAATTAATAATGTGGGGATATGGTGGGTATGAGGGAGTTAATGATTATTACTGGCTAATTATGAATGGAATTGTTGGTGACGACATTAATAATTTTTTAGGAAGGTCCTTTAATGATGAGATGATATGTTTGAGAGTCACAAAAATGCTCTCTTTATTGCCTGGTGTTCAAAAAATGATGCTGTCAATATTGTGTGGTGGTCACAGTAATACTCTTCTTATTGTCTGCGGTCACAATAATGCACTCCATATTGCGTGGTGGTTAAAAAAGATTCTTAGTATTATGTCAGTATTGCATGGCAGACACAGTAATACTCTCTGAATTATCTGGCAGTCACTTAAATGCTCTCCGTATTGTGGGGTTATCGCTAGAATGCTGTGAATATTGTATGGTGGTCAAAGTAATGCTCTCGGTATTGTCTCGTGTTCACTTAAATGCTCTCCGTATTGTCTGGTAATTACTTAAATGCTCTCTGTATTGTCTGGCATTTACTTAAATGCTCTTCGTTTTGTCTGGTGGTCACTAAAGTGCTGTCTGTGTTGTCTGGCGGACACTAAAATGCTCTACGTATTGTACGGTGATCGATAAAATGCTTATTACATGGTGGTCCTGCAGACAGTATTAATGTTATTGTTATAATTTTTATATTTCTGTTGTTCAGATATCTAAAAATAAATATAATAATATTTAAAGAAGTCAATTATGTGTATAAGCGGCTGGGTGAAGGGTATTTGGGGGAGCGGGGCAGTGTTGTGTAGCTTTGCCTAGGGTGTCTAGAAACAGGTATCCGGGTGGTAGATCGACACTACCAAGGTCAACAGTCAACAGGTCGAACACTATTGATCAACATGCATTAGGTTGATATGGACAAAAGGTCAACATGTCAATGGTCAACACAGGAACAGGTCGACAGGAGTTTAAAAAAAATCAACTTTTTATAATTTACGATCCACATGAACTTCGATTGGGAATAGTAACCTTGCCCGCAGCATGGCGGGAAAAGCAATCCATGCAAGCGGACATGGTGGACTAATTGGGATTTCCGGTGACTTTACAGCGTAAATGACACACACAAAAAAATCCGTGTCGACCTTTTCCTGTCAAACATTTTATCATGTTGACATTTTTCCTATGTCCGTGTTGACCTTTTGGGGTTGACCTAGTGACTGTTGACCTTTTCCAGGTCGATCCTATGATTCATACCCCTGGCAACCTTGCAGTGGCCCTGCACACAAAGCTGCCATCAGGGGAGGACTACCGTTGGGACTGAAGTGGGTAGTTCTGTCGGACTGGACAGGGAGGGAGCCTGCGTATTTGTCAGTCTTGGGCCCCACAATTTCTGACTGCAGCCCTACTTGCTCTAGCTGTATAGTAAATGTAAGGTTTATAAACTAATGTCTCCAGACACTAATTCAAGGAGAAACACAGCATGCCACACCATGGTGGATATTTAATTAACATAATTATCTCAAAAATAAAAAAAATGAGATAAATATTTCCTTTCCAGTGGCAGTTGCAGCACAGCCCAAAATTCAAATAGGGGATCCACTCCACCTTCCACCCGAAACACTGCCCCCCATTGCTGGCCGGGACTCACTGGCAGGTGTAGCTTCCCTACTTGAATTTTGGACTGCGTTGCAACTGCCTCTGGAACAGAGATATTTATCTCTTTTTTTTAGATAATTTAAGTTTACTAAGGCCCCATTTATCAATGTTCATGCAGTGTAGTGCTAATTTTCATTTGCCCTCGCCATGGTAATAATACATTTGTATTGCCTTTTATTTAACACTAGGTGTTTCATCGCTGTGGGTGGGGGAGGGGATGGGGGTGCCACGGGTGGGGAAGGGGCAGGGGGTTCCGCAGGTGGGGGAGGGACGGGTGCTGGGGTGCCGTGGGTGGGGGAGGGGCGGGTGAGAGTGTTCCGCGGGTAGGTGAGGTGCAGGTACGGTACGGGGTGCCGCAGGTGGGGGAGGGTTGGGTGCGGGAGGGGTGGAGGCATCAACTACTCACCAGACAGTAAAAGGTTCATGGCCTGCATCCTTCCACTTCTCTTATATATTTGGGCAGATCTGTGACTGTATGACTCTGACTCCGCCCAGCGTTGTGACTCCGCCCAGCATTAGGAAATGAGTCACAGATCTGGGCTAATATACAGGAGACGTATTTCTTACCCGGCGAGTGATAGTGCTATTTAAGCTGTCAGCACTCCTTTTTCGACTTATGCAGCGCTGTTGGAAGGAGGAAGGGGTGGGTTTCTTTCAAACCTGCGCATGAGCCATCTGTAGTTATTTTTCAGCACATGCGCAGTTGCAAGTTCCAACATGGCAGCCAAGCTTTAGCGACAGCCTTACCTGACTACACAACCTGTTACACGGGACATTACCATAGAAACCCGGTGGCCGTGGGGCATGATAAGATTACAACTGTATGCCAGGGAGCAGCACTGGGTGGACAACACTGCAGCGCTGTTTTATCAGAAGGAGGAGGCAGACTAATCCGGATATGGTAAACGAGCGCTATTTTACAAATATCACTCGTTGATAAATTCACTCACAAGGCATGATAGGCGGACACTAGGCCCGTGGCCATAATCAGGCAAAAGGCCTGTGGGGACCAGTAGAGGGCATTAGGCCCTAGTTCCAGTGAAGACCCCCTGTCAGGTATAAATGGTGACTCTTGGTATTAGGCCCAGGTCACCCAACCGGCCACACGTTAGGCGCGCGCTAGGCCCGTGGGAAAAAGTCAGGCCCAATTAAGCAGCAAGGGGAAGTGGGTAGGCTGTATGGTGCCCACTCCCCAGTAATCTAAGCAGATAGGAACTTAAAGGGACAGCACCGTTGTATATTCTTGCACCGTACTGTTATTGTGGTGTGTGTTGTTTCTGTGCAGGGCAAAGATTGTTTACAGTTTGTGCATAGTTGTGTTGCACCACATACACCTGAGCTAGTTTGAGGGCTCTGTTAATGAAGCTAGTGTAGAGGACGCACACTAGGATAGAGTTTGGCCCTGCACGGCTATTGTTTGTTTGCCTCCTTACAGGGACCTGTAAGTGAAGAGGAAGATCGCCGTACAAGATTAGCAACAGTGAGCATTATCTGTGTCCGTCTGTCCCTCTGTCTGTCCCCTGAGCGCCGGTTCGGCGGATCTTGCACAGTCGTGCGAGGTCCAGGGTATACCTCAGCGTGAGAGCGCTGTTAGGAGAAAATTTAGTGGCTGAAGCTGTGTGCCTGTGATGACCTTTTACCCAACCGGTGAAGGTCGCCGCCACCCCTGGAGTATCCTCTTTTTCCGGTGGAAAAAGAGTTGATACTCCTTAATTGGTTCGCTTTTCTTCCTAGCTCGTCCGTCGTCTGCATTTGGAAGGGGATCACCGTATCCGGGTCCAACTGAAGGTTCCTGGTCCGTTGAAGGTTCCGCGACCTGAAAGTGAGAGAGTGCGGTGCCTGGTAAGTAGTGAGTCTACACCTGGATGGCAGCAGGCACTACACCGCACCGCCACCCTCACAGGAAGCTGGGCTCTATTTGGGTCACCTCTCAATGAACCCCACTAGTGCTTGGAGCAGGAAGCAAGTATCACTGGCATACAACCAGACTGCCCATTTGGCCATAAGTCATGGGCGGCAGCACCTAGAACACAGTACTCTCCTCACAGCAGAACCCGGATTTCAGAATCCATGCCAGTTCTTGCTTCCTATTCAAGCACCTGTGTCCAATAACCATTGGTCCTTTCTATTTATGTTCTCCCCATATTATTATATGAGCTCCCTCACAAAGATGGTAAGAAATACTGTACACATCTATGAAGGCAGTAGTAAGACTAGAATATTGGCCCCCATTTATCAAGCCTTGGAGATAAAGTACCAGCCAATCAGCTCCTAACTGCCATGTTACAGGCTGTGTTTGAAAAATGGCAGAAGCTGATTGGTTGACATTTTATCACCGTGCAATTTACCACTCTTGATAAATCTGGGCCATTGTTCATATAAACTGTTATAGCCACCATCCCAATCATCCCAATTTCATTGGGACAATCGCAATTACCATAAAAGCAAAGTTATTCCTACGTATTATTTTACACTGTACTGCTTCAAAAGAAAGACAAACTTATTTCATGTTTACTGTATCACTTTATTATTTAATCAGGTGAAATACAGTAAGTGAACGTGGACGCTCCTGTACAGATGATTCCCAGCTAAGCATTACATCACCGGCTATTCTGCGCCGTGGCAGTAACGGAGTACTGACTGCAGATTGCTGTGTCAGTGATATTGTTCTGTAGTAACAATACTTTACTGCATCACCGGAACACTGAACGCAAGGTAATTTAAATTACAAAGGCAAGTAGTTATTATTTTACCCCAAAGATATAAGGTCTGGTTACGAGTTTGCACATTCAGCATTGTCCAAATTCCAGAGTGTCCATTTTTTGCTTTGCATTTCAAAGCATAGAAGGAAATGGAAAAGCTGAGCAAGGGATTTTAGGGGATAAAGATTAGGAAGACAGTATTGCCTTGTGTAGAATTTTCTCCATACGCATTAAATAAATACACATGGATACATAAAGCGTGTATTTTAATTCATTTTGCTACAGTCACTCTTTTATATCATGGAAATTCAGACTATCTCACGTCTTCATCATTCTAATTACCGTTAAACTATGTTTTAAGTATTATTTTTTTTTACTATTATTTTATTGGTGCGAATTTAAAATTGACTTATTTTCTGGGTTTTATGTTTGTGTTAAACTAGGAATATGGCCGTAAATGGCGTATTTATGTCTTATGGTGTGAAAAGGTTAAAATGTTAAGTTGAATTTCTATAAATATCAAATAGCATTTTAAAGTTTATTGCACTAAAACCACATAGGGCCCGATTCAGACCTTACCGCTGCGGTGCGTTTTTGTACAGTGGGCGATCAGGTAATAACTGCGCGTGCGTATTCACCGCAATGCGCATGCGAGTCGGCAAACAACAACAGTCATAATCGGTCAGCGACAGGCTGGTGTGGGCTGGACACACTGGCCCCCGCAGGAAAATAATAAAACACACAGACTACACATGAAAAAAACTAACATGTAGGCCACCACAGGAAAATATTAAAACTCATAAGCTTTGCATGAAAAAAAAAAACCACACACATAGGCACTGATAGAAAATACACACACACAGAGACCACTCAAGGGTAAACACACACAAAAAAAACACAGGCCCTCCATATGAAAACACACACAAGCACACATAGGCACTGATAGGAGACACACACACACACACACACACACACACACACACACACACACACACACACACACACACACATTGGTTGTCCCTCACATGAAAATAATAAAACACATCGATTATGCATAAAAAACTAACACATTTGCCACCACAGGAAAAGGATAAAGCATAATTAATAACATACATATAGGCACAATAGGAAAACACACACACACACACACACACACACACACACACACACACACACATACACATAGCCCCTGAAAGGAAAAAGACACATACACACACACACATAGACCACAATAAGAAAAACACCTACACATAGGCACCGATAGGAGAAAACACATACACACAGGCACTGATAGGAAAAAAACACACACATAGGGGGTCATTCCGAGTTGATCACTCGCTAGCAGTTTTTAGCAGCCGTGCAAACGCTATGCCGCCACCCACTGGGGAGTGTATTTTAGCTTAGCAGAAGTGCGAACGCATGTGCAGCCGAACTCTGCAAAAACAGTTTGAGCAGTTTCAGAGTAGCTCTGAACCTACTCAGCGCTTGCGATCACGTCAGCCTATGTGTGTCCGGATTTTACGTCATACACCCACCCAGTGAACACCCAGCCATGCCTGCGTTTTTTCAGGCACGCCTGCGTTTTTGCAAACACTCCCTGAAAATGGTCAGTTGACACCCAGTAATGCCCCCTTCCTGTCAATCTTCTAGCGGCCGCCAGTGTGAAGAAAAACTTTGCTAGAACCTGAGCACAACCACAAAGGGCTTTGTACCCGTACATCGCGCGTGCGCATTGCGGGGCATACGTATGCGCAGAAATGCTGTTTTTTCACCTGATTGCTGCGCTGTGAAAATCGGCAGCAAGCGATCAATTCGGAATGACCCCCATAGGCTCCAATAGGCGAAAACACACACTCATACCTGTAGGTCCCACACAGGAAAAAACACACATAGGCCCCCTTAGGGAAAACACACATATACAGTATATGCACCAACAGGAAAAAAAATCAGATAAATAGGCTCCACACAGGAAAAAAAAACACAAAAAGGCACCCTGGATGGTATTACTCACCAGTTGCTTCTGTAACCAGCTAGCACAGCGGAGAGAATACATGCTCCAGGCATGCTGACTGATAAGATGGTATCGTTGAGTGGTAGAGGTGGCAAGTGATCCAGAGATGGTGGAAGGAAGTACAGTAGAGGAGATAGGGAGGGTAGCATGGAGCATAGTTCCAGCCAGCTGCAACCCTGTGGGAGCCAGGAGCAGCAGTCAAATGAGGAGGAGAGGAGTACAGAAGAAGGGGAAATGAAGAGGGGAGCAGGGATTGCAGTATTTTCCAGCTGCAACCCCACAGGAGCCATATGTTGAAGCAGCAGTCAAGGTATGGGGAGGGGGGCACAGAAGGAATGATAAGGAGGAGGAGGGCAGGCACTGGAGTTTTGTCAGCGGCAACCCAACTGGAGCCAGGAGCAACAGCAGTCATGTAAGTAGAGGTAAGATGAGGGGGACGACGACAAAACAAGTGAGCTGAATAGGGGAGCAGGGACTGGAGATCTGTCTGCCTCCAGAGGCAACCCACAACCCCCTGGGATCCAGAATCTGGGAGCCAGGAGCAGCAGCAGCTGTATCAGACTTTCCGGCAGGACTCTGTGTTACACAGGCGGGCCGCACTGCAGGGCTCCAGAGTGTGTGTCTATCATACATGGGCGCTGCGAATCTCTTGTGGCGCCATATAAATAAAGGCTAATAATAATAATACATGCGTCATAAAAGACAGTCCCCCACTGTAAAGCAACTTTCCGTTCAGTGCAATTGACGTATCAGTATATCATGCCGCTACGTACCGGTAGTAGATTGAGGTGTTTGCATTAATTTCCCTTGGATATGACAGGGAACTGCTTTCTACGAATACAGATGTTTCCAAAACACAGAACATAGCAGAGCTGTATCACATCCAATGGAATAAAAAAAATAAAAATGATACCCTGATAATGATGATGATTTCCCTGTCCTGAGTATTTACACAATTTTTGATCATTCATATATCCTTGTTTTGTCTTATTCTATGTAGCAGTGGTGTGGATCATTGTCGACAGTCACTAGGTTGACCCCATATGGACACATGCAATAGGTCAACATGGCAATTATCAACACGAAAAGGTTGACACAATTTTATTTAAGGGTTTTGGGTGTTATTGTGTATGTTTAACCACATGTGACCCCAATTAGTTTAAGGCGTCCCTCAGCTTGGCTCGCTTTGATCACCATGCATCAGGCTACTTCTGTGCTTGGCACAGGTTACTGTTCCCAATCGTAGTCTACGTGGATGGTAAAGGATGAAAAAGTAAAAAAAAAAAAGAAACTAAATATCCAAAATAATTTGTGTTGACCATATGTGCGTCGACCATTGACCATTTGAACCTGTTGACCTAATTCATGACGGCCAAATGGGGGTGAACTATTGACTATCATCCAGATACCAAGTAACAGGGCATGTAGAAAACAATCAGTCTGTCTAAAGGTGGAGAACCCCTTAATGCCCAGAAACATATTTTTATTTCTGATTTCATATGTACTAACATATTTCAGGTAATTATGACTTGTTTGAACATAATAAAAAAAAGTTAGGAGATAAAAATCTGTAGAAAGCTTGGACGGTATTCCTTCATTATTGAGTGTTACTGTATATAGTAGGGAGAATTCTTGCCTCAGAAACACCATACTATGCATACGGCTTCCGCGTGCCCTGTGTGACCTCCGTATTCTCTGTGACTGATTCAGTTTGGATATAGAGATCACCCACTGTATTAAATGGGCAGAGGAGAATATCAGTGTATTACTGTGCTTCTTGTAACAGGAGAAAGCATTTAAATAAAAATTGTTTTTAAAATGGCAGCAACTCAACTTCATATAAACTCCCTAACAGTGTATCTGTTGCATTGCCCCTCACATTATTTCCATTATCTATTTTAACTAAAATTCGGTAACAATAATAAAATAAATGCACAGACAACAGTGCTGGTGTTTCCAAAATAATTGAAAATGTTATTTACCAATCATAATGAAATTGGTGGCATCATTAAAGAATGGACATGACAAACACAGTTAACCACACAAAACCAAACATTGGGTTTAATGTATCAAACCATGAAAAGAGTGGAGGAGTTGCCCATAGCAACAAATCATCTACCTATCATTTTATAGAATGTATTTGATAAATTATACTTCAAATCTTATTGGTTGCTATGGGCAACTTCTCCACTGTTCCACTCCTCCACTCTTTTCACCGCTTGCTATACCAACCCGCATTGTTGTTCAACTCTTCCAAAAACAGAACCCACCCATTAAGATTGTGTAGTCATTTCCCGGTCGTGGCAATTGGCCTACTACGTATGTATCATGTTATGAGGAAAGCACACCCAATCATCCAAAACCAAACATGAACAAGCCACAATCCATTTTTTACTGCCAGACACAATGTAGCAGACACATTGACCCAAAACAAAGAGGCTGTTTATCTAGCACTTTTTAGCACCTAAGTATTTTTCTACCTACTTAACACCTTTTAACATTCAAATTATTACTTCTCACCAATGCAACACTCCTAACACATAGCTTCTGCTTCTTACTAATGTAACACTTATTAACACTTTAACCTCTCACTAGCGTGATGCCTTGGGGCGGTTGGCCTGTGCTGATTTGGGGGGGGGGGGGGGGTCCTGTGCCCAAGACTTAAACCTTGTGGTGCCCACAGACTGAGCTATTTGCAAACGATGCAATATCGTTAACGATTTCCCTTGAACTCCCCCAGTAGCTCCCCAGTAGTCCTGGACAAACGATATAGGGGGTCATTCCGAGTTGTTCGCTCGTTGCCGATTTTCGCAATGGAGCGATTTAGGCAAAAATGTGCATGCGCATGGTACGCAGTGCGCATGCGGTAAGTATTTTAGCACAAAACTTAGTAGATTTACTCACGTCCGAACGAAGAATTTTCATCGTTGAAGTGATCGGAGTGTGATTGACAGGAAGTGGGTGTTTCTGGGCGGAAACTGACTGTTTTCTGGGAGTTTGCGGAAAAACGCAGGCGTGCCAAGAAAAAACGCGGGAGTGTCTGGAGAAATGGGGGAGTGGCTGGCCGAACGCAGGGCGTGTTTGTGACGTCAAACCAGGAATGAAACTGCCTGAGCTGATCGCAATCTGTGAGTAGGTCTGGAGCTACTCAGAAACTGCTAAGAATTTTCTATTCGCAATTCTGCTAACCTTTCGTTCGCTATTCTGCTAAAATACACTCCCAGAGGGCGGCGGCCTAGCGTGTGCAATGCTGCTAAAATCTGCTAGCGAGCGAACAACTCGGAATGACCCCCATAGTGCATACACATAAGAAAGACCTTAAGACAGATCTTAAGATCTGAGGAGTGGCCACATTTAGCAGCATGCTGTTGTTGATGATGAATGGCTTCAGATCTTGACTGCAGCAGGGCAGATCAGAGGATACATCAAAGCCCGGTCGCACATCAGACCGCTATCAGTCGTGGACAACAAACAATTTGCTCTTTTGGAAATGATGTATTGTTACGATGTATCTTTTTTTGCCAAATCGGCCCTAAAATCACTCAGTGTTTGGGCACCTTTAGTGTTGGGGACCCATCAGATGAGTCACGGTTGGCGGGCCTATATTTTTGGCCAACAATTATGCTATGCACCCATTGCCAGATTAAGGTCCTAATGGGCCAGGAGCTGAAATTTCTGAAGGGCCTATTATGTGGCACTGCAGGGGGCGCGACCAGCATGGTGGGTGTTTGGCTACTGATATGGGGGTGTGATGAGTGCTCTGTATGTATATATATATATATATATATATATATTGTGTGTGTATGAGTGTATGTATGCATGTGAGAAATAGAATACTCTCAGCACTTAGATGTCCACTTATTTCCGACAGCGTCAACACATGCGCTGTACCAGCTTTTATTCCATTATATGGAGGAGAGGGCACTCACTGGACTTTATCAAATATCAAATGTTTATTGACCAAAACTCATAGCAAAAAGTCAGAGCATTTTGATTCCTTCGAACATTTGGGACAGCATCAAAGCACAAGTACAGCAGGTCAGGCTGGTCAGGCAGAGATTACAGCACTGTCTCACAGGCCTTTCTACTTATTATACCATCAGAACCATGTGTAAAAAGGCTCCAAACTACACGTGTTCCAACTTGGAACGCCTGGCCTCCCCTGAAGTGATATCAGTTCCTCTACCAATGGTTCCCAAACGTTTTTAAATCAAGGCGCCCTATAGCATCAGAATTTTTTTTCACGGTGACTCTAGGCCAATAGTTTCTTGTTGAGAAATTTAGAAAGAAATATTATATTACGTAAATTGTGTTTATATGTCATCCTTAGGTTCAATTATGAGGTGAGGGACCAGATTAACTTCTGTCTCTCCAAATATTTTATGATTGGCAGCCACCAGCACTGGTTTTGCTTATAACATTGACCATAAATAATTTGAATTGGTCCTGGAACACCAATCCAAGGTACCCCTGCAAGAGTCACCCCAGGGTGCCACGGCACACAAGGACAGATGTACTAAGCAGTGAACATAGTCGAGAAGTGAGCCACTGGACAAGTTGCCCATGGCAACCAATCAGCATTGAAGTAACATTTATAATTTGCATACTACTGTACAAATATATACAGAGCAAATGATTGGTTACCACCATGGGCAACTTCTCCACTGGCTCACTTCCCCACTCTTTTCACTGCTTAGTACCTCTTCCCCATAATTTGAAAACCACTGTCCTGTTCTGAAGCAACAATATTAACATAAGGTCCAAAAGGTCCAAGCACAACAGAAAACAGAACACTTAAGTCATGTAATTGGTTAGGCAAAGTTGTACCGCTCTGCCTGTAACCTCAGGATATCACATGAACATCATGTGGTACTGACGTACCACAACTGTGCGTCTCACGCTGGAACAGAAAACTGAATATCTACAGCTACAGTAGCTACTCCCATGGAACGCAAACAACTTCTAATGCAGCTACCAGTTACCAAGTAACATCAGTGCACACGGACTAATAAGGACCATATCATAGCACTGATCCAAAGATTTGAAGGACTAGCTAAATTACAGGAATAATTCTGAACATCCCTTTATCTCATGGCTCCAATGGGAGAAAATACCTACACATACAATACTAGCAAATGCAATCTAATATGAGCAAATTACAAATACAAACATTTATATTTGTATGCATATATACACACACATATACATTATATATATAATTCTATACACACATACATAATATATATTAACCTACCTATTTTTGGATTGTGGGAGGAAACCAGAGCACTCGGAGGAAAACCACGCAAGTACGGGGAGAATATACAAACTCCACACAGTTAGAGCCATGGTGGAAATTGAACCCATGACCTCAGTGCTGTGAGGCAGTAATGCTAACCATTACACCATCCGTACTATCGAACATATATAATGAACCCCCTGTGTTACGTTACGGCTCCACCGGAGAAAGAATAGGCGGCACTTCTGACGTTTTTTTAAGTGATATATTATTCGATCGACTTTATTTATGGATTTCAATTGAATAACATATATCACTTGAAAAAACGTCAGGAGTGCCGCTTATTCTTTCTCTAGAGGAGCCATAACATTACGCAGGGGATTCGTAGAAACACAGGAAAAACAAAAACACAGGAGGAAAAAACTGATTCATCCCCTTTCCATTATTTGTCATTTATGCTCCTCATAGCAATGCCCCTTATACTTTATGCAACACACCGCAATGCCCATTACGCATTATGCCACACACCATAATGCCCATTCCACATTATGCCACACATCGTAATACCTATTACACATTATGCTACACACCGTAATGCCCATTCCACATTAAGCCACACACCGTAACACCTATTACACATTATGCCACACACCATAATGCCCATTCCACATTATGCCACACTGCAATGCCCATTACACATTATGCCACATACAGTTATGCCCCCGGCACCATTTTATGCTCCACAGTAAACATAAAGGGACTAATAAAGAAGTGGAGGAATATGCCCTAAGTAGGTACACTGGAAAGTGTTGAACATACAAAAAACAACAACACATTTTTATAGTCAAATGTATCTGAAGGTGGGTTTAGCCCAAAATACTTGCATTTTCGGAAACTTGCCGAACCCCACGTAGGTGTCCAGTAGGCTCTAGCGGCAGCAGGTGCGGGAACCAGGCATGTCCCACATTGGCACCAGTGGTGGCAGCTATATTAACCGGGTGCATCGCACATGGGCGCTCCACAGGCTCCAGCGGCGGCGGATATGGGAACTGTGTGCAGTGCACCCCACGTGGGCACCCTGCAGGTTCCAGTGGTGGTGGGTGTGAGAACCGGGTGCACCCCACGTGGACACACAAGAAGAGTAGCTTCCTCGCTTGTAAACAGTGCAGCAGGCTGGCTACCTGCTGTACAGCACTGCCTGTACAGTGTCAATGGTTCTGCACACTACTATTCATAAAAAAAAACTTTTGAGTCAGTGACAAAGTGCCGGTATGCCATACCACTGCATACCAGCCCACTTTGACATATGAATATATATATATATATATATATATATATATATATCGAAGAATGGACCAGCACTCTCCTGGCTTGCTCTTTTACCCCGGTGCCTTCTGAGACAAACTTGCAGATTCCAAAAGAAGACAACGGCACTCGAGGATTTAAATGCATGAAACAGTGTAATCAAAGCATACAGGTAGCCTGTATGCTTTGATTACACTGTTTCATGCATTTAAATCCTCGAGTGCCGCTGTCTTCTTTTGGAATCTATATATATATATATATATATATATATATATATAGTGAACAAAAAATCTGCGGCACTCAGGGTCTTGTAGAAAAATAAGTTGTATTTAAGACATCAATGTGGTATCCATCAACGTTTTGGGGAATTAAACCCCTTTGTCAAGATTCTCACATCTTGACAAAGGGGTTTAATTCCCCGAAACGTTGATGGATACCACATTGATGTCTTAAATACAACTTATTTTTCTACAAGACCCTCAGTGCCGCAGATTTTTTGTTCACTATCTGATCCGATACTGAGGGCACCAGGGCATCTTTACCACACAGAGGAGTGCCGGGCTGTGTCTATTCGATATATATATATATATATTTATATATATATACATACACACATATACATATATACATACACTAGATACATAGAGGTATATGTACACATATGTATAGAAAAAAAGAAAATATATGTGTATATATATTATATATATATATATACACATATACACATACATACATACATACATACATACACACAGTACATATATATTCACATTACACACACATATATATATATCTATATACTAGAGATGAGCGGGTTCGGTTCCTCGGAATCCGAACCCGCCCGAACTTCAGGTTTTTTTACACGGGGCCGAGCGACTCGGATCTTCCCGCCTTGCTCGGTTAACCCGAGCGCGCCCGAACGTCATCATCCCGCTGTCGGATTCTCGCGAGGCTCGTATTCTATCGTGAGACTCGGATTCTATATAAGGAGCCGCGCGTCGCCGCCATTTTCACACGTGCATTGAGATTGATAGGGAGAGGACGTGGCTGGCGTCCTCTCCGTTTAGACTAGAGTACTAGAGAGAGACACAAATTTTGGGGAGCATATTATTAGGAGGAGTACTACTTGCTGCTGATAGTGTGACCAGTGACCACCAGTTTAATTAATCCGTTCTCTGCCTGAAAAAAAACGATACACAGTGTGACACAGTCACATACCATATCTGTGCTCAGCCCAGTGTGCTGCATCATATGTAATACTGTATATCATTATCTGACTGTGCTGAGTGCTCACTGCTCACACAGCTTAATTGTGGGGGAGACTGGGGAGCAGTTATAGCAGGAGTACATATTTTAAGTACAGTGCACACTTTTGCTGCCAGAGTGCCACTGCCAGTGTGACTGACCAGTGACCACTGACGACCAGTATTGTGATTGTCTGCTGACCACCAGTATATTGTGATTGTCTGCCTGAAAAAGTTAAACACTCGTCGTGTGGTGTTTTTATAAACGCATTCTGCAGACAGTGTCCAGCAGGTCCGTCATTACATAATATATACCTGTCCGGCTGCAGTACTAGTGTGATATATATATATTTTAATTTTATCTCATTATCATCCAGTCTATATTAGCAGCAGACACAGTACGGTAGTCCACGGCTGTAGCTACCTCTGTGTCGGCAGTCGCTCGTCCATCCATAATTGTATACCACCTACCCGTGGTTTTTTTTTTTCTATCTTCTTGATACTAGTAGCTTACTTTAGGAGTCTGCAGTGCTGAGTCTGACAGACAGTGTCCAGCAGGTCCGTCATTACATAATATATACCTGTCCGGCTGCAGTACTAGTGTGATATATATATATTTTAATTTTATCTCATTATCATCCAGTCTATATTAGCAGCAGACACAGTACGGTAGTCCACGGCTGTAGCTACCTCTGTGTCGGCAGTCGCTCGTCCATCCATAATTGTATACCACCACCCGTGGTTTTTTTTTTCTATCTTCTTGATACTAGTAGCTTACTTTAGGAGTCTGCAGTGCGGACAGACAGTGTCCAGCAGGTCTGTCATTACATAATAAATACCTGTCCGGCTGCAGTACTAGTGTGATATATATATATATTTTAATTTTATCTCATTATCATCCAGTCTATATTAGCAGCAGACACAGTACGGTAGTCCACGGCTGTAGCTACCTCTGTGTCGGCAGTCGCTCGTCCATCCATAATTGTATACCACCTACCCGTGGTTTTTTTTTTCTATCTTCTTGATACTAGTAGCTTACTTTAGGAGTCTGCAGTGCTGAGTCTGACAGACAGTGTCCAGCAGGTCCGTCATTACATAATATATACCTGTCCGGCTGCAGTACTAGTGTGATATATATATATATATATTTTAATTTTATCTCATTATCATCCAGTCTATATTAGCAGCAGACACAGTACGGTAGTCCACGGCTGTAGCTACCTCTGTGTCGGTAGTCGCTCGTCCATCCATAATTGTATACCACCTACCCGTGGTTTTTTTTTTTCTATCTTCTTGATACTAGTAGCTTACTTTAGGAGTCTGCAGTGCTGAGTCTGACAGACAGTGTCCAGCAGGTCCGTCATTACATAATATATACCTGTCCGGCTGCAGTACTAGTGTGATATATATATATATTTTAATTTTATCTCATTATCATCCAGTCTATATTAGCAGCAGACACAGTACGGTAGTCCACGGCTGTAGCTACCTCTGTGTCGGCAGTCGCTCGTCCATCCATAATTGTATACCACCTACCCGTGTTTTTTTTTTTTTTATATCTTCTTGATACTAGTAGCTAACTTTAGGAGTCTGCAGTGCTGACAGACAGTGTCCAGCAGGTCCGTCATTACATAATATATACCTGTCCGGCTGCAGTACTAGAGTGATATATATATATATTTTAATTTTATCTCATTATCATCCAGTCTATATTAGCAGCAGACACAGTACGGTAGTCCACGGCTGTAGCTACCTCTGTGTCGGCAGTCGCTCGTCCATCCATAATTGTATACCACCTACCCGTGGTTTTTTTTTTTCTATCTTCTTGATACTAGTAGCTTACTTTAGGAGTCTGCAGTGCTGAGTCTGACAGACAGTGTCCAGCAGGTCCGTCATTACATAATATATACCTGTCCGGCTGCAGTACTAGTGTGATATATATATATATTTTAATTTTATCTCATTATCATCCAGTCTATATTAGCAGCAGACACAGTACGGTAGTCCACGGCTGTAGCTACCTCTGTGTCGGCAGTCGCTCGTCCATCCATAATTGTATACCACCTACCAGTGGTTTTTTTTTTCTATCTTCTTGATACTAGTAGCTTACTTTAGGAGTCTGCAGTGCTGAGTCTGACAGACAGTGTCCAGCAGGTCCGTCATTACATAATATATACCTGTTCGGCTGCAGTACTAGTGTGATATATATATATTTTAATTTTATCTCATTATCATCCAGTCTATATTAGCAGCAGACACAGTACGGTAGTCCACGGCTGTAGCTACCTCTGTGTCGGCAGTCGCTCATCATCCATAAGTATACTAGTATCCATCCATCTCCATTGTTTACCTGAGGTGCCTTTTAGTTGTGCCTATTAAAATATGGAGAACAAAAATGTTGAGGTTCCAAAAATAGGGAAAGATCAAGATCGACTTCCACCTCGTGCTGAAGCTGCTGCCACTAGTCATGGCCGAGATGATGAAATGCCAGCAACGTCGTCTGCCAATGCCGATGCCCAATGTCATAGTACAGAGCATGTAAAATCCAAAACACCAAATATCAGTAAAAAAAGGACTAAAAAATCTAAAATAAAATTGTCGGAGGAGAAGCGTAAACTTGCCAATATGCCATTTACCACACGGAGTGGCAAGGAACGGCTGAGGCCCTGGCCTATGTTCATGGCTAGTGGTTCAGCTTCACATGAGGATGGAAGCACTCAGCCTTTCGCTAGAAAAATGAAAAGACTCAAGCTGGCAAAAGCACAGCAAAGAACTGTGCGTTCTTCGAAATCCCAAATCCACAAGGAGAGTCCAATTGTGTCGGTTGCGATGCCCGACCTTCCCAACACTGGACATGAAGAGCATGCGCCTTCCACCATTTGCACGCCCGCTGCAAGTGCTGGAAGGAGCACCCGCAGTCCAGTTCCTGATAGTCAGATTGAAGATGTCAGTGTTGAAGTACACCAGGATGAGGAGGATATGGGTGTTGCTGGCGCTGGGGAGGAAATTGATAAGGAGGATTCTGATGGTGAGGTGGTTTGTTTAAGTCAGGCACCCGGGGAGACACCTGTTGTCCGTGGGAGGAATATGGCCATTGACATGCCTGGTGAAAATACAAAAAAAATCAGCTCTTCGGTGTGGAAGTATTTCAACAGAAATGCGGACACATTTGTCAAGCCGTGTGTTGCCTTTGTCAAGCTGTAATAAGTAGGGGTAAGGACGTTAACCACCTCGGAACATCCTCCCTTATACGTCACCTGCAGCGCATTCATAATAAGTCAGTGACAAGTTCAAAAACTTTGGGCGACAGCGGAAGCAGTCCACTGACCAGTAAATCCCTTCCTCTTGTAACCAAGCTCACGCAAACCACCCCACCAACTCCCTCAGTGTCAATTTCCTCCTTCCCCAGGAATGCCAATAGTCCTGCAGGCCATGTCACTGGCAATTCTGACGAGTCCTCTCCTGCCTGGGATTCCTCCGATGCATCCTTGCGTGTAACGCCTACTGCTGCTGGCGCTGCTGTTGTTGCTGCTGGGAGTCGATGGTCATCCCAGAGGGGAAGTCGTAAGCCCACTTTTACTACTTCCACCAAGCAATTGACTGTCCAACAGTCCTTTGCGAGGAAGATGAAATATCACAGCAGTCATCCTGCTGCAAAGCGGATAACTGAGGCCTTGGCATCCTGGGTGGTGAGAAACGTGGTTCCGGTATCCATCATTACTGCAGAGGCAACTAGAGACTTGTTGGAGGTACTGTGTCCCCGGTACCAAATACCATCTTGGTTCCATTTCTCTAGGCAGGCGATACCGAAAATGTACACAGACCTCAGAAAAAGAGTCACCAGTGTCCTAAAAATGCAGCTGTACCCAATGTCCACTTAACCACGGACATGTGGACAAGTGGAGCAGGGCAGGGTCAGGACTATATGACTGTGACAGCCCACTGGGTAGATGTATGGACTCCCGCCGCAAGAACAGCAGCGGCGGCACCAGTAGCAGCATCTCGCAAACGCCAACTCTTTCCTAGGCAGGCTACGCTTTGTATCACCGGTTTCCAGAATACGCACACAGCTGAAAACCTCTTACGGCAACTGAGGAAGATCATCGCGGAATGGCTTACCCCAATTGGACTCTCCTGTGGATTTGTGGCATCGGACAACGCCAGCAATATTGTGTGTGCATTAAATATGGGCAAATTCCAGCACGTCCCATGTTTTGCACATACCTGAATTTGGTGGTGCAGAATTATTTAAAAAACGAGAGGGGCGTGCAAGAGATGCTGTCGGTGGCCAGAAGAATTGCGGGACACTTTCGGCGTACAGGCACCACGTACAGAAGACTGGAGCACCACCAAAAACGCCTGAACCTGCCCTGCCATCATCTGAAGCAAGAAGTGGTAACGAGGTGGAATTCAACCCTATATATGCTTCAGAGGTTGGAGGAGCAGCAAAAGGCCATTCAAGCCTATACAATTGAGCACGATATAGGAGGTGGAATGCACCTGTCTCAAGCGCAGTGGAGAATGATTTCAACGTTGTGCAAGGTTCTGCTGCCCTTTGAACTTGCCACACGTGAAGTCAGTTCAGACACTGCCAGCCTGAGTCAGGTCATTCCCCTCATCAGGCTTTTGCAGAAGAAGCTGGAGACATTGAAGGAGGAGCTAACACAGAGCGATTCCGCTAGGCATGTGGGACTTGTGGATGGAGCCCTTAATTCGCTTAACAAGGATTCACGGGTGGTCAATCTGTTGAAATCAGAGCACTACATTTTGGCCACCGAGCTCGATCCTAGATTTAAAACCTACCTTGGATCTCTCTTTCCGGCACACACAAGTCTGCTGGGGTTCAAAGACCTGCTGGTGAGAAAATTGTCAAGTCAAGCGGAACGCGACCTGTCAACATCTCCTCCTTCACATTCTCCCGCAACTGGGGGTGCGAGGAAAAGGCTCAGAATTCCGAGCCCACCCACTGGCGGTGATGCAGGGCAGTCTGGAGCGACTGCTGATGCTGACATCTGGTCCGGACTGAAGGACCTGACAATGATTACGGACATGTCGTCTACTGGCACTGCATATGATTCTCTCCCCATTGAAAGAATGGTGGAGGATTATATGAGTGACCGCATCCAAGTAGGCACGTCAGACAGTCCGTACTTATACTGGCAGGAAAAAGAGGCAATTTGGAGGCCCTTGCACAAACTGGCTTTATTCTACCTAAGTTGCCCTCCCACAAGTGTGTACTCCGAAAGAGTGTTTAGTGCCGCCGCTCACCTTGTCAGCAATCGGCGTACGAGGTTACTTCCAGAAAATGTGGAGAAGATGATGTTCATTAAAATGAATTATAATCAATTCCTCCGTGGAGACATTGACCAGCAGCAATTGCCTCCACAAAGTACACAGGGAGCTGAGATGGTGGATTCCAGTGGGGACGAATTGATAATCTGTGAGGAGGGGGATGTACACGGTGATATATCGGAGGATGATGATGAGGTGGACATCTTGCCTCTGTAGAGCCAGTTTGTGCAATGAGAGATTAATTGCTTCTTTTTTGGTGGGGGTCCAAACCAACCCGTCATTTCAGTCAAAGTCGTGTGGCAGACCCTGTCACAGAAATGATGGGTTGGTTAAAGTGTGCATGTCCTGTTTATACAACATAAGGGTGGGTGGGAGGGCCCGAGGACAATTCCATCTTGCACCTCTTTTTTCTTTAATTTTTCTTTGCGTCATGTGCTGTTTGGGGAGTATTTTTTTGAAGGGCTATCCTGCGTGACACTGCAGTGCCACTCCTAGATGGGCCAGGTGTTTGTGTCGGCCACTAGGGTCGCTTATCTTACTCACACAGCTACCTCATTGCGCCTCTTTTTTTCTTTGCGTCATGTGCTGTTTGGGGAGTGTTTTTTGGAAGGGCCATCCTGCGTGACACTGCAGTGCCACTCCTAGATGGGCCAGGTGTTTGTGTCGGCCACTAGGGTCGCTTAGCTTACTCACACAGCTACCTCATTGCGCCTCTTTTTTTCTTTGCGTCATGTGCTGTTTGGGGAGTGTTTTTTGGAAGGGCCATCCTGCGTGACACTGCAGTGCCACTCCTAGATGGGCCAGGTGTTTGTGTCGGCCACTAGGGTCGCTTAGCTTAGTCATCCAGCGACCTCGGTGCAAATTTTAGGACTAAAAATAATATTGTGAGGTGTGAGGTGTTCAGAATAGACTGAAAATGAGTGGAAATTATGGTTTTTGAGGTTAATAATACTTTGGGATCAAAATGACCCCCAAATTCTATGATTTAAGCTGTTTTTTAGGGTTTTTTGAAAAAAACACCCGAATCCGACAAAAAAAATTCGGTGAGGTTTTGCCAAAACGCGGTCGAACCCAAAACACGGCCGCGGAACCGAACCCAAAACCAAAACACAAAACCCGAAAAATTTCAAGTGCACATCTCTACTATATACACAGTATACACATATACATGTTTTTATATCTATGTGTGTAGTATACATACTGTATGTGTATGCATGTATATGCACACAGTATACAGTATGTATATATATATATATATATATATATATATATATATATATATATATATATACACACACATGTGTACAGTATATATATATATATATATATATATATATATATATATATATATATTCGTCTAAGTTATACTTATATTACCATCACTGTAGGAGACAGGCTGACAGCCAGCACCTCACCTCCCCTCCCCTCATGATGCTCAATCACTGTCTCTCAGGCTCAGGCTGCCTTCACGTAGCAGCGCTGAACGCAGCCTGTTCAGCTGCTGTGTGCTGCTCAGCCCATGCTGCTGCGCTGCTGCTTCCTTCAGAGCGTACGCAGCGGTGCTTGGGGAGGCCTTGTCACGTGTGCTGACGTCACTGTATGCGGCGCAGTGAGGCTAGGGCAAGTGAAGCAGCCTCCCATTGCGCCGCCATAAAAGTATACAGTTTGTGCCACAAGTGCCGCTGGAGCAGGTGAAGGGGGGTCGCGGCCGGGAGGGGGGAGCTTTGGACACACTTTGGATGGCTGCTGTAGTAGGAAAACATGTTTCCTGTCTACAGCAGCAGCAGAGCAGGTGCTTTGGGCCTATTTTGATGGGGGGCCTGGAGCTGCAGCTCCATCCGCCCCATTGTTAATCCGGCCCTGTATGCACTTCAAAATGACTCTATGCTAGATAGCATAGTTTATTATAACCATTCCGATTAGCTGAGCTTAGTGCTATAGAGTGTGCATCTGCATTTTTTACCTGTGTATAAATACAAGTCTCAGCATTATGGCACCTTTTAATATGTTTGGAACTATGCTGTGCAGTCCAACATATGTTTGCCCCCCCCCCCCCCCACCACCACCACCACCCCACGCACACACATGCACACACACACTAAAAATGAAAAGTTGTCTGTCCTTCTGTCTTTCTATACAAATCCACAGTTTACAAGCGAAGATCGTGAAATTTCACTTACAAGCGTATTAAAACATGGTGGAGGCAACTAAAACAATTTGAAATCCCTGGCACCACTAGGGGTGGGACAGCAGCACAGAGTATGTTAGCAGACAGCAAAACTGTGGTAGGCCTGGAGCAATTTACACCAAACTTGGTACACATCTGACTTACAATCTGAGAATAAACTCTGTGGGGGTTAGACACCCCTAGCACCCCTAGGGGTGGGACAGCAGCACAGAGTATTTCAGGAGACAGCATAAGTCCCGATTGGCTACACCAATTTACATCAAACTTGGTACCCATATGACTTACACTCTGGAAACAAACACTGTGGGGGTCAGACACCCCTAGTACCCCTAGGGGTGGGACAGCAGCACAGAGTATGTCAGCAGACAGCAAAACTGTGGAAAGCCTGGAGCAATTTAAAACAAACTTGGTACACATCTGACTTAAAATCTGTGAACAAACGCTGTGGGGGGGTTAGACAACCCTAGCACCCCTAGGGGTGTGACAGCAGCACAGAGTATTTCAGGAGACAGCAAAACTGTTGAAGGCCTGGAGCAATTTACACCAAACTTGGTACACATCTGACTTATAATCTGGGAGCAAACTCTGTGGGGGTTAGACACCCCTAGCACCCCTAGGGGTGGGACAGCAGCACAGAGTATTTAAGGAGACGGCATTACTCCCGAATGGCTAGACCAATTTACAACAAACTTGGTACACATATGACTTACACTCGGGAAACAAACACTATGGGGGTAAGACAACCCTAGCACCCCTAGGGGTGAGGCAGCAGCACAGAGTTTTTCAGAAGACAGCATAACTCTGGAATGCCTGGAACAATTTACACCAAGCTTGCTACACATATTACTTACACTCTGGGAACAAACACTGTGGGGGTAACACACCACTAGCAGCCCTAGGGGTGGGCCAGCAGCACAGACTATATCAGGACATCCATGATATAGTCAGTGAGGACAGAGCTGCATGTGACAGGGGCAGTGACATGATGTGAGGAGGGGAATGGAGGCAGCAGGAAGCCACAGACTGAGAGTTATACAGTGGGAGTAGCAGGGTCCCAGCAGCACAGAGTATATCAGGAAATGAGTGATGTGCCAGTGAGGACAGGGCTGCATGTGACAGGGGCAGTGACATGATGTGAGGAGGGGAATGGAGGCAGCAGGAAGCCACATACTGAGAGTTATATAGTGGGAGGAGCAGGGTCCCCAGCAGCACAGAGTATATCAGGAGATGAGTGATGTGTCAGTGAGGACAGGGCTGCATGTGACAGGGGCAGTGGCATGATGTGAGGAGGGGAATGGAGGCAGCAGGAGGCCACAGACTGAGAGTTATATAGTGGGAGGAGCAGGGTCCCAAGCAGCACAGAGTATATCAGGAGATGGGTGATGTGTTAGTGAGGACAGGGCTGCATGTGACAGGGGCAGTGACATGATGTGAGGAGGGGAATGGAGGCAGCAGGAGGCCACAGACTGAGAGTTATATAGTGGGAGGAGCAGGGTCCCCAGCAGCACAGAGTATATCAGGAGATGAGTGATGTGTCAGTGAGGACAGGGCTGCATGTGACAGGGGCAGTGAAATGATGTGAGGAGGGGAATGGAGGCAGCAGGAAGCCACAGACTGAGAGTTGTATAGCGGGAAGAGCAGGGTTCCTTGGGGGACCAAAAAGGGGTCTGGCCACTACTCAAAGTGTGTATGGGAAGCAAGATATGCCTATATACTAGATCTCCAACCAATGTAAATTAACAAACAACTATCATTCTAATTTACCATCCTCATCCCGTAGCGAAGCACAGGTATTCAGCTATCTACAATGTTATTTATACCGTGTGTTTCATATTTACATTTATTTTTGTAAACAGACATTCTTAAAATCCCGGGCAACGCCGTAAACTCCTGCTAGTAGTTATATATAGATAGAAAATGACAGTATATTTCTAAAGAATAAGTTAATTTATCAATATTTTAAGAAATATTAGCTTCCAGTTCCTGATTAAACCACTCTATAGAAATCCACCCACCTTACACATGTATTATCTGTAGTTTCAACTCTTTTCTTAAAGCACATTTTCAAGCAGAACTAATAAGTTCCCATACGGTTTGCACTGGCAGTCCTCATCCCATGAGCTCATCTGTTTATGCTCTAGTAACCGGCGAGTAAGTCATACTCTGCATAGAACTTACTTGCAGTACCTTGGAAATATCTTGCTGCAAACTGTATTTAACATCTTAGCCACTGACCGCTGATCTCCTGTGGACATGGACAGTTGGATGGAGAAAAAATGAATGGAAGTAAAGTACCAGCCAATCAGCTCCTAACTGCCATGTCACAGGCTGGGTTTGAAAAATACCAGTTAGGAGCTGATTGGCTGCTACTTTATCTCCGTCCACTTTTTCTCCATCCATGGCTTAGTAAATAGACCCCTAAGTTTGAATAGCACATAGTAGAAAAGGCTGCATGGTGCTAAATGCGTCTTGCACTCTTTAGTTTATTAAAAATATAATTTTCTTTTATTTTTTTACTGGTTTTTTTTAGTTTTTATAACTTTAAGAAATAGCACTAATTAAAGAAAATGCTGACTAAAGAAATTCACCAAATAATACTAATAATAAAAGATATATATATATATATATATATATATATATACATATATGATTCTAGAAATGAACAGTGATAAAAACGGCGCTCATAGTGCAGACTGTTTATTTTACATAAATTTAAAAAGGAAATATAAGCAGAGCAATCATTTAAAATCTCGTACCATATAACTCACAGTGTGTACTGGTTACCACATGGTTCAATGAAAAAATCCACCGGCATGTACTGCAAGCCTGCTCACTCCCCACCTGGGACCTCACACCGCGCCACCGGTTTCATCTAAACCGTGACTCGTCGGGACACCTTCACTGCAACAGATGATCAGAGCTGCTGCACAGGTGGATACCTTAGCATCACAACAGGCCACGTCCCAACGCGTTTCGTGTCAAACTTTGTCAGGAGGCCCCTGAAGAATACATATATATATATATATATAAAGTAGAGATGAGCGCCTGAAATTTTTCGGGTTTTGTGTTTTGGTTTTGGGTTCGGTTCCGCGGCCGTGTTTTGGGTTCGAACGCGTTTTGGCAAAACCTCACCGAATTATTTTTGTCGGATTCGGGTGTGTTTTGGATTCGGGTGTTTTTTTCCAAAAACACTAAAAAACAGCTTAAATCATAGAATTTGGGGGTCATTTTGATCCCAAAGTATTATTAACCTCAAAAACCATAATTTACACTCATTTTCAGTCTATTCTGAATACCTCACACCTCACAATATTATTTTTAGTCCTAAAATTTGCACCGAGGTCGCTGTGTGAGTAAGATAAGCGACCCTAGTGGCCGACACAAACACCGGGCCCATCTAGGAGTGGCACTGCAGTGTCACGCAGGATGTCCCTTCCAAAAAACCCTCCCCAAACAGCACATGACGCAAAGAAAAAAAGAGGCGCAATGAGGTAGCTGTGTGAGTAAGATTAGCGACCCTAGTGGCCGACACAAACACCGGGCCCATCTAGGAGTGGCACTGCAGTGTCACGCAGGATGGCCCTTCCAAAAAACCCTCCCCAAACAGCACATGACGCAAAGAAAAAAAGAGGCGCAATGAGGTAGCTGTGTGAGTAAGATTAGCGACCCTAGTGGCCGACACAAACACCGGGCCCATCTAGGAGTGGCACTGCAGTGTCACGCAGGATGGCCCTTCCAAAAAACCCTCCCCAAACAGCACATGACGCAAAGAAAAAAAGAGGCGCAATGAGGTAGCTGACTGCGTGAGTAAGATTAGCGACCCTAGTGGCCGACACAAACACCGGGCCCATCTAGGAGTGGCACTGCAGTGTCACGCAGGATGTCCCTTCCAAAAAACCCTCCCCAAACAGCACATGACGCAAAGAAAAAAAGAGGCGCAATGAGGTAGCTGTGTGAGTAAGATTAGCGACCCTAGTGGCCGACACAAACACCGGGCCCATCTAGGAGTGGCACTGCAGTGTCACGCAGGATGTCCCTTCCAAAAAACCCTCCCCAATCAGCACATGATGCAAAGAAAAAGAAAAGAAAAAAGAGGTGCAAGATGGAATTATCCTTGGGCCCTCCCACCCACCCTTATGTTGTATAAACAAAACAGGACATGCACACTTTAACCAACCCATCATTTCAGTGACAGGGTCTGCCACACGACTGTGACTGATATGACGGGTTGGTTTGGACCCCCCCCAAAAAAGAAGCAATTAATCTCTCCTTGCACAAACTGGCTCTACAGAGGCAAGATGTCCACCTCATCTTCACCCTCCGATATATCACCGTGTACATCCCCCTCCTCACAGATTATCAATTCGTCCCCACTGGAATCCACCATCTCAGCTCCCTGTGTACTTTGTGGAGGCAATTGCTGCTGGTCAATGTCTCCGCGGAGGAATTGATTATAATTCATTTTAATGAACATCATCTTCTCCACATTTTCTGGATGTAACCTCGTACGCCGATTGCTGACAAGGTGAGCGGCGGCACTAAACACTCTTTCGGAGTACACACTTGTGGGAGGGCAACTTAGGTAGAATAAAGCCAGTTTGTGCAAGGGCCTCCAAATTGCCTCTTTTTCCTGCCAGTATAAGTACGGACTGTGTGACGTGCCTACTTGGATGCGGTCACTCATATAATCCTCCACCATTCTATCAATGTTGAGAGAATCATATGCAGTGACAGTAGACGACATGTCCGTAATCGTTGTCAGGTCCTTCAGTCCGGACCAGATGTCAGCATCAGCAGTCGCTCCAGACTGCCCTGCATCACCGCCAGCGGGTGGGCTCGGAATTCTGAGCCTTTTCCTCGCACCCCCAGTTGCGGGAGAATGTGAAGGAGGAGATGTTGACAGGTCGCGTTCCGCTTGACTTGACAATTTTGTCACCAGCAGGTCTTTCAACCCCAGCAGACCTGTGTCTGCCGGAAAGAGAGATCCAAGGTAGGCTTTAAATCTAGGATCGAGCACGGTGGCCAAAATGTAGTGCTCTGATTTCAACAGATTGACCACCCGTGAATCCTTGTTAAGCGAATTAAGGGCTGCATCCACAAGTCCCACATGCCTAGCGGAATCGCTCCGTGTTAGCTCCTTCTTCAATGCCTCCAGCTTCTTCTGCAAAAGCCTGATGAGGGGAATGACCTGACTCAGGCTGGCAGTGTCTGAACTGACTTCATGTGTGGCAAGTTCAAAGGGCATCAGAACCTTGCACAACGTTGAAATCATTCTCCACTGCACTTGAGACAGGTGCATTCCATCTCCTATATCGTGCTCAATTGTATAGGCTTGAATGGCCTTTTGCTGCTCCTCCAACCTCTGAAGCATATAGAGGGTTGAATTCCACCTCGTTACCACTTCTTGCTTCAGATGATGGCAGGGTAGGTTCAGTAGTTTTTGGTGGTGCTCCAGTCTTCTGTACGTGGTGCCTGTACGCCGAAAGTGTCCCGCAATTTTTCTGGCCACCGACAGCATCTCTTGCACGCCCCTGTCGTTTTTTAAAAAATTCTGCACCACCAAATTCAAGGTATGTGCAAAACATGGGACGTGCTGGAATTTGCCCATATTTAATGCACACACAATATTGCTGGCGTTGTCCGATGCCACAAATCCACAGGAGAGTCCAATTGGGGTAAGCCATTCCGCGATGATCTTCCTCAGTTGCCGTAAGAGGTTTTCAGCTGTGTGCGTATTCTGGAAAGCGGTGATACAAAGCGTAGCCTGCCTAGGAAAGAGTTGGCGTTTGCGAGATGCTGCTACTGGTGCCGCCGCTGCTGTTCTTGCGGCGGGAGTCCATACATCTACCCAGTGGGCTGTCACAGTCATATAGTCCTGACCCTGCCCTGCTCCACTTGTCCACATGTCCGTGGTTAAGTGGACATTGGGTACAACTGCATTTTTTAGGACACTGGTGAGTCTTTTTCTGACGTCCGTGTACATTCTCGGTATCGCCTGCCTAGAGAAGTGGAACCTAGATGGTATTTGGTAACGGGGGCACACTGCCTCAATAAATTGTCTAGTTCCCTGTGAACTAACGGCGGATACCGGACGCACGTCTAACACCAACATAGTTGTCAAGGACTCAGTTATCCGCTTTGCAGTAGGATGACTGCTGTGATATTTCATCTTCCTCGCAAAGGACTGTTGAACAGTCAATTGCTTACTGGAAGTAGTACAAGTGGGCTTACGACTTCCCCTCTGGGATGACCATCGACTCCCAGCGGCAACAACAGCAGCGCCAGCAGCAGTAGGCGTTACACGCAAGGATGCATCGGAGGAATCCCAGGCAGGAGAGGACTCGTCAGACTTGCCAGTGACATGGCCTGCAGGACTATTGGCATTCCTGGGGAAGGAGGAAATTGACACTGAGGGAGTTGGTGGGGTGGTTTGCGTGAGCTTGGTTACAAGAGGAAGGGATTTACTGGTCAGTGGACTGCTTCCGCTGTCACCCAAAGTTTTTGAACTTGTCACTGACTTATTATGAATGCGCTGCAGGTGACGTATAAGGGAGGATGTTCCGAGGTGGTTAACGTCCTTACCCCTACTTATTACAGCTTGACAAAGGGAACACACGGCTTGACACCTGTTGTCCGCATTTCTGGTGAAATACCTCCACACCGAAGAGCTGATTTTTTTGGTATTTTCACCTGGCATGTCAACGGCCATATTCCTCCCACGGACAACAGGTGTCTCCCCGGGTGCCTGACTTAAACAAACCACCTCACCATCAGAATCCTTCTGGTCAATTTCCTCCCCAGCGCCAGCAACACCCATATCCTCCTCATCCTGGTGTACTTCAACACTGACATCTTCAATCTGACTATCAGGAACTGGACTGCGGGTGCTCCTTCCAGCACTTGCAGGGGGCATGCAAATAGTGGAAGGCGCATGCTCTTCACGTCCAGTGTTGGGAAGGTCAGGCATCGCAACCGACACAATTGGACTCTCCTTGTGGATTTGGGATTTCAAAGAACGCACAGTTCTTTGCGGTGCTTTTGCCAGCTTGAGTCTTTTCAGTTTTCTAGCGAGAGGCTGAGTGCTTCCATCCTCATGTGAAGCTGAACCACTAGCCATGAACATAGGCCAGGGCCTCAGCCGTTCCTTGCCACTCCGTGTGGTAAATGGCATATTGGCAAGTTTACGCTTCTCCTCCGACAATTTTATTTTAGGTTTTGGAGTCCTTTTTTTTCTGATATTTGGTGTTTTGGATTTGACATGCTCTGTACTATGACATTGGGCATCGGCCTTGGCAGACGACGTTGCTGGCATTTCATCGTCTCGGCCATGACTAGTGGCAGCAGCTTCAGCACGAGGTGGAAGTGGATCTTGATCTTTCCCTAATTTTGGAACCTCAACTTTTTTGTTCTCCATATTTTATAGGCAGAACTAAAAGGCACCTCAGGTAAACAATGGAGATGGATGGATTGGATACTAGTATACAATTATGGACGGACTGCCACGGTTAGGTGGTATAAAAAAACCACGGTTAGGTGGTATATATTGTAATACAATTATGGATGGACGGACTGCCTGCCGAGTGCCGACACAGAGGTAGCCACAGCCGTGAACTACCGCACTGTACACTGGTTGATAAAGAGATAGTAGTATACTCGTAACAACTAGTATGACTGACTATGACGGTATAAAGAATGAAAAAAAAACCACGGTTAGGTGGTATATATTGTAATACAATTATGGATGGACGGACTGCCTGCCGAGTTCCGACACAGAGGTAGCCACAGCCGTGAACTACCGCACTGTACACTGGTTGATAAAGAGATAGTAGTATACTCGTAACAACTAGTATGACTGACTATGACGGTATAAAGAATGAAAAAAAAACCACGGTTAGGTGGTATATATTATAATACAATTATGGATGGACGGACTGCCTGCCGACTGCCGACACAGAGGTAGCCACAGCCGTGAACTACCGCACTGTACACTGGTTGATAAAGAGATAGTAGTATACTCGTAACAACTAGTATGACACTATGACGGTATAAAGAATGAAAAAAAAACCACGGTTAGGTGGTATATATTATAATAATACAATTATGGATGGACGGACTGCCTGCCGAGTTCCGACACAGAGGTAGCCACAGCCGTGAACTACCGCACTGTACACTGGTTGATAAAGAGATAGTAGTATACTCGTAACAACTAGTATGACTGACTATGACGGTATAAAGAATGAAAAAAAAACCACGGTTAGGTGGTATATATTGTAATACAATTATGGATGGACGGACTGCCTGCCGAGTTCCGACACAGAGGTAGCCACAGCCGTGAACTACCGCACTGTACACTGGTTGATAAAGAGATAGTAGTATACTCGTAGCAACTAGTATGACACTATGACGGTATAAAGAATGAAAAAAAAAACACGGTTAGGTGGTATATATTATAATACAATTATGGATGGACGGACTGCCTGCCGACTGCCGACACAGAGGTAGCCACAGCCGTGAACTACCGCACTGTACACTGGTTGATAAAGAGATAGTAGTATACTCGTAACAACTAGTATGACACTATGACGGTATAAAGAATGAAAAAAAAACCACGGTTAGGTGGTATATATTATAATACAATTATGGATGGACGGACTGCCTGCCGAGTGCCGACACAGAGGTAGCCACAGCCGTGAACTACCGCACTGTACACTGGTTGATAAAGAGATAGTAGTATACTCGTAACAACTAGTATGACTGACTATGACGGTATAAAGAATGAAAAAAAAACCACGGTTAGGTGGTATATATTATAATACAATTATGGATGGACGGACTGCCTGCCGACTGCCGACACAGAGGTAGCCACAGCCGTGAACTACCGCACTGTACACTGGTTGATAAAGAGATAGTAGTATACTCGTAACAACTAGTATGACACTATGACGGTATAAAGAATGAAAAAAAAACCACGGTTAGGTGGTATATATTATAATACAATTATGGATGGACGGACTGCCTGCCGACTGCCGACACAGAGGTAGCCACAGCCGTGAACTACCGCACTGTACACTGGTTGATAAAGAGATAGTAGTATACTCGTAACAACTAGTATGACACTATGACGGTATAAAGAATGAAAAAAAAACCACGGTTAGGTGGTATATATTATAATACAATTATGGATGGACGGACTGCCTGCCGACTGCCGACACAGAGGTAGCCACAGCCGTGAACTACCGCACTGTACTGTGTCTGCTGCTAATATAGACTGGTTGATAAAGAGATAGTATACAACAATATACTACTATACTGGTGGTCAGGCACTGGTCACCACTAGTCACACTGGCAGTGGCACTCCTGCAGCAAAAGTGTGCACTGTTTAATTTTAAATTAATATAATATTATGTACTCCTGGCTCCTGCTATAACAACCTGCAGTGCTCCCCAGTCTCCCCCACAATTATTATAAGCTTTTATACATTGATGTGCAGCACACTGGGCTGAGCTGAGTGCACACAGACTGAGTCACACTGTGTGACTGCTGTGTATCGTTTTTTTCAGGCAGAGAACGGATATAGCAGAGAACGGATATATTAAATAAAAGTTAACTTAACAACAACTGCACTGGTCACTGTGGTAAACTCTGTCTGCACAATCTCTCTCTCTCTCTCTCTCTTCTAATCTATTCTAATGGAGAGGACGCCAGCCACGTCCTCTCCCTATCAATCTCAATGCACGTGTGAAAATGGCGGCGACGCGCGGCTCCTTATATAGAATCCGAGTCTCGCGAGAATCCGACAGCGTCATGATGACGTTCGGGCGCGCTCGGGTTAACCGAGCAAGGCGGGAAGATCCGAGTCGCTCGGACCCGTGAAAAAAAAAGTGAAGTTCGTGCGGGTTCGGATTCAAAGAAACCGAACCCGCTCATCTCTAATATAAAGCCCCTGAAGAATACCACTGAGACGTGGTTGAAACAGTTGTCGGGCTGGAGCTGACATACGGACTTCTATGGATCTGTAAGAATAAAAAGAACCTCTTTTTTTCATCAAAACGTGAGTGCTGTTTTTTTTTCTTTTCTGTGTGCTGGAAAAAGTGAGTGCCTATATATATAAATATATATATATATATATACTACTCCAATAAGAACGGCACTCGGAGACTGTCAGAGTATACAAGGTATATTAAGATCAGGTCAGAGCTCTAACGTTTTCGGGGACACAGCACCTTCCTCAGGACCACAGACAATGAGGAAGGGGCTGTGTCCCCAAAAATTTTAATCTGACCTGATCTTAATATACCTTGTATACTCTGACAGTCTCCGAGTGCCGTTCTTATTGGAGTAGTATGGATTTTTTGTGAAATGGACACCGGAGCATTCGATCTGTATTTGTGAGTGCCGGCTGAGTTGGACTGATATATATATATATATATATATATATATATATATATAAAACAACCAAACAGTGGCACTCGACTGTGTAAGAAAATCACACGGACCCCAGCACGGTAGGTATCAACATTTCAATCATGTTTCAGATTTTTGTCAGAATAAATACAAAATGTGCATTCTTAACTTAAATAGGTGAACCACGTGAAGTACGCCCAGTGCCCGTCGCAGATGCGTCCACAATGACGTCAATGCAATGTGCACCCATCATCCCCCCAAAAAACTGCAAATACGGTGGCCTGGAAGGGTCATGATGAGTCACATTACAGAACTGCATAATACTCATTGGCAATAAACTTACTATAATTGATACCTTAACATATTAAAAAATGAAAAAGTTATCATTATTTAACTATCAAATTGGTCATATTTGTCTCGTCACAAAGCTTCAAAGTTCTTCGGTCATTAGGGGTATCATATTTTATTCCCTAGTACAGTGGTTCCCAAGTTGGGCAACTGGGGGCACATGCTAGGTTGCCACAGGTTGGTAGTCCAGGACCAAATCAAATTATAGTCAACGTGATAGGTAAACCAGCGCTGACAGCTGCCAATCATATGATATTTTGACAAGCAGAAGCGCAACCCTGCCCCCCTCCACATAACTGAAAGGGATCCGGTCTGATGATCGACAGTGCCTAGGTCGACAATGTTTAGGTCAACCACTATAGGTTGACAGTCACTAGGTCGACATGTTTCCAAGGTCGACAGGGTTTCTAAGTCGACATGTTCTAGGTCGACAGGTCAAAAAGTCGACATGCGTTTTTCACATTTTTTTATTTTTATGAACTTTTTCATACTTAACGATCCACGCGGAATACGATTGTGAACGGTAACCTGTGCCGAGCGCGGCGGTAGCGGAGCGAGGCACCTTGCCCGAAGCATGGCAAGCGAAGCGAGCCATGCAAGGGGACACGGTGCACTAATTGGGCTTCCCGGTCACTGTACGGAGAAAACGACACCAAAAAAAACTTTAAAAAACTCCTGTCGACCTTTTGACCTGTCGACATAGAACATGTCGACATAGAAACCCTGTCGACCTTCAAACCCTGTCGACCTAGTGACTGTCGACCTATAGTGGTCGACCTAAACATTGTCGACCTAGACACTGTCGATCTAATGATCCACACCCAACTGAAACTAGTAAGCACAATGAACTTAATTTACTAATTGTTTCAGAATTTCTTAATGAGAAACTTTTCATCCACGGATGTTGCGGAAAAAAATTCCGATAGTCTAGGGCGCTGCGATTCCAAAAAAGTTTGGGAATTACTCTCCTAGTATAACTAATATCTTAAGCATTGCATATAAATGGAGATCGTCCTTATGAATATTAAAGTTTATTATTCAATCTATCCATTATAATATCTGTTTTTAAGCACGCCATCCATCCCCAATATTGCATTCTAAATTGATTATGAGCTAAGTTTTCTCCACCGACATTTTATTTTTAATACGTAGCCTTGTCAGAAGTTAACTAAAGTCATTAATAATACAATAAGCAAAAATGTGCTACGGTTAACCCTAAATTATAACTTACACAGAGTGTTCCAAGAGTTGCGGCTTTGATTTATGAGTCGAGTTTATTCTATGCAAATTCCTCCACAGCTTCTAATAAGAGGGAGGAGGAGATATAAAGGGAGCCCTGAATATTTTATAAGTTTCCCCCATTTACCTTAATTTAGAATTATGAGGCTGAACTCGTAAGTGATGAATAATTACCTATTCCTATCCGCACGCATCCAGCTTCCGAGCATGCAGGACTGTTTACTACACATGCCTCTGCAAGTATGATAATTAGGTGAGCCAAATTTCTGCTGATGCATTGCAATAAATACACGGTAATATAACAAGATGGAAGATTGCTATTGTTTTATTTGCCTCTGAAAGCCCCATACTAGCTGTTCAGCAGTATACTACTTTACAGCAGAGCCCCCTCATCACATTTGCAGATACAACATGAGGCATTGTTCTCATTTACAGTATTTATGCAAATATTAATTTAATTCAGGTGGGCACTACAATATACACATTTCATGTAAATTTCTATCATAAAATTAAATTCCCTATTTTTTTTTTTTTTGCACGGGTAATTACCCAGAAGCCTTGGAATATAATGAGTGTTCTGAAAGCAGACTTTCTGGAAAGCATTTGCTTAACGTTTGTGTCAAGTTCAGCGTTCTCTACAGTGTTAAGGAGCGTTAACGCTCTGTGAAATACAAGAGTGTTCTAAGGGAACGCTTATTATGTATATACTGTAGGGCGCTATGATGCAAGGAAGGCTTAAGGTGTGTTCATGAACACATTTCTAATGCTCTGCTAAAGCAAGGGAACAACACAAGGTTTAGTCTGTGCATTTAACCTTTACAATGTGCAGTATATTGGGCACCAGGTCTGGGTGGGTATAAAGAACAAAAAACGTCCAAAAGGCTCCCGCAAATCAGGTGGCGCTATCGCCCCACCCCCGGAAAGGTCTGCAAGTGTCCCGCATTCGCCGCCAGCCCCTCCACCCCCCCCCTCCCCACGTCCGCCTACAAGCACCAGTGGACAGTCTGAGGGGGACCTGATTATGCAATTTGAGCTGAATTGCGTCATCGTAGTTCTGCCCCATGCTATTCAATGCCTGTTTCCTCAGCACTGGGGTGAAGCCACAATGACGTTATTGTGCCGCCACGCCCCACGGACAAGCCCCCGCACCACCGGACATGCCCTCCGTTCACCGACCAGACTGCCCCCTCCCGGAAGAGGGGGGCAGCAGTGTTGGCAAGTATGGTGTAAAGTGTCGCATGGGTACACACACAGGCATATTCAATTAGCTGCGTTAACTGGCAATGTTAGTTAAAGCGTCTGGCCATGGTTTTTTTCTTATTCAATTAGCTGAGCAAATTTAGCCACAGCAGCCTCTCTGGACCCACCGCAGCACTGCACATAGCTGCAAATCCTGGACCCATTTAATTATAACCACCCCTTCCTTCTCTTTCATCGCACCTGGTTGTATTTATGGGATAGGCGTGTTGAGGCTGGCAGGTGGGAGTTACAGGTGTTTGTTTGAACAAATTTTTAAAAGTTACTTAAAATGACACATAGTAACATAGTATTTGAGGTTGAATAGAGGCAAATTGCCCATCGTGTTCAAACTGTTTTAAGTTGTGATGATTCAACATACTTGCTAAATAATGTTTTATGACTAGTTAGCTACTATAACTCATGTTACCCCCGGATTAACCACGTTGATATTTTAACTAAGTATTATAACCTTGGATAGCTTTTTCATTCAGAAATTTATCCATTCCTTTTTAAATCCAATTACAGAGTCCGCCATTACCACCTTCCCTGGCAGGGAATTCGACATCCTGATTGCCCTAACAGTGAAGAACCCTTTCCTTCGTTGCGTTAGGAACTTTCTCTCCTCCAGCCGCAGCAAGTGCCCACGTGTCCTAAACTGTGTTCTTTTAATAAAATTTTTCTCTGATAACTCTTTGTGAGGTCCCTTTACATATTTGAAGATATTAATAATATCTCCTCTTAGGCGCCTCTTTTCTAGTGTATACATATTCAGCCTAGTAAGTCTTTCCTTATAGTCCAGTCCTTCTAGGCCTTTAATCAATTTAGTAGCTCGCCTTTGAACACTTTCGAGTTCACTGATGTCTTTTTTATACAATGGTGCCCAAAACTGAACACAATATTCCAGGTGCAGACGTACCAATGCCTTATACAGCGGCATGATTACATCCGCGTCCCTTGTCTCAATTCCCCTTTTTATGCACCCTAGCACCTTACTTGCCTTCTTTACTGTGTTTTGACATTGTGTATGGGTATTAAGCCTATTATCAATGAATACCCCCAAATCTTTTTCCAACTCTGTTTCCCATATGCGTTCCCCATTTAATATGTAGGATGCAAGTTTGTTTTTAGTCCCAAAATGCATAACCTTGCATTTGTCTGCATTGAACCTCATTTTCCATTTAGACGCCCAGAGTTCAAGTTTAGATAGATCATTCTGCAAGGACTCCACATCCAATTCTGAATTAATTACCTTACACAGTTAAGTATAATCTGCAAAGATTGACACTGTGCTTTCCAGGCCAATTTCTAGGTCATTGATAAATATGTTGAACAGTAGTGGTCCGAGTACGGACCCTTGTGGTATTCCGCTGACTACTGGGGACCAGGTTGAGGACTTCCCATTGACCACTACTCGCTGTAACCTGCTTTCCAACCAGCTGCTTATGCATGTGCAAATAGTTTTTCCTAGGCCAATCTCCTTTAATTTGATCATCAGTCTCCTGTGAGGAACTGTATCGAAGGCTTTTGCAAAATCTAGGAAGACCACATCCACTGCTTTTCCTTGATCAAGATTATTGCTCACTTCCTTGTAGAAGCTAATTAAGTTAGTCTGACATGACCTGTCCCTCACAAACCCATGCTGGTTCTTGCTAATAATCCTAGCGGACTTTAGATACTCCTGTATGACGTCCCTTAGAATTCCTGCCAATATTTTCCCCATAATAGATGTTAAACTAACTGGTCTGTAGTTTCCCGGAAGATTTTTGGATCCCTTTTTAAATAATGGCACTACCTCAGCTATACGCCAATCCTTCGGTACCATGCCTTATCTAATTGAACTATTGAAAATCAAGTATAGGGGTCGTGTTAGTTGTGAACTAAGCTCCATAAGAACCCTCGGGTGAAGTCCATCAGGACCAGGTGATTTATTAATCTTAATTTTGCTTAGTCTCTCCCGGACTACTTCGCTTAAACAAGTATCTAACCATGAATCATTACTGTCACAATTGTAATGCTCTACTCCCACCATCAGTTCTTCACTGGTGAATACTGATGAAAAGAATTTGTTCAGTATTTCTGCTTTTATTTCGTCATCATTCATCAATTCTCCTAATTCATCTTTTAATGTACCTATATTCTCCTTTTTTAACCTTTTACCGTTTATGTATTTAAAAAACTTTTTAAGATTGGTTTTACTCTCTATAGCGATTTGCTTTTCATTTTCCATTTTAGCTGCTCTGATTGCTTTTTTGCATTTCTTATTACACATATAATAAAGTTACAGCCATTTGTATGCACCCCAAAATAATCTAGGACATTTATTTGCAGAAAAACACTTGTTTTCTATCATTTCAAACTGGTATAAAAAAATGTTTTAAAAAATCCGTAATTTGAGACATTTTAACAGACACAACTATTTTACTATTGGCCACTAAGAGACATCTATACTGTTAGCCAATATTTACTTGCACTTTTTTTACGGTGCAGGATGATTTCCCCATTTTCTCTACACTTAACATGACTATTAACAGCCCAATTTACAGCGTAAGTGCTTTTTCGAATTGAATTGCTAGGGAATTAGGAATGTGCTAAATGAAAATTAATTGGGATAGGCAGGAGCCTAGAGAGCCACGCCGGGCTCTGGTAAGGGGGGCATGGCTTAAAATGGGGGCATGACGACACCCGTTGCTAAAAAAACTAATATATAGTAAAATAATTACGGCCCCGTGCGCTCCACAGTGGGTGCAATTTTACCATGGTGGGGCACTGGGGAGGGCACCCACTTCCTACCTTACTTGAACAGAAAGCGGGTCCCTCCTCTCCATAAAATAATTGCGGCCCCACGCGCTCCACAGGGGGGGTGCAATTTTACCATGGGGGTGGCACTGGGGTGGGCACCCACTTGCTACCTTATTTGAACAGAAAGCGGGTCCCTCCTTCCCAGCTAGCGCCATCTTCCCAGTGATATTTGTGAAGATGATGCAAGCCACTAGAGAGCAAAGACTCTGGCACAAGAGTCTTTGCTTTTTATGTACGACGCCATCTTCCCGAAGAGATCACCAGGAAGATGGCGTCGCCACCACCGGCCACAGCACAGGTAAGTTTAGCAATGTTAATTAAAGCTATGGTTTAAAAAAGGTTACCGTGGATAATTGAATAATCCTCACAATGTTGGGGACATGGTTTCACCAGTTCTATGTAGAGGCGTCTCTGCATGGGAGGCAAAATTTTTAAAAGATAGGTGTGCAGACACAAGTGTTATATGATGCATAATGCATAGACATTGCACACACATCCCTAGCCCATGGGTGCCGGTTGTTAAAATCTGCAGCTACTGTATGACTCGGAAACTTTGTTCTCCAGACATCAAAATGACCTCAATTTTCTCCTTTTGTCAAAGCCATCTTCAGTTACCTGCAACAAAAAAAGTGTAGTAACTTTTGAACCATAACTGCTATTTCACATCTGTTTGCAGCAATAAATGTTTCAGCAAATTCTGATGTTGTTTGACATGTTACACGACCACCTTTCCATTTGAAAAAACTGACTTAGATTCAAGATGGCCAATTTCAGGATGGCGCCCCTGTTTGATACATACTCTAAAAGATAGCCCATCTCACCCATACCTTACTGGAGTATTCAGCTTTCCCATTTCCTGCACAGTTTTTGAAACAAAAGGGTGTACTGCAACTTTTGAATCACCCTGTACTACATCCCCTACATGCTGAACTACATCACTACACTACCTGCCCCTGTACACTGCACTCATACCCTATATGCTACACTACATCATTACACTACATCCCCTTAAATGCTACACCACATTAGTGCACTACATGCCCCTATATACTGCAATACATTACTAGACTACATCCCTTATATCAGAGCTGGCCAAACCAGTCCTCGAGATCTACCAACAGTTCACATTTTCCATACCACCTAGCTGTTGCACCGGTGTAGTCATTACTAATTAAGATGTGCTGCATTTATTCCTTCCTGACAATTCTACAGATCTCCAGGAGGCCTGGAAAACATGAACTGTGTCACGGCGCCGCGGTCTTCTCACTTACCTCTCCGGGCGCGCTTGGTCTCCGTGCGGCCGTCCTCGCTGGCGGGTCCCGGCGTCCGGCGCTCCGTCTAGCCGGCGTCCACGTCCGACGTCCTCGGGAGCTGCGGGTGACGTCATCGGCACGTCCTCCAATCAGGTCCTGGCGGGAAGTTTAAATTCAGACGCCGGGCAGTGCTCCGGCGCCTGAGTATCATCGTGCTACTGTACCTGTGATCTCCAGTGCTCCGTGCCTCCAGCACCTCCGTGCCTCCAGCACCTCCGTGCCTCCAAGCACCTCCGTGCCTCATCACCTCCGTGCCTCCAAGCACCTCCGTGACTCCAGCACCTCCGTGCCTCCAAGCACCTCCGTGCCTCCAAGCACCTCCGTGCCTCCAGCACCTCCGTGCCTCCAAGCACCTCCGTGCCTCCAGCACCTCCGTGCCTCCAAGCACCTCCGTGCCTCCAAGCACCTCCATACCTCCAGCACCTCCGTGCCTCCAAGCACCTCCGTGCCTCTAGCACCTCCGTGCCTCCAAGCACCTCCGTGCCTCCAGCACCTAGTATTTTCTGTGATTCACCAGCACCTGTCAAGTTCTCTCTTTCAGGAGACCTTCAGCATCCGCACGTGCCTCCTGTCCGCCGATCTGATCCTGCATGAGGAAGACTTACATCCGGCCATCTCTGTTGCGGCCCAGTTGCGGTTCCACTTCCCGGTCATCGGAGGAAACCCAGAGTCCACAACCTCCTCAAACCAGGTCAGTGATAGTATACTTAGGCCACATGGACCCGGGGAATCGGAACACGGACTCAAGTGCCATCCAGGACCTGGCTTCCCGTGTACAAAGTCAGGAAGCGGCACAAGGTCAGGTGATGCAGTACCTCCAGGAGTTGTCCGGACGTCTGGATCAGATTCAGGCGTCTCTAGCCTTAGTAATTCCGGCACCAGTTCCGGTAGCTGCACCACTTGCCACCTCCAGCAATGTCCAACCATCAGCTGGTGCCACTCCGCGCCTTCAGCTGCCTACGCCATCCCGTTATAATGGGAATCCTAAGAATTGTCGTGGTTTCTTAAACCAATGCGAGGTACATTTCGAGCTACTAGCTCACAACTTTCCTACAGACCGGTCCAAGGTAGCATATATTATTTCTCTGCTGGAAGGATCTGCCTTGGATTGGGTGTCTCCATTATGGGAACGTTCTGATTCACTGGTTTCCAATTACTCCGAATTCATCACGTCTTTTCAACAAATTTTTGACGAGCCCGGCAGGATGACCTCGGCCTCTTCTGACTTACTCCGCATCCGTCAAGGCTCCCGATCCGTGGGTCAGTATGTGGTTCATTTCCAAACCATTGCCTCTGAACTTCGTTGGAATAATGAGGCTCTGAGAGCTGCTTTCTGGAACGGTCTTTCTGATCGCCTGAAGGACGAGTTGGTCACTCGAGAGCTTCCGGATTCTTTAGAGGAATTGATCTCTCTCTGTGTCAAGGTAGATCTCGGGATGCAGGAACGTGGAGGAGAACGTAGTCGATCGGATCGTTCTAGGTTCCGGCTTCCTCCTGCAAGGCAAGCGGTGGTTCCAATTCCAGACGAACCCATGCAGATTAACCGATCCCGATTGTCCCCGGAGGAGCGGCAGCGTCGTCATGAGGGTAAGCTCTGCCTGTACTGCGGAGCTGCGGGTCACTTCATCAAGTCCTGCAAATCCCGTCCGGGAAACGAGAAGGCCTAGCTTGTTCCGGAGGAGTCAAGTTGGGGGTTACGACCAAATCTTCTCCCACTTTGGACTGTTTACTTAATGTAACGTTAATCACCAATGCTACTTCCAAGTCTTTTGAAGCCCTGTTGGACTCTGGAGCTGCGGGGAATTTCGTTTCTTCCCTCTGTGTCCAAAGCCTGAATTTGGAAGTACGGTCCGTCGAACGGCCTATTTCCTTGACAGCCATCAATGGTACTAGGATATCCAAGGGTATCATAACAGAACGCACGGTTCCAGTTAAACTACAGGTCGGGGCTCTACATCAAGAATATTTGGAGTTCCTGGGGATCCCGGAAATGCATCACGATCTGGTTCTCGGAATACCTTGGCTCAAAAGTCACAATCCCCATATCGATTGGAAGACCGCACAAATTCGGTCTTGGGGTTCTTTTTGTCACGCTAACTGTCTCACCCCTGTCTGTCCGCTTCGTGTTTCTTCTAAGGCGGAGGAGGAACCTATTCCAGAGGCGTACCAAGAATTTAGAGATGTGTTTTCGGAACAAGCAGCCAACCAGTTACCATCCCATAGGGCTTGGGACTGCCCCATTGACCTTATCCCTGGGAAAATGCCGCCTCGGGGTCGCATTTATCCTCTGTCCCTCCCAGAGACACAGGCTATGTCTGACTATATCAAAACCAATCTTCACAAGGGATTCATCTGGCCCTCTACTTCCCCGGCTGGAGCGGGCTTTTTCTTCGTGAAAAAAAAGGACGGAGGGTTAAGACCATGTATCGACTACAGTGGCTTAAATGATATTACCATCAAAAATAAATACCCTTTGCCTCTAATTACAGAGCTATTTGATAGAGTTCGTGGTGCCCATGTTTTTTCCAAGCTCGATTTGAGGGGAGCCTATAACCTTATACGCATCAGAGAGGGAGATGAATGGAAGACCGCCTTCAATACCCGGGATGGGCATTATGAGTATCTGGTGATGCCGTTCGGTCTTAGCAATGCTCCTACTGTCTTCCAGGGATTCGTCAACGAAATCTTCCGAGACATGTTATACCTAAGTGTCGTGGTGTATTTGGATGACATCCTGATTTTTTCAAAAGACCTTGCTGAACACAGAATACAAGTCAAAGAGGTACTCCGCCGTCTACGTGAGAATCATCTCTATGCCAAGATGTCCAAGTGTACCTTCGAAGTAACATCAATACCGTTCCTCGGCTATATTATCTCGGGGAAGGAGCTTCGCATGGATCCGGAGAAACTCTCTGCCATTCGGGACTGGGCACAGCCACTCTCTTTGAAAGCAATACAAAGGTTCCTTGGTTTTGCGAACTATTATAGAAAGTTCATTAGAGGTTTCTCCACCATTGTTGCACCCATTACCGCCTTAACGAGAAAGGGTTCCAATCCGGGGTTGTGGCCTCCCGAAGCCATAGAGGCCTTTTCCCACTTGAAATCAGCTTTTATGTTCGCTCCAGTACTCCAACAACCAAATTTAGAGGAACCTTTCTTCCTAGAAGTCGACGCATCCTCGGTCGGAGTTGGGGCCGTTCTCTCTCAGTATGCCTCAGATAAGAAATTACATCCGTGCGGCTTTCACTCTCGTAAATTCTCTCCGGCTGAACGGAATTACACTATTGGAGACCAGGAACTCTTGGCGATTAAATCTGCCTTGGAAGAGTGGAGATATCTCTTAGAGGGGGCCAAACACGTGACTACCATTTACACTGATCACAAAAATTTGTTGTATATCAAAACCGCACAGTGCTTGAATCCTCGCCAAGCTAGATGGGCACTCTTCTTCACTCGATTTTCTTTTGTTATCAAGTACCGAGCCGGAACTTTCAATACCAAAGCGGATGCACTGTCCCGTTCACAAACTCCCACAGATGATGAGGATTCCTTTGAACGGAGTTTAATTCTAAATCCAATTTCTGTCTCTGTTGCCTCGACTACTCCAGGCCCTCTTCCTGGAAGAATGTCCGTACCAGTCAAATTCCGGTCGAGGATACTTCAGTGGGCCCATATCTCCAAATTCTCCTGTCATCCCGACGCCCAGAAGATGTACAAGTCTCTGCAAAGATCTTACTGGTGGGACTCCATGAGGAAGGATGTACAGGATTACGTTAATTCCTGTCCCCAGTGTACACAGCATAAATCTTCCCGTTTACCCCCTGCTGGGTTGCTTCATCCTCTGTCCATTCCTATGAAACCCTGGACTCATATTTCCATGGACTTCATCACTGACTTGCCCCGTTCCAAGGGTTGCAACACCGTTTGGGTAATCGTCGACCGTTTTTCGAAGATGGCACACTTCGTTCCTTTGACTGGTCTACCGACAGCCCCAAAACTAGCTCTACTGTTCATCCAAGAACATTTTCGGTTGCATGGGTTGCCACAGGAAATAGTCTCTGATCGTGGGGTACAGTTCACCGCAAGGTTTTGGAAAGCCCTCTGTTCGACTCTACAGATTAAACTTAAGTTTTCGTCCGCTTATCATCCCCAAACGAATGGACAAACGGAACGAGTCAATCAAGATCTAGAGACTTTCCTCTGTCTTTATCTCTCCCCTTCACAGGACAACTGGGTGGAGTTGTTACCTTGGGCGGAGTTTGCCCATAATCATTCGTTTCATTCTTCCACTGGTGAATCTCCATTTTTCATCAACTATGGGTTCTATCCACGTGTTCCAGAATTACCAAGCCTTCCGATGGAAGAGGTTCCAGCCGTAACGTCCACTCTACTACACTTCAGACAAATTTGGAGTAAGGTTCATGCTAATCTTAAGAAGGTTTCAGTCCGGAACAAGTTCTTAGCGGATAGGAAACGGCGAGCCGCTCCACAATACAAGGTTGGCGACATGGTATGGCTGTCCACACGTAATCTCCGGTTGAAGGTGCCCACCATGAAGTTTGCTCCAAGATTCATCGGTCCTTACCCTGTGGTACAAGTCCTGAATCTGGTGGTCTGCAAGCTGGGTTTACCTTCGCACCTACGTATACCTAACGCCTTCCATGTTTCTCTTCTTCGTCCTCTCGTCCTTAGTCGTTTCCATTCAAAGACCTCTAGCCCCACCTCAGTGGAGACTGAAACAGGAACAGACTTCGAGATCAGAAATATTCTAGACTCGCGTTACCTTCACAAGAATCTGCAATATCTGGTGGAATGGAAAGGATATGGTCCTGAGGAGAGAAGTTGGATAAAGGCTTCTGAGGTCTCGGCTCCTCGACTAGTCCAGATCTACCATCCTACGAAGCCGGGGAAGTGTCCAGAGGCCACTCCTAGAGGAGGGGGTACTGTCACGGCGCCACGGTCTTCTCACTTACCTCTCCGGGCGCGCTGGGTCTCCGTGCGGCCGTCCTCGCTGGCGGTTCCCAGCGTCCGGCGCTCCGTCTAGCCGGCGTCCACGTCCGACATCCTCGGGAGCTGCGGGTGACGTCATCGGCCCGTCCTCCAATCAGGTCCTGGCGGGAAGTTTAAATTCAGACGCCGGGCAGTGCTCCGGCGCCTGAGTATCATCGTGCTACTGTACCTGTGATCTCCAGTGCTCCGTGCCTCCAGCACCTCCAGCACCTCCGTGCCTCCAAGCACCTCCGTGCCTCAGCACCTCCGTGCCTCCAAGCACCTCCGTGCCTCCAGCACCTCCGTGCCTCCAAGCACCTCCGTGCCTCCAAGCACCTCCGTGCCTCCAGCACCTCCGTGCCTCCAAGCACCTCCGTGCCTCCAGCACCTCCGTGCCTCCAAGCACCTCCGTGCCTCCAGCACCTCCAAGCACCTCCGTGCTTCCAGCACCTCCGTGCCTCCAAGCACCTCCGTGCCTCAAGCACCTCCGTGCCTCCAGCACCTCCGTGCCTCCAAGCACCTCCGTGCCTCCAGCACCTCCGTGCCTTCAGCACCTAGTATTTTCTGTGATTCACCAGCACCTGTCAAGTTCTCTCTTTCAGGAGACCTTCAGCGTCCGCACGTGCCTCCTGTCCGCCGATCTGATCCTGCATGAGGAAGACTTACATCCGGCCATCTCTGCTGCGGCCCAGTTGCGGTTCCACTTCCCGGTCATCGGAGGAAACCCCGAGACCACAACCTCCTCAAACCAGGTCAGTGATAAACTGTTGGTAGATCTCGAGGACTGGTTTGGCCAGCCCTGCCCTATATGGTACACTACATCACTACACTACATTCCCCTATAAGTTACACCAAATCCCCCCATCTGGGAGGCACAGCGGAGGTTGATACAGCTAACTGAGAGCACAGTGCCGATAATAACGTCTGTCTTTATACTCAGCACAAAGCTGCTGTAGTGATACTCGGTGAGATTTGGAGGTTGTCCAGGCTCTTAGTTTCCACTGTCAAGTAGATAGCTAGCAAAGTGAACCTGTGCTTTCCGTAGCATCGGTGACTGCACCTGTTAACAAGCAAAAGCCTTGGGCAGCGTGTCCTCTCAATGTGGTGTAGCCTGCAGCTAGTTATCGGTTGGTGATGGCCAGGCAGCCGGGATCATGGCCTGCTGAAAGACACAGCACCAACAGCTCGCTTCTATAGCTTGTATGATGCACTGCACACTAGTCACAGCCCTTCATGGCAAAGAAGAGGGTTTAAGACAGTAGCCGGCATAGAAGAGATCCCAGGTACTGGAGCTCATCCGCACAGCTGCGGGAGACAGGTAGGTCAGAGACACTGCCCCGGGTGCCGTCTGCTGTCTCACTGGAGCAGCACAGCACTGCCAGTAAAAAAAAAACCTTGCTCCCCTGTAACTTAGCGCCCCCTCAAAACCTGCACCCGGGCCATGCCCCCTTAGCCCCCCCTAGTTGCGGCCATGGAAGGAGATGATGTTGTGCAGAGAGATGACGCAGAGGGAGGTGATGGTGTGACTGGGAGATGATGGTATGGCTACAAGATGACACGAGGGGGAGATGATAGTGTGCCTGAGAGATGCAGGGGGCAGGATATTACACAAGGGGCAGGACGTGAGTCGGTTTTAACCGCTGATGTATGATGATGACCATGCTAATATTTTTACACAAGCAGGCATCTTCTGGATGATGTGATCTCCTACATGAATAGTTAATACCGACTGAAGACGCCGTGTGCCTTAGAGGATACATTTATTTAGAGGTTCCACATTGTGAGAAACCATCATATAGGTAAGGTGCATGTGGAATTGAAAAGAATGTCCCCAGTGTGATCAGAAACAGGTGGCGTTTCACGTTGACATGCCCCATTTTCTGTGACCACAACCCTTGTGGTATGTGGCCACACCCATTTTTCGGCGCGCGCGCATCATTTGTTTTGCAGGTCTTTTTGAGAATGGGGGTCCAACTGGGACCACCCATTACCAAATGTCTAGTTTCGCCTATGCACCTGACATCTTCAAGAAACTGCTACCGGACTACCAAGTGACCCCATTGTTTTACACTATACCAAAGATCCATAAGGACACCCAGAGGTCCGCTGGTAGACTGATTATATCTCTGTGAGCCTTTAGCCAATACTTGGACAGTTATTTGCAACCATGTATTCAAAATACATTTACGCATCTCAAAGACTCCAGCACCTTGCTGCAGAGGTTTTTGTCCATTGATACAGTCCCTCCTAGTGTTGTGTTGGCCACCATTGATGTCACCAGCCTGTACACTTGCATTCTGCATTATGCAGGGGTGCAGGCAGTGAAGCTATTGATTACAAGTAACAGGTTTTACTTGGGACCTGATGACGATTTTTTGCGGCATTGTTGAAGTTCACACTTGTGCACACTTATTTTTTCTTTGATCGACAGTTTTTTAAAACAAAGGTCTGGGTGCGCAATGGGCTCCCCCGTAGCACCGTCATTCGCTAATACATTTATGTGGGATGTTGAAGGGATATTCTTTAGGAGATTAGAGCTGTCCCAGTGATTGTTTGTATACTATCGTTACATTGATGACCTCCTACTGTTTTTGGATGGTTTGGAGCAGGATCTGATAGATCTGAATGCCACTCACAACAGTTCCAACAGCCCAGTTCAATCTACCTTCAATACCAGTCAGACAGAAATTTGTTTCCTTGACATTTGTATTAAGATACAGGAGGGCAAAATAATGACCAGTCTGTATAAAAAGCCCACTGACCGCAATACCATACTGCATAGAGGGGTTAGCCACGTAAACTGGTTCAAGCTGCGAGACTTAAGGCTTTAAATAATAAGAGAGAAAATGTATTAAGGCCTTCTACTCCTAAGGATACATCTAATACCATCCCTTGGGTTCATAGTATGAGTGATGCCACCAATAAAAGTATGAGGAAATTAAGGACAATGGTCACTTCGGATCCTGATTTGGGCATGTTACATGATAAACGCTTAATGTGGAGTTATACCAAAGGGAGAAGTATCAGGGATTTAGTAATGAAAACGGATATTACAAAAATGAAAAAAGCACCGGCGCATTTTCTGACACATGGTAACGGCTGTTACAAATGTAAGGGCTGCATAACCTGCTCGTATATTTCACCTGGAAATACATTTTCAGGGAAGAAATTTCCCATCAAATGGCCGCTCACTTGTAGTACAAAATTTGTGGTCTATGCTATTTTGTGCCGCTGCGGCCTCTATTACATCGGCAAGACTGAATGCCAGTTCTAGACCAGGATGGCCCAACAATCCATCCATGATGCACTGGCTTCAGGAAGTGGCGAGAAAGCCTTTGGCGTGTTATTTTGCGGAAAAAAGACACAAAATGGTGATGCTGAAATATAGGGTCATCGACCATGTGCCTGAGTCCCTGAGGGGAGGAAATAGGGGCAAAAACCACTTGCAATTACAGTCCCGCTGGTTATACAAACTTAATACATTAAGACCAGGTGGACTCAATGATACATTTGGGCTTATTAATTTTCTGTAAACTTTACAAAAATAGCTTGGTAGCTGTAGCCAATTTTATGCAATGATGGCCATAGTGAGAAGACATTCCAGTTTGAGATGATCCTTATTCCCTATAATAGGTGCATTGGCCTCATAGGGATGGAATTAATGGGGTAATTTTATCCCCCTCCAAGAATAATAGCAATTTTTTTCATTGTTTATACATTTACATTTATAATTGGAGCGTATATATCCATCTTCATGTAAATGTATTCATTGTAAGCATGGTATTTTTGTTGTCATGCCCGCAGCCCAGCTGTAATGATGGGTTGTGAATTGCTACAGATGGAGCCACGATCATCTTGGCTTCTATGCTGCACCTAGGTGCACCATGGTTTGTTAGCATAAGCCTTTCATCTATTGTTCTCAGCTGCAATACAATAAGAGAGAAGAGGACAGCAGGGGATTAAGGGGTACATTTACTAAGCAGTGATAAAAGTGGAGAAGTGAGCCAGTGGAGAAGTTGGCCATGCAATCAATCAGCATTGACATAACATTTATAATTTGCATACTATAACAGTATACAGAGCAGCTGATTGGTTGACATGGGCAACTTCTCCACTGGCTCACTTCTCCACTTTTATCACTGCTTAGTACATGTCCCCCTAAGTCATTACAGCAGGGGATTAAGTCCAACTGCCCTGGCTCAGTTAATCCTATGAAAGGCCAAGATAAAGATGGCTCCATCTGTATGTCACTAATATGTGTTTTGTCCAGTTAATTTTCACTGTACATGTTCATGACGCACAGTCACTTAATGTTGTTCACTAGCCCGGATGTTGACCTTGTTATATGGAGACAGCACTTACCAAATAATACTCACTGGATGTGTCCATTGATGTTTACAGCGTTTCCATGCCAGGTCCTGCTACGTCACTTCCGCTCAGGGGCAGATTGGCCATAAGGCTCACCAGGAAGATTCCTGGAAGGTAGCCCACCGCACTTCATTGTCCCCATTCATTCTGTTATTCCATCTCTGCAGTACAGCGACTCTGCCATCCAGTGATGCTGCCATGGCCACACGCTATGTTATACCTCTGGTGCTGCCCATGTCTGGCTACTTCTACAAAATTTTACAGGGCCACTTGTACATAGAAACATAGAATTTGACGGCAGATAAGAACCACATGGCCCATCTAGTCTGCCTTTTTTTTATACTTTAGGTAATCTCAACCCTTTTTGAACCTTAATTCTTTGTAAGGATATTCATATGCCTATCCCAAGCATGTTTAAGTTGCTCTACCGTCTTAGCCGCTACAACCTCTGAAGGGAGGCTATTCCACTTATCCACTACCCTTTCTGTGAAGTAAGTTATCCTTAAACTTCCCCTGAATCTCCACCCCTCCAGTCTCAGTGTATGTCCTCGAGTTCTAATACTTCTCTTCCTTTGAAGAATGTTTCCCTCCTGAACTTTATCAAAACCCTTGGTATATTTGAAAGTTTCTGTCATGTCCCCCCTTTCCCTTCTCTCCTCCAAACTATACATGTTAAGATCTTTTAGCATTTGCGGGTAAGTTTTGCGATGTAGGCCATGCACCATTTTAGTTGCCCTTCTTTGTACACTCTGTAATGTATTTATATCCTTCTGTAGATATGGTCTCCAGAACTGTAGTTCCCAATCTGCCCCTGGTCAGACACAACTGCAGCTAAAGATGCGAGGAAGGCAACAATTGCATACAATCAGGCCCTATGAGGTAGGATCTCGCCCCCCTTGACCCCACCCCCCTCATCAGACCACACCCCCATAAGGGCTGCTACTATACATTTCCCAGGCTGGTTTTCCATCCCAATCCGCCCCTGCTTCCGCTCTATGGGATGATTGCGGAAGTACTATGATGGATAGACAGGCATCGTCAGTGAGGTGAGTCTAATGGGGTAAGTTTGGCTATTTATACTGAATTACTTGCAGTTGCACTTTGTCCTGAAGACAGGGAGGTGGTCCCCCCGAAACATTGACACTAGTTTAATACACTTTATTCCTGTTTGAAAGACTCTGAGTGCCGCCTCATTCTGTCGCAAATGTGAGGGGGGCATTCCCTGTCAAGGGCACCAGAGCAGGATAAATCCCTATGTAAATCCCTTGATTTCCGGAGTATCGTTGAATATATATATATATATATATATATATATATATATAGTAGCAATAGTATCTGGCACTCCTGGTCCTGAAACTCGCCTGGGTGCCCCCCATAACGGTGTATGCAGACAATCAAAAATAAATGGCGTCACTCCAGGTCTTGTAGTCATTAAGTTGTGTATTAAAACATTAACACAGTGCCAACGTTTTGGGGCCCATAGCCCCTTTGTCAAGGTGTGTGTAGCCTACACACACCTTGACAAATGGGCTACGGGCCCTGAAACGTTGGCACTGTGTTAATGTTTTAATACACAACTTGATGACTACAAGACCTGGAGTGACACCATTTATTTTTGATTGTATATATATATATATATATATATATATGTGTATATATTATGTGACAGGAACACTGGAATAGTGTTTGAAGGCAGGTATGTTTGTCCCAGGTTCTTGTCTTACATTTATTAGGAAAATGTTTTGTTTTGTCAGAACCTTTTCAGTTTATTGGAAAAACTGGATAAGGGCCCTGAAAGAGAGATAGGGCACGTTCCAGACATTGGGCCCAGTTTGGGTCTTTGTCCTCACAGAGGGCTAATCAGGGTTTCAGCTGTGTAAGTGGGTTATAGGGCTGCTAGCCTGATTAGTGTGGGCAGACTGCCTGGGAAGACTGCAGGATCTCTGTGAGAGAAATACGCTTCCTTACACAAGTGAGCCATACAGTGTTGGTTGGAAAACTCTGTGTTTTTGTTTAGAGACATTTAGGAACGTCTTATGTTTAGTTAGTGCCGGACAGGCAAGGTATTTTCTTTTGATGTTTGTTTTGTTTTCTGTTTAATAAAACTGGTCGTGGCCATTTGCACCACACACTGGACTTGTGTGATTCCTCAGCTGCTGCATAGCCGCCATTTACCCCACGAAACAGCACCTTGTTCCCTTACAGTGTTACAACTTGGTGGAGAATGCGAGCATTCCGTTCTGCGCATAAGTGAAAGCAGCAGCTTTATGAGGCCTGCAGAAAACGGTGGTTTATGCAGATACAGCCCAGTGTGAAGTTGCTGAGACTCACCCCTGAGGATTTGATATATGTTCTGGGTGAAAGCAGCTACAAAGCCGCCTGAAAAATCTGTCGACATGGAGGAACTGCTTAAAGCCTTGCTGCAAGCTACAGCGGCTCAGCAGGAGGCTAACAGACAGCAGCAGGTGGCAATGGAGGAAAATAGGAGACAGCAGCAGGTGGCAATGGAGGAAAATTGGAGACTACAGCAGGAGGCCAACAGACAGCAGCAGGTGGCAATGGAGGAAAAGAGGAGACAGCAGCAGGTGGCTATTGATGAACTTTACAGGCAACAGCGTCAGGATAGAGAGGCCTTAACAGAAGTGGTGTAGAGCCTTGCAGCCCGGATTGGAGATGTGGCCATCTGTGCTCCGACCAGCTCTAGTTCTATATGGGCCAGTCACTTCCTGCAGAAAATGACAGAGGCTGATGATGTGGAGGCCTACCTGACCAAGTTTGAAAAGACTGCTGAGCGTGAGAACTGGCCAAAAGCACAGTGGGCAAGTCTGCTGGCACCTTTTCTGTTAGGTGAGCCCCAAAAAGCGTACTTTGATTTAAGCCCTGCTGAGGCTTGGGACTATGATAAACTAAAGACTGAGATCCTGACCCGCCTGGGAGTCACGCTGTCAGTATGAGAATAACGAGTGCACCGTTGGGTGTACGCCATGGAGAAGCCTCCTCGCTCCCAGATGCACGACCTTATTCAGCTAACAAAAAAATGGTTACAGCTAGAGACATTAACTGGTCCCCAGATGGTTGAAAGAGTCATCATGGACCGCTATTTGAAATCTTTGCCCATGGTCCAGTGCAAGTGGGTGAGCCATGGAAACCCGGGTACTGCTGACCAATTAGTGGACATGGTAGAGAGGTATTTGGCAGCAGAGGAATTACTGATGACCACCCAGTAACCCATAGATCCTCGACAACGCCCTTCAGTAAAGACTGGTAAGACTGTTCCGTGGGAAAACATTGCTGGGCGGTTAAGAGAACGCAAGGCTGGAGAGACTGTAAACACTGGCCATGGAGACAGGCCAATGGGGCTAGAACGGTCTATGCTGCCCAAACGGGTTGATAATCGTGTGGTTAAATGTTTTAGGTATGGTGTGCCAGGTTATGTTATTGCCAATTGCCCAGTCACGCAAGAAACCCATGCAATGTGATGCTGCCTTTGAATGGCGCAGAATGTCTTTCTTTGCTAGGTTAGCCTGTACTGTGGTACCTTCGCCTGAGTTGGAAAAACAAATGTGTGACGTGTTCTTAGAGGGTAACTGGGTAGAGGCCTTGCTAGATTCAGGAAGTTTAGTTACCCTCGTGAAAGCTGGGCTAGTGAACCCCTTAAAGGTCCAGCAAATACCTATTGGGGTAACTTGCATACATGGGGATACCCAACATTATGTCACTGCTGAAGTGAATATAGAAACTTGTTGTGGGTCAGCAATGGTTAAAGTAGGACTGGTCCCCACCTTGGTGCATGAGGCCATAATAGGGAGGGATTTTCCTCATTTTTGGAAACTGTGGGAATCATGTTTATCAACAGATGTGAGAAGTAAAGAGCCAGTTGATAATACCAGTGATTTTATGGATGTACGTGTGTCTTCGGAACTTTCTGACCCTTTGCCTTTTGCTAGTTTGGCTGGGGAAGTGACAGATGGGGAGTCCAGTGAGGACCCTCTTGCTGGGAACAGAGACATAGTAGTTAGAACTGAAAGCGTGCCTGACCTGGAGGTAAAGAAGGATCTGTTTGCATCTGAACAGTTAAAGGATCCTACCTTGATAAAGGCTAGAGAGAATGTTAAGATTGTTAATGGGGAACCTGTGGTACCAGATGACAGGGTTACGTATTCCCACATGGCCATCTGTAATGAGCTCTTGTACCACATTGTCAAAAAGGGTGAGGATGTGGTGGAACAGCTAGTAGTTCCCCAGCCTTATCGGAGAACGGTACTAGATTTAGCTCATAGTCACGTTACAGCAGGACATTTAGGGGCAGAAAAAAACACTGAAATAGTTTTACAAAGGTTCTTTTGACCAGGGTTTTATAAAGAAGTGTCTGAATATTGTTCTTCCTGTCCTGAATGCCAGTATCATGCCCCTAGACCCCATTTCAGGAGCCCACTAGTTCCCATGCCTATTATAGAGGTCCCGTTTGACAGATAAGCCATGGATCTCGTGGGGCCCTTGTTAAAGTCCGCTCGGGGCCATCAGTATATCCTGGTAATAATGGACTATGTCACTCGATATCCTGAGGCTGTCCCTTTACGGACTACCACAACCAAGGCAATAGCTAGGGAGCTGGTGCAGGTTTTTAGTAGAGTGGGAATACCAAAAGAAATTTTGACTGACCAAGGTACTCCATTTATGTCAAGGATCATGAAAGAATTGTCCAAATTATTTAAGGTCACTCACCTCAGGACGTCCATTTACCATCCCCAAACTGATGGGTTGGTGGAAAGGTTTAATAAAACATTAAAAAGTATGTTAAAAAAGGTTGTTGATAAAGATGGGAAAAACTGGGATTGTTTGTTGCCCTACTTGTTAATGGCCATCAGAGAAGTTCACAGTCCTCTACGGGGTTTTCTCCATTTGATTTGTTGTATGGTAGACACCCCAGAGGGCTGTTGGACATTGCCAAAGAGACGTGGGAAGGACAGCCCACTCCTTATAGAAGCGTTGTTGAACATGTAACACAAATCCAGGATAGGATTGCAGCCGTGGTACCTATTGTCAGAGAGCACATGGAACAGGCCCAAAGTGCTCAACAGAGGGTATATAACCGGAGTGCCAAGATACGGGAATTTGCTCCTGGAGATAGAGTTCTTGTTTTGGTACCCACTGTGGAAAGCAAGTTCTTAGCTAAATGGCAGGGTCCATTTGAGATTAGGGAAAAAGTGAATGAGGTTAATTACAAAGTATACCAACCGGGAAAGAGAAAACCCTAACAAATCTACCATGTTAACTTAATCAAACCCTGGAAAGATAGGTTGTCTCTGTCAGCGGAGCCTTGCCCTTCGGTGTCTTCACCTCGGTTGCTTCCCGCAGTAAAGGTGTCAGAGACATTATCAGCTGATCAGAACAATCAGGTTAAAGAATTTCTCATCCAAAATAGGGAGATATTTTCAGAGCTGCCTGGACGAACGACCATAATAAAACATGACACTGTCACAGAACCAGGGGTCAGCGAGAAGCTGTTTCTAAAGAAGTTAAAACCATGTTAGAACTTGGAGTCATAGAGGAATCTAACAGTGAGTGGTCCAGTCCCATAGTTCTCATCCTGAAGCCAGACGGTAGCATACGCTTCAGTAATGACTTTCGTAAGTTAAATGAGGTGTCCAAGTTTGAGGCATACCCCATGCCCCATGTGGGTGAGCTTATAGAAAGGCTGGGAACAGCCAGGTTTCTCACCACGACCTAAACAAAGGTTACTGGCAAATACCTTTATCTGAGAGCGCAAAAGAAAAAACAGCATTTTCGGTTCCGGAGGGGCTGTACCAGTATAAGATGTTACCCTTTGAGTTGCATGGGGCTCCAGCAACCTTTCAACGGGCGATGGATAAAATTTTGAGGCCCCATAGAAAATATGCAGCTGCCTATTTGGATGATGTGATAATTCACAGTACAGACGGGGGGTCCCATTTGGTTAAAGTACAAGCAGTACTGGACTCAATCAGAGAGGCAGGGTTAACTGCTAACCCAAAGAAGTGCTGCCTCGCAATGGAGGAGGTCAAATACTTGGGCTTCGCCATAGGCAGAGGTCTGATTAGGCCCCAATTGAATAAAATTGATGCTATTCAAAACTGGGCTCGTCCAGTGAATAAAAAACAGGTAAGGGCTTTTTTGGGAATAAATGGGTAATATAGACGGTTTATTCACAATTTTGCGACCACAGCGGTGCCGTTGTCAGACCTTACCAAAGGGAAGCAGTCAAATATGGTGAAATGGAACCCTGATGCAGAAAAAGCGTTCCAAGCATTAAAAGTGGCTTTGTGTTCACAACCTGTATTGATAACACCAGATTTTTCAAAAGAATTTGTGGTACAGACAGATGCCTCAGAGGTAGGGATAGGGGCTGTGCTGTCCCAAACCAGAGATGGGGACGAACACCCTATCATTTATTTGAGTAGGAAACTCAATGAGCATGAAAAAAGGTATGCCATTGTGGAAAAGGAGGCTTTGGCCATTAAGTGGGCACTAGATACCTTGAGATATTACCTCTTGGGTAGACAATTCAGACTAGTGACAGATCATGCCCCTTTAAAATGGATGTATGTAAATAGAGGCAAGAATGCTCATGTAACTAGATGGTTTCTAGCATTGCAGGATTTTAAGTTTACAGTCGAACATAGACCGGGTACACAATTGGCCAATGCAGATGCATTGTCCCGCATCTTCTATTTGGGGGCTACAAGTGTACCGGCCCCTAAGTCAAAACAGAGGAGGGAGATATGTGACAAGAACAATGAAATAGTGTTTGAGGGCAGGTATGTTTGTCCCAGGTTCTTGTCTTACATGTATTAGGAAAATGTTTTGTTTTGTCAGAACCTTTTCAGTTTATTGGAAAGGCTGGATAAGGGCCCTGAAAGAGAGATAGGGCAAGTTCCAGACATTGGGCCCAGTTTGGGTCTTTGTCCTCACAGAGGGCTAATCAGGGTTTCAGCTGTGTTAGTGGGTTATAGGGCTGCTATGTGGGCAGACTGCCTGGGAAGACTGCAGGATCTCTGTGAGAGAAATACGCTTCCTTACACAAGTGAGCCATACAGTGTTGGTTGGAAAACTCTGTGTTTTTGTTTAGAGACAGTTAGGAACGTCTTATGTTTAGTTAGTGCCGGACAGGCAAGGTATTTTATTTTGATGTTTGTTTTGTTTTCTGTTTAATAAAACTGGTCGTGGCCATTTGCACCACACACTGGACTTGTGTGATTCCTCAGCTGCTGCATAGCTGCCATTTACCCCACGAAACGGCACCTTGTTCCCTTACAGTGTTACAATATATATATATATATATATATATATATATATATAGATAGATAGGTGGTCTTCAGATTGCCAGCGGCCGGGCTCCCAATGACCAGCATGCCGGCGCCGGAATCCTGACCTCTGGCATACTGACAGCTTTTCTCCCTCTTGGGGGTCCACGACCCCCCTGGAGGGAGAATAAATGGCATGGTGCACGTAGCGCACCACCGTGCCCGCAAGGGGCTTATTTGTGCTCGCCCAGCTGTCGGGATTCCGGCGCCGGTATGCTGGCCGCCGGGAGCACGACCGCCGGCAAAACATACTACACATATATATATATATATATTTATATATATTCCATCGTTTAGTCCGGCACTCTGGTTCCCTGTTGGGGTATCTGCTCCCGTGCCCTCCTAGGGGTGTGAGCCACAATACAGACAGAGGATGCAGGCGGCACTCGGAGACTTGCACAATTATGGTGAAAAACAGCCAGGTGAGTTTATTAAAGTCAACGTTTTGGGGGACGCACCCCCTTCTTCAGGACACAACACACAAGTGTACAACAAAGTGAAAAAAACTTAAATAGCTTACCCACCAGGACCCCAGCCGCCTCCACAGCGTACCTATTTCATTTCAACAGATGTTGCACAGTGGTTGTAAGAATAATGTAACTGGCTTTAATAACTCCTCCGTCGCCCCACACTTTCTCAGTCGCAAAGCAGGTTGCTTTAAGTGCCTGGGCTGCACAACGTGCAGCTACATGCTCACGGGCAATTTCATCACACATCCACATACAGGCAAAAATATTTCCATCAAGTGGCCCCTAACCTGCAGTTCCACGTTTGTCATATATGTTTTAATTTGTCCATGTAGTATGTACTACGTCGGCAAAACACAGTGCCATTTTAAAGAAAGGATGGCCCAGCATAGGTCAGCCATCAGGGCAGCCCTGCAATCCGGGAAAAGTGACCAACCAGTGGCACGCCACTTCGCACAGATGCAACATTCGTTAACATCTGTGCGTTATAAAATAGTAGATCACATCCCTGCCACGCCACGAGGTGGTGACCGTGCAAACAAATTATTAAGACTTGAGGCCCGGTGGATCCATAAATTAGATACCATTCAACCACGGGTTTTGAATTAATATCTGAGTTTGAATTGTTTTTTATAAACCATTGTTCAGCATCTGTTGAGATCAAATAGGTACACAGTATTATACTTGTGGAAATTAAGTCAGTATATATGCAAGATGGGCTGCGAGAAATAGATTCTGCGACCCATGGTATGATATAAGTTTCATCTTAATTAATTGACATGTCGACAATAGCATATTCACATAAAGATTGATACAATGTTGGTTACGTTTGTTTGTTTCAGCTGCTAGTGCCCGGGCAGTACTATATGTTGCTGAGGTACCAAGACTTCAGGAATTTTTTCTCATTCCTTATTTCTCATTTATTATGTATTACATGCAATTTTTACACTGTATGCACAGTTTATTAACTATCACACACAGGGATATCTGATGTGTGTCTTATGTATCGATTTTATATCACATTGTCGCAAGGTTTTATTGGTGTGTAGCTGTTCACATAAGTTTAAAAAAAATGTTTTTAGATGTGATGACTTTGGCCGGTGGGCAGTGTGCGCGCCGAGTGTATGGGGACTGCCACCATGGTAACCAGTCCCCATGTGTCTGCAGCCGCAGTGAAGGCGGGTCCCGGCCGCGGGATAACGTCACTTCCTACTTCCGGGTGAGAGCCGTGACCGGAAGTGCGGGCTCCGTGAGCCGGGACGACGCTGACGCTGTGGAGGCGGCTGGGGTCCTGGTGGGTAAGCTATTTAAGTTTGTTTCACTTTGTTGTACACTTGTGTGTTGTGTCCTGAAGAAGGGGGTGCGTCCCCCGAAACGTTGACTTTAATAAACTCACCTGGCTGTTTTTCACTGTATTTGTGCAAGTCTCCGAGTGCCGCCTGCATCCTCTGTCTATATATATATATATATATATATTTTATTTATTTTTTCTTATTATTTTACTTGCAGCTCAGTTCAAACTAGTGATGTGCACCGGAAATTTTTTGGGTTTTGTGTTTTGGTTTTGGATTCGGTTCCGCGGCCGTGTTTTGGATTCGGACGCATTTTGGCAAAATCTCCCTTAAAATGTTTTGTCGGATTCGGGTGTGTATTGGATTCGGGTGGCTTTTTCCCCAAAACCCCTCAAAAACGGCTTAAATCATAGAATTTGGGGGTAATTTTGATCCCATAGTATTATTAACCTCAATAACCATAATTTCCACTCATTTCCAGTCTATTCTGAACACCTCACACCTCACAATATTATTTTTAGTCCTAAAATTTGCACCGAGGTCGCTGGATGACTAAGCTAAGCGACCCAAGTGGCCGGCACAAACACTTGGCCCATCTAGGAGTGGCACTGCAGTGTCAGACAGGATGGCACTTAAAAAAAATTGGCCCCAAACATCACATGATGCAAAGATAAACAAAAAAAAAACAAGAGGTGCAAGATGGAATTGTCCTTGGGCCCTCCCACCCACCCTTATGTTGTATAAACAGGACATGCACCTTTAACAACAGGGTCTGCCACACGACTGTGGCTGAAATGACGGGTTGGTTTGTGCCCCCACCAAAACATAAGCAATCAATCTCTCCTTGCACAAACTGGCTCTACAGAGGCAAGATGTCGACCTCATCATCATGCTCCGATTCCTCACCCCTTTCACTGTGTACATCCCCCTCCTCACAGAGTATTAATTCGTCCCCACTGGAATCCACCATCACAGGTCCCTGTGTACTTTCTGGAGGCAATTGCTGGTAAATGTCTCCACGGAGGAATTGATTGATTATAATTCATTTTGATGAACATCATCTTCTCCACATTGTGTGGAAGTAACCTCGTACGCCGATCGCTGACAAGGTGACCGACTGCACTAAACACTCTTTCGGAATACACGCTGGAGGGGGGGGGGCAACTTAGGTAAAATAAAGCCAGTTTGTGCAAGGGCCTCCAAATTGCCTCTTTTTCCTGCCAGTATACGTACGGACTGTCTGACGTGCCTACTTGGATGCTGTCACTCATATAATCCTCCACCATTCTTTCAATGGTGACAGAATCATATGCAGTGACAGTAGAAGACATGTCAGTAATCGTTGGCAGGTCCTTCAGTCCGGACCAGATGTCAGTTTTCGCTCCTGACTGCCCTGCATCACCGCCAGTGGGTGGTTTTAGAAATTTGATCCTTTTCCTGGCAGCTCCAGTGGCGGTAGAAAATGAAGGAGGAGCTGTTGGCGGGTCATGTTCCGCTTGACTTGACAATTGTCTCACCAGCAGGTCTTTGAACATATGCAGACTTGTGTCTGCCGGAAAGAGATATACAACGTAGGCTTTAAACCTAGGATCGAGCACGGTGGCCAAAATGTAGTGCTCTGATTTCAACAGATTGACCACCCGTAAATCCTGGTTAAGCGAATGAAGGGCTCCATCCACAAGTCCCACATGCCTAGCAGAATCGCTCTATTTTAGCTCCTCCTTCAATCTCTCCAGCTGCTTCTGCAAAAGCCTGATGAGGGGAATGACCTGACTCACGCTGGCAGTGTCTGAACTGACTTCACGTGTGGCAAGTTCAAAGGGTTGCAGAACCTTGCACAACGTTGAAATCATTCTCCACTGCGCTTGAGTCAGGTGCATTCCCCCTCCTTTGCCTATATCGTAGGCAGATTTATAGGCTTGAATGGCCTTTTGCTGCTCCTCCATCCTCTGAAGCACATAGAGGGTTGAATTCCACCTCGTTACCACCTCTTGCTTCAGTTGATGTCAGGGAATGTTCTTGAGTGTTTGCTGGTGCTCCAGACTTCGGCACGCGGAAGCTGAATACTGAAAGTGGCCCGCAATTCTTCGGGCCACCGACAGCATCTCTTGCACGCTCCTATCGTTTTTTTTTAAATTCTGCACCACCAAATTAATTGTATGTGCAAAACATGGGACGTGCTGGAATTTGCCCACATGTAATGCACGCAAAATATTGGTGGCATTGTCCGATGTCACAAATCCCCAGGAGAGTCCAATTGGGGTAAGCCAATCTGTGATGATGTTCCTCAGTTTCTGTAAGAGCTTACCAGCTGTGTGCCTCTTATTGAAAGCGGTGATACAAAGCGTAGCCTGCCTAGGAACGAGTTGGCATTTGCGAGATGCTGCTACTGGTGCCGCCGCTGCAGTTGTTGCAGCAGGAGGCAATACATCTACCCAGTGGGCTATCACAGTCATATCGTCCTTAGTCTGCCCTGCTCCACTTGTCCACATGTCCGTGGTTAAGTGGACATTGGTTACAACTGCATTTTTTAGGACACTGGTGACTCTTTTTCTGACGTCTGTGTACATTCTCGGTATCGCCTTCCTAGAGAAGTGGAACCTAGATGGTATTTGGTACCGGGGACACACTACCCCAAGAAATTCTCTAAGTCCCTGTGCACTAACGCCGGATACCGGACGCACGTCTAACACCAACACAGCTGCCAAGGCCTGAGTTATCCGCTTTGCAACAGGATGACTGCTGTGATAGTTAATTTTCCTCGCAAAGGACTGTTGGACAGTCAATTGCTTACTGGAAGTAGTACAAGTGGTCTTCCGACTTCCCCTCTGGGATGATGATCAACTCCCAGCAGCAACAACAGCAGCGCCAGCAGCAGTAGGCGTTACATTCAAGGATCCATCTGAGGAATCCCAGTTAGGAGAGGACTCGTCAGACTTGCCAGTGACATGGCCTGCAGGACTATTGGCGTTCCTGTCTAAGGAGGAAATTGACACTGAGGGAGTTGGTGGTGTGGTTTGCAGGAGCTTGGGTACAAGAGGAAGAAGGGATTTAGTTGTCAGTGGACTGCTTCCGCTGTCACCCAAGTTTTTGAACTTGTCAATGACTTCTTATGAATGCGCTCCAGGTGACGTATAAGGGAGGATGTTCCGAGGTGGTTAACGTCCTTACTCCTACTTATTACAGTTTGACAAAGGCAACACACGGCTTGACACCAGTTGTCTGCATTTCTGTTGAATTAATTCCACACCGAAGAGGTGATTTTTTTGGTATTTTGACCAGGCATGTCAATGGCCTTATTCATCCCACGGACAACAAGTGTCTCCCCGGGTGCCTCATTTAAACAAACCACCTCTCCATCAGAATCCTCCTGGTCAATTTCCCCCTCAGCGCCAGCAACCACCCATATCCTCATCCTGATGTACTTCAACAGTGACATCTACAATTTGAATATCAGGAACTGTACTGTGGGTGCTCCTTCCAGCACTTGCAGGGGGCGTGCAAATGGTGGAAGGCGCAAGCTCTTCCCGTCCAGTGTTGAAAAGGTCAGGCATCGCAACCGACACAATTGGACTCTCCTTGGGGATTTGTGATTTAGAAGAACGCACAGTTCTTTGCTGTGCTTTTGCCAGCTTATCTCTTTTAATATTTCTAGCGGGATGATGAGTGCTTCCATCCTCATGTGAAGCTGACCAACTAGTCATGAGGAACATAGGAGAGGGCCTTAGCCGTTCCTTGCCACTCCATGTCATAAATGGCATATTGGTAAGTTTACACTACTCCTCAGACGCTTTTAATTTAGATTTTGGGTCATTTTACTGTACTTTTGTTTTTTTGATTTTACATGCTCTCTACTATGACATTGGGAATCGGCCTTGGCAGATGACATTGATGGCATTTCATTGTCTCTGCCATAACTAGTGGCAGCAGCTTCAGCACTAGGTGGAAGTGGATCTTGATCTTTCCCTATTTTACCCTCCACATTTTTGTTCTCCATATTTTAATGTGTGGAATTATATGCCAGCAATATATCTGGAATTAGACGGCAGTAATGTCTGGAATTAGATACCACTAGATAAATACCAGATACCACTGTAACTGGAATGATGATAGCCTATGCACAGTGACAGGACACTACCACAGCACCCTACAGCAGCAAGATGCAGCACAAGACACTGGACTTTTAGTCACCACAATGCAGCACTGACACTGAGCACCGATATAAAGCACTGTTCAGGAGAATAGAAGTGACACGGAGCTGCAAGCTACAGCAATGGACTACTATACTGTACTACTATATACTGGTGGTCACCACAATGCAGCACTGTACTACTATATACTGGTCACAACAATGCAGCAGATATTGAGCACTGATCAGGATACTAGAACTGAGTCTGACACGGAACTGCAAGATACAGCAATGGCCTACTGTACTGTACTACTATATACTGGTGGTCACCACAATGCAGCACTGTACTACTATATATACTGGTCACAACAAAGCAGCAGATATTGAGCAATGATCAAGAGAATAGAACTGAGTCTGACACGGAGCTGCAAGATACAGCAATGGACTACTGTACTGTACTACTATATACTGGTGGTCAACACAATGCAGCACTGTACTACTATATACTGGTGGTCACCACAATGCAGCACAGATGTTGAGCACTGATCAGGAGAATAGAAGTGACACGGAGCTGCAAGATACAGCAATAGCCTACTGTACTGTACTACTACATACTGGTGGTCACCACAATGCAGCACTGTACTACTATATACTTGACACAACAATGCAGCAGATATTGAGCACTGATCTGGATACTAGAACAGAGTCTGACACGGAGCTGCAAGATACAGTAATGGCCTACTGTACTACTATATACTGGTGATCACCACAATGCAGCACTGTACTACTACATACTGGTCACAACAATGCAGCAGATATTGGTGTTCATTCCGAGTTGTTAGCTCATTGCCGATTTTCGCTATGCTGCGATTTGTTGCAAAATGTGCATGCGCAAGGCACGCAGGGCACATGCGCTTAGTTATTTAACAAAAAACTTAGTAGATTTGCTGTGGATTCTGCGGCACTTTTCAGTTGCACTGCTGATCGGTGAGTGATCGACAGGAAAGGGGCTTTTCTGGGTGGTAACTGAGCGTTTTCCAGGAGTGTGCTAAAAAACACAGGCGTGTCAGGTAAAAACGTGGGAGTGTCTGGCCGAACGCAGGGCGTGTTTGTGATGTCAAACCAGGAACTAAATGGACTAAGCTGATCGCAATCTGTGAGTAGGTCTGGAGCTACTCAGAAACTGCAAAGAATTATTTAGCAGCAATTCTGCTAATCTTTTGTTCGCTATTCTGCTAAGCTAAGATACACTCCCAGAGGGCGGCGGCCTAGCGTGTGCAATGCTGCTAAAAGCAGCTATCGAGCGAACTGTCAGATTGTGTTTGGTCTGTGTCCCCGGAGGGGGCGCTAGTGGGTCAGTGGAGGTGGAAGGAAGGAAACGAGGAGGTTGAATAACGTTCCTGCGCATGAGCGCAAAGGTATTTTTATTAGGCAGATGTATAACAGTTATTGCAGCAGAAATAATAATAACAGGTGAAAAAAGTCAATCACTCAGTAATGAATCTGAAAGTCTATGGCAAATGAATGATAAATGAATTTGAGAAATAATATCCAGAATATAAATCAGAAGAGCAGAATGTCTTATGGAATGGTTCTGGCTTGGAAACCAGTGCAGGGTTAAAACGGGAAACTAGGCAGTAGATGATATGGCAAACCTGAGCATAAGCAGGAGACCGACTCACAGTGCAGGTGATGGGCACTGGCAGCAGCAAGCTGTGTCACAGGTGGAGGAAATGAACGCACCTGGAGTTTGTCTTCGACTGCAGGCTGAAGCACACAAGGTGGTGATGAGTGTGAGGCCTTATGCAGGTTGCAGGTATTGCTGAGCCTTGAAGTTCCACGGAAGAATGCAGAGTAACCAGGAGTATAATGTTCTTAGCAGAGAACCAGGAACTCAGGAGAGACAGGAACCGATCCTTTCATGTAGGTCGCAGATAGACACAAAGTCCAGGATGCCTGTGAGCTGTACCTGTAGCCTCCTATATACCCCATGGTACGCAGGGATTGGATGAGTGCAGGAAAGGTGGGTGCGGCCACGCACCGGATTGGCCGCAGCATACTGGCTATTGCAGACTGTCATGGCGGCGCCCACGCCGCGGCCCAGCGGGGACGCGGCGCGCTACACGCCTGCTGTCTTAGCAGTGCCCCCAGGATCCAGATGATGACCCATGGCAGGGGCATAGGTGACCGGTGACCGCAGGGAGCCAGGACGGAGTCCGCAGCGGCGGACGGATGTCAGCCTGGTAAGTCGATTCCTGACAGTACCCCCTCCTTTAGGGGTGGACACCGAACACCCACGTGGTTTGGAGGGATGAGTGCTGTGGAAAACACGGACCAACCTAGGAGCATGGACATCAGATGAATTCACCCAGCTTCTCTCCTCTGGGCCATAACCGCACCAATCGACCAGGTACTGGAGACGTCCATACCGGCAACGGGAGTCCAGAATCTTGTTGATCTCAAATTCCACGCCCCGCTGAGTTCGGATCTTGGGACCTGCTGGAAGAGTATTCTGAAAGCGGTTTAGAACTAAAGGTCTGAGGAGAGAAATGTGAAAGGCATTAGGTATACGAAGTGAAGATGGTAATTTCAACTTGTAAGCCACTGGGTTGATGACACTCTCAATAGGGTAAGGACCAATGAAGCGTGGTGCAAACTTCATGGAAGGAACCCTGAGACGAAGGTTGCGGGTTGATAACCAAACTCGATCCCCAGGTTTCAAATAGGGAACCGCACGTCTCTTGCGGTCGGCAAAGATCTTATATCGACTGGAGGCTTTTTTGAGGGAAACGTGAATCTTTTTCCAAATGGTTGAAAACTGAGTTAGTGCAGAAGTGGCAGCTGGAACATCCATATGAGGAAGCTCTTGGAATTCAGGTACACGGGGATGTTGCCCATAAACTGCAAAGAATGGTGTCGTATCAGTAGCAGTATGATATCGAAAGTTATGGGCAAACTCGGCCCACGGGAGCAGATTGAACCAATCATCCTGGGAAGATGACACATATAACCTTAAAAAAGTCTCAAGTTCTTGATTGACTCTCTCTGTCTGCCCATTCGTCTGAGGATGGTATGATGACGAGAATTTCAATTTTACCTGCATGGCAGAACAGAGGGCCCTCCAAAACCTCGCTACAAACTGTACCCCCCGATCAGATATTATTTCAGAGGGTAAACCATGTAAGCGGAAAATCTCCTGTATGAAGATTTGGGCAAGTTTCGGGGCAGAAGGGAGACCCTGGAGGGGAACGAAATGAGCCATCTTGGTGAATCTGTCCACTACAACCCAAATGGTATTATGTCCCTGAGAAGATGGAAGGTCAGTGATAAAATCCATGGACAGATGAGACCAAGGACGACTAGGGACAGACAAGGGTTGTAACTGACCTGCTGGTGACTGACGAGGAGTCTTGTGCTGCACACATTTAGGACAGGATGCCACGAAATCCTGGATGTCCATTTTCATCTTTGGCCACCAATATGATGCGGAAAGGAACTTGAATGTCTTCAGGACACCAGGATGACCAGTGAACTTGGACTGATGGGCCCAAGATAGCAACTTGGGACGGAGCTCTGAGGAAACAAAAGTCTTACCAGGAGGAGGAGCTGGGGAGACTTGAGAGGCAGCGAAAACCACGGGACTCAGGATGGAATGTGGCACAGAGTCAGATGTTCCTTCTTCAGATTCCATGGATCGGGATAATGCATCGGCTTTCACATTCTGTGAACCTGGGCGGAAATGAAGCTTAAAATTAAAACGTGAGAAAAACATAGCCCACCTGGACTGGCGAGGGTTAAGGCACTGGGCTGCTTTTAAATAAAGCAAGTTCTTATGATCCGTGAAGATGTTAAACGGATGTTTGGCCCCTTCTAGGAGATATCTCCATTCCTCGAGAGCCAGCTTGATTGCCAGTAACTCTTGATCTCCCACGGAGTAGTTAGCTTCTGCAGGAAGAAACTTGCGAGAATAGAATCCACACGGGTGGACTTTCCCATCAGATCCCTTCTGGGAGAGAACAGCACCTACCCCAACTGTAGAGGCGTCTACCTCCAACTCGAATGGTCTGTCGACATCTGGCTGTGACAGCACTGGAGCAGACATAAAGGCTAGCTTGATTTTCCGGAAGGCTGCCAAGGCTTCTTCTGACCAGTTGAAATGATCTGCCCCTTTCCGAGTCAGGTTGGTAATAGGAGCGATGAGAGTGGAGAATCCTCGAATAAATTTTCTATAGTAGTTGGCGAAACCCAGGAACCGCTGGATAGCTTTGAGGGAAGTTGGAATGGACCAGTTGGCAATGGCTTCCAATTTCGTCGGGTCCATCTGAAGATCCGATCCGGAGATTATATAACCCAGAAAGGGTATAGAGGGAACTTCAAAGGTGCATTTAGATAGTTTCCCGTAGAGACGATTCTCACGAAGACGTCGGAGAACTTCACAGACTTGTAGGCGATGAGATGGAAGGTCTTGAGAAAAGATAAGAATATCATCTAGGTAGACAACGAGGTATTTATACAGCACATCTCGAAAAATTTCATTCACAAAGTGTTGGAATACCGCTGGAGCATTACTCAACCCAAATGGCATTACCAGGTATTCATAATGGCCATCTCGAGTGTTGAAAGCTGTTTTCCACTCGTCACCACTCCGGATTCTGATGAGATTATAGGCACCGCGGAGATCTAACTTGGTGAAAATGCGGGCCCCCTTAACTCTATCAAAAAGTTCGGTAATGAGTGGTAAAGGATAACTATTCTTGATGGTAATGTCATTGAGACCCCGATAGTCAATGCATGGACGCAGTCCTCCATCCTTCTTTTTGACAAAGAAGAAACCTGCACCAGCGGGTGATGATGACGGACGGATGAATCCTTTCTGGAGATTCTCTCTGATGTAATTACTCATCGCCTCTGTTTCAGGAACAGATAAAGGGTAGGTGCGCCCCCTAGGTGGCTTCTTGCCAGGAAGGAGATCGATGGGACAATCCCATTCCCTATGGGGCGGCAGAATATCAGCAGCCTTTTCACAGAAGACGTCTGCGAAGTCTTGATAAACTGCTGGAAGACTTAGCTGTGACTTTACTTCGGTTGATTTAATGGGACACACTTGGGCTAAGCAGGATTGGTGACAATGTGAACCCCATGAGGTAAGCTGCAACGTTGTCCAGTTGAACTGTGGGTTATGTAGCTGGAGCCAAGGCATGCCCAAGACAATCTCCTGGGTGGCCTGAGGGATGACCAGGAACTTGATCAGTTCTGAATGAAGAAATCCAACTCCCAGAACCACTGGGGTAGTTTGATGTGAAATGTTCCCCTTAGAGATTCTACTACCATCCACAGCAGTAATGTATACAGGACAAGAAAGTTCACAGGTAGACAGACGAAATTTATTTACGGCAGCTTGGGTGATAAAATTTCCTGCAGCACCGCAGTCCACTAATGCTGACGCGGACTGGAGCCCAACGGAGGTTTCTAGCGTCACTGGAAGAATGAGGTCTTGTTGGGAAGGAGCTTGACTGAGAGATCCTAACTTGACTCCTCCCTTACAAGTCAGGATCTGGCGTTTCCCGAACGCATCGTGCAGGAGTTAATTTGATGACCCGCAGCAGCACAGTACAGGCAGAGCCTCTCCCGTATTCTTCTTGCCCGCTCTTCAGGAGATAGGCGGGACCTATTAATCTGCATAGGCTCGTCAGAAGAGGGAGACTGGAACTGTACAGGAGGTATGTACCTTAGTCTGCGAGACTCACTCCGAGCGCGTTCATTATTGCGTTCGCGGATGCGAGAGTCCAGCTTAATACATAGGGAGATCAAATCAGGCAGTTGAACAGGAATGTCACGGGTTGTCAATTCGTCCTTGATCCGATCCGAAAGTCCGTGCCAGAAGGCTGCTACCAGAGCTTGGTTGTTCCACTGGATCTCTGCAGCCAACGTCTGGAACTGGATGACATATTGTCCCATGCTTCGGTTACCTTGACGAAGTTGGATCAGGTCTGCCGAAGCTGATGTTGCTCGACCAGGTTCGTCAAAGATCCGTCTAAAGGTTGACACGAAGTCTGAGTAGTTGTTGATCAGAGGGTCAGCACGTTCCCACAGAGGAGACACCCAACTCAGAGCAGAACCAGAGAGTAAGGAAATGATGTAGGCAACCTTGGACCTTGGTGTGGGAAAGTTATGTGGCAATAACTCAAACTGTATTTCACACTGATTGAGAAAGCCGCGACATAGTTTAGGACTGCCATCATATTTGCTCGGCACGGGCAGGTGCAGGCGTGATACTGGAACTGATGCAGCCGACGTAGAAGAATTTACAGCACTGGCAGGTGCTGGAGTAACTGGAACAGTAGGTGAAAGTACACTGGGCAGGGATTGCTGCAGTGTATCCAATCGGGAGGACATCCCTTGTAGAAAGTGAAGCATCTGCTGCTGCGCAACCTCTTGACCATCCAGACGGGAGACCAGATCTTGCAAGGCCTCTGACCCCACACTCCGTCCACCATCCGAGTCCATCGATCCTGGACTTACTGTCAGATTGTGTTTGGTCTGTGTCCCCGGAGGGGGCGCTAGTGGGTCAGTGGAGGTGGAAGGAAGGAAACGAGGAGGTTGAATAACGTTCCTGCGCATGAGCGCAAAGGTATTTTTATTAGGCAGATGTATAACAGTTATTGCAGCAGAAATAATAATAACAGGTGAAAAAAGTCAATCACTCAGTAATGAATCTGAAAGTCTATGGCAAATGAATGATAAATGAATTTGAGAAATAATATCCAGAATATAGATCAGAAGAGCAGAATGTCTTATGGAATGGTTCTGGCTTGGAAACCAGTGCAGGGTTAAAACGGGAAACTAGGCAGTAGATGATATGGCAAACCTGAGCATAAGCAGGAGACCGACTCACAGTGCAGGTGATGGGCACTGGCAGCAGCAAGCTGTGTCACAGGTGGAGGAAATGAACGCACCTGGAGTTTGTCTTCGACTGCAGGCTGAAGCACACAAGGTGGTGATGAGTGTGAGGCCTTATGCAGGTTGCAGGTATTGCTAAGCCTTGAAGTTCCACGGAAGAATGCAGAGTAACCAGGAGTATAATGTTCTTAGCAGAGAACCAGGAACTCAGGAGAGACAGGAACCGATCCTTTCATGTAGGTCGCAGATAGACACAAAGTCCAGGATGCCTGTGAGCTGTACCTGTAGCCTCCTATATACCCCATGGTACGCAGGGATTGGATGAGTGCAGGAAAGGTGGGTGCGGCCACGCACCGGATTGGCCGCAGCATACTGGCTATTGCAGACTGTCATGGCGGCGCCCACGCCGCGGCCCAGCGGGGACGCGGCGCGCTACACGCCTGCTGTCTCAGCAGTGCCCCCAGGATCCAGATGATGACCCATGGCAGGGGCATAGGTGACCGGTGACCGCAGGGAGCCAGGACGGAGTCCGCAGCGGCGGACGGATGTCAGCCTGGTAAGTCGATTCCTGACACGAACAACTCGGAATGCAGGCCATTGAGCACTGATATGGATACTAGAACTGAGTCTGACATGGAGCTGCAAGATACAGCAATGGCCTACTGTACTGTACTACTATATACTGGTGGTCACCACAATGCAGCACTGTACTACTATATACTGGTCACCACAATGCAGCAGATATTGAGCACTGATCTGGATACTAGAACTGAGTCTGACACGGAGCTGCAAGATACAGCAATGGCCTACTGTACTGTACTACTATATACTGGTGGTCACCACAATGCAACACTGTACTACTGTATACTGGTCACAACAATGCAGCAGATATTGAGCAATGATCAGGATACTAGAACTGAGTCTGACATGGAGCTGCCAGATTAAGCAATGGCCTACTGTACTGTACTGTACTACTATATACTGGTGGTCACCACAATGCAGCACACTGAGCACAGATATTGAGATTTTCAGGCAGAGAACATAGCCACGTCCTCTCTGCTCAATCGTCAATGTACGAGTGAAAATGGTGGCGACGCGCGACTCTTTATATGGAATCCGAACCTCGCGAGAATCTGACAGCGGGATGATGACGTTTTCCCCCGTTCGGGTTTTGCGTGTTAGGCGGGAAGAACCGACGCTGCCTCGGACCCGTAAAATCACGTGAAGTTCAGGGGGGTTCGGTTCTCGACGAACCGAACCTGCTCATCTCTAGTTCAAACTGCATGCTTCACAGGGCTTATACAGTAGATGCACGTGAACAAAGCGCACTAGGATAAAGCACACCAAACAGTTCAAACAATAGATTTTTTCTCTCTATCTAACTTGCAGCTCGATTCAAATTGCGTGGATCTCAATGTTTATAGGGTATCCGGACTCCAGGTCGACAACAAAAAGGTCGACACACCTTAGGTCGACGCCAATTGGTCGACACACCTTAGGTCGACATGGACATAAGGTCGACATGGACAAAAGGTCAACAGGAACAAGGTCGACATGGAAAAAAGTCGACATGAGTTTTTTATGTTTTTTTTTTCTTTTTTCGAACCTTTTCATACTTAACGATCCACGTGGACTACGATTGGAATGGTAATCTGTGCCGAGCGATGCGCAGCAGAGAGAAGGCACCATGCCCGAAGCATGGCGAGCGAACGCGGTGCACTAATTGGGGTTCCAGGTCACTCTACGAAGAAAACGACACCAAAAAAACATAAAAAACTCATGTCGACCTTTTGTCCATGTTGACCTTGTTCCTGTTGACCTTTTGTCCATGTCGACCTAAGGTGTGTCGACCAATTGGTGTCGCCCGAAGGTGTGTCGACCTTTTTGTTGTCGACCCTGAGTCCCAGACCCGTTTATAGATGCACATGAACAAAGCACACTAGGTTAAAGTACACCAAACAGTACAAACAATAGATATTTTATTTTTATTTTTCTGAACTTGTAACTTGTTTCAAATTTCTTAGATAACAGGGCACGTGAACAAAGCGCACTAATGTAAAGCATACCAAACAGTACACTTTACAGCAGATACAGTGCAGCACACAGCAGCGTGCCCCTATACACAGTCACTATACAGAGCACAGCAACTATTGAGTCTGGAGCCTGGACACAGCTCATCCAAAACAGCAAAGTATAGAACATCGTGCCCCCATATACACTGTCCCTATGCTGCACAGACACTCAGTGAGGTCTGGAGTCTAGACACTACACAGCCAAATCAGCAGAGTATAACGCAATAAACAGCAGCGTGCATTGACTGAAATTGAGTCGCTACTGAAGTGGACTCGGATCCCCAGTGTTCCAAGGAATACGAAACCGCTAATTGCTTATATATATATATATATATATAAAAACACTTTCCATCAGCCGGCACTCCCTGGATAGCTTACTGATACCTTGCCAGGGTGCTCTCCTTTGGGTCAAACGATCCCTGGATACAAATTGCAATACACAGAGGCACTCCCGGACTTCCAACTTGGTGAAACAAATGCGGTGATTTAATTAATTTAATTAAATCACTGCATTTGTTTCACCAAGTTGGAAATCCGGGAGTGCCTCTGTGTATTGCAATTTGTATGTATATATATATATATATATATATATAGAGAGAGAGAGAGAGAGAGAGAGAGAGAGAGAGAGACATTAAAAGTGCTCTAATAGTTTTAGCAGCTTTGCATTTATTGAGACAGATTGCCCAATCTGTCCCCATTATAACTGAACGTGCTACCACCAGCCCTGTGTTTCCATCAACTATTTGGCACATGGCTGAAGCTATAAAACTATACAATTAAGGATACTTTCAACTCATGATCATCTTTTGTAAAGTCAAACTAATGTATAATACTATATGTTACCTTACAAGAGGGAAACTAAATTCCAACTGGATCCAAAAACATTTCAGAAAATGTTCTTTAATATTTACAGACTTACTGAAGCTCAAATATTTAGCAAACTAGTTTAAATGAACTTCATTAATTACTCAGCAACACAAACTTTTAAGTGTCATCCCAAGATGTTACATAACATCAGATATGATTGCCTCGCCTAACGCCTGTCATTATCTTAATGATCTTTGCCTAATGGTTAATTAGCAATTATTATTGCATTTTATTAGTTTTACACTGGCCATGCACTGTGTATTTTTAGTGTACACTGGTCATAAAAATGTTCCTAAAATGAAAGTAAATGCAATTAATTATCATTTCTTCGTTGACTTACTGAGGATTACTGCAGTAAACTGTAAAAGTCACCTGAAGATAAAAACAATGTCTTAATATTAAACTTTATTAAAGGGGAGAACTTTCATTTATTGGGAGAAATTAAAGAGGGGCACAAATTAGAAACTGGAGAAAGGAATGCTTGAAGATATATTGTATATAGGGCCTAATTCAGAACTGATCGCTGCTGTGCGTTTTCACACAGCGGGCGATCAGGTCTGAACTGCGCATGCGCCAGAGATGTGATCGGCATCTCTGCCCAGCGATCGCCTCTGCCTGATTGACAGGCAGAGGCGGTCCATGGGTGGGAGGGGGCAGGCCAGCGGCGTTGGGCCGCCGCATTGGGGGTGCGATCCGGGCAATGCAGGCATGCCCGGTCCGTGTGGGGGGCAGGCCGCGGTGGCTGTGTGACGTTACACGCAGCCGCTGCAACTCGGAGAGCGACGGGTAGCTCCCTGCCAGCACGCAGAAGCTATGCTGGTAGGGAGCTACTCTTCAGGTACAAAAACATCGCCGCCATGCCATGGGAGGGCCAGACATGCGGGGTGGGCTAGCCCTGTGCTGGGCGTCCCCCCCACATGTCAGGGTGGCTGATCGTAGCAAAACTTTTGCATGGCTACGATCAGGTCTGAATAAGGCCCATACAAAACAGCAATGTGCAGTCAGGATAGGTAGGGGAGGCGGAGCCTCCATGTCAAACAGCTCTTCCTCGGTTCTACATTCAGACACTGCTTTGCAGAGCTTGGGGTAGAGGCCACAGGCAGTAATAAATTAGGTGAATAGTGCTGGTGCAGTGGTAAAGCCTCAACGTGGTTAAGTCTCTTATGCCATTGATAAGGCTGGACATCAGCCTCAACGCGGTTAAGTCTCTTATGCCATAGATAAGGCTGGACGTCCTCCTGATGAAGTCCAGCCTTATCTATGTCCAGTGGCGTCACAAGGGGGGTGCGGGGGGTGCGGCCCGCTCCCGGATGTCACCCGCCGAGGGGTGACACCAAAATGCCGGCTCCTGCACAGTGACAGGAGCCGAGTGCTGCACTGTTATATTATGTGCAGCACTCGGCTCCTGTCACTGTGTAGGAGCCAGCACTGCAGGGACAGCACCTCTGGGAGTCAACCCTCACCTACCACATGCCCCAGTGACAAAAAAAAGGGTGTCGGGACACGAAGCCCTGCCCCCTCCACAAAATCCCTCCCCTTTTCGTGCCTTCAATGGGCTAAAAACGGGTGCCACCCGTGTAGCCCTGCCCCTCTATTTAATCCCCACCTATTCCAACGAAGCCCCACCCCCTTTCCCCTCGCTGCTGCACTGGGTGTTACAGAGGTGAGTGACGCCTCTGTCTATATCATAGGCGATTAAACACATTGAGGCTTTAACACCGCACAAGCACATTCACCCAATTTGTGAATACACCCACGTCTGCGCTAAATTATCCAGTAATTAGCTGTCGGTAAACCCTGTGGCTAATTAACTATGCCCCTCTAAGTTACTCAAACAACTTAAGCTTGTGCTGCTTTTTGGTTTGGATTAGGGAGAGTGGTAGGATGTTCCTTCTCCCTGCACGATGCTGACCCTGGCCCACGTAGTGGTCTCTTACACTGGTAGAGCGGAGGGGGTCCCTGCCTATTTGTCAGTCCCGGGCCCCACAATTTCTGGTGGAAGCCCTGAGCAGGGGAGCAGCTGCAGCTGTCAGGTCTCATAAGTCAGAACAGCTACTCACCTCCGAGCTCCCGCTGGGATTGGGTAAAAACCAAAGTTGTTTGGATCTCCTTGGACCACTGCAGGGCCACCCATCTGGATGCATGTGTGTGACCGCTGTCACCAGGGAGACGGGTACAGCATGCTATGATGTAGGCGAGATCTGTCTCAGCAGGATCACTGCAGGGATCAGAGCTGTTCTGGGGAATTTCATTTTTTATGCAATACCAGGCCCAATGGCCTGTCCTAGCATTTGGGTGAGGCCTGTGTGGAGCACCCTCCTGAGCTTGGCATTCTATGCAGGTACGTGTTCACAGTATCTATGAGGCTGACCATGCACATGCGCAATAAGCTGAAAATTCCATGAGTCTACTGTGAGGAGCAGAGGGGGTGTGACCAATGCTATGTAGGTGTTACCAGGGGTTGGCTATGGGATGCCGGCGGTCACCATACCGACGTCGGGATCCCGGTCACTAGAATGTTGGTAGGGGGGCAAGCTCAACGTATCTCCAGTGCCATGTAGGTGTTACCACTGCTGTGTGGTGTGGTCTGAGCTGTGTGGGTGTGCCCAATTCTGCATGGGTGTGACCATTGATGTGTGGGTGTGTCTAATTCTGCATGGGTGTGACCAGTGCTGTGTGGGTGTGTCCAATTATACATGGGTGTGACCACTGACCAGTGCTGTGTGGGTGTGGCCAGTGCCAAGTAAGAATGCACAACCTATACAGTATAAGCACAAATGTTTCCATAAATACATAACAGGAGAAATGATGCTTTATTTTTAGATGAAAATAGAAATACAATTGTAATACATTTTATTCATGACTAAACATGTGATCATCAGGATGCTGTCATGATTATGAGGCCTATTTTTATTTGGAGGCCTGGAGCTGTAGTCCCGTCCACCCGACTTTTAACTGTCCCTGCCACTAACAGTCTCCTATAATATCCTGCTATTTTATTTTACACTTTTATTACGTTCAGTTATTATTACCTAGTTCCCACTCCTGCAAAATCAGTATGGGATATTTGTTGTAATGCCCATAAATTGCTGCCTGTAATGAAATTGCGCAAGCTGCTACGATTTTTTTTGTGCAAAGATATCTCGCAATATACATGAAAAATTAACGCAGGACTTCACAGCACTGAACTCAAGGCTAATTGAATTTGGCCCTATGTCTCATGTCAGTCCACCTCTTCCAGTCCCTCTGCGCTCACTTACACACATGAAATACCTACCTGCATCCTTGCTATCTGCAATCACTACAGTAGCGCATGACTATTATATACTGTAGGTGTTATTATGCTTAACATGGGAGAGAGTTGGATAGGCACGAAAGCATATAAGGGTCTTTGATTTTTGTGATTGGTTAGTTTAGGCTATGTTGCTAGGCAGATCAAGGGTATTAGCCGGTTATTATTGGTTTAGGCTTGGCCTATCAGTAAGGTGATGAAAGGAGGGCTTTGGCAGCCTTTATAGGGAGGATTTTGAGTGAAAATAGTCCTCTTGTCGGTTTGGAAGCCCACCCACCCGCCCCAATTTTTTATTTTGTTCATTGTTCTTCATTTCAATTACTCATTTGATCTGCAATTTTTTCAATTTCAGCCGGCGGGAAGGCGCTACGGCCAGCGGTCATATGTGGCATAAGTGGTCGATGTGGGACACTTACCCCTTTGATGACTGCCGGTGTTCTCCTGTCCCTAAGGGGGGACAATGGGCGTTCCCAGTAGGAAGTCTGTACCGTGCCAGTAAGCGGTGGTGAGTCCTTCACAGCGCAGGTTATGCTTATATATAGTTGGGGCGTGTTCATCGCCTTCATTACAGTTGGGGTGTGTCAGTCGCCGCCAAGTTGTATAATATATTTGACTGGAGCTGGCCATTGTAGTGTCTTCCTTGCCATCCCTATGTTTGGAAATATTTATTTTTCCTTTTATATGGATTACAAGTGTCTGAAATACACATAAAGTCCCACGACAGAATATCTGTGAGGGAAGTATTATTTGCTTATTACTTTGTGTCACTAGATTGGCGCACCGCATCTGGTATAAACTTATTTTATTCACGTTATTCATTGTGGTATTGGGGATACCTTTTGACCAGTTTATCTGCTGCCAATCTGATTTGGCGCCCAGGCACTTTTCTGTCATCACCATTACTAGCTTAAGTATATTGTTAAGGTAAGAAAAATCACAATAAATGCTAGACGCCTTAATTGTATACATGCATGTGCTATAATACTTGGAAGCAGTATATTTGGTCTGCAGTTCTACATTTCCATCCGCTGTCGTTAAACTTGGCTGGGAGAGACGTCTTCTATTAAATAAATATCACAAAGCATTGGGAGCCTTTAGTTCCCCTTTAATACACAATCTCATTCATTGGAACACTTGCTATGGGCTATGTTCCCTGTTGCATTTATTTGTCCATTCACAATCCATACTGAAGTCTTATAAAACTTTTCTTTCACTCCACTTTCCTGTTTACAAGTTTTCTCCAGACATATTTTTATGATGTGGAACAGTATGAATGTGAACGCATATCAAGAGCACCAGGAACAGACTGACAAATGATTGTCTCTCTCTGATGTGCATCTCAAGCCGTTGGCTAGAAGCCACAGCCATATGCGGTAAGTCAGGGACCCGCCACATAATTATCTGTGCAATATTGGTTGGGTCTCTGAATGTTTACTAGAGGTTGCTGAGAAAAAGTAAATGACTCAACCATCCCCGCGGGGGTTTGGAATAAAATGAATTAGTCTTTTAAAATGCAGTAAAGGAAACAACAGGCGTTCTAAAGATCCGTTATGGCAGAATGTAAGCATCGTTTATGTTTATAAAAATAAACGTATAAGTCAGGGACAGTTATATACTCTAATGCATGGAGGCACAGGTGTGACAGGGTTCACCTTCGATTCCTTTTATTTGGTGCTAGATTTTCAAAATGGCTATTACTATTTAGTGGAATATATGGTCAAATGTAAGACACGTTTCTGCATCTGTGTATAAACTAGAGGAATATAAGTAACACTGATTAAATCTTCACGCTATTAACAATACTGTACAGGTTAGACCTCAGCATTCCTATGTTTTGCAGAACAGATTTTTTTATTTTATTTTTTGCTTTTTCCATTAAAATTCTCCTTTGGAGTTTAGCGATTGAATGTGTGCAAATCAAACAGCATTTTTGTATGCAATTTGTGATTGTCAGCCACGTCATCAGGAAAAACAAAATAATAATGATTCATGTTGTTCTGGAGTAAAGGTGTGATACATCTAGCCGGCGTTCAGTAAAGGTGTGATACATCTAGCCGGCGTTCAGTAAAGGTGTGATACATCTAGCCGGCGTTCAGTAAAGGTGTGATACATCTAGCCGGCGTTCAGTAAAGGTGTGATACATCTAGCTGGCGTTCAGTAAAGGTGTGATACATCTAGCCGGCGTTCAGTAAAGGTGTGATACATCTAGCCGGCGTTCAGTAAAGGTGTGATACATCTAGCCGGCGTTCAGTAAAGGTGTGATACATCTAGCCGGCGTTCAGTAAAGGTGTGATACATCTAGCTGGCGTTCAGTAAAGGTGTGATACATCTAGCCGGCGTTCAGTAAAGGTGTGATACATCTAGCCGGCGTTCAGTAAAGGTGTGATACATCTAGCCGGCGTTCAGTAAAGGTGTGATACATCTAGCCGGCGTTCAGTAAAGGTGTGATACATTTAGCCGGCGTTCAGTAAAGGTGTGATACATCTAGCCGGCGTTCAGTAAAGGTGTGATACATCTAGCCGGCGTTCAGTAAAGGTGTGATACATCTAGCCGGCGTTCAGTAAAGGTGTGATACATCTAGCCGGCGTTCAGTAAAGGTGTGATACATCTAGCCGGCGTTCAGTAAAGGTGTGATACATCTAGCCGGCGTTCAGTAAAGGTGTGATACATCTAGCCGGCGTTCAGTAAAGGTGTGATACATCTAGCCGGCGTTCAGTAAAGGTGTGATACATCTAGCCGGCGTTCAGGGTGCCCACGGTCACATGAGTAACCCTGGCATCCTGAATAGGGGAATGCTGACAGACTTTGGGGTTAGCTACCCTAACCCCCCTCCCCAATCCTAACACTCCCTTGGTGGTGTCTAGGGCTAAATCTATGGGGGGTGGCAGCTATAGCTAAATTTGGGGGAGGGGGTGGTTACGGCTAATCCCTCCTTAGTACCTAACCCTAAACCCCCTGTAATTCCTAACCCTAACCCTCCCCCCCTGGCCCTAACCCTAAAACCCACCCCGATGCTTAGCTGCGGGATGGCAGCTGTCGGTGTCCCGTTGCCGGTGTTTTCAGCAGTGCTGGGATTCCAACGTCACCTGACCACTGGCATCCTGTCCAATGGGGTGTCAAACGTATCCCGTTTGTACAGTATGGAGATGCGATGCAAGAGTGGTAGCTGATTAGTGACTTAAAATGCTCCAGAAGAGTGCGGTACTGTACAGGTTCTAGTAATGTCCCCAGTAGTAGTGCCCCCAGTATTAATGCCCCTTTGTAATGGCCCCTGTAGTAGTGCCTCCCGTATTAATGCTCCTTTGTAATGGCCCCTGTACTAGTACCCCTAGAAATGCTCTCTGTAGTACTGCTACCTTTAGTAGGACCCCCAGTAGTAATGCCCCCTGTAGTAGTGCCCCTAGTAATGCCTCCAGTAGTAGTGCCCCCTGTAGTAGTATCCCCAGTATTAATGCCCCTTTGGTAATGCCCCCTGTAGTAGTGCTTCTAGTAATGCCCCCTGTAGTAGTGCCCCTATTAATGCCTCCAGTAGTAATGCTCCCTGTAGTAGTGTCTCCATTATTAATGCCTTTTTGGCAGTGCCCCCTGTAGTAGTGCCCCTTACACACAAAACAAAAACCCAAAACACAATACTTACCTTAAGCCCAGCTCCTGCGTATGACCGCTGCCATCTGTCTGCTCTGTCTGCCCGCTCCTCGAAACTATGGGAGAGACATCATGACATCTCTCCCATAGCACACACCGTGGGACTCAGAAGCTAGAAACCGGAGCTCAGGAGTGAATGCCTGCCTCCGGCTGCCGTTGTGGGGGAGGAGCCAGGTGCTTGCTGGTAACAAAATCTCAGCAGATTAGGTGGGCTGGAGGAGGTGGAACTGGTTCTGTCTCCAAATGGAACTGACGGAACGAAGTTCCACCCCATTACGGCTCATTTTCACCCCTGGTGACTGGGAGGTGATTGGGTCGTGACTGGGCAGTGACTGGGTGGTGACTTGGAGGTGGAAATTCAGATGCACTGAGATTATGTGGGTGTAATGGGAGTGTCGCAGGCATGTCCATTTTAATCAAATTGTCTGACTGGTTTAACTTGCATTCGAGCATCTCTATACCTGGTATTTAAAATCAAATTCTTTGCCTAATGATATAGTGAGCAGTGAATTATGAAAAAGAATTAGAGAAAGAGCAATACACAAAGTAAGAGATGGAGGAAGCCAGAAACTGTATAAAAATGAATGTGTGTTGAATGTCAATGAACAAGTGACAATGCAGAAAAGACATACAGATCAATCAAATTCAATCACAGTCAGTGTATGCAAGCTCTTCCTTTTTCTCGTTTTATTTGATGGAAAGACAAAAGGAGGGGAGGAAAGGAGGAGGACGGCATTTCAAACTGCATGGGGTGAAGGAGGAGGCCTGTGAAGGAGGTGGGGTGCGAAGAAGCAGTGTCGGAACCACCACAGAGGCTTGGCCAGCCTTTAGAGACCATGTAACTGACCCTTTAATCAAGTACCAATGTATCATCTGAGGGCACAGTCTGGAACCTGACATTAGAGGAGGGGGTGGGTCTCTCAGGCAGTGGAGCTTACCACGGATTTCCCCTGTGCTCCGGTGGGCCAGTCCAACCCTGAGCTTCAAAAAATAAAATATAACAAAAGGATGTAAAGGTACCAAGCAATTTAATGAGGAGAACCAGGATTTCTTAGGGTTACAGGCCACACATTTTTTTTCAAATATTTGGAAGTGTTTTTAATTATACCCCATGCAATGTTGTTGATAACCATTTAGAATATGTGAAGAACAAGTTTTTTTAACCAATCAGAGGCTAGCGTCTCATGAAAGATAATGTTGTATCGATTTGTTTTGATGATGCAATGCTAGCAGTGGTTTAAGGGCAGAAGAAAGAATTAGGGATCCATGTAAGCAGCAGTGTCAAAATTTGAGGAAATTATGGGGGAGGTTTTGTCAAAGCTCGGGGAAAGATAAAGTTTAGAGAGATAAAGTACAAACTAATCAGCTTCAAACTTTTAGAGGCTGTGTTTGAAAAATGACAGGAGGTGATTGGTTGGAATTTTATCCACCGGGATGCTGACTGCATCCCATATAGGATGATATATTGAAAGCCGACGGTCAAGATGTCGGCGATCTCATGACCAACGGTGACATCCCATTTATTAAAATGCCGACAGGGCAATTAATGTAACCCTCCCTTGCCCTGTACCCTAACACTAATCTGTCTGGGGTGGTGGTTAGGGCTAAGATAGTGTGTGTGTGTGTGTGTGTGTGTGTGTGTGTGTGTGTGTGTGTGTGTGTGTGTGTGGGTGGTAGCTACAGCTAATGACACGGGGTGGCAGTTAGGGCTATGACTTGGGGCAATGGCATCTACAGATAACCCCCCTGTGGTGCATAGCCCTAAACTACCCTCTCCCAGGTTCTAACCCTCACCCCAATACTTACCTTCGAGATGACGGCAGTCAGGGTTCCAGTACCAGGATTCTGAGTGGTGTTGGGATTCCGCCAACAGTCACATGACCATCAGCATCTACTCCGCCGGGATACTGATCACACCCCATATAAACATCCCCTCAGGTCCTATGAAGGAAGGGTTGTAGGAGATTGTTTAGGGAACTAAAGAAATCACAAAATTCCACCATTTCCATTGGCTCTTAGGTTTTAGATCAATTTTTTCCCATCAGACCAAGCGATCACTTTCGCCATAAATATTTTGCTAACTACGTAAATAGGGAAGATATCAGTACAATACATGTTGCAACAGGTACAGCTAATGAAAAAGTGTCCTCCTATACCAATAAAAAACATATACAGTACATATGGATAAATATTAGGTGCAGAATTGCAGGTAGTTCTAACTTTTAAATCATCTCAAAACAACATAGCATTCTGGATGCCATATAGAAATAAAAAGAAATAAAATACGTGGAACGATATAATAGTGTTTTAAAATGATAGGATATAATTAGTCCCCAGGTGATGAACTAGGCAGCGGTAATTCAGTTTTATTGTCAAAACGATATTGCGCAAGGAGTTTTCTTATATCCCTTTACATGATGGTACTCTTAAAAACAAATTGGTTTATCATGGCGAAAAGAAAAAAAATCATTTATAATCGGATACGTTACAACCCCAAGGGGTAATCTTGTGAGCGCAATATATTTAGTTTCTCACGTTTTGGATTTCTTCTCATGTGGGAAAAGTCTGGTTTATTTCTCTATGGTAGAGTCACAGTCACATTGAGTAATTTTTTTCAAAGTGTTATACTATAGTATGTATTTTACAGTATTTCTTTTTGTTTCCATATGCCATTCTATGGGGTATATTTACTAAAGGTCAGTTTTGATTTTCAGTTGATTTTCTGTCCATTTTGCAAATCGGAGATTTGCTAAGGTCAAAACCGACTGAAAATCGACAGAACTATTGTCTATGATGGGTTGTGATCTGCTGTGGTTCTCATGCAAAGGGTTCTTTGGGCCTCTTAAAACAATGACTGACGAAAAATTGATTTGTGACCTTCAAGCAGATTACTCATGATTACCTGGATTTCTGCTAAAGCTGGATGGTAAAAATTAAGAAAGAGACTCAGGATATTCATTAGCAATGGAGTGCATGGGATGTCTAATCTTGGAGATGGGGCTTTCATGCAATATTTATACTCCATGGGGATGCCAAGATCTCTCTGTTGCCTCCAAAGTCTCCTCCACCAATAGAGGTGACTGTCGGTCACATAACTACATCCCGTACGTATGACCTAGAACGGGTGGAAAAATACTTCTTGTAAGGCTGGTACAGTTGGTAGCAGCAATGAGCTAATAAAAAGGACAAAGTCCTAGTATACCAAATTCACAAGGGCTGCTATGGTGGTTGTCAGTGAGTTCAGCCCTAAAATTACCAAAAGGCAAATGTAGAAGTGCCTGCCGGTCCTGTAGAAGTACCCAGTGTTTTACAGCGTTGTACATACGGCAGACATTAGAACAATACAGGGTACACAGAACTTAGGGAGACATTTACTAAGCAGTGATAAAAATTGAGAAGTGAGCCAGTGGAGAAGTTTCCCCATCAACCAATCAGCATTGACGTAACATTTATAATTTGCATACTATAAAAATATACAGAGCAGCTGATAAGTTTCCATGGGCAACTTCTCCACTTTTATCACTGAATGTCCCCCTTAATATTACAGCAACTGAAAAACTAAAACAGCACAGGTAACAGTTAGCATGGGATCAGTATGAGATCCCAGCGCACGGGATCCCCGCATTGGAAATACCGATCCCGGGATTCCGCTGATTAAAAATCCGGCAGGGGTGAGTAAGGAGTGTTCCTTCCTCTCCCCACCCACCTAACCCTAATCTTCCCTATCCACATCCTAACTCCAACCTCCTCCCTTAGTGCCTTACCCTAACCCCCCCGTAGGTGCTTAAACCTAACCTCCCCTCCCCACTGCATAAACCTATCTCTCCCCCCTCCCTGTAGCCTAACCCTAACCCTCCGAGTGGGTGCCTAAACCTAACCCCCTCCTCTCCGCAGCCTAACCCTAATCCCCCCTGCGGCTTATATCTCCAGCGCCGTGTGTCTCTTCATTCGGCATCCCGGGCGTTGGGATTCCGGCGCCGGGATGGTGAACCCATTCTGGATGCTGGTGTAGGCATTTAGAATGGTGTTGGGATAACGGTGTCGAGATTCTGACTGCCGGTAACCCAACAGCCAGGATCTTGACTGCTTTCCATTAGCATCACAATTCTCAGTACACAATACACCTGAGATATAAGAATGCAAAGGGAGTAATCAGCGTACTACTAGGGGGCAGTGACTGGAAGAGATGAACAGTAACGAGTGAGAGGAGATGCAGGTTTAGACAATCACTGAGTAGGAGAGAGCTGTAATTGAAGTGCAAGAGAAGAGAGCTGTGAGAATAGGAGGTAAAAGGGCCCTGCTCCAAGGAGCTTACAATCTAGGGTGTGGGAGGAGACAGACTGGTGACATGTAGCGTGAGCAAGTGGAAGGTGTCCTGATGGCAGGAAGCATGCAAGACAGAGATGACCAAGGCATAAGGCAGGGGATTAGGAGCGCGGCCTCGAGACTAGGTTATGTGGCGGAAACATGTTGATAAACAGGTGTTTTTAGTACTTGTAATGGGAAAAGCAATCTGGCCAAATTTTACTTTAAAAAAAAAATGTGAAAAAATACTGGAGGCAGCCCTGTGATAATAAAGCTATCTTCAGACAGCGTTATACACAGGATCCCCCCGGCCCCATTTTCCATTCTCCGCTCCAACAGGCAAAGCAGATTCAGGTTCTGGTGCCTGTGATCAGCCATGTGTGTCTAACAAGACCACAGGGTGATTATATTTACCTACTGGCAATTTTCCATATATCATTCTCACTACTTACCTACTGGCCCCTGGTGATCGGTGTCCCGGTGCACTCCTCCGTGCCTCAGGTTATCTGATTGGTGGCTTACTGCACTGTGACCCCAGTTATCTGCTGGTGACTGCTGACTTGTTACAGTATTTCCTTGATAATATAGTAATGCGGTATCTTACGTCTCAGCTGCTCTCCTGTCATTGGTGCCCAGTGTTGTCACACACCCTCTTTATGCGTGCCGCCTCATTTACCTCCACTACTGGTGTGGAATCTGGCCTGCATCTTATATTCATGAGAGTGTGGTACAGGGCTGTGCCACCACGGCCAAATGTCAGGCTCCCCGGCTATTACCATCATGTAGGAGCAGCTTCTCGTGTTTCATAAGCCGACACTAAGTGAGGCTGTGCCATGGTGGATGGGTGACATAAGGCCACTCATTCATTTATTAGGCACCAGTACCCCATATGGGGAACAGGGCAAATCACATGTTCAAATCATGCGATCACCAGCTCTGTACAATTGTTTCATAGCTGCTGCGGAGGATGATTTTCTGTGTGCATTTGGCACCTTAAGGGTTACATTTTGGAACATGAAGCTTCTTACCATGGAAAGCTGCACGGCGAACGATAAATTATTAACATGCAACTTGTTGTGATCAGCAGCTTCATAAAAATGACTTGGGAGTGTGAGAGCATTTGGCCAGTAATGCACATTACCGCCCCAGCAGTATGTTTTAATGAATTCTACCCACTGTGTCTGAAATTGAAAAATAAAGTTTTCACTCTGACTTGTGTTAGGATTCATGCTGTAATTGTTGTGGTAGGGGCGCGGTGTGTCATATTCTCCTGATGAAGAGAAAGCACTGTACAGTCAGCTTAGGGAAACGCTGGTTTTATAATACCTGAGACAAGCGTTAGATTTGTGCAAGAACTTAAAGTTACAATACTACTACTACTACAACTACTACTACTACTACTACTAATAATAATAATAATAAAACATAATAATAATAATAATATTTCTTTTACCACTTACTCTAAAAAGTTAATACATTGAATATCTATCTATCTATCTCATATCTATCTATCTATCTATCTATCTATCTATCTATATCTCATACTTATTATTATCTATCATATATGTATGTTATATCAACTGTATCTATCTATCTATCTATCTATCTATCTATCTATCTATCTATCTATCTATCTATCTATCTATCTATCTATCTATCTATCATCTGTATCTCATACTTATTATTATCTATCATATATGTATGTTATATCAACTGTATCTATCTATATCATATCTATCTATCTATCTATCTATCTATCTATCTATCTATCTATCTATCTATCTATCTATCTATCTATCTATCTATCTATCTATCTATCTATCTATCATCTATATATCTCATATCTATCTATCTATCTATCTCATATCTATCTATCTATCTATCTATCTATCTATCTAATTATCTATCTATCATCTGTATCTCATACTTATAATTATCTATCATATATGTACAGTTGTGCTCATAAGTTTACATACCCTAGCAGAATTTGTGATTTTCTGGCCATTTGTTAGAGAATGTGAATGATAACTCACAAACTTTTCTTTCACTCATGGTTAGTGGCAGGGCCGTCTTTTCGTATGGGCTCAATGGGCTCTTGCCCAAGGGCCCCAGGAGTATAAGGGCCCTAGACTGATAGCTGAGGGTCCCCTCTTTCCAGGGGTACCAGATTTTTGAAAATCGGCCTTGGGGAACCGGAGATATCAAGCGTGAAAGCAGTGGTCCCCATCCGAGCCTGTTAATTGCTTTTCCCAGCCAGATATCTCAGGTTCTGTCTGACACAGAGTTTTTCTGAGTATATAATCCAAAAGCTAGGACTCTCCCCTTTTGCTAGACACTGGCAGCTTGTCTCTACTGTGCCCAGAACCAGAGATATCAGCCTTCCAGCAGCTGGTCCCTGCTCCAGCTCCACACGACTGGTATACAGTTTTATATATTCATTGGAGGATTGCTCTGGCTCCTGACCTCTGATCCCCAAGTCCCTAGAACCTTCTGAAAGGTAGCACTCTCTAGTTTTTTATCCCATTCAAAGCTAAAAAAAATATATTTTCAGGAACTTGAGATATCTGCAGTCAAGCAAGCTGCCCTCCCACCAGAAAATGATGAATATTAAGCCCACTCCACTATCCACCCCTCCCCTGCGTATTAAACACCCGCTACCACCCTGGAAGTCATGCACCAGGGCGCCTTCATTCAGCCCAATGCCCTCTTCTACAGTTTAGTGTTCTCCCTCCCACCCCATCTGTGCAGTAAAGGAGCAATTAGTAGAAATTACTGCTTCAGGTCCAACATGCTGAGTGGAAGATAGAACACCCTCTACCGGCCGCGGGACATCAAAGCTGCCGCTGATAGCATACCCCCACCCCTACCGCTGGAGGATGGGTAGGGGGCCCAATGCATTGCTGTGCCCAGGGGCCTACACTGCCGTTAAGACGGCCCTGGTTAGTGGTTGGGTGAAGCCATTTATTGTCAAACAACTGTGTTTACTCTTTTTAAATCATAATGACAGAAACTACCCAAATGACCCTGATCAAAAGTTTACATACCCTGGAGATTTTGGCCTGATAACATGCACACAAGTTGACACAAATGGGTTTGAATGGCTACTAAAGGTAACCATCCTCACCTGTGATCTGTTTGCTTGTAATCAGTGTGTGTGTATAAAAGGTCAGTGAGTTTCTGGACTCCTGAAAGACCATTGCATCTTTCATCCAGTGCTGCACTGACGTGTCTGGATTCTCGAATTAAGATGTGGAAAATGAGGGATTCTGTGGAAACCAAATCACGGTCAGGTAGACCAACAAAAATTTCAGCCACAACTGCCAGGAAAATTGTTTGGGATGCAAAGAAAAATCCACAAATAACTTCAGCTGAAATACAGGACTCTCTGAAAAAAAGTGGTGTGGTTATTTCAAGATGCACAATAAGGAGGCATTTGAAGAAAAATGGGCTGCATGGTTGAGTAGCCAGAAGAAAGCCATTACTACGCAAATGCCACAAAGCATCCTGCTTACAATACTCCAAACAGCACAGAGACAAGCCTCAAAACTTCTGGAACAAAGTCATTTGGAGTGATGAGACCAAAATTTTACTTTTTGGCCACAACCATAAACGTTACATTTGGAGAGGAGTCAACAAGGCCTATGATGAAAGGTACACCATTCCTACTGTGAAACACGGAGGTGGATTGCTGATGTTTTGGGGATGTGTGAGCTACAAAGGCACTGGAAACTTTGTCAAAATTGATGGCAAGATGAATGCAGCATCTTATCAGAAAATACTGCAGGAAAATTTGCACTCATCAGCCCGGAAGCTGCGCATGGGACGTACTTGGACATTCCAACATGACAATGATCCAAAACACAAGGCCAAGTCGACATGTCATTGGCTACAGCAGAATAAAGTAGAGATGAGCGGGTTCGGTTCCTCGGAAACCGAACCCGCCCGAACTTCATGTTTTTTTACACGGGTCCGAGCGACTCGGATCTTCCCGCCTTGCTCGGTTAACCCGAGCGCGCCCGAACGTCATCATCCCGCTGTCGGATTCTCGCGAGGCTCGGATTCTATCGCGAGACTCGGATTCTATATAAGGAGCCGCGCGTCGCCGCCATTTTCACACGTGCATTGAGATTCATAGGGAGAGGACGTGGCTGGCGTCCTCTCCGTTTATAGAGAAGAGAAGAAGAGAGTGAGACTAGAGTAGAGAGAGACACAGTAGTAATTTTGGGGAGCATTAGGAGGAGTACTACTACTTGCTGAAGTGATAGATAGATAGTGTGACTGTATAATGTATATCTGACTTGTGGGGGAGACACTGACAGTGGGGAGCAGTTAGAGTCTGAGAGCAGGACTCAGGAGTACATATAACGTACAGTGCACACTTTTGCTGCCAGAGTGCCACACTGCCATTGTGACCACACTGACCACCAGTATAATATATATTGTGATTGTCTGCTTAGGAGTACTACTTGCAAGTTGCTGATAGTGTGACCAGTGACCTGACCACCGGTTTAATAATCACCACCAGTTTAATATATATATATATATATATATATATATATATAATTGTATATAATATATATATAATATTGTATACCACCTACCCGTTTTTTTTTTTTTTTCTTTCTTCTTCTTTATACATACTACTATAGTAGCTTACTGTAGCAGTCTGCGGTGCTGCTGAGCTGACAGTGTCCAGCAGGTCCGTCATCAGTCATTACATAATAAATATATATACCTGTCCGGCTGCAGTACTAGTGATATTATATATATATATATATATATATATATATATATATAATTTCATCTCATTATCATCCAGTCTATATTAGCAGCAGACACAGTACGGTAGTCCACGGCTGTAGCTACCTCTGTGTCGGCAGTCGCTGGTCCATCCATAATTGTATACCACCTACCCGTGTTTTTTTTTTTTTCTTTCTTCTTGATACATACTACTATAGTAGCTTACTGTAGCAGTCTGCGGTGCTGCTGAGCTGACAGTGTCCAGCAGGTCCGTCATCAGTCATTACATAATAAATATATATACCTGTCCGGCTGCAGTACTAGTGATATTATATATATATATATATTAATTTCATCTCATTATCATCCAGTCTATATTAGCAGCAGACACAGTACGGTAGTCCACGGCTGTAGCTACCTCTGTGTCGGCAGTCGCTGGTCCATCCATAATTGTATACCACCTACCCGTGTTTTTTTTTTTTTTTCTTTCTGATACATACTACTATAGTAGCTTACTGTAGCAGTCTGCGGTGCTGCTGAGCTGACAGTGTCCAGCAGGTCCGTCATCAGTCATTACATAATAAATATATATACCTGTCCGGCTGCAGTACTAGTGATATTATATATATATATATATATATTAATTTCATCTCATTATCATCCAGTCTATATTAGCAGCAGACACAGTACGGTAGTCCACGGCTGTAGCTACCTCTGTGTCGGCAGTCGCTGGTCCATCCATAATTGTATACCACCTACCCGTGTTTTTTTTTTCTTTCTTCTTGATACATACTACTATAGTAGCTTACTGTAGCAGTCTGCGGTGCTGCTGAGCTGACAGTGTCCAGCAGGTCCGTCATCAGTCATTACATAATAAATATATATACCTGTCCGGCTGCAGTACTAGTGATATTATATATATTTATATATATTAATTTCATCTCATTATCATCCAGTCTATATTAGCAGCAGACACAGTACGGTAGTCCACGGCTGTAGCTACCTCTGTGTCGGCAGTCGCTGGTCCATCCATAAGTATACTAGTATCCATCCATCTCCATTGTTTACCTGAGGTGCCTTTTAGTTGTGCCTATTAAAATATGGAGAACAAAAATGTTGAGGTTCCAAAATTAGGGAAAGATCAAGATCCACTTCCACCTCGTGCTGAAGCTGCTGCCACTAGTCATGGCCGAGACGATGAAATGCCAGCAACGTCGTCTGCCAAGGCCGATGCCCAATGTCATAGTACAGAGCATGTAAAATCCAAAACACCAAATATCAGTAAAAAAAGGACTCCAAAATCTAAAATAAAATTGTCGGAGGAGAAGCGTAAACTTGCCAATATGCCATTTACCACACGGAGTGGCAAGGAACGGCTGAGGCCCTGGCCTATGTTCATGGCTAGTGGTTCAGCTTCACATGAGGATGGAAGCACTCAGCCTCTCGCTAGAAAAATGAAAAGACTCAAGCTGGCAAAAGCACCGCAAAGAACTGTGCGTTCTTCGAAATCCCAAATCCACAAGGAGAGTCCAATTGTGTCGTTTGCGATGCCTGACCTTCCCAACACTGGACGTGAAGAGCATGCGCCTTCCACCATTTGCACGCCCCCTGCAAGTGCTGGAAGGAGCACCCGCAGTCCAGTTCCTGATAGTCAGATTAAAGATGTCAGTGTTGAAGTACACCAGGATGAGGAGGATATGGGTGTTGCTGGCGCTGGGGAGGAAATTGACAAGGAGGATTCTGATGGTGAGGTGGTTTGTTTAAGTCAGGCACCCGGGGAGACACCTGTTGTCCGTGGGAGGAATAGGGCCGTTGACATGCCTGGTGAAAATACCAAAAAAATCAGCTCTTCGGTGTGGAAGTATTTCACCAGAAATGCGGACAACATTTGTCAAGCCGTGTGTTGCCTTTGTCAAGCTGTAATAAGTAGGGGTAAGGACGTTAACCACCTCGGAACATCCTCCCTTATACGTCACCTGCAGCGCATTCATAATAAGTCAGTGACTAGTTCAAAAACTTTGGGCGACAGCGGAAGCAGTCCACTGACCAGTAAATCCCTTCCTCTTGTAACCAAGCTCACGCAAACCACCCCACCAACTCCCTCAGTGTCAATTTCCTCCTTCCCCAGGAATGCCAATAGTCCTGCAGGCCATGTCACTGGCAATTCTGACGAGTCCTCTCCTGCCTGGGATTCCTCCGATGCATCCTTGCGTGTAACGCCTACTGCTGCTGGCGCTGCTGTTATTGCTGCTGGGAGTCGATGGTCATCCCAGAGGGGAAGTCGTAAGCCCACTTTTACTACTTCCACCAAGCAATTGACTGTCCAACAGTCCTTTGCGAGGAAGATGAAATATCACAGCAGTCATCCTGTTGCAAAGCGGATAAGTGAGGCCTTGACAACTATGTTGGTGTTAGACGTGCGTCCGGTATCTGCCGTTAATTCACAGGGAACTAGACAATTTGTTGAGGTAGTGTGCCCCCGTTACCAAATACCATCTAGGTTCCACTTCTCTAGGCAGGCGATACCGAGAATGTACACGGACGTCAGAAAAAGACTCACCAGTGTCCTAAAAAATGCAGTTGTACCCAATGTCCACTTAACCACGGACATGTGGACAAGTGGAGCAGGGCAGGGTCAGGACTATATGACTGTGACAGCCCACTGGGTAGATGTATGGACGCCCGCCGCAAGAACAGCAGCGGCGGCACCAGTAGCAGCATCTCGCAAACGCCAACTCTTTCCTAGGCAGGCTACGCTTTGTATCACCGGTTTCCAGAATACGCACACAGCTGAAAACCTCTTACGGCAACTGAGGAAGATCATCGCGGAATGGCTTACCCCAATTGGACTCTCCTGTGGATTTGTGGCATCGGACAACGCCAGCAATATTGTGTGTGCATTAAATATGGGCAAATTCCAGCACGTCCCATGTTTTGCACATACCTTGAATTTGGTGGTGCAGAATTTTTAAAAAAACGACAGGGGCGTGCAAGAGATGCTGTCGGTGGCCAGAAGAATTGCGGGACACTTTCGGAGGACAGGCACCACGTACAGAAGACTGGAGCACCACCAAAAACGCCTGAACCTGCCCTGCCATCATCTGAAGCAAGAAGTGGTAATGAGGTGGAATTTAACTCTATATATGCTTCAGAGGTTGGAGGAGCAGCAAAAGGCCATTCAAGCCTATACAATTGAGCACGATATAGGAGGTGGAATGTACCTGTCTCAAGCGCAGTGGAGAATGATTTCAACGTTGTGCAAGGTTCTGCAACCTTTTGAACTTGCCACACGTGAAGTCAGTTCAGACACTGCCAGCCTGAGTCAGGTCATTCCCCTCATCAGGTTTTTGCAGAAGAAGCTGGAGACATTGAAGGAGGAGCTAACACAGAGCGATTCCGCTAGGCATGTGGGACTTGTGGATGGAGCCCTTAATTCGCTTAACAAGGATTCACGGGTGGTCAATCTGTTGAAATCAGAGCACTACATTTTGGCCACCGTGCTCGATCCTAGATTTAAAACCTACCTTGGATCTCTCTTTCCGGCAGACACAAGTCTGCTGGGGTTGAAAGACCTGCTGGTGAGAAAATTGTCAAGTCAAGCGGAACGCGACCTGTCAACATCTCCTCCTTCACATTCTCCCGCAACTGGGGGTGCGAGGAAAAGGCTCAGAATTCCGAGCCCACCCGCTGGCGGTGATGCAGGGCAGTCTGGAGCGACTGCTGATGCTGACATCTGGTCCGGACTGAAGGACCTGACAACGATTACGGACATGTCGTCTACTGTCACTGCATATGATTCTCTCCCCATTGAAAGAATGGTGGAGGATTATATGAGTGACCGCATCCAAGTAGGCACGTCAGACAGTCCGTACTTATACTGGCAGGAAAAAGAGGCAATTTGGAGGCCCTTGCACAAACTGGCTTTATTCTACCTAAGTTGCCCTCCCACAAGTGTGTACTCCGAAAGAGTGTTTAGTGCCGCCGCTCACCTTGTCAGCAATCGGCGTACGAGGTTACTTCCAGAAAATGTGGAGAAGATGATGTTCATTAAAATGAATTATAATCAATTCCTCCGTGGAGACATTGACCAGCAGCAATTGCCTCCACAAAGTAGTACACAGGGAGCTGAGATGGTGGATTCCAGTGGGGACGAATTGATAATCTGTGAGGAGCGGGATGTACACGGTGATATATCGGAGGATGATGATGAGGTGGACATCTTGCCTCTGTAGAGCCAGTTTGTGCAAAAGAGATTAATTGCTTCTTTTTCGGTGGGGGTCCAAACCAACCCGTCATTTCAGTCACAGTCGTGTGGCAGACCCTGTCACTGAAATGATGGGTTGGTTAAAGTGTGCATGTCCTGTTTATACAACATAAGGGTGGGTGGGAGGGCCCAAGGACAATTCCATCTTGCACCTCTTTTTTCTTTCATTTTTATTTGCGTCATGTGCTGTTTGGGGAGTGTTTTTTGGAAGGGCCATCCTGCGTGCCACTGCAGTGCCACTCCTAGATGGGCCAGGTGTTTGTGTCGGCCACTAGGGTCGCTTATCTTACTCACACAGCTACCTCATTGCGCCTCTTTTTTTCTTCTTTGCGTCATGTGCTGTTTGGGGAGTGTTTTTTGGAAGGGCCATCCTGCGTGCCACTGCAGTGCCACTCCTAGATGGGCCAGGTTTTTGTGTCGGCCACTAGGGTCGCTTATCTTACTCACACAGCTACCTCATTGCGCCTCTTTTTTTCTTCTTTGCGTCATGTGCTGTTTGGGGAGTGTTTTTTGGAAGGGCCATCCTGCGTGACACTGCAGTGCCACTCCTAGATGGGCCTGGTGTTTGTGTCGGCCACTAGGGTCGCTTATCTTACTCACACAGCTACCTCATTGCGCCTCTTTTTTTCTTCTTTGCGTCATGTGCTGTTTGGGGAGTGATTTTTGGAAGGGCCATCCTGCGTGACACTGCAGTGCCACTCCTAGATGGGCCAGGTGTTTGTGTCGGCCACTAGGGTCGCTTATCTTACTCACACAGCTACCTCATTGCGCCTCTTTTTTTCTTTGCGTCATGTGCTGTTTGGGGAGTGTTTTTTGGAAGGGCCATCCTGCGTGCCACTGCAGTGCCACTCCTAGATGGGCCAGGTGTTTGTGTCGGCCACTAGGGTCGCTTATCTAACTCACACAGCTACCTCATTGCGCCTCTTTTTTTCTTCTTTGCGTCATGTGCTGTTTGGGGAGTGTTTTTTGGAAGGGCCATCCTGCGTGCCACTGCAGTGCCACTCCTAGATGGGCCAGGTGTTTGTGTCGGCCACTAGGGTCGCTTATCTTACTCACACAGCTACCTCATTGCGCCTCTTTTTTTCTTCTTTGCGTCATGTGCTGTTTGGGGAGTGTTTTTTGGAAGGGCCATCCTGCGTGACACTGCAGTGCCACTCCTAGATGGGCCAGGTGTTTGTGTCGGCCACTAGGGCCACAAGTTTGTTTCACAGCACAGGGGTCACCTTACCTGATGAAAAGGCTATGATGCCTTGAAACGTCGTAAGATATCTGTCCTCCCTCTTGTTTTTTGATTTGATTGACACAACGTTACTTTTTGTCACCATGTTTTGAATACAAATTACCATTTCTTTACAAGCCCATGGAGTGCCGCCTCATTTCCTTTGCCGCTAACACCTGAGCCACAGGTGGGGAAGGATACTGTGTTTTATATATATATATATATATATATATATATATTAGTGATGTGCACCGGAAATTTTTCGGGTTTTGTGTTTTGGTTTTGGATTCGGTTCAGCGGCCGTGTTTTGGATTCGGACGCGTTTTGTCAAAACCTCCCTGAATTTTTTTTGTCGGATTCGGGTGTGTTTTGGATTCGGGTGTTTTTTTACAAAAACCCCTCAAAAACAGCTTAAATCATAGAATTTGGGGGTCATTTTGATCCCATAGTTTTATTAACCTCAATAACCATAATTTCCACTCATTTTCAGTCTATTCTGAACACCTCACACCTCACAATATTATTTTTAGTCCTAAAATTTTCACCGAGGTCGCTGGATGACTAAGCTAAGCGACCCAAGTGGCCGACACAAACACCTGGCCCATCTAGGAGTGGCACTGCAGTGTCAGACAGGATGGCACTTCAAAAAAATAGTCCCCAAACAGCACTTGATGCAAAGAAAAAAAGAGGTGCACCAAGGTCGCTGGATGGCTAAGCTAAGCGGCACAAGTGGCCGACACAAACACCTGGCCCATCTAGGAGTGGCACTGCAGTGTCAGGCAGGATGGCACTTCAAAAAAATAGTCCCCAAACAGCACTTGATGCAAAGAAAAAAAGAGGTGCACCAAGGTCGCTGGATGGCTAAGCTAAGCGACACAAGTGGCCGACACAAACACCTGGCCCATCTAGGAGTGGCACTGCAGTGTCAGGCAGGATGGCACTTCAAATAAATAGTCCCCAAACAGCACATGATGCAAAGAAAAATGAAAGAAAAAAGAGGTGCAAGATGGAATTGTCCTTGGGCCCTCCCACCCACCCTTATGTTGTATAAACAGGACATGCACACTTTAACAAACCCATCATTTCAGCGACAGGGTCTGCCACACAACTGTGACTGAAATGACTGGTTGGTTTGGGCCCCCACCAAAAAAGAAGCAATCAATCTCTCCTTGCACAAACTGGCTATACAGAGGCAAGATGTCCACCTCCTCCTCATCGTTCGATTCCTCACCCCTTTCACTGTGTACATCCCCCTCCTCACAGATTATTAATTCGCCCCCACTGGAATCCACCATCTCAGGTCCCTGTGTACTTTCTGGAGGCAATTGCTGGTGAATGTCTCCACAGGGGAATTGATTATAATTCATTTTGATGAACATCATCTTCTCCACATTTTCTGGAAGTAACCTCGTACGCCGATTGCTGACAAGGTGAGCGGCTGCACTAAACACTCTTTCGGAGTACACTCTGGAGGGTGGGCAATTTAGGTAAAATAAAGCCAGTTTCTGCAAGGGCCTCCAAATTGCCTCTTTTTCCTGCCAGTATACGTACGGACTGTCTGACGTGCCTACTTGGATGCGGTCACTCATATAATCCTCCACCATTCTTTCAATGGTGAGAGAATCATATGCAATGACAGTAGACGACATGTCAGTAATCGTTGGCAGGTCCTTCAGTCCTGACAAGATGTCAGCACTCGCTCCAGACTGCCCTGCATCACCGCCAGCGGGTGGGCTCGGAATTCTTAGCCTTTTCCTCGCACCCCCAGTTGCGGGAGAATGTGAAGGAGGAGCTGTTGACGGGTCACGTTCCGCTTGACTTGACAATTTTCTCACCAGCAGGTCTTTGAACCTCTGCAGACTTGTGTCTGCCGGAAAGAGAGATACAACGTAGGTTTTAAATCTAGGATCGAGCACGGTGGGCAAAATGTAGTGCTCTGATTTCAACAGATTGACCACCCGTGAATACTGGTTAAGCGAATTAAGGGCTCCATCCACAAGTCCCACATGCCTAGCGGAATCGCTCTGTTTTAGCTCCTCCTTCAATGTCTCCAGCTTCTTCTGCAAAAGCCTGATGAGGGGAATGACCTGACTCAGGCTGGCAGTGTCTGAACTGACTTCACGTGTGGCAAGTTCAAAGGGTTGCAGAACCTTGCACAACGTTGAAATCATTCTCCACTGCGCTTGAGTCAGGTGCATTCCCCCTCCTTTGCCTAAATCGTAGGCAGATGTATAGGCTTGAATGGCCTTTTGCTGCTCCTCCATCCTCTGAAGCATATAGAGGGTTGAATTCCACCTCGTTACCACCTCTTGCTTCAGATGATGGCAGGGCAGGTTCAGGAGTGTTTGCTGGTGCTCCAGTCTTCGGCACGCCGTGGCTGAATGCCGAATGTGGCCCGCAATTCTTCGGGCCACCGACAGCATCTCTTGCACGCCCCTGTCGTTTTTTAAATAATTCTACACCTCCAAATTCAATGTATGTGCAAAACATGGGACGTGCTGGAATTTGCCCAGATGTAATGCACGCACAATATTGCTGGTGTTGTCCGATGTCACAAATCCCCAGGAGAGTCCATTTGGGGTAAGCCATTCTGCGATGATGTTCCTCAGTTTCCGTAAGAGGTTGTCAGCTGTGTGCCTCTTCTGGAAAGCGGTGATACAAAGCGTAGCCTGCCTAGGAACGAGTTGGCGTTTGCGAGATGCTGCTACTGGTGCCGCCGCTGCTGTTCTTGCTGCGGGAGGCAATACATCTACCCAGTGGGCTGTCACAGTCATATAGTCCTGAGTCTGCCCTGCTCCACTTGTCCACATGTCCGTGGTTAAGTGGACATTGGGTACAACTGCATTTTTTAGGACACTGGTGACTCTTTTTCTGAGGTCTGTGTACATTTTCGGTATCGCCTGCCTAGAGAAATGGAACCTAGATGGTATTTGGTACCGGGGACACAGTATCTCAATCAAGTCTGTAGTTGCCTGTGAATTAACGGTGGATAACGGAAACACGTTTCTCACCGCCCAGGCTGCCAAGGCCTGAGTTATCCGCTTTGCAGCAGGATGACTGCTGTGATATTTCATCTTCCTCACAAAGGACTGTTGGACAGTCAATTGCTTACTGGAAGTAGTACAAGTGGTCTTCAGACTTCCCCTCTGGGATGACGATCGACTCCCAGCAGCAACAACAGCAGCGCCAGCAGCAGGAGGCGTTACACTCAAGGATGCATCGGAGGAATCCCAGGCAGGAGAGGACTCTTCAGACTTGACAGTGACATGGCCTGCAGGACTATTGGCTTTCCTGTGTAAGGAGGAAATTGACACTGAGGGAGTTGGTGGTGTGGTTTGCAGGAGCTTGGTTAATGGAGGAAGGGATTTAGTGGTCAGTGGACTGCTTCCGCTGTCATCCAAAGTTTTTGAACTTGTCACTGACTTATGATGAATGCGCTGCAGGTTACGTGTAAGGGAGGATGTTCCGAGGAGGTTAACGTCCTTACCCCTACTTATTACAGCTTGACAAAGGCAACACACGGCTTGACACCTGTTGTCCACATTTGTGTTAAAATAATTCCACACCGAAGAGGTGATTTTTTTTTGTAATTTGACCAGGCATGTCAATGGCCATATTCGTCCCACGGACAACAGGTGTCTCCCCGGGTGCCTGACTTAAACAAACCACCTCACCATCAGAATCCTCCTTGTCAATTTCCTCCTCAGCGCCAGCAACACCCATATCCTCATCCTGGTGTACTTCAACAGTGACATCTTCAATTTGACTATCAGGAACTGGACTGTGGGTTCTCCTTCCAGCACTTGCAGGGGGCGTGCAAATGGTGGAAGGCTCCACCTCTTCCCTTCCAGTGTTGGGAAGGTCAGGCATCGCAGCCGACACAATTGGACTCTCCTTGGGCATTTGTGATTTAGAAGAACGCACAGTTATTTGCTGTGCTTTTGCCAGCTTAAGTCTTTTCATTTTTCTAGCGAGAGGATGAGTGCTTCCATCCTCATGTGAATCTGAACCACTAGCCTTGAACATAGGCCAGGGCCTCAGCCGTTCCTTGCCACTCCGTGTCGTAAATTGCATATTGGCAAGTTTACGCTTCTCCTCAGACGCTTTTAATTTTGTTTTTTTGGGGTCATTTTACTGAACTTTTGTGTTTTGGATTTTACATGCTCTCTACTATGACATTGGGCATCGGCCTTGGCAGACGACGTTGATGGCATTTCATCATCTCGGCCATGACTAGTGGCAGCAGCTTCAGCACGAGGTGGAAGTGGATCTTGATCTTTCCCTAATTTACCCTCCACATTTTTGTTCTCTATTTTTTAATGTGTGGAATTATATGCCAGTATCAATAGCAATGGCCTACTACTATATATACTGCGCACAACTGAAATGCACCACAGGTATGGATGGATAGTATTCTTGATGTCACAGAGGTAGGTAGAGCAGTGGCCTACTGTACCGTACTGCTATATATTATATACTGGTGGTCAGCAAACTGTGCAAAACTGAAAAGCACCATGGGTATGGATGGATAGTATACTTGACGACACAGAGGTAGGTAGAGCAGTGGCCTACTGTACCGTAATGCTATATATTATATACTGGTGGTCAGCAAACTGTGCAAAACTTAAATGCACCACAGGTATGGATGGATAGTATACTTGACGACACAGAGGTAGGTAGAGCAGTGGCCTACTGTACCGTACTGCTATATATTATATACTGGTGGTCAGCAAACTGTGCAAAACTTAAATGCACCACAGGTATGGATGGATAGTATACTTGACGACACAGAGGTAGGTAGAGCAGTGGCCTACTGTACCGTACTGCTATATATTATATACTGGTGGTCAGCAAACTGTGCAAAACTTAAATGCACCACAGGTATGGATGGATAGTATACTTGACGACACAGAGGTAGGTAGAGCAGTGGCCTTCTGTACCGTACTCCTATATATTATATACTGGTGGTCAGCAAAATTATGCACTGTACTCCTACTATATACTACAATGCAGCACAGATAGGCAGAGAACGTATAATACTGGTGGCCACTGGTCAGCAAAACTCTGCACTGTACTCCTCCTATATAATACTGCTGGTCCCCAGTCCCCACAGTAAAGCAGTGTGAGCACAGATATATGCAGCACACTGAGCACAGATATGGAGCGTTTTCAGGCAGACAACGTATAATACTGGTGGTCACTGGTCAGCAAAATTCTGCACTGTACTCCTCCTATATAATATACTGGTGGTCCCCAGTACCCACAATAAAGCAGTGTGAGCACAGATATATGCAGCACACTGAGCACAGATATGGAGCGTTTTTCAGGCAGACAACGTATACTGGTGGTCACTGGTCAGCAAAACTCTGCACTGTACTCCTCCTATATAATACTGCTGGTCCCCAGTACCCATAATAAAGCAGTGTGAGCACAGATATATGCAGCTCACTGAGCACAGATATGGAGCGTTTTTCAGGCAGACAATGTATACTGGTGGTCACTGGTCAGCAAAACTCTGCACTGTACTCCTCCTATATAATATTGTTGGTCCCCAGTCCCCACAATAAAGCAGTGTGAGCACAAATATATGCAGCACACTGAGCACAGATATGGAGCGTTTTTCAGGCAGACAACGTATAATACTGGTGGTCACTGTCAGCAAAACTCTGCACTGTACTCCTCCTATAATACTGCTGGTCCCCAGAATAAAGATATGCAGCCCCCTGAAACAAAGTTAGAGGACGCCAGCCACGTCCTCTCACTATCATTTCCAATGCACGAGTGAAAAATGGCGGCGACGCACGGCTCCTTATATAGAATCCGAATCTCGCGAGAATCCGACAGCGGGATGATGACGTTCGGGCGCGCTCGGGTTAACCGAGCCATATGGGAGAATTCGAGTATGCCTTGGACCCGTGTAAAATGGGTGAAGTTCGGGGGGGTTCGGTTTTCGAGGAACCGAACCCGCTCATCTCTAATATATATATATATATATATATATATATATATATATAAAAGGGTAACTCTACACCCTCAGCATGACAGAGCCCCAGCTCCCAGCAGCAGGACTTCCAGAAACCCGGCAGCTCCTGTGTGAGTAGTGACCTTTCCGCCCTATAATCCGGCCCTGGTGTCTGTCATTTTGAAGGGCTTTTAACTGGTGATTACATAGTATATGTACAGTACTGTGTGATACTGTATGATTGGTACACATGTGTGTCCCTACTACAGGTTTTCCTAATTAAGTAAATAATTCTGGACACAATATACATATTTCTGAATATTAAACTTGTTTATCCTATTGCCTCATCTTTCCTGTCTGATCATAGAAAACACCCTCATTTAATAATGAAGGGGGGTATTCTGCATGCATTTGTGACCAAAAATATACTAAGAACCTTATTTGTACTCCAAGTTAAACTATAGAGTTTATTTATAATTGCCCTGATAATCAGTATACTTAGTGCTCAGTCTGCACCTGCGTTTTCCTTTTTTTTATTTTCTAATGATTCAGAGTCCTGTCATTAAGCCTGATCCTCAGGTGGGAATACAGCAAAAATAGAGCAAGTAACTGCACCTGGACAAACCATGCTGCAGTACGAGGCGTGCACATGTATTTATTGTTTTTGAATGCAGGGTAAATACCGGCTGCTTTTTCGTCTTTCTCACATTCACCTGATTTATAGCAATATATCTAGCAAACCTCAGGAACGTCACGCGTTTCCCATCACCAAAATGTGCCTTATAGAATGCACGCCTTATTTGTAACAAATTAAAATCCATCCATGACCTCTTCACTAGTGTATCTATAATGGGTGCAAAGTGTGGGGTGCACACGGGCCCCTGTGTCCAGAAGGACCCACACACAGCACACCCTGCACCCATTTAGGTACACTTACTGCTCCGCAGAGCTGCATAAGTCACTGGGGAAATGGCCGTCGTGTTGATCTTCTGGTGATTCACGCATGCAAAATAGTGATGTCCCCGGGAACGCAGTGCGAGCACCATGTTCCCGGAGAACTGAACATGCGCAGTAGATAATGTCAGAGTCTGCTGCATCACCAGAGAGGAGGTGGCCCAATCGTAGCCTGCACACGGACCCCCTCCTCTCTTAAAACACCTTTGGACTTATTCATATCTAACCACTTCAACCTGCTGACTATAACAGAACATGGTTCACACAATCAGACACAGCCTCCCCTACAGCACTGCCACATTGTGGGCTCCACTTCACTAACACCTCCAGGCCTGGCAACAGTAAAAGAGGTGGGGTAGGAATAATACTATCCAAATCTTTCACTTACACAGTTCTACCACTGGTTCCATCACTCACATTCACATCATTTGAAGTACATTCTATCAGGATGTACAATCCTTTCTCTCTGTGTGTTGCGGCTACCTATCGTCCACTTGGGCAAGCCAAACTATTTCCAGAACACAGCCTGGCTCCCACATTTCCTATCCTCTGACATCTCCACCATCATCACGGGTCATTTCAATATCGCTATTGGTAATCTGAAATCTGCTGCTCATACTTCCAAACTACTCTCTCCAACGTCCCAGCCTCTCCCAGTGGACTGACTCCTCTACTCATCAATAGGGCCACTGTCTTGATATTGTATTCACCAGACTATGCTCAGTCTCTAAATTCCCCAACACTTCTTTCCCTCTCTCGGATCACAACAATATCACCTGCATTCTCTCCTGCATTACTTCAAACTCAGTGTCGCTGAGGTTCTCCAATTCTCCTCAAAACTGCAGAAATATTGTCTCAATTAATTTTCAAGAATTTTCCACCTCACTACAACAACTACTCTCACCAATTTCTGCATTCACTTCTCCTAATGTGGCTGTATTACACATGAACCAGACTCTAGAAATAGCCCTTGATGAAGTAGCTCCAGCTACCCATCATACTCCATGGAGGTCAAGCTGTCAACCGTGGCACACTAAAATAACAAGACACCTACAAAAACTTTTGCATAAAGTTGATCATCTGTGGCTTAAACCTTGTACTCCCAGCAAGTTCTTCATGTATAAGACTATATACCACTCCTATCATAATGCCCTGGACACTGCCAAACAATTATATTTCCAGTCTCTCATATCTGCTCAAGCCTCTAACCCTAAGATATTTTTCAATACATTTAACCCAACCCACTAGCCACTATCAATGCACAAGATCTTCCTTCCTACTTCAAGGACAAGATTGATCAAATCTGAGATTAAATGATACTGTATGCTCTTCTTCAGCCAGGGACATGCTCAATTCCTTACCTGAACCATCTGGCACCTTCTCTTCATTTGCTTCCACAATTGAAGATTAAGTATTTACACTCTTCCCTTCCTCCTAATCTACTACCTCTCATCTTGATCCTATACTCTCACATATAAGTATAGCTCTGTCTCTTGTACTCATCCCAACCTTAACTAACATCTGTAATCCCTCTCTCTCTCTCTCTCTCTCTCTCTCTCTCTCTCTCTCTCTCTCTCTCTCTCTCTCTCTCTCTCTCTTCTGCTGGTATATTTCCTTCTCTGTTCAAGCATGCAGTGATTGCTCCCTTTCTGAAAAAAAAACAAAATTCTGACCCTAACTCTCTAACTACCATCCCATCTCTCAACTCCCATGCCTCTCCAAGCTACTTGAGAGACTTGCCTACACTCGCCTCATACACTTTCTTAGCTCACACAATTTATTGGACTCACTTCAGTCAGGCTTTCAACACTCCACAAATACAGCACTGACTAAAGCAGTGAATGATCTGGTCACTGCTAAGTCTAAAGGCCATTACTCACTTCTATTTCTTCTAGATATCTCTGCTGATTTTGACACTGTTGACCGCTCTCTTCTCATGCAAACATTACAATCCCTAGGTCTTCAGGACACAGATGTTTCTTGGTTCTCATCATACAATCTAATCACTCTTTCAGTGTCTGCTTCTCTGAATCCTCCTTTCTCTGCGCTACCTCTATCAGTTGGAGTACCGCAAGGTCCTCTGCTTTTCTCAATCTACAGTATACCACATCTCTTGGAAAACTAATCAGCTCTTTTGGATTACAGTATCATCTGTAATCCAGATAACACTCAATTCTACCTATCCCCCCCAGATTTGTCACCATCTGTATTGGGCCGTGTCACTGAATGCCTCTCTGCCGTTTCACCTTGGAAGTCATCGCACCACCTCAAACTTAATATATATATTTAACAGAATTAATTATATTTCCACCGACCAATAGTAGTTACCAACCTGATATCTCTATCATTGTTGAGAACTCGACAATCATTCCTACTGCACAAGCTTCCTGTCTACAGTAGATGTAATTTGTGACTCCGAACTGTCCCTTGTTACCCAAATTCAATCTATCTCAAAATCATGTTACATGCATATAAAAACATCCAGCATATGACCATAGTTTACACAAGACACTGCAAAAACACTTGTCCATGGTCTTATTATCTCCTGCATTGATTATTGCAATAGTCTTCTTTCTGGTCTTACTAAAACGAGACTCTCACCACTACAAGCAAACTAATCTTCCTTGCTCGACTTCATCACCTGCAGATCCGCTCAGTCAGTCCCTCCATTGTTACCGGTATTCTACTGTATTCAGTATAAAATACTTTTACTCACACACAAGGCCATTAGCCAAACTACACCAACGTACATTTCTTCATTTATCTCACAATATCTCCCAAACCGACCTTACAAAATAAGACTCTCTTCTAGTCTCCAAACCTTCAAGCGTTCTCAAAACTCACCTCTTCTGGCAAGCTTATCAAATTCTGGAACCTCCCACATAAACTTAAGAAACTTTCCAATCCAATCACATCCCCACTGTAGAGTTCACTCATATCCTTACATATTTTTCCAGTTCCTCAATTTCTCATCCTCCTGACCCCTGGCCAATATTGCTGTGTGACTCAATCACACAGCCCACCAAGAGGTCCAAGAACCTTTGGCATTTGTTTGACTACTATAGTATATATAGCAGCTATCCTTGTGTATCAATGCCTGTTTCCCTGTTGATTGTACAGTAAGCTTGCGAGCAGGGTCTTCCTACCTCTATGACTGTTATTACCCCATTTTGTTTTATCACTGTTGTTTCCATTTGTAAAGCGCAACAGAATTTGCTGCATTATATAAGAACTTATTAATAAATAATGTAGTCCATAAATGCTGCACAACAATATTGTTCAGCTAGTACATGCCTCTCCTAAATCTAATGCGCACTCCCGCAGATTGTCAATGGTATACTCTGTTGTCCGTGCATGCAGGTCAATCAGGGGATGTCATTGACAATATAATGCTGCCGAATGCAGAATGACTGCCACATACATTATGTGGGGCAATTACAATTATTGTGTTTTAGTGAGTTGTTTCATTACTACTCTTTATAATGTGTTATGATGATGAGGTTTGTTGGGAATCATAGGCAAACGCAGGGGGGGTTTCTGGTTGCCTGGAAACTCCCCCTCCTCTTGGCAAGTGGCTCAAATTATGACAACAGCAATGGTATATAGGGGGTCATTCCAACCCGATCGCTCGCTGCAGTTTGTCGTAGCGCAGCGATCGGGTCAGAACTGCGCATGCGCCGGCACCACAGTGTGCCGGCGCATGGCAGCTTTTGTTGCCTTGCGATCGCATCTGAGACAGAGGCGGTCGCTGGGCGGGAGGGGGCTTTAAGCCACCATTTAGGGGGAGCAGTCCGGCCAACGCAGGTGTGGCCGGACCGTTGGGGGGGCGGGCTGCGGTGGCTGCGTGACGTCTCACGCAGCCACTGCGGCCAGTGGCAGCGACAATTAACTCCCAGCCAGCCGCAGGAGCTGCGCTGGCTGGGAGTTACTCCTCAAATACAAAGGCACCGCCGCTGTGCGATGCTTTTGTATTTGTGCGGGGGGGGGGGGACGACTGACATGCGGGGCGGACTAGCCCTGTGCTGGGCGTCTCCCCGCATGTCAGGTAAGATGATCGTAGCTGTGCTAAATTTAGCACAGCTACAATCAACCCGGAATGACCCCCATAATATGAAGGTAGCTGCCAGGAAGAAGAGACAGGAGCCTTTCCATGAGGTGGGAGAATGTGTGCTTAGAAAGTGCACTTCTGTCTACTACTGGTTCTATTATGTTTGTTTATTTATTTAGTATGGCATGTTTAACCTTCTCCTGGCCACTTATCTTATTTATATTGTTTAAATATGTTTGATATTGCCTATACTATAGGCAATCTATAGCGTTAAATATTAATACAGGTTGAGTCTCCCTTATACAAAATGCTTGGGACCAGAAGTATTTTGGATATGGGATTTTTCCGTATTTTGGAATAACTGCATACCATAATGAGATATCATGGCGATGGGACCCTAGTCTAAGCACAGAATGCATTTATGTCTCATATACACCTTATACACACAGCCTAAAGGTCATTTAATATAATATTTCTCTGACGTCCTAGTGGATGCTGGGAACTCCGTAAGGACCATGGGGAATAGACGGGCTCCGCAGGGGACTGGGCACTCTAAAAGAAAGATTAGGTACTATATCTGGTGTGCACTGGCTCCTCTCTCTATGCCCCTCCTCCAGACCTCAGTTAGAATCTGTGCCCGGCCAGAGCTGGGTGCTCCTAGTGGGCTCTCCTGAGCTTGCTAGAAAAGAAAGTATTTGTTAGGTTTTTTATTTCAGTGAGTTCTGCTGGCAACAGACTCACTGCTACGTGGGACTGAGGGGAGAGAAGCAAACCTACCTGCTTGCAGCTAGCTTGTGCTTCTTAGGCTACTGGACACCATTAGCTCCAGAGGGTTGGAACACAGGGCCTGACCTCGATCGTCCGTTCCCGGACCCGCGCCGCCGTCCCCCTTGAAGAGCCAGAAGACAGAAGAGAAGCGATGAAATCGGCGGCAGAAGACTCCTGTCTTCATTAAGGTAGCGCACAGCACCGCAGCTGTGCGCCATTGCTCCCACAGCACACCACACACTCCGGTCACTGTAGGGTGCAGGGCGCTGGGGGGGGGCGCCCTGGGCAGCAATTATATTACCTTTTGGCACTTAAAATACACATAATACAGTCTGAAAACTGTATATGTGTAAAAACCCCCGCCATTAAGCTACATAAAATGCGGGACAGAAGCCCGCCGCTGGGGCCTTCTTCCTCAGCACGCCAGCGCCATTTTCCCTTCACAGCTCCGCTGGAAGCAGCTCCCCAGGCTCTCCCCTGCAGTATCCTGATACAAGAAGGGTAAAAAAGAGAGGGGGGGCACATAAATTTAGGCGCAAATAAGATATTTAAGCAGCTATTGGGTAAATCACTTTTTATAGTGTAAATCCCTGTATTATATAGCGCTGTGGTGTGTGCTGGCATACTCTCTCTCTGTCTCCCCAAAGGACTTTGTGGGGTCCTGTCCTCAGTCTGAGCATTCCCTGTGTGTGTGCGGTGTGTCGGTATGGCTGTGTCGACATGTTTGATGAGGAGGGTTACGTGGAGGCGGAGCAGGGGCAGATAAGTGTGGTGTCGCCCCCGACGGGGCCGACACCTGATTGGATGGATATGTGGAAGGTCTTAACCGACAGTGTCAACTCCTTACATAAAAGGTTCGATGACGCAGCAGCCTTGGGACAGCCGGGGTCTCAGCCCGCGCCTGCCCAGGCGACTCAGAAGCCGTCAGGGGCTCATAAACGCCGCTAGCTCAGATGGTATACACAGATGTCGACACGGAGTCTGACTCCAGTGTAGATGAGGATGAGACAAATGTACAGTCTACAAAAGCCTTCCAATGCATGATTACTGCAATGAAAGATGTATTGCACATTTCTGACATTAACCTGGTTACCACCAAGAGGGTTATTATGTTTGGGGAGAAAAAGCAGCCAGTGACTTTTCCCCCATCTGATGAATTAAATGAATTGTGTGAAGAAGCGTGGAGTTCCCCTGATAAGAAACTAGTGATTTCTAAGAGGTTACTGATGGCGTACCCTTTCCCGCCAACGATAGGTTACGTTGGGAAACATCCCCTAGGGTGGACAAGGCGCTGACACGCTTATCTAAAAGGGTGGCACTGCCGTCTCAGGATACGGCCGCCCTAAAGGAGCCTGCGGATAGAAAGCAGGAAGCTATCCTGAAGTCTGTGTATACACACTCTGGTATTCTACTGAGACCTGCTATTGCTTCAGCCTGGATGTGTAGTGCTGCAGCAGCATGGACTGATTCCCTGTCAGACAACATTGATTCCCTCGACAGGGATACTGTTTTGCTAACCCTCGAACATATAAAAGACGTTGTCTTATATATGCGGGATGCCCAGAGGGACATTTGCCTGCTGGCATCTAGAATTAATGCAATGTCCATTTCTGCCAGGAGAGTATTATGGACTCGGCAGTGGACAGGTGATGCTGATTCTAAAAAACACCTCAGGTTCCCTCACAGCCTAAGAAAGCACCGTATTATCAAGTGCAGTCCTTTCGGCCTCAGAAAGGCAAGCGGGTCAGAGGAGCATCCTTTCTGGCCAGAGGCAAGGGTAGAGGAATGAAGCTGCACCAGGCAGCCAGTTCCCAGGAACAAAAATCCTCCCCTGCTTCCACTAAGTCCACCGCATGATGTTGGGGCTCCACAGGCGGAGCCAGGTGCGGTGGGGGCGCGTCTCCGAAACTTCAGCAACCAGTGGGTTCGCTCACAGGTGGAACTCTGGGCTGTACAAATTGTATCTCAGGGATACAAACTGGAGTTCGAGGCGACTCCCCCTCGCCGTTACCTCAAATCAGCCTTGCCAGCTGCTCCCAGGGAAAGGGAGGTAGTACTGGCGGCAATTCACAAGCTGTACCTCCAGCAGGTGATAATCAAGGTCCCCCTCCTTCAACAGGGAAGGGGTTACTATTCCACAATGTTTGTGGTACCGAAACCGGACGGTTCGGTGAGACCCATTCTGAATTTAAAATCCTTGAACACTTATATAAAGAAGTTCAAGTTCAAAATGGAATCGCTCAGGGCGGTTATTGCAAGCCTGGAAGAGGGGGATTTTATGGTGTCGCTGGACATCAAGGATGCTTACTTGCATGTCCCCATTTACCCACCTCACCAGGAATACCTCAGGTTTGTGGTACAGGACTGTCATTACCAATTCCAGACGTTACCGTTTGGTCTCTCCACGGCACCGAGAATATTTACCAAGGTAATGGCCGAAATGATGATACTCCTTCGGAAGAAGGGAGTTATAATTATCCCGTACTTGGACGATCTCCTCATTAAGGCGAGGTCCAGAGAGCAGTTGTTGGTCAGCGTAGCATTCTCTCAGGAAGTGTTGCAACAGCACGGCTGGATTCTGAATATCCCAAAGTCGCAGCTGATTCCTGCGACGCGTCTGCTTTTCCTGGGCATGATTCTGGACACAGAACAGAAGAAGGTGTTTCTCCCGGTGGAGAAGGCCTAGAAATTGTCATCTCTGGTCAGAGCCTCCTGAAACCAAAACAGGTGTCGGTGCATCACTGCACGCGAGTCCTGGGAAAGATGGTGGCTTCTTACGAAGCAATTCCCTTCGGCAGGTTCCATGCAAGGATCTTTCAGTGGGATCTGTTGGGCAAATGGTCCGGATCGCATCTTCAGATGCATCGGTTGATCACCCTGTCCCCAAGGGCCAGGGTGTCTCTGCTGTGGTGGCTGCAGAGTGCTCATCTTCTCGAGGGCCGCAGGTTCGGCATACAGGACTGGGTCCTGGTGACCACGGATGCAAGCCTCCGAGGATGGGGGGCAGTCACTCAGGGAAGAAACTTCCAAGGACAGTGGTCAAGTCTGGAGACTTCACTACACATACATATACTGGAACTAAGGGCCATTTACAACGCCCTGAGTCAAGCAGAGCCCCTGCTTCAAAACCACCCAGTACTGATTCAGTCAGACAATGATGGCGTCCCGCCTCAACAAAAAGCTAAAAAAATATTGCGCCAGGTCAAGGGACCCTCAGGCGATAGCTGTGGATGCACTAGTGACACCGTGGGTGTACCAGTCGGTTTATGTGTTCCCTCCTCTTCCTCTCATACCCAAGGTACTGAGGATAGTAAGAAAGAGAGGAGTAAGAACTATACTCATCGTTCCGGATTGGCCAAGAAGAACTTGGTACCCAGAACTACAAAAAATTATCTCAGAGGACCCATGGCCTCTGCCTCTCAGACAGGACCTGTTACAGCAGGAGCCCTGTCTGTTCCAAGACTTACCGCGGCTGCGTTTGACGGCATGGCGGTTGAACGCCAGATCCTAACGGAAAAGGGCATTCCAGATGAAGTGATTCCTACGCTGATAAAAGCTAGGAGGGATGTGACAGCAAAGCATTATCACCGCATATGGCGGAAATATGTCGCTTGGTGTGAGGCCAGGAAGGCCCCAACAGAGGAATTCCAGCTGGGTCGATGTCTGCACTTCCTACAGTCAGGGGTGACTATGGGCCTAAAATTGGGGTCCATAAAGGTCCAGATTTCGGCCCTATCTATTTTCTTTCAAAAAGAACTGGCTTCACTGCCTGAAGTTCAGACGTTTGTAAAGGGAGTGCTGCATATTCAGCCCCCTTTTGTGCCTCCAGTGGCACCTTGGGATCTTAACGTTGTGTTGGATTTCCTGAAATCACACTGGTTTGAGCCACTTAGGACCATGGAGCTAAAGTATCTCACGTGGAAGGTGGTCATGCTGTTGGCCTTAGCTTCAGCTAGGCGTGTGTCAGAATTGGCGGCTTTGTCGTGTAAAAGCCCGTATCTGATCTTCCATATGGACAGGGCAGAATTGAGGACTCGTCCCCAATTTCTCCCAAAGGTGGTATCAGCGTTTCATTTGAACCAACCTATTGTGGTGCCTGCGGCTACTCGGGACTTGGAGGATTCCAAGTTGCTGGACGTAGTCCGGGCTTTGAAAATTTATGTTTCCAAGACGGCTGGAGTCAGGAAAACTGACTCGCTATTTATCCTGCATGCACCCAACAAGCTGGGTGCTCCTGCTTCAAAGCAAACTATTGCTCGCTGGATCTGTTGCACGATTCAGCTGGCAAATTCTGCGGCTGGACTACCGCATCCTAAATCAGTAAAAGCGCATTCCACAAGGAAGGTGGGCTCTTCTTGGGCGGCTGCCCGAGGGTCTCGGTTTTACAGCTTTGCCGAGCTGCTACTTGGTCGGGTTCAAATACATTTGCTAAATTCTACAAGTTTGATACCCTGGCTGAGGAGGACCTTGAGTTCTCTCATTCGGTGCTGCAGAGTCATCCGCACTCTCCCGCCCGTTTGGGAGCTTTGGTATAATCCCCATGGTCCTTACGGAGTTCGCAGCATCCACTAGGATGTCAGAGAAAATAAGAATTTACTCACCGGTAATTCTATTTCTCATAGTCCGTAGTGGATGCTGGGCGCCCGTCCCAAGTGCGGACTCTCTGCAATACATGTATATAGTTATTGCTTCACTAAAGGGTTATTGTTATTTGTTATGAGCCATCCATAAAAGGAGGCTCAGTTGTTGTTCATACTGTTAACTGGGTATGGTTATCACAAGTTGTACAGTGTGATTGGTGTGGCTGGTATGAGTCTTACCCTGGATTCCAAATCCTTTCCTTGTTGTGTCAGCTCTTCCGGGCACAGTTTCCCTAACTGAGGTCTGGAGGAGGGGCATAGAGGGAGGAGCCAGTGCACACCAGATAGTACCTAATCTTTCTTTCAGAGTGCCCAGTCTCCTGCGGAGCCCGTCTATTCCCCATGGTCCTTACGGAGTTCCCAGCATCCACTACGGACTACGAGAAAATAGAATTACCGGTGAGTAAATTCTTATTTTTTTATAACTTTGTGTAGTAAACAAAGTTTGTGTACATTGAGCCATCAGAAAACAAAGGTTTCACTATCTCAGAATGAAAACGATACGTGAACTACCACTGGACCAGCGCCTCACTTCTCATGGACAGGTATATCCCAACCTCCGTATATCTCCTATTATGGAGAAACTTACGGGAACATTTTCAGGGATTGTACCATGAAAAAGAAATGGTATGCAAACATAGTGTGATACTGTATAAAAGATGACAATTTAATACATAACACACATCACATAACCAAACATGACATTTAAAAACAATTAAGAACACAGAAAACCACACTGTGGTGGTGCAGACATTCACTGTTATAACTGGCCTCCTAGGCAACGATGTTAAAAATGGCTGATTACCGGCTGTAAGAGAGAACTGGCTCACACCAGTTCTAAAAGCTCTTCTGACTGACCTCCTGTGTGGACGCTAAGGCACAAAGAACTGATCTGGCGAGTGAAGGAGTTCTGAGACCGGGGAATTACTATTCTGCAGCTTGGTGACTTCCTCTGATTTACTCATGCTTTTAGAACTGGTCTGCTCCCCTCTGCTAGATTTGGTCTGCGCTGCAGTCGCGCATTAGCAGTTTACATTGGTGACAAGTGTTTACCACCCCTGCTTGCTGAATTAGAATAAAAAACAATTATAAGGGTGGTACTATTGGCGGTAAGAATAACAAAGAAATGTAACATTTCATCAAAGAGAATTGGAAGACCCGCAAAGTGGATCTGGTGCAAGGATATGCAGTTATCTTACCACAGGAATAAATTGTCTCGCTCAGCCCTGAAGTGTTAGCGATTGTTTAAGAGGCAACCAATGTCATTGCCAAGCAAGCAGCACTGGTAAAAATGGTTCAGTAAAGATAGGCTCATGTGTCAATCTGAATAGCAATAGGGTGTGTGTATTCTGGCGCAGTCTAAGTGTCAGCCCAATCTCACTCCTCTTGTGATTCGCCCAACCGCAAATCACACACAATAGTAAAAAATATAAAAGTCGTTGAGGGGAAATCAAAGGCGATACTAAATGATTTGAACAAGGTAGAGAAAGTAAATAAATATACGTCACATGAACTTGTATCAATATGGGTCTCTTCTCATCCAATGTCTATAGTGGATTTTTTCTTATCAATTCAGACAGATCTCCAACGCAAAATACATAGGGAACAAAATAAAAAAAGGACACACAATGTGTAGTAACGTTTGTTATAGGGTGGTATGAATGAGTCCAGTGACTTCTCCAAAGGGAAAAATGTGCCCTGTATGGTGGAAATCTTGACAGTTCCTCACCACCTTTTCGTATAAGGGTAAACGTACCAAAACTCACTTAAAGAAGTGTAACACCATGCATATCAAGGTATCTTTATCATTTCTTAATAAAAGGCAGCAAAGCAGATTGAAATCCGTTCAATTGAACGTACCACACTCACTTTCTTGGAATGTGGGTATCCTCATATAACGGTTTCTTTAGAATGGATATGCGTGAAGCCTTCTCTTTCCAAAAAAAGCTCATTTATTGTCACAATTTAAAAAATACATAAAAAACATAAAAAGATTTCTCCTTATATATTACCACAAAAAGGTATAGACACAATAGGTGGGTCAGGTGAAATGAGACTAACATAGGTGAATTCCGGACTAACACCTATGTAACACCAATGTACTATACCTTCAGAATTTTTGATGGTAACAGGAGAGCGCAGTAAAAACACAAATAAATCACTGTCTGGGAGCACAAGCTGCATTTGCATAATTTAGCAGTAGCGGCTGCTCTTCTGAGTCACCCGCTATAGGGGGTAATTAATTTCAGACCTGATCATTGCTGTGTGTTTTCGCACAGCGGGCGATCAGGCACAAACTGCGCATGCATATGCACCGCAATGCACAGGCGCATCGCACGGGTACAAAGGGGATCGCCTCTCAGCGATGGATTTGTGCGGCCGATCGCAAGGATATTGACTGGACGAAGTCATTTGTGGGTGTCAACTGTTTTCAGGGAGTGTCTGGAAAAACGCAGGCGTGTCTAAGCGTTTGCAGGGAGGGTTCCTGACGTCAGTTCCGGTCCCAAACAGGCTGAAGTGATCGCAGCGGCTGAGTAAGTCCTGGGCTGCGCAGAGACTGCACAAGATCTGTTTGTAAAGCTCTGCTACACATGCGTTTGCACACTTGCACAACTAAAATACACTCCCCTATGGGCGGCGACTATCTGATCGCAGCAGTGCAAAAATCGCTTGCTAGCGATCAGGTCTGAATTAGGCTCACATTCCCTATCACATAGACTTGCACACTAGGGTTAGGGTTTTTTTTAGGCAATTAATCTTCCAGTATATTTATGGAGTGTGGGAGGAAACCTTAGCATACAGAAAAAAACACAGAAGGAACATATAAACTACACACAGATTGTGGAGTCAGGAATTGAACACATGACCTCACGGCTGTGAGTAATGCTGACCACGATTCTGACTGCCAATTATCTATTATTGCTAACGTCATCATGCAGATTCTATTATGCACATTCTAAGCCATTAGGAATTTGGCATCTTAAGAATGTAACACAGTTATTCCAACATGATTCTAATGACAGCTTTAATTCTAAGATATTTTCAGAATAAGGATCTTACTAACGATTTTTTGTACACTTGATCACCAGGACGGGTGGTTAAAATATGTACATATATACTGTATTTTTTATTTTTTTATTTTTACTTGTGTTACAATGCTTTTCTCTGCATGATTAATATTTTATTCACTTTACATATTTTAGTAGTAAATGCTTTGCATATTACATGTGTATGAAGCCTTGCATAATTAGAACACTGTAATAGGCTTTCCTACATGTTTGATATTTCACTAGTTTTGCATATTTTTGCATACATTTCAGCTGCAAAAAAATTGCATTGTTATTAAATATGTTTGAGACCATGTATTACTATTTGCAGGGATATACTGAGCAAATTTTGTCCATTTTTATAAGTTTTGATTGGTTTATCTAATTTTTAGCAGTAACTTGATTGCAATGCTAACGAGGTATGGCGCAGTGGAAAAAAGTATCGGAGAACCATGAAATATGTAGCCATGGGGGTATTCAATGAAGTGCCAAATTTTCTGACAGTCGGAGAAACGGCACTAAATCGACCATGTGTATTCAATAGCGGGCATTTTCGTCCACTTTTTAATGCATTTTCACTGTGCTTTTTCACTTTTTTTTTGGTCAAATCGGTATGGGCGAAAACAGACCCAAAAAATGGGAGAAAACGCCCGCAAATTCAACGAAACACGTGTATCGGTGGCGAATTCGCTGATATACGTGGTTTTCGCCAGTGCCAAATGTTTCAATCAGTCGAAAAATAGGCACAGGCATTGAATAGGGTTAATGTAATTCACCTAAAAATGGGCGAAAAGTACCAATTTTCTGACTGTTGGAAAATTCAGCGCTAATTGAATACTCCCCCATGCATCACCTGATCCCATCTGGCTTGGACTAAACTATGAATAGCTTCTGCATGTAATACTTTGTACATTGTGTCAATACTATATATTTTCATTTAATTGACTTTGAAATCAATAAATAGTTTTGGATAATCATAGTCAAATCTTTCTCTTCTGTGATTGGTTATGAGTAGGTGCTACAAAATGTATAGTGTGGTTTCCATGCACAATATCTTGCTAATCTTTAAGAAATACTAAAGGGATATGGATTTTGGGTTTTTGACATTAATCACAGCTCATCTCATCAGATTCCCCACACTTGGACACACTTCTAGGTTGAGAAGAACTGATGGTCATCTTGATACGCAGTTGACAGTCCACCTATGGATGAACAATGAATGTGTTTTGAGTTGTCCATTTTGTATGAGCCATAAAAATAGTTTAAAACCTTTTTCTCATTTGGCGCCTCCGTGGGTGAATCAGGAGATAGTTTACCTTCTGCATTTAGTTAATTTCTAAAGCGATATATAAAGAAAAACAAAATTAAACAGAGACGCACATAATGTTAGGTTCCTGGTGCTCAGAACAAGGGAGATGTTATGAAGTGAGTCCAGAGCACCAGGACGTAATACTGGATTTGGTTAAATGGAACGGGAATAGCCCCTGGCACCCTACCTCCGTTGTTTTACCCGTGTTGTCAATTCACGCTTGCAGGACTATGGTTTCTTGGGCCCATGGCAGCCGCGTTTGAAGGGCGGATTAGGTCTGCCCAACTCCGTTGCCCCCTCAGGTCTTAAAGAGAGACAAAGCGTGAACTGAGACAGGGTAATAACAAGGGGCCCTCTAACTGAAACAACCAAAGCCAGGGGCTACTAACTAGGCTAAAACTAAATGTATGTGCGGCTTGCCGCCAAAGGAAAAGAACAACAAAGGAAATGCTGACCACACGCCGACACAATACTTTTGTGTACCGGCGGTGACAGCATAAGCAGAACCCTCTGCAAAACACCAGTGACAGATACAACCAAGGAATACAGCGGCCTAGGCCGACGGACGCGGCAAAGCCGCTACTCACGGAACCGGTACAAATACTGGCAAACGGACAGGAACCCCCAATGCTGCCGACACAGACTCTCAGAACTGGAGGACAGGCAGAATCCCAAACGACAGACCGGTGGACACCAAGAAGCCAGAAACTCGACCAGGACAGGACTTCTGGACAGGAACGCTTCACGGCAGGACACGGGATCAGACACAGGAATCGACACAGGGACTGACACAGGAATCGACACAGGAAGCAGCTAGACAGACACTGCTAGACAGGAGCTCAGGAACTGGCAGGAACAAGCTCAGAACTCAAGCACTCTGGAAGACTGGAAACCTAGAAATATCACCAGCGTCTGTGAAGTGCACTCAGCCAGCATATAACAGAGAGGCCTAATTAATTATGTCATGCAGCTGCCCTGTTGCATGACTCCAAACAGACAAGATGCAATTAGCAGACAGGTGAGGCCAACCACATGGAAACAGGCTGCAATTACACAGACTCACCACTGACAGAAAACAATAATCTTCTAAACCAGAGCAAAGGGAAATCCTGGCCTGCAAGAGAACTAAAAACATAAAATAGGAATGAACCACTACCTGTGGTTCATAACAGTATCCTCTCCTTAAGGGTGAGCTCCGAGCACCCCATGACACCCACGGGGAACATAAACAGAAGTATAACATAAAATACATAACCAAAATGAAACATATGAATGAGCCACAGCCGTGGCTCATAACACATAGTTTATTCAAATACAGAAGAAAAAATTATAATTCTGAATCCTTTTGACTGCGTATATTTATGTAAATGTACAGTATGGCAGACGAGTACCCAATGGTCACAAAGGCAAAACATGGCATCACAGTGCAAACTTGTAGACTTTAGTTGCTGTAAAATTGCTGGACTCAAGGCTGAAATAAGAGTACAGGTACAGGTAGCGTCTTTTGTGTTTCTCAAGTGGGCATATTTAATCATATTACAATGGATGGCGTGCAGCACATTAGGTAGAACCTAGACCTGAATACAGTTATGCTCAAAAAAATTTTCGTTGGACAGGATATTTTATATGATGGTCAACGTTTGGAAACAGTGACCTTAGGGGAGAAAAGTGGACAGAAATTGTTCCTCTTCTAAATTGTCTCACAGCATCTAAACAAAGAGTCAAAATTGGCTCTCCACGAAGGATGTGATTATTCAACATCTTCAGGGATGTACAGCAGATCATGTTTCATTCTCTCCCTTCATCTTCCGAGCGCAAATCTCGGCATACAAGGCAACAGAAACAACATAAATGTATGATACAGAATCATATATTGTGATAAAAGACATTCCCAATGTCCCTCACTCTCATGGTTATGTAAGTCTTAAATGAGGTTCAAGCAGACTTTAAAAAAAAGTTTTAAATTAGCGAAGGGAATGATACTAAAGTACTACTAAATTGGACATTATTGTGGTTAGAGATGTGCACCGGAAATTTTTCTGGTTTTGTGTTTTGCTTTTGGATTCGGTTCCGCGGCCGTGTTTTGGATTCGGACGCGTTTTGGCAAAACCTCCCTTAAAATTTTTTGTAGGATTCGGGTGTGTTTTGGATACGGGTGTTTTTTAAAAAAAAAACCTCAAAAACAGCTTAAATCATAGAATTTGGGAGTAATTTTGATCCCATAGTATTATTAACCTCAATAAACATAATTTTCACTCATTTCCAGTCTATTCTTAACACCTCACAACTCACAATATTATTTTTAGTCCTAAAATTTGCACCGAGGTCGCTGGATGACTAAGCTAAGCGACCCAAGTGGGCGGCACAAATACTGTACCTGGCCCATCTAGGAGTGGCACTGCAGTGTCAGACAGGATGGCACTTAAAAAAATTGGACCCAAACATTACATGATGCAAAGATAAATAAAAATAAAAGAGGTGCAAGATGGAATTGTCCTTGGGCCCTCCCACCCACCCTTATGTTGTATAAACAGGACACGCACACTTTAACAAACCCATCATTTCAGAGACAGGGTCTGCCACACAACTGTGGCTGAAATGACTGTTTGGTTTGGGCCCCCACCAAAAAAAGAAGCAATCAATCTCTCCTTGCTCAAACTGGCTCTACAGAGGCAAGATGTCGACCTCATTATCATCCTCCGAATCCTCACCCCTTTCACTGTATACATCCCCCTCCTCACAGAGTATTAATTCGTCCCCACTGGAATCCACCATCACAGGTCCCTGTGTACTTTCTGGAGGCAATTGCTGGTGAATGCCTCCACGGAGGAATTGATTATAATTCATTTTGATTAACATCATCTTCTCCACATTTTGTGGAAGTAACCTCGTATGCCGATCGCTGACAAGGTGACCGGCTGCACTAAACAGTCTTTCGGAGTACACACTGGAGGGGGGGGCAACTTAGGTAGAATAAAGCCAGTTTGTGCAAGGGCCTCCAAATTGCCTCTTTTTCCTGCCAGTATATGTACGGACTGTCTGACGTGCCTAGTTGGATGCTGTCACTCATATAATCCTCCACCATTCTTTCAATGGTGAAGGAATCATATGCAGTGACAGTAGACGACATGTCAGTAATTGTTGGCAGGTCCTTCAGTCCAGACCAGATGTCAGTTTTCACTCCTGACTGCCCTGCATCACCACCAGCGGGTGGTTTTGGAAATCTGATAATTTTCCTGGCAGCTCTAGTGGCGGTATGCAATTGAAGATAAATAAAGTGTATAATTGCGCTTACACTGTACAAGGATGTGTGTATCTTGGTCTGAAGGTCTCTTAGATTTCAAGACAAAAAATGAGCAATGGACCAGAGAGGGAAACCTTTTCAATGATAGAAAAAGACAAAAAACACAATAGTGCAAGTATGTCAAACATAGAGTGTGGTTCCCTTTAATGGTCAATTATCAAACTCACAAACGTAGGTTTTTTGAAAGCATGTCAAATTATGATGGGTCGTGGGTATGGAACACGAATGGATAGTGCTTCTTCCTTATGGGAGAGTGGAGGAACTGGAAGAAAGTAAAGTGCAATAGTGCAAAAACCTCATGTGCAAAATGGCAGTTTTAATTAGCACCGAAAAGCACTCACAAACATATATAAAAACAGAGCGTTTAATAAAAGCTGATGGATGGAGTCTATACTTATCAAGGGATAAGTCTCATGAAAGTCCCACAGAGTTCCGGATACTCAAAGGGAGGTTCCCAGTGAAGCTCCAAGTCCAAGAAAACGTCCAAGTGTAGCCACAGCTGCTTAATGCATTTCGAACCGACAGGGTTCTTCCTCAGAAGCGTTATGTGGCAGGTGGATTAGAGGGCATAGATATACCCCAATTCATTAGTCTGAAAACATCCACAGGTGTGTGTTACAGACACCTGCAGAGGTACTGCAAACGGAGATTTGCGGCGTGCGTTCCACCGTAGACAGGAAGTGATGGCGTGCGTTCCACAGCGCGACACGTGACCTCCCGTCCCGGAAGTTGCGGCTGATAAGCGGCGTGCGTTCCACTGTAGACAGGAAGTGATGGCATGCATTCCACAGCGCGACACGTGACCTCCCGTCCCGGAAGTTGCGGCTGATAACACGGCAAATTGTATTTCACAGAAAAGGATGACGTTTATGCGTTCCAGCGGAAAAACTTCCTATGTGTCCCGCTTTACCTTATAGCTAGTAGAGCCATACATACAAAGATAGTCCAACAGAGTCTTGTAATTTGGATTCCGCGGTGTAACATGTATCGAAAGTGGTATTGACACTGAAGTTCATGTCTCTCCAAACAAACAAAAAGACCCAAAATAAAGAAAAAAATAAAAACAATTAGCAGCAAAAAGATATAGCACAATCATTACAGAGAATTTTAAAATGACACATCAAATCAAAATTATCATATTGGAGCAATTAAAAAACCTATGTTAAAAACCACTTCATTTCAAAATCAGTGTTTAGCCCTTTTGGTTGGAGAGTGCCTAAATTAAAAATCCATCTCATTTCGGATTTTGCCAACCTACTTTCCATATCTCTTGTTTTCCAAGTCGGCTTTATTTGCTGTATTCCTGCAAAGGTTTTAATTTGACACTCTTTCTTTTCATGACAGATCTTAAAATGATTAGAGAGCGAGTGAGACTCCAAGCCTTTGCGTATGTTATATATATGTTCGGCAAGGCGAGTTTTTAGATTTCTACTCGTCTTGCCAACATACGCGAGTCCACAACTACACTCAATAATGTAAATGATATTTTTAGAGTGACAGGTAATAAAGTCCTGAATATTGTGAGTTGCCCCATTTACTGTAAAGCTAATGAGTTTGCTTAATGGGCTTTTAACCGTTCGGCACATTAAACATTGTCCACACCTGTGGAAGCCTTTTGTTCTATTGCTCACTCTGATGCCATCATCTAAGGTGCTTCTCACTAATTTATCTTGCAAGGAGGGTGCTTTTCTATATATGAACGTAGGACCTTCTGGTATTATTTTCCCCAACACTGGGTCTTTTTGTAAAAGATGCCAGTTTTTTCTAAAGATGTTTTCAATATCCTTAAAAAGAGGATTATATTGGCTGATAAATGCCCAATTATTCCGATTATCATCTATATCTTTTGGTTGTTTTGTTTTTGGTATGAGAAGGTCCTCTCTCCTTGTGTGTCCGATTTTATCCTGTGCCTTCTCAAGAGATTTCTCTGAGTAGCCTTTACATAAAAATCTATCAGTAGTCTCTTTAATCTGATTCTCACACACTGCTGGATCAGTACAATTTCTTTTAATTCTCGTATATTGGCCGAAGGGAATACCTTCTAGCCAATTATGGTGGTGAGAGCTACCCCTTTCTATATAACTGTTTGAATCAGTTATTTTTCTGAAAGTCTTAGTTTTAAAAGCACCATTTTCGACATAAATACATAAATCTAAAAAAGTGATTTCCTCTGTGCTGGTATTAAAAGTTAAGCTAATATCATATTGATTTGTATTTAGTTGATCTGAAAAAATGGCAAGACTTTCTTTACTTCCATTCCATAAAAACAGAATATCATCGATATATCTGTGCCAGGATACCAGATTCGCCCCCATATCGGCCCCCTTAAAAATGGTGAGGTCCTCCCAATATGCCATAAATAAATTGGCATAGCTGGGGGCGAATCTGGTACCCATGGCTGTGCCCACTTGTTGTACATAGTAGGTTCCATCGAAATAAAAGTAATTGTTATCCAGAATAAAAGCGATCCCATCTAAAATGAATTTTTTTGTAGGTTCATCATATTGACTTTTATCTAAGAAATAGGACACAGCTTGTATGCCCTTCTCTTTGGTGATGATGGTATACAAAGTGCTGACATCAGCACTGCACATAATGCTTGAATTAGTATAAACAAATTCATTAATTACTCGTAGGGCATCAGCAGTGTCTTTCAAGTATGCTGAGGTTTCTAAAACTAAAGGTTGTAAAAAGAAATCAATTAGGGCTGATAAATTCGAGGTCAGGCTATTGCAGCCTGATATTATAGGACGTCCGGGAGGGTGGAGGGGGTCCTTGTGGATTTTAGGTAAAACGTATATAGTGGGGACAGAGGGTTCTTTAATATTAAGAAACTCATGTTCCTTCTCATTTATTACCCCACTTTGTAAAGCATTTGTAGTTAGCACTAATAGTGCATCACTGATTTTTTGAGTTGGGTCAGATTTTAATTTCTTATAGGTATTACCAGTTTTTAGTTGTTTCATAATTTCCTCCACATAATCAGATTTGTTCATCAGGACCACACCTCCACCCTTATCAGCCGGTTTTATAATGATATTTCTATCTTCTTTTAAGGTCCTGACTGCCTCATATTCTTTTTTGGATAGATTACATTTTACCCGTTTTTTCTTTTTTAGAAGTTTCTCAATTTCATCATTAATAATTTCATTGAAACAATTAATGAACTTTCCCCTTTCATAGGTGGGGTTGAAACTAGATTTATTTTTGAATTTAGCTCTACCTGGGTCAGGATTAATGTTTGTGCTGGTATCCTTATTTAAGAAAAACTTTTTTAAAGTAATTTTTCTAATGTATTTCTGAGTATCAATATATAGATTGAAGGGATCAGTTTGTCCAGTAGGAGCAAACTTGAGTCCCTTCTGTAGAACTCTGATTTCTGTAGGTGTTAGAGTTCTGCTACTTAAATTAAAAATTTTTCCTGCACAATCTGGCTGATTGACCTGATTTGATTTTTTCTGTATTTTAGTTTTTAATTTCTTTTTACCTGCCCTTTTCCCTCGTTTTGTTTTTTTATTCTTTATTTTTAAAGGAAGGGTTTGTTGTGTTTGATTAGGGATTATCTCATTCTCTTTTGTCTTTGATCCCACTGAAAAGGGGATTGAGTACGTAGTGGAGTAGTAGATTCAAACGGCTGATATCTATTATAGGTTCTTAGGGGGTTCCGTTCATGAGACTCATTAGTCAGATGACGGTCCGTTCTCCAATTATCTCTATGGTGGCTTCTATTAGTATTCCAATGATTTTGTGTGGTATCTGAATCATTATAATTAGATCTGTTATACCGAAATCTATCATTGAAGTGATAATTGGAGAACGGACCGTCATCTGACTAATGAGTCTCATGAACGGAACCCCCTAAGAACCTATAATAGATATCAGCCGTTTGAATCTACTACTCCACTACGTACTCAATCCCCTTTTCAGTGGGATCAAAGACAAAAGAGAATGAGATAATCCCTAATCAAACACAACAAACCCTTCCTTTAAAAATAAAGAATAAAAAAACAAAACGAGGGAAAAGGGCAGGTAAAAAGAAATTAAAAACTAAAATACAGAAAAAATCAAATCAGGTCAATCAGCCAGATTGTGCAGGAAATTTTTTTAATTTAAGTAGCAGAACTCTAACACCTACAGAAATCAGAGTTCTACAGAAGGGACTCAAGTTTGCTCCTACTGGACAAACTGATCCCTTCAATCTATATATTGATACTCAGAAATACATTCGAAAAATTACTTACAAAAGTTTTTCTTAAATAAGGATACCAGCACAAACATTAATCCTGACCCAGGTAGAGCTAAATTCAAAAATAAATCTAGTTTCAACCCCACCTATGAAAGGGGAAAGTTCATTAATTGTTTCAATGAAATTATTAATGATGAAATTGAGAAACTTCTAAAAAAGAAAAAACGGGTAAAATGTAATCTATCCAAAAAAGAATATGAGGCAGTCAGGACCTTAAAAGAAGATAGAAATATCATTATAAAACCGGCTGATAAGGGTGGAGGTGTGGTCCTGATGAACAAATCTGATTATGTGGAGGAAATTATGAAACAACTAAAAACTGGTAATACCTATAAGAAATTAAAATCTGACCCAACTCAAAAAATCAGTGATGCACTATTAGTGCTAACTACAAATGCTTTACAAAGTGGGGTAATAAATGAGAAGGAACATGAGTTTCTTAATATTAAAGAACCCTCTGTCCCCACTATATACGTTTTACCTAAAATCCACAAGGACCCCCTCCACCCTCCCGGACGTCCTATAATATCAGGCTGCAATAGCCTGACCTCGAATTTATCAGCCCTAATTGATTTCTTTTTACAACCTTTAGTTTTAGAAACCTCAGCATACTTGAAAGACACTGCTGATGCCCTACGAGTAATTAATGAATTTGTTTATACTAATTCAAGCATTATGTGCAGTGCTGATGTCAGCACTTTGTATACCATCATCACCAAAGAGAAGGGCATACAAGCTGTGTCCTATTTCTTAGATAAAAGTCAATATGATGAACCTACAAAAAAAATTCATTTTAGATGGGATCGCTTTTATTCTGGATAACAATTACTTTTATTTCGATGGAACCTACTATGTACAACAAGTGGGCACAGCCATGGGTACCAGATTCGCCCCCAGCTATGCCAATTTATTTATGGCATATTGGGAGGACCTCACCATTTTTAAGGGGGCCGATATGGGGGCGAATCTGGTATCCTGGCACAGATATATCGATGATATTCTGTTTTTATGGAATGGAAGTAAAGAAAGTCTTGCCATTTTTTCAGATCAACTAAATACAAATCAATATGATATTAGCTTAACTTTTAATACCAGCACAGAGGAAATCACTTTTTTAGATTTATGTATTTATGTCGAAAATGGTGCTTTTAAAACTAAGACTTTCAGAAAAATAACTGATTCAAACAGTTATATAGAAAGGGGTAGCTCTCACCACCATAATTGGCTAGAAGGTATTCCCTTCGGCCAATATACGAGAATTAAAAGAAATTGTACTGATCCAGCAGTGTGTGAGAATCAGATTAAAGAGACTACTATTAGATTTTTATGTAAAGGCTACTCAGAGAAATCTCTTGAGAAGGCACAGGATAAAATCGGACACACAAGGAGAGAGGACCTTCTCATACCAAAAACAAAACAACCAAAAGATATAGATGATAATCGGAATAATTGGGCATTTATCAGCCAATATAATCCTCTTTTTAAGGATATTGAAAACATCTTTAGAAAAAACTGGCATCTTTTACAAAAAGACCCAGTGTTGGGGAAAATAATACCAGAAGGTCCTACGTTCATATATAGAAAAGCACCCTCCTTGCAAGATAAATTAGTGAGAAGCACCTTAGATGATGGCATCAGAGTGAGCAATAGAACAAAAGGCTTCCACAGGTGTGGACAATGTTTAATGTGCCGAACGGTTAAAAGCCCATTAAGCAAACTCATTAGCTTTACAGTAAATGGGGCAACTCACAATATTCAGGACTTTATTACCTGTCACTCTAAAAATATCATTTACATTATTGAGTGTAGTTGTGGACTCGCGTATGTTGGCAAGACGAGTAGAAATCTAAAAACTCGCCTTGCCGAACATATATATAACATACGCAAAGGCTTGGAGTCTCACTCGCTCTCTAATCATTTTAAGATCTGTCATGAAAAGAAAGAGTGTCAAATTAAAACCTTTGCAGGAATACAGCAAATAAAGCCGACTTGGAAAACAAGAGATATGGAAAGTAGGTTGGCAAAATCCGAAATGAGATGGATTTTTAATTTAGGCACTCTCCAACCAAAAGGGCTAAACACTGATTTTGAAATGAAGTGGTTTTTAACATAGGTTTTTTAATTGCTCCAATATGATAATTTTGATTTGATGTGTCATTTTAAAATTCTCTGTAATGATTGTGCTATATCTTTTTGCTGCTAATTGTTTTTATTTTTTTCTTTATTTTGGGTCTTTTTGTTTGTTTGGAGAGACATGAACTTCAGTGTCAATACCACTTTCGATACATGTTACACCGCGGAATCCAAATTACAAGACTCTGTTGGACTATCTTTGTATGTATGGCTCTACTAGCTATAAGGTAAAGCGGGACATATAGGAAGTTTTTCCGCTGGAACGCATAAACGTCATCCTTTTCTGTGAAATACAATTTGCCGTGTTATCAGCCGCAACTTCCGGGACGGGAGGTCACGTGTCGCGCTGTGGAACGCATGCCATCACTTCCTGTCTACAGTGGAACGCACGCCGCTTATCAGCCGCAACTTCCGGGACGGGAGGTCACGTGTCGCGCTGTGGAACGCACGCCATCACTTCCTGTCTACGGTGGAACGCACGCCGCAAATCTCCGTTTGCAGTACCTCTGCAGGTGTCTGTAACACACACCTGTGGATGTTTTCAGACTAATGAATTGGGGTATATCTATGCCCTCTAATCCACCTGCCACATAACGCTTCTGAGGAAGAACCCTGTCGGTTCGAAATGCATTAAGCAGCTGTGGCTACACTTGGACGTTTTCTTGGACTTGGAGCTTCACTGGGAACCTCCCTTTGAGTATCCGGAACTCTGTGGGACTTTCATGAGACTTATCCCTTGATAAGTATAGACTCCATCCATCAGCTTTTATTACACGCTCTGTTTTTATATATGTTTGTGAGTGCTTTTCGGTGCTAATTAAAACTGCCATTTTGCACATGAGGTTTTTGCACTATTGCACTTTACTTTCTTCCAGTTCCTCCACTCTCCCATAAGGAAGAAGCACTATCCATTCGTGTTCCATACCCACGACCCATCATAATTTGACATGCTTTCAAAAAACCTACGTTTGTGAGTTTGATAATTGACCATTAAAGGGAACCACACTCTATGTTTGACCTACTTGCACTATTGTGTTTTTTGTCTTTTTCTATCATTGAAAAGGTTTCCCTCTCTGGTCCATTGCTCATTTTTTGTCTTGAAATCTAAGAGACCTTCAGACCAAGATACACACATCCTTGTACAGTGTAAGCGCAATTATACACTTTATTTATCTTCAATTGCATACCCTTGAAATTTTTGTGAATATTTCGCAAAGTGTATGTGCTGCTTGTTTCACAGTGTACTCTGCGCAGTTATCACAACACCTTCTTTCTATTAGCTCTAGTGGCGGTAGAAAATGAAGGAGGAGCTGTTGGCGGGTCACATTCCGTTTGACTTGAGAAGTGTCTCACCAGCAGGTCTTTGAACATCTGTGTCTGCCGGAAAGAGAGATACAACGTAGGCTTTAAACCTAGGATCGAGCACGGTGGCCAAAATGTAGTGCTCTGATTTCAACAGATTGACCACCCATGAATCCTGGTTAAGCGAATGAAGGGCTCCATCCACAAGTCCCACATGCCTAGCGGAATCGCTCCGTTTTAGCTCCTCCTTCAATCTCTCCAGCTGCTTCTGCAAAAGCCTGATGAGGTGAATGACCTGACTCAGGCTGGCAGTGTCTGAACTGACTTCACGTGTGGCAAGTTCAAAGGGTTGCAGAACCTTGCACAACGCTTAAGTCAGGTGCATTCCCCCTCCTTTGCCTATATCGTAGGTAGATGTATAGGCTTGAATGGCCTTTTGCTGCTCCTCCATCCTCTGAAGCATATAGAGGGTTGAATTCCACCTCGTTACCACCTTGTTGCTTCAGCTGATGGCGGGGCAGGTTCAGGACTGTTTGCTGGTGCTCCAGTCTTCGGCACGCGGTGGCTGAATGCCGAAAGTGGCCCGCAATTCTTCGGGCCACCGATAGCATCTCCTGCACGCCTCTGTCGTTTAAAAAAAAAATCTGCACCACCAAATTAATTGTATGTGCAAAACATGGGACGTGCTTGAATTTGCTAACATGTAATGCGCGCACAATATTGGAGGCATTGTCCGATGTCACAAATCCCCAGGAGAGTCCAATTGGGGTAAGCCAATCTGCGATGATGTTCCTCAGATTCCGTAAGAGGTTGTCAGTTGTGTGCCTCTTATGGAAAGCGGTGATACAAAGCGTAGCCTGCCTAGGAACTAGTTGGCGTTTGCAAGATGCTGCTACTGGTGCTGCCGCTGCTGTTGTTGCTGCGGGAGGCAATACATTTACCCAGTGGGCTGTCACAGTCATATAGTCCTTAATCTGCCCTGCTCCACTTGTCCACATGTCCGTGGTTAAGTGGACATTGGGTACAACTGCAATTTTTAGGACACTAGAGACTCTTTTTCTGACATCTGTGCAGCAGCAACAACAGCAGAGCCAGGAGCAGTAGGCGTTACACTCAAGGATCCATCGGAGGAATCCCAGTCAGGAGAGGACTCGTCAGACTTGTCAGTGACATGGCCTGCAGGACTATTGGCGGTTCTGTCTAAGAAGGAAATTGACACTGAGGGAGTTGGTGGTGTGGTTTGCAGGAGCTTGGGTACAAGAGGAAGAAGGGATTTAGTTGTCGGTTGACTGCTTCCGCTGTCACCCAAAGTTTTTGAACTTGTCAATGACTTCTGATGAATGCGCTCCAGGTGACGTATAATGGAGGATGTTCCTAGGTGATTAACGTCCTTACCCGTACTTATTACAGCTTGACAAAGGCAACACACGGCTTGACACCAGTTGTCCGCATTTCTGTTGAAATAATTCCACACCGAAGAGGTGATTTTTTTGGTATTTTGACCAGGTATGTCAATGGCCTTATTCATCCCACGTGCAACAGGTGTCTCCCCGAGTGCCTGTCTTAAACAAACCACCTCTCCATCAGATTCCATCTTGTCAATTTCCTCCTCAGCGCCAGCAACACCCATATCTTCATCCTGGTGTACTTCAACAGTGACATCTTCAATTTGAATATCAGGAACTGGACTCCGGGTGCTCCTTCCAGCACTTGCAGGGGGCGTGCAAATGGTGGAAGGAGCCACCTCTTCCCATCCAGTGTTGGGAAGGACAGGCATCGCAACCGACAAAATTGGACTCTCCTTGGGGGATTTGTGATTTAGAAGAACGCACAGTTCTTTGCTGTGCTTTTGCCAGTTTAACTCTTTTCATTTTTCTAGCGGGAGGATGAGTGCTTCCATCCTCATGTGAAGCTGAACCATTAGCCATGAACATAGGCCAGGGCCTCAGCCGTTCCTTGCCACTCCGTGTTCTAAATGGCATATTGGCAAGTTTATGATTCTCCTCAAACGCTTTTAATTTAGATTTTTGGGTCATTTTACTGAAATTTTGTTTTTTGGATTTTACATGCTCTCTACTATGACATTGGGCATCGGCCTTGGCAGACGACGTTGATGGCATTGAATCATCTCTGCCATGACTAGTGGCAGCAGCTTCAGCACTAGGTGGAAGTGAATCTTGATCTTTCCCTATTTTACCCTTCACATTTTTGTTCTCCATTTTTTAATGTGTGGAATTATATGTCAGTAATATATCAATAGCAATGGCCTACTATACTGTACTACTATATACTGGTGGTCACCAAAATGCTGCACTGTACTACTATATACTGGTCACAACACTGCAGCAGATATTGTGCACTGATCAGGATACTAGAAGTGACACAGAGCAGCAAGAAACAGCAATGGCCTACTGTACTGTACTACTATATACTGATGGTCACCACAATGCTGCACTGTACTACTATATACTGGTCACAACAATGCAGCATAGATATGGATACTAGAAGTGACATAGAGCTGCAAGATACAGCAATGGCCTACTGTACTGTACTACTATATACTGGTGGTCACCACAATGCTGCACTGTACTACTATATACTGGTCACAACAATGCAGCAGATATTGAGCACTGATCAGGATACTAGAAGTGACACAGAGCAGCAAGAAACAGCAATGGCCTACTGTACTGTACTACTATATACTGGTGGTCACCATAATGCTGCACTGTACTACTATATACTGGTCACCACACTGCAGCAGATATTTTGCACTGATCAGGATACTAGAAGTGACACAGAGCAGCAAGAAACAGCAATGGCCTACTGTACTGTACTACTATATACTGATGGTCACCACAATGCTGCACTGTACTACTATATACTGGTCACAACAATGCAGCACAGATATGGATACTAGAAGTGACACAGAGCTGCAAGATACAGCAATGGCCTACTTTACTGTACTACTATATACTGGTGGTCACCACAATGCTGCACTATACTACCATATACTGGTCACAACAATGCAGCAGATATTGAGCACTAATCAGGATACTAGAAGTGACACAGAGCAGCAAGAAACAGCAATGGCCTACTGTACTGTACTACTATATACTGGTGGTCACCACAATGCTGCACTGTACTACTATATACTGGTCACAACAAAGGAAGCACAGATATGGACACTAGAAGTGACACAGCTGCAAGAAACAGCAATGGCCTACTGTACTGTACTACTATATACTGGTGGTCACCACAATGCTGCACTGTACTACTATATACTGGTCACAACAATGCAGCACAGATTGAGCACTGATCAGGATACTAGAACTGAGTCTGACACGGAGCTGCAAGATACAGCAAAGGCCTACTGTACTGTACTACTATAATATACCTGTGGTCACCACAATGCAGCACACAGAGCACAGATATTGAGCTTTTCAGGCAGAGAACGTAGCCACGTCCTCTCCGCTCAATGTACAATGCACGAGTGAAAATGGCGGTGACGCCCGGTTCTTTATATGGAATACGAATCTCGCGAGAATCCTACAGCGGGATGATGACGTTCGGCCTCATTTGGGTTAACCGAGCAAGGCGGGAAGATCCGAGGCTGCCTTGGACCCATGTAAAACACGTGAAGTTCGGGGGGGTTCGGATCTCGACGAACCGAACCCGCTCATCTCTAATTGTGATGTTTTAAATTTTCCTCCATGTGAATTCTCAGGGCATACTTGCCAACATCTGAATTCACCCGGATAGGAGTGGAAGGTAGGCAGTTATGGGGGTGGAGCTAGACCAATTGCATCATTAGGCTCCGCTCCCTCACATTAAAATGCCACGTTTTGTAAAGTGGGTGGGGCTATAATTATGCAATTACAATACAATCACATCATTAGGCTCCTCCTCCTCCAGCAGACTAGTTATATAAGGTATTTATCTCCCTCATTCTGCCCACTACACTAGGAAGTGGGTGGGATGGGGGAAGATTGCTTATTCTTACAGGGATGGCGGTCTACCCAAAAAATCTGGTGTCTTCCACAGGATCCGGGATAGTAAGCAAAGATGATTCAGGAGGACCTATTAGACTCACCCCTTTTTTTTATAAAGCAAATTTTAAAAGCCAGAATGTAGATATGGATCTGCATGCATATAGATGTCCCAGCGTATGACTGACTGCATTACTTGCACTTAGTAAAAGACCATGAACACTTAGAGATGTGCGGCGCGCACTTTTTGTGTTTTGGTTTTGGATCTGGATCCCCGCTCGTGTTTTGGATCTGAATTTGTTTTGCCAAAACCACCCGTTCGGGTTTTGGTTTTGGATCTGGATGATTTTTGAAAAAAACATAAAAACAGCTAAAAAAACATAATTTGGGGGTAATTTTGATCCTACGGTATTATTAACCTCAATAACATTAATTTCCACTCATTTTCAGTCTATTCTGAACACCTCACACCTCACAATATTGTATTTAGGCCAAAAGGTTACACCGAGGTCGCTGGATGACTAAGCAAAGTGACCCAAGTGGCCGACACAAACACCTGGCCCATCTAGGAGTGGCACTGCAGTGTCAAACAGGATGGTACTTTTAAAAACTAGGCCCCAAAGAGCACATAATGCAAAGAAGAAAAAGAGGTGCAAGATGGAATTGTCCTTCGGCCCTCCCACCCTTATGTTGTATAAACAGGACATACACACTTTAACAAACCAATCATTTCAGCAACACGACTGTGCCTGAAATGATTGGTTTGTTTGGGCCCCTACCAAAAAAGAAGCAATTAATCTCTCCTTGCACAAACTGGCTCTACAGTGGCAAGATGTCATCCTCATCCTCAGATCCCCCCCCCCCTTCAGTGTTTGCATCCTCATCCTCACAGAGAAATACTGTAATATTTGAACAAACAAAACCACATCATTTAGGTGTCAGTGGACTGCTTACACTATTACCCAAAGTTTCTGAACTTGACAATGACTTATGATGAATGCACTGTAGGTGACATATAAGGGAGGATGTTCCAAGGTGGTTAACGTCCTTACCCCTACTTATTATGGATTGACAAAGGCAACGGATGGTTTGACACCTCCACATTTGTGGAAAAACAATTCCACACCGAAGAGGTGGCTTTTTTGGTATTTTGCCCAGACATGATAATGGGCTTATTCATCCCACGGGTAAAAAACTGTCTACCTCGGGGCCTGATTTAAACAAACCACATCACTATCAGAATCCTCTTCATCAATTTCCTCCTCAGCACCAGCAAAATCCATATCTTCATCCTAGTGTACTTCAACAGTGACAGCTTCAGTTTGAATATCAGGAACTGGACTGCGGGTGCTCCTTCCAGCACTTGCAGAGGGCATGCAAATGGTGGAAGGAGCCACCTCTTCCCGTCCAGTGTTGGGAAGGTCAGACATCGCAACCGCTGACACATTTGGACTCTCCTTGAGCATTTGTGATACCATCTTAGAACGCACAGTTCTTTTCTGTGCTTTTGCCAGCTTAACTCTTTTAATTTTTCTAGCAGGAGAATGAGTGCTTCCATCGTCATGTGCAGCTGATCCACTAGTCATGAACATAGGCCAGGGCCTTAGCCGTTCCTTGCCACTCCGTGTTGTAAATGGCATATTGGCAAGTTTATGTTTCTCCTCAGATTATTGAAATTACATTTTTTTGGGTCATTTTACTGAACTTTGGCTTTTTGGATTTTACATTCCCTCTACAATGACAGTGGGCAACGGCCTTGGCAGATGACGTTAATGGCATTTCATTGTCTATGTCATGACTAGTGGCAGCAGCTTCAGCACTTGGAGGAAGTGGTTCTTAATCTTTCCCTATTTTATCCTCAACATTTTTGTTCTCCATTATTTTTCTGGAGTTATATAACAATATGCGGCACAGGAAAGTGTACCCCCTACACTACACAGGGCAAACCCTGTAAAAATTATTTGGATAATACCCCTTTTATTTGGAGCTATTATAATAATATGCAGCACAGTAAATCGTACCCCTAAACCACACACACACACAGGGTAAAACCTGTAAAAATTATTGAAATAATAACCCTATAATTTGGAGTTATTATAATAATATGCAGCACAGGAGAGTGTACCCCTAAACCACACACACACAGAGCAAAGCCTGTAAAAATTATTTGGATAATAACCCTTTTATTTGGAGTTATTACAATAAGATGCAAGACAGGAGATCGTACCCATACACCACACAGGGCAAACCCTGTAAAAATGATTTGGATTAAATAGTAATAACCCCTTTATTTGGAGTAAATAATATACAGCACAGGACAGCAACACTGGACTTATACGGCAGTACCCCTGGACTTATAAGGCAGTACTGCTGGACTTATATGGCTTTACTGCTGGACTTATATGGCTTTACTGCTGGACTTTTACAGCAGTACCCCATGACTCATATGGAAGTACCGCTGGACTTATACGGCTGTACCGCTGGACTTATACAGCTGTACCGCTGGACTTATACGGCAGTACCCCTGGACTTATACGGCAGTACCCCTGGACTTATACGGCAGTACCGCTGGACTTATACGGCAGTACTGCTGGACTTATGGCAGCACAGGACACCACCACTGGACTGATACAGCACAAGGCAGCACCACTGGATTGGACTTATACAGCAGCACCACTGGACTTATGGCAGCACAGGGCACCACCACTGGAGTGACTGGATTGATGCAGCACAAGATACCACCACTGGACTGATGCAGCACAAGACAGCACCACTGGACTGGACATATACAGCACCACCAGACGTATACAGCAGTACTGCTGGAGTTATACAGCTGTACCACTGGACTTATACGACAGTACCCTTGGACTTATACGGCAGTACTCCTGGACTTATACGGCAGTACCCATGGACTTATATGGTTGTACCACTGTACGTATATGGCAGTACCCCTGGAGTTATACGGCTGTACCGCTGGACTTATACGGCAGTACCGATGGACTTATACGGCAGTACCGCTGGACTCATATGGCAGTACCGCTGGACTAATACGGTAGTAACACTGGACTGGACTTATACGCAGCACCACTGGATTGGACATATATGGCAGCACCACTGGACTTATGGCAGCACAGAACACCACCACTGGCGTGATTGGACTGATGCAGCACAAGACACCATCACTGGACTGATGCAGCACAAGACAGTACAGCAGCACTGGACTTATCACAGCGCAGAACACCACCACTGTACTTATGGCAGCACAGAACATCTCCAATGGAGTGACAGGACTGATGCAGCACAAGACAGCACCACTGGACTGATGCAGCACAAGACAGAACCACTGGACTGATGCAGCACAAAACAGCACCACTGGACTGATGCAGCACAAGACAGCACCACTGGACTGATGCAGCACAAGACAGCACCACTGGACTGATGCAGCACAAGACAGCACCACTGTACTTATGGCAGCACAGGACATCTCCAATGGAGTGACTGGACTGATGCAGCACAAGACAGCACCACTGGACTGATGCAGCACAAGACAGCACCACTGGACTGATGCAGCACAAGACAGCACCACTGGACTGATGCAGCACAAGACAGCACCACTGGACTGATGCAGCACAAGACAGCACCACTGGACTGATGCAGCACAAGACAGCACCACTGGACTGATGCAGCACAAGACAGCACCACTGGACTGATGCAGCACAAGACAGCACAACTGGACTGATGCAGCACAAGACAGCACCACTGTACTTATGGCAGCATAGGACATCTCCAATGGAGTGACTGGACTGATGCAGCACAAGACAGCACCACTGGACTAATGCAGCACAAGACAGCACCACTGGACTGATGCAGCACAAGACAGCACCACTGTACTTATGGCAGCACAGGACATCTCCAATGGAGTGACTGGACTGATGCAGCACAAGACAGCACCACTGGACTAATGCAGCACAAGACAACACCACTGGACTGATGCAGCACAAGACAGCACCACTGTACTTATGGCAGCACAGGACATCTCCAATGGAGTGACTGGACTGATGCAGCACAAGACAGCACCACTGGACTAATGCAGCACAAGACAGCACCACTGGACTGATGCAGCACAAGACAGCACCACTGGACTGATGCAGCACAAGATAGCACCACTGGAATGATACAAAAGAGCAGGTCGCCACCCCACGTGCCACGCCACTTTCCTGCACAGACACTGAGGAGACACAGCCTCTCTCTACACTCTCCAGGAGTGGAGTGAAAATGGCGGCGACGTGCGCTCATTAGATGGAATCCAAATCCCGTGAGAATCCGACAGCAGGATGATGACGTTTGCCTCGTTCTGGTTTCTGAGTCTGGCTGGAAAACCTGAGCCGGACTCGGATCCAGACTCGGAGCATGAAGTTTGGTTCTCTAGGAACCAAACCCACTCATCTCTACTTTCAACAGCCCCAAATATTGAAGATAAATTGATTTGCATTCACTTGCGCAACTGATTGACCGATTCACGAGCGCCATATATGCGAAATAATACTACGCTATCTTTTTTTTTTTTTTTTTCATTTGACAGTTTCATGTAAACAATTTTGAAAGTTATGATAGATTAAATGTAATTATTCTTTACAATTTGTTTTGTTGGAAAAACCTATTGAGTATTTACTATTATATTGTTATATTGTTTTGTCATCTTGTTCATTTTACATTGTTTATTTTTCTATACTGTAACCTATAAATGTCATTATAGCAGTCGCATTCCAGAGCAGTTTCAGACCATGAGTTTTTCTAATTAAATAAATTGGAAAGTCCAATTATATTTACACCACGTTAAAAAAATGGTATTTATTAGTGTATTTATTTTAATAATAGGTTCCCTTTGACTGGTAAGGAGCACAGCACACACGGGGCGCAGATGTTCCTGCAGCTGACACTATTAATTCATGGGCAAAATTAAATGCATCATTTACATACAGAACTACCTGTAGACGCGGCTGCGTATGGCGCACTTGTTGTACGGCACTGCTAGAATCATACCCAGAAAATAATAATCTAAATCATCATTTTCTATAGTAAAAAATATCCTTGTGGTTAATAGAAGTAATAAAAAAAGGTATTTTGGGGGTTAAATCAGTATAATAAGATGTACAAATAAAGTTGTAGCCTAGCGTCTTTGCATGAAAGCACAGCAGAAAAATCCAACTAACTGTAAGAGAAAATCTCAAACTATAGTCAGCATTAATATAAGCACAATCATTACAATTCTACATATAAATGATGTTACATAAATACATATTTATATTTCATGCCTTTTCCTATTCACATATTTTTTCATAAAGCAAGCAGCAATGAAACTTTAGGGAAATCTTACAGATAAGCAAAAATGTATTGTTTCGAATTAGAATTAAAACAACCAACAAAATAACTGCAAATGCAATTGTGAGAACATCGGAATTAGGTAATAGAAATTCAGAGTTTAAGATATGAAGTCTGATCAGAACACAATATATATATACTAGTTACAGCACGTCAAAACAACGGAACATAACAGTAATGTCAGCGCCGCCGGCTGTGCGCGTCTGAATCGAACAACACTTCAATTGCTCTGTTGTGTGCCATCTAGTCAGTAGCGGCTCTTGCCACGGGCAAGCAGGCCTTTTGCCTGGGGCGCCGCTACCCTGAGGATACTCCTGACCCCCTCTCCCAGACTGCAGCTGGCACCGTGGGCTGAGTGGGTGCCCGCTGCAGCTGGTGTCGCTGACTGACGCTAGAGGTCATAATTGACCCCTAGTGTCAGTGCGGCGCTGCTATGGAAGAGACGTCATAACGTCTCTCCCATAGAGAGGAGCCGGCAGTGGCCAGAGACAGCAGCAGCAGCGGCAGCGGTCCGGAAGCAGGAGTGGGGCTGGTAAGTATTGTTTTTTTGTTTGTTTTTCTTGTTTGCAAGCGACGCTACTACAGGGGGCACAATTACAGGGGGCACATACTGGGAACACTACTACAGAGGGCACTGCTACGGGGGGAACAGCTACTGGGGGCACAGCTACTGGGGGTACTACTACAGGGGACACTACTAAAGAGGGCACTGCTATGGGAGAACAGCTACTGGGGGCACAACTACAGGGGGCACATACTGAGGGCACTACTACAGTGGGCACTGCTACAGGGGGAACAGCTATTGGGGGCAAATCAACTGGGGGCACAGCTACTGGGGGCACTACTACAGGGGGCACAGCTACTGGGGGCAAATCTACTAGTGATGTGCACCGGAAATTTTTCTGGTTTTGTGTTTTGGTTTTGGATTTGGTTCCGCGACCGTGTTTTGGATTCGGACGCGTTTTGGCAAAACCTCCCTGAAATTTTTTTGTCGGATTCGGGTGTGTTTTGGATTCGGGTGTTTTTTTACAAAAAAAACTCAAAAACAGCTTAAATCATAGAATTTGGGTGTCATTTTGATCCCATAGTATTATTAACCTCAATAACCATAATTTCCACTCATTTCCAGTATATTCTGAACACCTCACACCTCACAATATTATTTTTAGTCCTAAAATTTGCACCGAGGTCGCTGGATGGCTAAGCTAAGCGACACAAGTGGCCGACACAAACACCTGGCCCATCTAGGAGTGGCACTGCAGTGTCAGGCAGGATGGCAGATTTAAAAAATAGTCCCCAAACAGCACATGATGCAAAGAAAAAAAGAGGTGCAATGAGGTTGCTGTGTGACTAAGCTAAGCGACCCAAGTGTCCGACACAAACACCTGGCCCATCTAGGAGTGGCACTGCAGTGTCAGACAGGATGGCAGATTTAAAAAATAGTCCCCAAACAGCACATGATGCAAAGAAAAAAAGAGGTGCACCAAGGTCGCTGGATGGCTAAGCTAAGCGACACAAGTGGCCGACACAAACACCTGGCCCATCTAGGAGTGACACTGCAGTTTTCTAGCGAGAGGATGAGTGCTTCCATCCTCATGTGAATCTGAACCACTAGCCATGAACATAGGCCAGGGCCTCAGCCGTTCCTTGCCACTCCGTGTCGTAAATGGCATATTGGCAAGTTTACTCTTCTCATCAGACGCTTTTAATTTTGATTTTTGGGTCATTTTACTGAACTTTTGTAGTATACTAGACAACACAGAGGTAGAGCAGTGGACTACTGTACCATACTGCTATATATTATATACTGGTGGTCAGCAAAATTCTGCACTGTCCTCCTACTATATATACTGCGCACAACTAAAAAGCACCACAGGTATGGATGGATAGTATACTTGACGACACAGAGGTAGGTAGAGCAGTGGACTACTGTACCGTACTGCTATATATTATATACTGGTGGTCAGCAAAATTCTGCACTGTCCTCCTGCTATATATACCGCACACAACTAAAATGCACCACAGGTATGGATGGATAGCATACTTGACGACACAGAGGTAGGTAGAGCAGTGGACTACTGTACCGTACTGCTACATATTATATACTGGTGGTCAGCAAAATTCTGCACTCTCCTCCTACTATATATACTGCGCACAACTAAAATGCACCACAGGTATGGATGGATAGTATACTTGATGACACAGAGGTAGGTAGAGCAGTGGACTACTGTACCGTACTGATATAATACTGGTGGTCACTGGTCAGCAATATTCTGCACTGTCCTCCTACTATATACTACAATGCAGCACAGATATGGAGCGTTTTTCAGGCAGAGAACGTAGATATTTTCAGCACACTGAGCACAGATATTTGCAAGCACACTGAGCACAGATATTTGCAGCACACTGAGCACAGATATTTGCAGCACACTGAACACAACTGAGAGAACGCTGCACGTCCTCTCCCTATTATCTCCAATGCACGAGTGAAAATGGCGGCGACGCGCGGCTCCTTATATAGAATACGAATCTTGCGAGAATCCGACAGCGGGATGATGACGTTTGGGCGCGCTCGGGTTAACCGAGCAAGGCAGGAGGATCCGAGTCTGCCTCGGAACCGTGTAAAATGGGTGAAATTTCGGGGGGTTCGGATTCCGAGGAACCGAACCCGCTCATCACTAAAATCTACTGGGGTCACAGCTACAGGGGGCACAGCTACTGGGAACAAATCCACTGGGGGCACAGCTACAGAGGGGCACAAGTACAGGGGGATAAATGTGGCCATGCCCCTTCCCTATAAAGAAGCCACACCCCTATTTTTGGACGCATGCTTGCGGCACTCACCAACTCTGTTTTACCGGGGGGGGGGGACGACAGGAAACTTTCACCCTGGGCGCCACAAGGTCTGGAACCGGCCCTGTATCTAGTGGCTGCCGTCGCGCAAAATACTTAAATTCCCCCCATAGATGTGACGAGTACTGTTGGCCTTTAATTGTATAGGATGATTATTTATTTATTATTACCAGTTTCTTATATAGCACAGCAGATTCCGTTGCACTTTACAGTTGGAAACAACAGTAATAAAACAAACTGGGTAATAACAGACAGACATAGAGGTAGGATTAGAAGGCCCTGCTCACAAGCTTACAGTCTATAGGGAAGTACAGTAGGCATTGATACACAAGGACACAGGTGTTATGTACAGTATAGCATAATGGTCCAACAGATTGCAAAGGTTCTTGGTGGGTGGTTTGATATGGTCACACAGCAATGTTGACCTGGGGTCAGAAGCAGTGGCGGATTTTAACTATGGGCTGCAGGACTGCAGCCCCCCAGGTAAAACCTGCCACCCCTCTGAGTGTCAGTGAAGCCAGATGCAGTCCGTGGCAGCACTAGATTCCCTGCGACTGGCAATGACTTCCTATTGGAAGTCCTAACTGCCAGTCATAGGCACACAAGACAGTCCCATTAGGAGATGTGTCTTCCCTCTGGGACTGCCAGACCAGGCTGTGATAGGCAGAGAGCTTGCTTCCTATAGAAAGCCCCTTCTTTCCTTTCATGCAGCCTAATCCGGCTTCTATGGGCTCCAGCCAGTCCTGACACCTGCTAGATCTATTTTGCAGATGCTGGGAACCGGCCCTCCATGTCTACTCTCAAGGCCGGGGGTAGCAGTAGCCCCCCCCCCCCCCCCCTACTTAAAGTAAGTAGGAGCCACCGCTGGTCAGAATTATGGGAAAGTTAAACATAGAGAAAATATGTGGAGGATATGTGTGGACTGTACAGGGGGGATATAATTGGATAGTAAAGCTTATGAAGGTTATGTGGGTGCGTCTGGAATTTGATAGGCTTTTCTGAAGAGGTGAGATTCTAGGGAAAGTTTAAAGGTTTGGCGACTAGAGGAGAGTCTTTTTGTACGTTGGTGCAGTCCAAAGAAAGTCCTGCAATCGTGCATGGGAGCGAGTAATGAGTGTGGATGAGAGACACAGATCTTGTGCAGAGCGGAGAGGTCGGGTTGGGAGATATTTTGAGATGAGTGAAGTGATGTACGTTGGTGTAGTTTGGTTAATGGCCTTGTATGTGAGTAACAGTATTTTATATTTAGTACGGTAGAATACAGGTAACCAATGGAGGGACTGACAGAGCTGACAGAGACCGAGAGAGATTAGCCTTGCAGCTGCATTCAGAACGGATTGTAGTGGTGACAGTCACATTTTGTTAATTCTTGTTTTACCATTTTAAACCCTTATAGCAAAATATAACTACAAATTGGATAGATTAATTTGCATTCATCTGTGACCACCTGTGATGGAACCAGTTTGTGGGCTAAAGTAATATTCCTCTAACGCATGTTATTGTTTGTACAGGAAACACAACCAGTTACTTTATTGCAACAAATTAGATCAATGGGGGTCATTCTGACCTGATCGCTCGCTGCCGTTCATCGCTGCAGTACGCCGGCGCATGGCTGACAGCAGACGGCTGTCATTGCCTAGCGAGGGGGCGGCACGGTGGCGTTTGGCCGCCGTTTTGTGGTCGCGATCCGGCCAACGCAGGCATGGCCGGACCATGGGGGGGTGGCAGGCTGCAGCGGCTGTGTGATGTCACACGCAGCCGCTGCAACCCGGGCAGTGACGAGTAGCTCCCACCAGCGTGCAGGAGCTGCGCTGGCAGCTGTCACGTCTAGCAAAGTGTGAGGATCCGGCAGCTGAGATTTGCCCGAGGAGGTAGCAGGCTGTGAATGAATAAGATGAGGGGGCTGGATACAGCTCCTTCGCATGGGACATGGAGCAATGAAGAATGTAGGCGGGGTTTGAGAGTCAATGGAAAGTATTTATTATGTACAGGGCTGGGGTAGAGAACCGAGACTGGAGCACGATGGTTAAGGAACGTAATTGCGGCTAAAGAACTGCGGGTTGTGGCTTGAAAGACGAGGTTGTGATTAATGAACTGCGGAACTGTGGATAGTGGTTAAAGACGTGGCTGGAGGCGAAGAACTGTGGACTGTGATTTGAAAGACGAGACTGTAGATGATGAGCTGTGGAACTGTGGATGGTGGTTGAAGATGTGGCTGGAGACAAGGACTGTGGACTGTGGCTTGGAAAATGAGGCTGTAGATAATAATCTGCAGGCTGTGGTCGGTGGTACAAAGGCGTGTCTGGTGAAGGAGATCTGTGGAGTGTGGCTTGAAAGATGAGGCAGAAGATCCGGGGCCGACTGTGCCCAAAGAGTCTTACTGGACCGGGTTTTCCAGGAGCGCTTTCACAGGCAGTAGAAGGCTAGAAACGGCAGGGCTGCAGCAGCAACATGGAGCCGACCAAACAGGATCAGGAGTAACCAGAATACGACAAGGATCCTGGGAGCACAGGCTAAAGCACCTACAACAGGGTTGTAACTTGAAGCACTGGCGTCCCTGTCCTAAACCAGCCCCCTTTTAAAGGGAGAGCTTCCCCTGGATTGGCTGTAAGAAAGAGGAAACATGAACTATGCATAAAACTTGGTCTCCAACATGGCGGCGCCCAGTAATGCAGACCTTTTTGCAAAGTCACATTGCTCACTGCCCCTGGTCTCCTAGCAACGGCTCAGCAAGAGCTACCCGCTGTAGCGGCGTCCCGCCACCACGAGCAGACCCCCTCACCGCCACTACTGCTGCCCACGGATCCGGCGAAGCAGCCCACCTCCGCCGCTGCCCGCACATCGCCAAGGAAGCCAGCCCTGCGGCCCCAGCGTACCGGTAAGACTCCGGACGCTGACAGTACCCCGCCTTTGCGGGTGGACTACGGACACCAATGTGGTTTAGTTGGAAACTGGGCATGAAATGTCCGAAGAAGTCTTGGAGCATGGACATCCTCTGCATCTACCCAAGATCTCTCCTCTGGCCCATACCCCTTCCAATCAACAAGGTACTGGATGCGACCATAATGTCTGCGAGAATCGAGGATCTTGTGAATCTCAAATTCGTATGCATGTGCTGATTGGATCTTGGGTGATTTAGGCAGAGCGGCTCTGAACCGATTAAGTACCAATGGTTTTAAGAGAGAAATATGAAATGCATTAGGAATTCTTAACTGCGGAGGTAATTTCACTTTGTAAGCCACAGGATTCAACACTTTTTCGATTGGGTAAGGCCCAATAAATCTGGGAGCAAACTTTTTTGTAGGAACCTTTAATCTTAGGTTACGTGTGGAAACCCAAACCCGATCTACTACCTTAAGGCTTGGTACAGCTTTTCGTTTCAGATCTGCATAGGTCTTATATCTCTTGGATGTCTTGGGCAAAGTCTTGTGAATTTGTTTCCAGGCTTCAGTAAATTGTCGAAGTATTGACTCTGCCGCAGGAACCTCGAGCGTAGGCAGAAGTTGGAAGTCAGGAACTCTTGGATGGTAACCATAATTAATGAAGAATGGAGAAGATTTTGTGGCAGAGTGATAAAGATTGTTATGGGCAAATTCTGAGAACGGGAGGAAGTCCAGCCAGTTGTACTGTGAGGAGGACATGAATAAACGCAGAAAAGTCTCCAAATCCTGGTTCACTCTCTCTGTTTGACCATCCATTTGGGGATGATATCCTTAGGAGAAGATTAATTTCACGCCAAGAGCAGGACATAGGGATCTCCAAAACTTGGCCACAAATTGAGGACCTCTATCAGACATGATTTCCTGTGGTAAACCATGGAGTCGAAAGATCTCTGCTATAAACAATTTTGCCAACTGGGATGCAGATGGAAGATTAGCCAGAGGAACATAGTGTGCCATTTTAGAGAATCGGTCAACTATGACCCATACGGTGTTCCGCACACCAGAGGTAGGTAAATCTGTAATAAAGTCCATAGAAATATGCGTCCATGGTCTTAGTGGCACCGGCAAAGGATGGAGTAACCCGACTGGGAGACCTTTGGGACTTTTATGCTGGGCACATTTTGGACAGGCAGCTATGAATTCCTGAACATCAGTCCTGAGATGAGGCACCAGTAGGAGCGCTGAATGAATTTAAGTGTCTTATGACTGCCCGCATGACCCATGAAGGAGGAGGAGTGAGCCCATGTAAGAAGTTTTTTGCGAAGGTTTGGTGCAACGAAGATCTTCCCTGGAGGAGGAAGTGGAGAGGTATTAGTTGCAGAAAAAGAGGGGATTCCAGGATAAATTGCTCTTTTGAACGGTCAGAGGGTTCTTCTGAACTTAGGGAGCGAGATAATGCATCTGCCTTTTTGTTGAGGGAACCTTGTCGGTAACTGAGTTTAAAATTAAAATGGGTAAAGAAGAGTGCCCATCTTGCTTGGCGTGGGTTCAGACATCGTGCTGACTGCAGATAAAGGAGGTTCTTGTGATCCGAGGTCACCGAAATTGGATGTTGTGCTCCCTCCAACAAATACCTCCACTCCTCAAAGGCCAACTTAATTGCCAGTATTTCCTGTTCCCCAATAGCGTAATTCTGTTCAGCGGGGGAGAATCTTCACGAGAAGAATGCACAAGGATGGACCTTCTTGTCCTCGAAAAGCTGGGATAATACTGCTCCTACTCCTACAGTAGAGGCATCAACCTCCACCAAGAACGGACGGCTGAGATCGGGTTGTCGAAGGACTGGAGCAGTCATGATGGCCTCCTTTAAAGATGAAAAAGCCTCCGAAGCCTCCGGAGACCACTTGGCAGGATCGGCTCCCTTCCTACTTAATGCGGTTATAGGAGCTATGACAGAAGAATAATTTTGAATGAATCTTCGCTAGAAGTTAGCGAACCCCAGGAAACGTTGAATTCCTTTAAGGGTAGCTGGAAGCGCCCAATCCTGAATCGCCTATACTTTAGCGGGGTCCATCTGTAACCTCTGCCCTGAAAGAATGTAAACAAGGAATGGAATTGTGGGTACTTCAAAGGTGCACTTCTCTAACTTACAGAATAACTGATTCCTTTGTAAACGAGTTAGCAGTTTTTTGACTTGTTCCCGATGGGTCTTCAGATCCCTAGAAAAAATGAGGATGTCATCCAGATACACTACCAAGCAGTCATAGAGGAGATCTCTGAAGATTTTGTTAACGAACTCTTGAAAGCTGGCTGGGGCATTACATAGGCCAAAAGGCATTACCAGGTATTCGTAATGGCTGTCGCGGGTATTAAATGCCGTCTTCCATTCGTCCCTGGGCAAATACGTATAAGATTGTAGGCCCCCCGTAAGTCCAGCTTAGTAAATACAGTAGCTCCTTTAACACAGTCGAACAGTTCTGGAATCAGAGGTAACGGATATCTGTTCTTAACTGTTATGTCATTGAGACCTCTATAGTCAATACAGGGCCGCAATCCCCCATCCTTCTTTTTGACGAAGAAAAACCCCGCTCCGGCCAGAGATGTAGAAGACCTGATGATCCCTTTCTCCAAGTTCTCCCGGATATACTCCGACATGGCCTGTGTCTCGGGAAGTGAAAGAGGGTAAATTCGACCTTGGGGAGGAGTCTTATCGGGTTCTAGCTCAATGGGACAATCCCAAGTACGATGCGGAGGCAAGGTGTCCACCCCATGCTTACTGAAAACATCTTGAAAAGCTTGGTACTCCACAGGAAGGCTGGAAGGGCTGGAAGAACAGAGAGGTCAAACTGAAGGTAAACAGTTCTGAAAGCAGTCTTGTCCCCAAGAGAGAACATCCATAGTTTGCCAATCTATGTGGGGATTGTGTCTTATTAACCATGGAAACTCTAGGATTAGTTCATGAGAGGCTTTAGGAATTACAAGGAAAGAGATTTCTTCTGAATGGAGAACTCCGACCTTCATCTTGAGAGGAATAGTACGAAAGGATATAATACCCTCAGGGATATAACTTCCATCCACCGCGGTAACAGAAATGGTACGATCCAAAGGAACCGTTTGTATTCCAGATCGTTTGACCAGAGCTGACGTAATGAAGCTTTCAGCGGCTCCGGAGTCGAGTAGTGCAGGGATGAGAAGAAGAAGGGAGCTCCAATTGGGTTAACAAGACAGACTCTTTCTTGGTATGTAATTCTGAGAATTCTCCTAGCTTGACCTCTCCAGCACAAACTAGGAGCGGGCATTTCCCGGACGTAGATTGCAAGTTTTAACAAAGTGATCAGATGCACCATAATACAGGCAGAGGTTCCTTGTCGCCGTCTCTGATGTTCTTCATTGGAGAGGCGGGAGCGATTAATCTGCATGGGTTCTTCCACAGTTGGTGATGATGATGTTGGTTGAAGAACAACTCTAGGCTTAGGGCGATCTGACCGCAACCTCTCCATATAGCATTCTCTGTACCTCAGGTCTAACTTATTGCATAAAGAAATTAGTTTATCCAACTTATCAGGTACATCCTGATTTGCGAGGTCATCTTTGATCTTTTCGGAGAGACCGCTCCAGAAAGCTGCAATGAGAGCCTCCTCGTTCCAGTTCAGTTCTGAGGAAAGGGTGTGAAACTGGATCACGTACCGACTGACCGTACGCATGCCCTGACGCAGGCGCAGGATCTCCAATGAGGCGACAGAAGTCCTACCCGGTTCGTCGAAGATTTTTCGAAAGGTGGCCACGAATTCTATATAGTTAGATAAGATGGGATCCATCCTCTCCCACAAAGGTGAAGCCCATTCCAACGCTTGCCCGGTAAGTAAATAAATTATATAGGCTACTTTGGTTCGTGCTGATGGGAAGTTGGCCGACTGTAGGCCCCCCGTAAGTCCAGCTTAGTAAATACAGTAGCTCCTATAACACAGTCGAACAGTTCTGGAATCAGAGGTAACGGATATCTGTTCTTAACTGTTATGTCATTGAGACCTCTATAGTCAATACAGGGCCGCAACCCCCCATCCTTCTTTTTGACGAAGAAAAACCCCGCTCCGGCCGGAGATGTAGAAGACCTGATGATCCCTTTCTCCAAGTTCTCCCGGATATACTCCGACATGGCCTGTGTCTCGGGAAGTGAGAGAGGGTAAATTCGACCTCGGGGAGGAGTCTTACCGGGTTCTAGCTCAATGGGACAATCCCAAGTACGATGCAGAGGCAAGGTGTCCACCCCATGCTTACTGAAAACATCTTGAAAAGCTTGGTACTCCACAGGAAGGCTGGAAGGGCTGGAAGAACAGAGAGGTCTAACTGAAGGTAAACAGTTCTGAAAGCAGTCTTGTCCCCAAGAGAGAACATCCATAGTTTGCCAATCTATGTGGGGATTGTGTCTTATTAACCATGGAAACTCTAGGATTAGTTCATGAGAGGCTTTAGGAATTACAAGGAAAGAGATTTCTTCTGAATGGAGAACTCCGACCTTCATCTTGAGAGGAATAGTACGAAAGGATATAATACCCTCAGGGATATAACTTCCATCCACCGCGGTAACAGAAATGGTACGATCCAAAGGAACCGTTTGTATTCCAGATCGTTTGACCAGAGCTGACGTAATGAAGCTTTCAGCGGCTCCGGAGTCGAGTAGTGCAGGGATGAGAAGAAGAAGGGAGCTCCAATTGGGTTAACAAGACAGACTCTTTCTTGGTATGTAATTCTGAGAATTCTCCTAGCTTGACCTCTCCAGCACAAACTAGGAGCGGGCATTTTCCGGACGTAGATTGCAAGTTTTAACAAAGTGATCAGATGCACCATAATACAGGCAGAGGTTCCTTGTCGCCGTCTCTGACATTCTTCATTGGAGAGGCGGGAGCGATAAATCTGCATGGGTTCTTCCACAGTTGGTGATGATGATGTTGGTGGAAGAACAACTCTAGGCTTAGGGCGATCTGACCGCAACCTCTCCATACAGCGTTCTCTGTACCTCAGGTCTAACTTATTGCATAAAGAAATTAGTTTATCCAACTTATCAGGTACGTCCTGAGTGGCGAGGTCATCTTTGATCTTTTCGGAGAGACCGCTCCAGAAAGCTGCAATGAGAGCCTCCTCGTTCCAGTTCAGTTCTGAGGAAAGGGTGTGAAACTGGATCACGTACCGACTGACCGTACACGTGCCCTGACGCAGGCGCAGGATCTCCAATGAGGTGGCAGAAGTCCTGCCCGGTTCGTCGAAGATTCTTCGAAAGGTGGCCACGAATTCTATATAGTTAGATAAGATGGGATCCATCCTCTCCCACAAAGGTGAAGCCCATTCCAATGCTTGCCCGGTAAGTAAAGAAATTATATAGGCTACTTTGGTTCGTGCTGATGGGAAGTTGGCCGACTGTAGTTCGAACTGGATTTCGCACTGGTTAAGAAACCCACGGCATTGTTTTGTATTCCCATCGAATTTACTGGGAGATGGCAAATGCAACCGTGGAAGTGGTACTGGTACAGGAGGAAGCGGGACCGGAGGTGCTAATGTGGGAGCAGCTGTAGATACTTGAGGGGCCGTCAACACAGAGAGAACCGAGACGTTCTGACATACTCTGCATGAACTGCACGATCTGAGATTGTGTGGCCTCCTGCTTACTTAAGCGAGACCAGATATCTGTATTTGAATCCCCTCCTGAGGCCTGATCACCTGTCGAATCCATTGGGCCAGTGCTTACTGTCACGTCTAGCAAAGTTTGAGGGTCCGGCAGCTGAGATTTGCCCGAGGAGGTAGCAGGCTGTGAATGAACAAGATGAGGGGGCTGGATATAGTTCCTTCACATGGGACACGGAGCAATGAAGAATGTAGGTGGGGTTTGAGAGTCAATGGAAAGTATTTATTATGTACAGGGCTGGGGTAAAGAACCGAGGCTGGAGCACGATGGTTAAGGAACGTAATTGCGGCTAAAGAACTGCGAGTTGTGGCTTGAAAGACGAGGTTGTGAATAATGAACTGCGGAACTGTGGATAGTGGTTAAAGACGTGGCTGGAGGCGAAGAACTGTGGACTCTGATTTGAAAGACGAGACTGCAGATGATGAACTGTGGAACTGTGGATGGTGGTTGAAGATGTGGCTGGAGACAAGGACTGTGGACTGTGGCTTGGAAAATGAGGCTGAAGATAATAATCTGCAGGCTGTGGTCGGTGGTACAAAGGCATGTCTGGTGAAGGAGATCTGTGGAGTGTGGCTTGAAAGATGAGGCAGAAGACCCGGGGCGGACTGTGCCCAAAGAGTCTTACTGGATCGGGTTTTCCAGGAGCGCTTCCACAGGCAGTAGCAGGCTAGAAATGGCAGGGCTACAGCAGCAACAGAGAACCGACCAAACAGGATCAGAAAGAACCAGAATACAGCAGGAATCCTGGGAGCACAGGCTAAAGCACCTACAACAGGGTTGTAACTTGAAGCACTGGCGTCCCTGTCCTAAACCAGCCCCCTTTTATAGGGAGAGCTTCCCTTGGATTGGCTGGAAGAAACAGGAAACAGGAACTATGCTTAAAACTTGGTCTCCAACATGGCGGCGCCCAGTAATGCAGACCTTTTTGCAAAGGCACATTGTTCACTGCCCGTGGTCTCCTAGCAACGGCTCAGCAAGAGCGACCCGCTGTAGCGGCGTCCTGCCACCACGAGCAGACCCCCTCACTGCCGCTACTGCTGCCCACGGATCCGGCGCAGCAGCCCACCTCCGCCGCTGCCCGCACATCACCAAGGAAGCCAGCCCCGCGGCCCCAGCGTACCGGTAAGACTCCGGATGCTGACAGAAGGGAGCTACTCCTGCAGTACAAAGCATCGCTGCTGTGCAATGCTTTTGCACTTCTGCGGGGGGAGCGGGGGGGGGGGGGGTGAGCCTGACATGCTGTGTCATGCTGTGCTGGACATCCCGCCGCATGTCAGTGTGCCTGATCGTAGCCCAGCAACATTTTGCAGGACTTCAATCAAGTCTGAATTAGGCCCAATGTCTGGAGATGTTAGAAATTTTCATTGCAGTGTTTTGATCTACAGTGCAGGAATAGGGCTTTGGGATACCCCAGAAATTATTTTTGCCAGAGTTTGGCTCAAATCGCTTCAAATTTTGTTCAGATTCAAAAATGGAAATAATAAGGTAATTAACCCCCCTTTTTGCGACCTCAGTGCTGCTCCTGGTTAAACAGATTCTCATATATTGCAACAGAACCTATTCAGTGTAGAATCGTATTTTAAGGTACACTCACCTCCTGTATAATACAATCCCCATGTGCAGCGTACTGTGTATAATATAGAAATGGTTTTATTATGGGCAGCAAATTGGTGTTCCCTTCCTGTATTAACTGTATGTACACAAGTATGTGTTTTTGGAGAATTTTAAAGAGGCTTGGACATTAAGGCTTGGACATTGGCATACAGGGCTTACGTTAAATATCCCAGGCACTGGGATCCAGGTTGCCAAAATACTGATGCCAGAATCCCAACAACCATTAGAACACCGACACCGGCGTCCAGAAAACATCATGATCCCGACACCGGAATCCCGACAGCCAGGACCCCGAAGGTAAGTATAGCCGGGAGGTTAGGGTTAGCCTGTGGAGGGGGAGAAGTTACCATTAGCTGCCACCCGGAGGGGGTGTTTTAAGGATAGGCATCAGGAAAAGGAGGGTTAGGGTCAGGGGGGGTTAGGTTTAGGCACCACAGAGGGGGAGTTAGATTTAGGCACTAAGGGGGGAGGTTTAGGGTTAGGCTGTGGAGAGTTGTGGGTTAGGTTTAGGCACCAACCTCAGAGGTTAGGGTTAGACACCAATGCAGGAGGATAGGGACAGGCTGCAGTAAGGGAGGGTTAGGTGTAGGGGGTAGGGTACAAAGCTTAACTCACCCCTGTCGGGATCTTCATCATCGGAATGCCGCATCGGTATTCTGACTGCCGGCATCCCGTGCACTGGCATATCATACCTAACCCGAATACAGTAATCATCAACAGAAAAATTACCATCATAACCATGTCTGAGGAAGTGGGCAGGGCCCCCACGAAACGCGTAATCGGTTTGTGGCACACTTCTACGTGTCAAAACCAAGTGTGTGTACGTCATTTTACTACATGGATATCAAAACCACCAGTACAGAACAGTGAACGTTCCATAAATGTACTATGTATTTACTCCATATTACTGGACTGATTGATATGTGCTAGAACCCGCACCGAATAATTACTCTTCTTCATGACATACAACAAGAGGCCTTTGGATTCTTCTCTCTCTTATTGGCAACAAACATTACCAAAACAAAAAAACTTAAGGATCTATTTACTAAGCCTTGGATGGAGATAAAGTCGCTGGAGATAAAGTACCAGCCAATCAGCTCCTAACTGTCATTTTTTCAAACACAGCCTGTGGCATAGCAGTTAAGAGCTGATTGGCTGGTACTTTATCTCCACCCAAGGCTTAGTGAATAGATCCCTTATATTTAGTTCCTAAAGTAGAGGGATGCAAATTATTTTTCTTTCATTTTAGAAACATACGGTAAAAGCCAAAAGTATTCATCCCAGCAACAGAGACTCCTTAGTGGGTTATCCTTTATTTCTCAAGCATTGGTAAGGTGATCTCATTACCGGTGTGTCATAGCTGAACTGTAAGTCCCAGTACAGTAATAAAGCTGCCCAGTATTCGTGTGCACATGTACATGAATATGTTGCAGTCATTTCCCTGCATGCAGATAAACAAATGTGAATTTGCACCATTGTATCCCAGCATAATTTGTCCTGGTGCAGCGTATAGCAGGATGTATCCCTAACCCTAAAACAAACTTTAAGGGCTGAATTCAATTAGCCGCAAAAAGATGTTTTTTGCAGTGAAACACGCAATTTTACAATTTTAGTGCCTACTCGAGTGTTTGCGAAAACGGATTTGCAGTAATTTTACTGTGAATTTCTAATTCAACACCTCTGAGCAGATGAAATGTTGGGAAAAATCTGTATTTTAAGTTAAGAATGTCTGGATTTGGTTCTGAACCCCTGGGACACCCCCCTGAATTACTAATTAGGCACGTAGAAGTTTTCAATTATTTTTAAATGGCCAATAACGACATGTTGTTTTTCAGGTGCAGTGGAAAAATATGAAAATTAAGGTACAAGGTGTGGGGCAAGTGCTTTATTAGTGGGACAAGTGTTTTTAGGCTTGCAGGTGGGAGTAATCAGTCTATTTCACTTTTTTTTAAAGTTTACTAAAATGATCCAAATATATACTAATACCCATTTTTATGTACCCCAATTTTAGCATTTTTTTTCCATACTTATTAAACTTTTTTTTTTATAAAAAATGAATATACAGTAACAGCCATTTGACCCAATTCAAGTACCATAAATACTTTTATTATTATAACCAATAGTAACCTTGTACTGTATACTGTGAATGTTAGCTTAGCTTTTTTAGGAGTACATGCAGATTTACCCATTTTTGACTTTTCACTTTCAGCAACAATTCCTCGATAATCACGTTTTCTCCAATTTGCAATTGAATAGGTGATTCATGGGAGAACGCATACCGTGGAAAGCCCCTTTTCGTGACAAAAAAAGCATTGAAAGCCACAAAAATGGCAAATGTGGTAAATTACCGTGATTTCGGTTCTCAAAACGGCATCTTATTGGCTCACGGATGTCTCTTGTTTTGGATAGCCAATAAGATGCCGTTTTGAGAACCGAGTAAATCCGAGTAAAATCGAGTAAAACCTGAACCCGCTCATCTCTAATTTAAACTATTCAGAATATTTATGTGCATGGCCTAATGTATAACTACTATTTTGAGACATCAGAATTGCCAGGATATGTCAGATGCTTCACAGATCATCGTCTCAAATAAACTGAATAGGGAAATGCCTGACACACAGGTGACGAGCTGACTGTACCACGTTAACCCAGTAAGTAATCTCCAAGTTTGCGAGTAGTTAGAAAGTGCAAACGTAGGTCAAATTTAGCGTGTGTGTGTGTGTATATATATATATATATATCGATGTAGGAGCTGGCACTCCAATACTGTTCAGAAATATGCGTGCCCGGTGCCCTCCCGGTGTATTTGGCCCAATTGGTCTGTCACCATCTATAATGCAAAGAGGCGGCACTCGTAGCATCTTGGTATATGATCACACGAATCCCAGTTTATGAATCAACATTTCATGACGAAAATCTTATAAAAAGATTGAAACATTGATTCATAAACTGGGATTCGTGTGATCATTTACCAAGATGCTACGAGTGCCGTCTCTTTGCATTATATATATATATGTATATATATATATATATATATACATACAGAAGACAAAGTGCATCATTTGGTGCACACAGAGGCGTAACTAGGGTTTTCGGAGCCCAGGGCAAGATGGAAAATGGCGCCCCCCCCCAAAAAAAAAAAAACCATACAAAAAGAAGCATGTGCGCGCGTCGAAGGCGCTCGTGGCAAAAAATGGGCGTGGCCACACACCAGAATGGGTGTGGTCACGCTCCAGAAGGGGTGTGGCCACTGAAAATGGCCCACAGTGCCAGTTACATTGCCCCACAGTGCCAGTTACATTGCCCCACAGTGCCGGATACATTGCCCCACAGTGCCGGATACATTGCCCCACAGTGCCAGTTACATTGCCCCACAGGTGCCAGTTACATTGCCCCACAGTGCCAGTTACATTGCCCCACAGTGCCGGATACATTGCCCCACAGTGCCAGTTACATTGCCCCACAGTGCCAGTTACATTGCCCCACAGTGCCAGTTACATTGCCCCACAGTGTCAGTTACATTGCCCCACAGTGCCGGATACATGCCCCACAGTGCCAGATACATTGCCCCACAGTGCCAGATACATGCCCCACTCAGTGCCAGATATATGCCCCACAGTGCCAGTTACATTGCCCCACAGTGCTGGATACATGCCCCACAGTGCCAGATACATTGCCCCACAGTGCCAGTTACATTGCCCCACAGTGCCAGATACATGCCCCACAGGGCCAGTTACATTGCCCCACAGTGCCGGATACAATGCCCCACAGTGCCGGATACATGCCCCACAGTGCCAGTTACATGCCCCACAGTGCCAGATACATTGCCCCACAGTGCCAGTTACATGCCCCACAGTGCCAGTTACATGCCCCACGGTGCCAGTTACATGCCCCTCAGTGCCAGATACATGCCCCTCAGTGCCAGGCCCCACTCAGTGCCAGTTACATGCCCCATTTGGTGCCAGTTACATGCCCCACAGTGCCAGATACATTGCCCCACAGTGCCAGTTACATGCCCCACAGTGCCTGATACATTGCCCCACAGTGCCAGATACATGCCCCACAGTGCCAGGCCCCACTCAGTGCCAGTTACATGCCCCATTTGGTGCCAGTTACATGCCCCACAGTGCCAGATACATTGCTCACAGTGCCAGATACATGCCCCACGGTGTCAGGCCCCACTTGGTGCCAGATACATGCCCCACTGTGCCGCTGGACCCCCCCCCCCCCCCCCCGTCACTTACCGGCCGGTGGCTTCTTGTTGCTATGTGAGGGGAGGAGAGCGCAGCGCAGCGCCTCTCCTTCCCCTCGCCGCTCCAGGTCTCCGGCGGCTGTCTGGCGCCGGTTCGCTAGCCAATCAGAGCTCGCGGACCGGCAGCCAATCAGGAGCCGGTCCGCATGCTCTGATTGGCTAACGCCGGAGACCGGACACAGCAGCGCTGCTGGCAGCGCTGCTAGTGCTGGCAGCGGTGGTGAGGGGAGGGAGAGATGCTGCGCTCTCCTCCCCTCACATTAAGGTTGACGGGGGCGAGTGGGGCATGATGCCCTGGACGTCGGCGGCGCCTCCCTCTCCTGGGCCTGCCAAGGCGCCCAGGGCACGTGCCCCACTTGCCCTACCCTAGATATGCCTCTGGGTGCACATAATATATAGCAGCATGTATGTACATTCTATCTTATTATTCCGTGTAAAATGAGAGTCATACTGTATGTTTAAGTCTATACTGCAGGTCACTTTGTGTTGCTTATATTATTGTGCCATGTGTTTAATATCTCATATCTATCGTCCTTATTATGAAGACGATTCAGGGCTGATTATTCTCAATTAGACGCTCCTTGGTGATTCCACGGATGAGCCCAGCAATGCAGTGAGCTCTGCCGTTGATTACGAGCAGACACCTCTCATCTGTTTCACTCTTCCAGTTGATTGTGACAGACAATGAATAGAGTTTCTTTATACGATGTGATGCAAACTCCCAGGAAACCAAACTATACCTGAAGAATGTCTTCGCAAAGCAATGAACCTTTTCATATTTATTCACTCTCTCTAATCTCTTTAATTGTTTATTGCTGAACTTGAAAATCAAGTGGCGTGGAGTGATAAGAATACATTAGGTTTTCATCACAGCATAATATTGAGCAATTGTTTGTATTCTCAAAGAGGTATGGAAATTAACCAATAGCTTATGAATAGATATGCAGCAACACAGTGTCCAAACCGCCGGGGGACCCTCTAAGTAAGAGGCGAGGAAAGTGGCATTCTCCTTGTGTGGCAGAAAATCACAGTTTCATTATATCCTGTCACTTATTTGAATTCTATCTGTCTCAATTGTTGGAATCAAGTAATATTGTTTCCGTAATTAACGGAGACCATATGCAATAAATTTCTTTTTTTTTTCCTAGAGGGAATTCTTTATTCTATTCCTATAAAACCAGATTATTATGTGTCTGATTTGTTTCTATACTGAGATGCAACAATTGTAACTTCTTCATTACCACTAAAGGTATATATGTATTTGGTCCTACTTGTAGAGTAGCAGAACAAACATGGGGGGGGGGGGTGTTGTCCCTTCCTATATCGTATACACATGGTGTGGGGCTCACATAGATTTGGATGTTCACATTTTTGAACAAAAAGTACAGCCGTATGGCCAGTGTCGGACCGGGGAATAAAGGGCCCACCGGGGGAATGCAGATATAGGGGCCCATACTTAAGGGTGTGGCCAGCCTACAAACGAGGTGTGGCCAGCCTCCACAGTGGCTTGAAATACACAATAGTGTAGTGCAGTATAATGCAACATATCTACCATGTATAATACAAGTGCACAGTCTGGAACCTGATCCCTAGAGGAAGGAGTGGGGCCTACCGGTGGTTTCCCTGGTACCCCTGTGGGCCAGTCCGACCCTGCGTATGGCTAACAGAGGGAGATTTGGCCTGAAGGTGTTTCAACCCTGAGGCATTGAGGGCAATATATGAGCCAGACATCGGGCTTTTCCAAATTAACCAATGGAGTTGAAGGAAAGGAGAGGGGGTTTGAGTTAGGGATTCTATATTAAGGACTGTTTCCCTGACTGCTGGATCTTCTTCAAGAAAACCCTTCCCTCCCTATTTTTGTTATGTTTGCTTTCTTGGTGGTGGGTCAGATCGGTAGTGGTATTCATTACCGATTGAGTCTTCCATTAGGCGTGATTCATGATAAGGAGAAGGTGGAAACCCTTGGCGGTATGATGGCCACTGATGGACTTTAGGACCTTAGAGTAGCAGTCGGATCTTCTTGCTTGCTCCTTGCCACCATACTAGTTATAGCCAGAGCTGCCAAGAGAAATCCTGGGCCCCCGGTACAACAACTTCCTGGTCCTCCCGCACCCTCTGGAGGAAGTGTGACCCCAGCATGCTGGGGGCATGGTCACACCTCTTTGGGGGCGTGTCTAGCACATGAGAAGCACCCACTCACAAGAGCACGGCATGCCTTCCAGCCGAGGCAGTAGAGAGCCTGCCCGGCCCATGTACTTTTCAGAGGGCATGGCTTAATTACAGGAGGCATTTCCATGCACCCATAGAAAAAATACAAAAAAAAAATATTTTAAGCACTTACCTGCCCACACTTCAGCCCAGCACACTGCAGCCCAGCACACAGCAGTGTGTGCTGGGCTGAGAAGAAAAGCTGCAGCTGCTGATTTCAGGTAAGGTGGGGCCCCCACCTGGCCCCCCCACTGGGCCCCTCCATCAGACCTGGGCCCAAGTAATTTGTACCCTTTCCCTCCCTCTCTCGGCACCACTGGTTATAGCTAAATAACATTTAGTGCCAGCTTCCGTTGTCTATGTGGTTATTTATTAGTGCTATCTAGTAGTGAATAACTGCCATATTCTGTTAAGGGGGTTTAGTATGATTTACCAACAGACACAATACCGACGGCCATAATCCCGACAGCCGTTGACCGACAGTCAAAATACAGACACGATCAAAATACCGACATTAGTGATGTGCATCAGACATTTTTCGGGTTTTGTGTTTTGGTTTTGGATTCGGTTCCGCGGCCGTGTTTTGGATTCGGACATGTTTTGGCAAAACCTCCCTGAAATTTTTTTGTTGGATTCTGGTGTGTTTTGGATTCGGGTGTTTTATTACAAAAAACCCTCAAAAACAGCTTAAATCATAGAATTTGGGGGTCTTTTTGATCCCATAGTATTATTAACCTCAATAACCATAATTTCCACTCATTTCCAGTCTATTCTGAACACCTCACACCTCACAATATTATTTTTAGTCATAAATTTGCACCAAGGTCGCTGGATGACTAAGCTAAGCGACCCAAGTGGCCGACACAAACACCTGGCCCATCTAGGAGTGGCACTGCAGTGTCAGACAGTTTGGCAGATTTAAAAAATAGTCCCCAAACAGCACATGATGCAAAGAAAAAAAGAGGTGCAATGAGGTAGCTGTGTGACTAAGCTAAGCGACCCAAGTGGCCGACACAAACACCTGGCCCATCTAGGAGTGGCACTGCAGTGTCAGACAGGATGGCACTTCAAAAAATAGTCCCCAAACAGCACATGATGCAAAGAAAAAAAGAGGTGCACCAAGGTTGCTGGTTGGCTAAGCTAAGCGACCCAAGTGTCCGACACAAACACCTGGCCCATCTCGGAGTGGCACTGCAGTGTCAGACAGGATGGCAGATTTAAAAAATAGTCCCCAAACAGCACATGATGCAAAGAAAAAAAGAGGTGGAATGAGGTAGCTGTGTGACTAAGCTAAGCGACCCAAGTGGCCGACACAAACACCTGGCCCATCTAGGAGTGGCACTGCAGTGTCAGACAGGATGGCACTTCAAAAAATAGTCCCCAAACAGCACATGATGCAAAGAAAAAAAGAGGTGCACCAAGGTCGCTGGTTGGCTAAGCTAAGCGACCCAAGTGTCCGACACAAACACCTGGCCCATCTAGGAGTGGCACTGCAGTGTCAGACAGGATGGCAGATTTAAAAAATAGTCCCCAAACAGCACATGATGCAAAGAAAAAAAGAGGTGGAATGAGGTAGCTGTGTGACTAAGCTAAGCGACCCAAGTGGCCGACACAAACACCTGGCCCATCTAGGAGTGGCACTGCAGTGTCAGACAGGATGGCACTTCAAAAAATAGTCCCCAAACAGCACATGATGCAAAGAAAAAAAGAGGTGCACCAAGGTTGCTGGATGGCTAAGCTAAGCGACCCAAGTGGCCGACACAAACACCTGGCCCATCTAGGAGTGGCACTACAGTTTTCTAGCGAGAGGCTGAGTGCTTCCATCCTCATGTGAATCTGAACCACTAGCCATGAACATAGGCCAGGGCCTCAGCCGTTCCTTGCCACTCCGTGTCGTAAATGGCATATTGGCAAGTTTACGCTTCTCATCAGACGCTTTAAATTTAGATTTTTGGGTCATTTTACTGAACTTTTGTTTTTTGGATTTTACATGCTCTCTACTATGACATTGAGCATCGGCCTTCGCAGACGACGTTGATGGCATTTCATCGTCTCGGCCATGACTAGTGGCAGCAGCTACAGCACGAGGTGGAAGTGGATCTTGATCTTTCCCTATTTTACCCTCCACATTTTTGTTCTCCATTTTTTTATGTGTGGAATTATATGCCAGTAATATATCAATAGCAATGGCCTACTGTACTGCTATATATTATATACTGGTGGTCAGCAAAATTATGCACTGTCCTCCTACTATAAATAATGCGCACAACTTAAATGCACCACAGGTATGGATGGATAGTATACTTGACGACACAGAGGTCGGTAGAGCAGTGGACTACTGTACCGTACTGCTATATATTATATACTGGTGGTCAGCAAAATTATGCACTGTCCTCCTACTATATATACTGCGCACAACTTAAATGCACCACAGGTATGGATGGATAGCATACTTGACGACACAGAGGTAGGTAGAGCAGTGGACTACTGTACCGTACTGCTATATATTATATACTGGTGGTCAGCAAAATTATGCACTGTCCTCCTACTATATATACTACGCACAACTAAAATGCACCACAGGTATGGATGGATAGTATACTTGATGACACAGAGGTAGGTAGAGCAGTGGACTACTGTACCGTACTGATATAATACTGGAGGTCACTGGTCAGCAAAATTCTGCACTGTCCTCCTACTATATACTACAGTGCAGCACAGATATGGAGCATTTTTCAGGCAGAGAACGTAGATATTTTCAGCACACTGAGCACAGATATTTGCAAGCACACTGAGCACAGATATTTGCAGCACACTGAACACAACTGAGAGAACGCTGCACGTCCTCTCCCTATCATCTCCAATGCACGAGTGAAAATGGCGGCGACACGCGGCTCCTTATATAGAATACGAATCTCGCGAGAATACGACAGCGGGATGATGACGTTCGGGCGCGCTCTGGTTATCCGAGCAAGGCGGGAGGATCCGAGTCTGCCTCGGAACCGTGTAAAATGGGTGAAGTTCGGGGGGGGTTCGGATTCCGAGGAACCGAACCCGCGCATCACTAACCGGCATGCATTATGCTGACATGTTCAAAAAGGCAAAACAGTCAGAATACTGACATTTGAAATGAAGACATTTCAAAATACCAACATAATTTTTTTCTGGGGTTTTTGTGTGTCAGTGTCGGCAAAGGTCGACATGGACACCGTGTAAGGGTACCGCATCCCCTCACTTTGGGCATGGTGCCTCACTGCTCTCGGCATACTATTATATTCCCCCTTCAGGTCCACTGGGATGGTAAAGTATGAACAATTCTGTTTTGGGGCAAAAATTCATTAAAACGTATGTAGGCATTTTGACATGTCGGCATTTCAAATGTGGGTATTTCGACTGTGTCGGTATTTTGAACATGTCAGTATAATGAATGTCGATATTTTGACCGTGTCTGTATTTTGACTGTCGGTCAATGGCTGTTGGGAGTATGACCGTCGGTACTGTGTCCGCCGCTAAATCATCTGCTACCCCTGTTAAGGTTCTGTACTTACAATACTTTTGCACATCTTCTACTTACTATGCCTTAGAACGGGAGAGATGGTAGTGAGGAGGCAAGGTGCCAGCAAACATACTGAAGCTCTTTACATACAGTAACTTTGACTCAATTAGATGTGGATGGCAGCACAGATGGTGTAATGGTTAGCATTACTGCCTCACAGCCCTGAGGTGTAACATAGTAACATGGTTTCTGAGGTTGAAAAAAGACAATTTGTCAATCGAGTACAACCTGTTAGTGATCTCCTACACTGTAATATTTTTAAGACTAATTTTAACTGTGGTGAATTTTTGGCGTTACGTCTATTCCTTATTTATTTACTATACAGTAGTGCATGATTTACCCACCATATCCCTGAATTTATCTAGCCCATTCTTAAAAGCAATGACCGAGTCCACCATTACTACTCTCTCAGGCAGGGAATTCCAAATACATATTTTCCTTACTGTGAAGAAACCTTTCCTTCTCTGTGCGCAAAATCTCCTCTCCTCTAACCTAAGTAGGTGTCCACGTGTCCTTTGTGTTGATCTTACCAAAAACAAATCCCCCGCTAGCTCTGTGTATTGTTGCCTTATATATTTGTAAATTTTAATCATGTCCCCTCTTAATCTCCTTTTTTCCAGTGTAAACATGCCTAGCCTAGCATGCCTTTCCTCATATTCTAGCATCTCAATACCCTTAAACAAGTTGGTCGCCCATCTCTGATCCTTTTCGAGTCCCCGGACAACACCAAAGCCCTAATCGTGTGGATTTTGTTATATTCTCCCAGTGCTTGTGTTGGGTTTCCTCCCACAATACAAAAATATACTGGTATGTTAATTGGAATGTTCATAATAACATAAATTAACTCTATTGTGTGTTTTGTCCATGTGACAGGGAATATAGATTGTATGCTTCAGAGGGGCTGGGACCGATGTGAGTGACTGAAATATTCTCTGTAGAGCGCTGCATAAGAAATGTGTGTTATATAAATAGCTGGCAATAAATAAGTGTACGTCTAACACTGCATATGCATTGTCATGTGCATATCACACCTGTACAGCTAACAAGTAAAACTTTCGCTACAGTGAGATATTTCTGTGACAATGGATGTAACTGTGCCACCAATGTGTCATGTAGGATATTTCTGTTCTGTTCATTAGAGCAGAACTGCGAAGTTTCAGAGAAAGAAAGAAAGAAAGAAAGAAAGAAAGAAAGAAAGAAAGAAAGAAAGAAAGAAAGAAAGAAAGAAAGAAAGAAAGAAAGAATAGTTTATATCATCATTTTTACCCTTCTTTATAAAACCACACATGGCAAAGATGTCATTCGTATATTTCTAAATTGTCTTATCTGTTTTGTCTTCATCAATATTTACACTACTGTATGTCACTAAAATACTATAAAAAACTTTATGAAATGATGAATTTAGCATCATCCCTCTGTCATTAGTGGTTATGTTTCATATAGAATAATGCTTTTGGTAGTTGCCATCGTCCTGCACCATATTATGCCACACACCGCAATGCCCGTGATACATTATGCCCCACAGTAAGGCTTCCAACTACTTTTAAATTAACTGCTCATTGTCAGGGGTTTCATTCTCTGTGTTCCATGCTTGTTGCCAGGAGGTTTTATGCTCTGGGTGTCATGCTCGTTGCCAGGGGTGTAATGCTCATTGCAAGGGGTTTCATGTTCTGGGTATCATGCTCATTTCCAGGGGTGTAACGCTTGCTGGCACTCCAAGCCTAGCGCCTCCAAGCCTTCGCATTGGCTGCCAGGGCTGTAGTTATGCCAGTGGCTCCCTGCTGTTACCTGCTCTCCCTCCTCCCACCCATAGTATTCTGCTCACTGGGCAGAGTTTTGCAAAATGAAGTGGCTGCGTCGTGACATCACAATGCAACTGCATCATATTGCAAAACTCCGCCCAGCGAGCGCAGTAGTATAAGACAAAGGAGGGGGAGAAGGTAATAGCAGCCAGCAGGTGTCGTGCAAATGCCTCATGCGATTGCACGGCTCGCTGCCAGTAGAAAATAAATGGCACTGAATGTGACCTTGAGTCTCTGATCTGCACAGCAATACCACCACTGACTAATTCCTTGGCTGTGATACACTGGCTGTGCACATTGGTCCACTGCAGTGCTAGGGATATTAGCCATGTGCTGAAAGAGGAAATATGGACAATCCTGCCTCACCTCAGGTAATTTATTCATTTGTCATTGTATTATAATGCCCTTTTTTTAGGTAAAACAATAAACTTAAAACATTGTTCAGCTCCCAGTTTTCATGGGGCAGTGGTCCACATGTTGCCCCTATACAATGTCAGAATCCATGCAGTTCCTCCTTTCTGCCGCTAGGTGTCGCTCTCTGCTCTGGTGCTTTAGCACACTCTGGTCTGTGTCCCTGCAGTCTATGGTAATGAGCAGATACAGCAGTACCTACACTCCCCAATTTAAACCCCCTCCACAGGCCTTCCTGTGCCAGATCATCAAGTCAACCACTCTGACTGCGCTCCATGTTACCACCTTTCCAGGGTATTCTCTGTCTGTCTGCTGCTTCCGGATCCTGGCTTCCTGCCATCAGTTTCCCTTATGTTTCACTTGTGTAAATTATCTGGGACATTGGGCCTAATGCAGATCTGATCGTAGATGTGCTAAATTTAGTACATGTCCGATAATTTTCTCAGACATACGGGGGACGCCCAGCACAAGGCTAGCCCGCCCTGCATGTCTGGCCGTACCCCCTGCACAGGTACAAAAGCATCACACAGTGGCGATGCTTTTGTACCTGGCGAGCAGCTCCCTGCCAGCGCAGCGCCTGCACGATGGAAGGCCGCTACCCGCCACGTCCCGGGTCGCAGCGGCTACGTGTGATGTCACTCAGCCACCGCGGCCTGCAACCCCCCGCCCAACGGTCCGGACATGCCTCTGTTGTCCGGACCGTGCCCCGCTAACGGCTTTCTAATGCCATTGGCATGCCCCCTCCCGCCCTGTGTCCGCCTCTGCCTGTCAATCAAGCAGAGGCGATTGCTGCCCTGAGATGCTTTTAGCATTTCACTGGGCTCCTGGGGTGCGGCCGCTGAGCGTGGCGTGCTCACACCATAAAAAAAAATTCAGACTGCAATCGCTGCCGCTGCAGCGATGCAGTCTGAATTACCCCCATTATGACTCCAGTGATATTTGCAGTCACCAGCTTTCCAGGGCTTGTTCAGTCACTGCATTTGGGACTTAGTTTTTCCTCTGCATTTGATACACCTGCCTCACATCGTCAGTCTGCAAGACTCAGTGCCTATTTATGCAGTGCATTGGGTTTTGCATTAACCTCTGCAGTGTGTATCCATTCCAGTTCCATCCGGACCAGCCTGCACCACATCTGCCTGTATACATCTCTGCAGTGAGTATTCATGTTCCGGCTGTCCAGCTTCCTGCCGTATGCCATCCAGTGTATTCCAATGCCTGCTTCTTTGCATACTGTAAAGCAAAAGTATACCAGCACTGGCTGTATATAATTAATAATAGGATGACTTGTTAAAAATAACGCATTTATTGTAACTAAACACAGTTAAATTCTAGTGAATAAGAATTCATAATAAATAATAAAAGCCACATAAACAACTGTACTAATAGGTCAAGTTGCCACATGCATACTTCAGATCTCCGTTCCACAGAACCGGCAAGGACTATCTCATAAATTCAGCAATAATGTCACTGGGAGAAACAGCACTAACACCGGATGTTAACCTTCAGTCTCCCGATAGAATCGGTCATATGTTTGTTACCGGTAGGCCAGAACCGAAGGTGCAGTCCTCTTATTCGTCAGCTTAAGGTTAATCCTCTAGATACTGGGGGGGTTAATTCGGCCGGAAAATGCTGTGATGCAAGTCCCAGATATGCAGGAGAAGGTTCAAATATCTCCAGTTGTGGAGAGTGAGTCCAGATGGCAAGACACAGTGTTAGGTAGAGCTCAACGCGTTTCGCTGTATAATGTGTCCAGCTTCCTCAGGAGCATGTCGTTATCGGCTGCAGCTGACAGTGCACCTGATACTGATTTTTAAATTCATTGCATACTGTACCTGTCTTTGTACCTGGGAACCTGGACAGAGGGTTGCAACCTGCGTGTCGGGTGCAACTGAGTCCCAACCCTCTTGCGGGGGTCAATAGTAAATACCACCAACATGTTAGACTCAGGGTCTCTGGCAATCTCTTGGTATGGATTCACATCTGGTCCAACTAGCATAAATCCCACCTGTGTTCAAGAACTGCATCATTCAGTACTTTGTTTATTACCAGTGACTGTTATCTGCATACAGATGGAGCCCTCCTCATCTAACCCTTTAATAGGATTAATTGAGCCAGGGCTGTCGGATTTAGGAGGACATGTACTAAGCAATGATAAAAGTGGAGAAGTGAGCCAGTGGAGAAGTTTCCCATGGCAACCAATCAGCTGCTCTGTATATGATTATAGTATGCAAATTATAACTGTTATGTCAATGCTGATTGGTTGCCATGGGCAACTTCTCCACTGATTCACTTCTCCACTTTTATCACTGCTTAGTACATGTCCCCCTTAATCCTCTGCTGTGTTATTCTCTCTGTATTGTATTGCAGCTGAGAATAGATGAAAGGCTTATGCTAATAAATCTTGGTGCACCTAGGCGCAGTGGAGAAGCCAAGATGAGTGAGGCTTCGAGAATCCAGTAAATCAAGCATTGTGTCAGTATTGCTCCATGTAAACATGACCATTTCTGATTCCTGTACTACACTCTTTGTGTGATAAATAAATCTTTGTTCATTACATCTGGCAGCTGCGTTAACCTCATTTCAAGTACTTCATGCACACACATGGGGAACCCTAGTGACCCGTAACATGCAACCTGTACAACAATCGCTGCAGTAATAAAACATGGGTGTAAGTGTATATGACATATGAGTAATGTAAACCTGGCACGTACCCTACTACTGCCAACCTGTAAGCATCTTGTGACAGCTACAGCTTTCCATATGACGACAACTGCAGTTTCTTTAATGAACGCATCTCACACCTGTGATGTGGCTGACGCAGTATATGATTTCATAGATAAAATGACATGTCGGAAAGGACAAAGTACAGTCTGCATGAATCTAGGCACCAAACCTAAAAAAGATATTGTCAACTATACGAGGAGATTGTGTAGCATTTTATGTTTCAGCACCACAATTGCAGAATATTGTCGCCTTATGCAAATAAACAACCGCAATGCTGCATTTGCTGCAAAATCCCATCTACAAATTGCTGACAATACAATATGTTAGAAATGAGCCATTCAGATTTTAGGAAAGTCAAAAACACCCGAACATCAGGGATCCGAGTCTTTCCCAGCACTGGCTCGATTTTTCATGCCGAACTCGGTTCCCAAATCAAGGCAAAGCATCATTCTCCTGGCGTCACAGTCTCGCAGTTTTGGATTCGATATAAGGGGGCCACAGTTCCATCTCAGTCCAGTCCAGGCATGCTGCTGTATGCTGCGCTCTGCTCTGCTTTAAGGGGCAGTGCAGTGTCCATCTCAGAATGGCTGTGTGGTGTCCATCTCAGTGGCTATGCGGTGTACATCTCAGTGGCTATGCGGTGTACATCTCAGTGGCTATGCGGTGTCCATCTCAGTGGCTATGCGGTGTCCATCTCAGTGGCTATGCGGTGTCCATCTCAGTGGCTATGCGGTGTCCATCTCAGTGGCTATGCGGTGTACATCTCAGTGGCTATGCGGTGTCCATCTCAGTGGCTATGCGGTGTCCATCTCAGTGGCTATGCGGTGTCCATCTCAGTGGCTATGCGGTGTCCATCTCAGTGGCTATGCGGTGTCCATCTCAGTGGCTATGCGGTGTACATCTCAGTGGCTATGCGGTGTACATCTCAGTGGCTATGCGGTGTACATCTCAGTGGCTATGCGGTGTACATCTCAGTGGCTATGCGGTGTACATCTCAGTGGCTATGCGGTGTACATCTCAGTAGCTATGCGGTGTACATCTCAGTGGCTATGCGGTGTCCATCTCAGAATGGCTGTGTGGTGTCCATCTCAGTGGCTATGCGGTGTCCATCTCAGAATGGCTGTGTGGTGTCCATCTCAGTGGCTATGCAGTGTACATCTCAGTGGCTATGTGGTGTCCATCTCAGTGGCTATGCGGTGTCCATCTCAGTGGCTATGCGGTGTCCATCTCAGAATGGCTGTGTGGTGTCCATCTCAGTGGCTATGCGGTGTACATCTCAGTGGCTATGCGGTGTCCATCTCAGTGGCTATGCGGTGTCCATCTCAGTGGCTATGCGGTGTCCATCTCAGTGGCTATGCGGTGCACATCTCAGTGGCTATGTGGTGTCCATCTCAGTAGCTATGTGGTGTCCATCTCAGTGGCTATGCGGTGTACATCTCAGTGGCTATGCGGTGTCCATCTCAGTAGCTATGCGTGTACATCTCAGTGGCTATGCGGTGTCCATCTCAGTGGCTATGCGGTGTACATCTCAGTGGCTATGCGGTGTACATCTCAGTGGCTATGCGGTGTACATCTCAGTGGCTATGCGGTGTACTGTACATCTCAGTGGCTATGCGGTGTACATCTCAGTGGCTATGCGGTGTACATCTCAGTGGCTATGCGGTGTACTGTACATCTCAGTGGCTGTGCGGTGTACATCTCAGTGGCTATGCGGTGTACATCTCAGTGGCTATGCGGTGTACATCTCAGTAGCTATGCAGTGTACATCTCAGTGGCTATTTGGTGTACATCTCAGTGGCTATGCGGTGTACATCTCAGTGGCTATTTGGTGTACATCTCAGTGGCTGCTATGCGGTGTACATCTCAGTGGCTATGCAGTGTACATCTCAGTGGCTATGTGGTGTACATCTCAGTGGCTATGCGGTGTACATCTCAGTGGCTATGCGGTGTCCATCTCAGTGGCTATGCGGTGTCCATCTCAGTAGCTATGTGGTGTCCATCTCAGTGGCTATGCGGTGTACATCTCAGTGGCTATGCGGTGTCCATCTCAGTAGCTATGCGTGTACATCTCAGTGACTATGCGGTGTCCATCTCAGTGGCTATGCAGTGTACATCTCAGTGGCTATGCGGTGTACATCTCAGTGGCTATGCGGTGTACATCTCAGTGGCTATGCGGTGTACATCTCAGTGGCAATGCGGTATACATCTCAGTGGCTATGCGGTGTACATCTCAGTGGCTATGCGGTGTACTGTACATCTCAGTGGCTATGCGGTGTACATCTCAGTGGCTATGCGGTGTACTGTACATCTCAGTGGCTGTGCGGTGTACATCTCAGTGGCTATGCGGTGTACATCTCAGTGGCTATGCGGTGTACATCTCAGTGGCTATGCGGTGTACATCTCAGTGGCTGTGCAGTGTACATCTCAGTAGCTATGCGGTGTACATCTCAGTGGCTATGCGGTGTACATCTCAGTAGCTATGCAGTGTACATCTCAGTGGCTATTTGGTGTACATCTCAGTGGCTATGCGGTGTACATCTCAGTGGCTATGCGGTGTACATCTCAGTGGCTATGCGGTGTACATCTCAGTGGCTGTGCGGTGTACATCTCAGTGGCTATGCGGTGTACATCTCAGTGGCTTTGCGGTGTACATCTCAGTGGCTATGCGGTGTACATCTCAGTGGCTATGCGGTGTCCATCTCAGTGGCTATGTGGTGTACATCTCAGTGGCTATGCGGTGTTCATCTCAGTGGCTATGCGGTGTACATCTCAGTGGCTATGCGGTGTACATCTCAGTGGCTGTGTGGTGTACATCTCAGTGGCTATGCGGTGTACATCTCAGTGGCTGTGCTGCGTACATCTCAGTGGCTGTGTGGTGTACATCTCAGTGGCTGTGCTGCGTACATCTCAGTGGCTGTGTGGTGTACATCAAAGTGGCTGTGCAGTTCCATCTTAGTGGTACTGCACTGACTCCGCAGGCCTCACCCACTGCGTTCACATAAGCACTGGGTTAAAAAAAAGTAAAAAAAGTTTTAAAAAAATGAAATTTGAAAAGGTTTTTTAAAAATTGTATAATTTGTTTGTACTATTCTGTGCACAATGCCGCCCAGTATGCTATGTACACCAATGTATGTGCGTAAAAGTGGTCTGACTCCACACAGTGTGAGCCAAGCTGCCAGTATAAAAAAAGAAAAAAATATATATTGTTGTACGTTTTGTTTGTACTGTTCTGTGCACTGCACCCTAGTACGCTGCACCCCAGTATACTCTGTAACCCAGTGCGCATTCATAAAAGTGGTCTGACTCCATGCAGTGTGAGGCAAGCTGCCAGTTAAAAAAATAAAAAAATATATTGTTGTATAACTTTGACATCTGGTGGGGAATGTAATAGGGTGTAATAGGGTAAACTTTTTAATTAATTTATTCACCCCAAATTTAATTAGAGCATTTATTATCATTTTGAAACAAAATAGCTTTAAATATTAAAAAAAATATAAGTCACCTCAAAGTACCCAAAAAGCATCTTTTTTCCTACTTTTCTTTACATTTTTTTTCATATGAAAGGAAACAATTATTTTGAATCATTTTTTTAAATGCCAAAATCAGCCATTTAACACCATTTAAAAATCTCCCGTATTTTCCTTATGACCACTAACAGCCTTCTCTATGTTTCTGCAAAGGAAATTGTCATTTTTTTTTTGGGGGGGGGGGGAGGTCCAGGAAGGTTACCCCAGTTTTTCACGCACAAGTACCATGAACAGCCATTTTTAATTAGATTGGAGAATTCTCAGGGGCCGCAAATTTGTGCGAATGTCTGCGAGTTTCATTAAACAACTCACAACTCGCACTGAACTTGATTGACCGCTTAGTTTGAATGTTCTGGTTATTATAGTCTACTTTATAGAAAATGTCATAAATGCCATATTAGTTTGCTGAAGGTTTTGTTGGAGTATTTGTAATATACATCTGGGAATGTAACGGTACTTGGAGGGAATACTTACCTTTGTACAAGTGAGCCTGGCTTGTATTATAAGGGTCAGATAATAATTACTGGAGGCAAAAGGAGAAAACTATGCAGTAAAATTAATTATTATACTTGTGAATATGGTGAATTACTTATAAATGTTAGCTTGTACGCACATATGTGGAGCACTTGTAGGTGTTAGATATAAAATGTGGAAGTGTAACTGGAACAATTAAAAAATATGTTAAACAAATATTAATGTTTAGAACTGTTGAGAGTAAATGGAAGCTTGGGAACAGCTTTGCCGGTGGGATCTGTTTCTGGAATTGTGTCCAGATAGTAAAGATGAGGTAGTCTACTTAAATGTTAATGGTTTAAGTTTACCGGACATTTTTCTGGTTTTGTGTTATGGTTTTAGATTCGGTTTCGCGGCCGTGTTTTGGATTCGGACGCGTTTTGGCAAAACCTCCCTTAAAATTTTTTTTCGGATTTGGGTGTGTTATGGATTCAGGTGTTTTTTTTCAAAAACCCCTCAAAAACAGCTTAAATCATAGAATTTGGGGGTAATTTTGATCCCATAGTATTATTAACCTCAATAACCATAATTTCCACTCATTTTCAGTCTATTCTGAACACCTCACACCTCACAATATTATTTTTAGTCCTAAAATTTGCACCGAGGTCGCAGGATGACTAAGCTAAGCGACCCAAGTGGCCGACACAAACACCTGGCCCATCTAGGAGTGGCACTGCAGTGTCAGACAGGATGGCACTTCAAAAAAATAGTCCCCAAACAGCACATGATGCAAAGAAAAAAAGAGGCGCAAAGAGGTAGCTGTGTGACTAAGCTAAGCAACCCAAGTGGCCGACACAAACACCTGGCCCATCTAGGAGTGGCACTGCAGTGTCAGACAGGATGGCACTTCAATAAAATAGTCCCCAAACAGCACATGACGCAAAGAAAAAAAGAGGCGCAATGAGGTAGCTGGATGGCTAAGCTAAGCGACACAAGTGGCCGACACAAACACCTGGCCCATCTAGGAGTGGCACTGCAATGTCAGGCAGGATGGCACTTCAAAAAAATAGTCCCCAAACAGCACATAATGCAAAGAAAAATTAAAGAAAAAAGAGGTGCAAGATGGAATTGTCCTTGGGCCCTCCCACCCACCCTTATGTTGTATAAACAGGACATGCACACTTTAACAAACCCATCATTTCAGCGACATGGTCTGCCACAGAACTGTGGCTGAAATTACTGGTGGGTTTGGCCCCCACCAAATAAGAAGCAATCAATCTCTCCTTGCACAATCTGGCTCTACATAGGCAAGATGTCCACCTCCTCCTCATTGTCCGATTCCTCACCCCTTTTACTGAGTATTAATTCGTCCCCACTGGAATCCACCATCACAGGTCCCTGTGTAATTTCTGGAGGCAATTGCTGGTAAATGTCTCCACGGAGGAATTGATTATAATTCATTTTGATGAACATCATCTTCTCCACATTTTCTAAAAGTAACCTCCTACGCCGATCGCTGACAATGTTACCGGCTGCACTAAACACTCTTTTGGAGTACACACTGGAAGGGGGCAACTTAGGTAAAATAAAGCCAGTTTGTGCAAGGGCCTCCAAATTGCCTCCTTTTCCTGCTAGTATACGTACGGACTGTCTGACATGCCTACTTGGATGATGTCACATAAATAATCCTCAACCATTCTTTCAATGGTGACAGAATCATATGCAGTGACAGTAGACGACATGTCAGTAATCGTTGGCAGGTCCTTCAGTCTGGACCAGATGTCAGTTATCGCTCCTGACTGCCCTGCACCACCGCCAGCGGGTGGTTTTGGAAATGTTATCCTTTTCCTGGCAGCTCCAGTGGCGGGACAAAAATGAAGCAGCCACCTCTTCCCATCCAGTGTTGGGAAGGTCAGGCATCGCAACCGACACAATTGGACTCTCCTTGGGGATTTGTGATTTAGAAGAATGCACAGTTCTTTGCTGTGCTTTTGCCAGCTTAACTCTTTTCATTTTTCTAGTGGGAGGATGAGTGCTTCCATCCTCATGTGAAGCTGACCCACTAGTCATGAGGAACATAGGAGAGGGCCTTAGCCGTTCCTTGTCACTCCGTGTCGTAAATGGCATATTGGCAAGTTTACGCTTCTCCTCAGACGCTTTTAATTTAGATTTTTGGGTCATTTTACTGAACTTTTGTTTTTTGGATTTTATATGCTTTCTACTATGACATTGGGCATCAGCCTTGGCAGACGACGTTGATGGCATTTCATCGTCTCTGCCATGACTAGTGGCAGCAGCTTCAGCACTATGTGGAAGTGGATCTTGATCTTTCCCTATTTTACCCTCCACATTTTTGTTCTCCATTTTTTAATGTGTGGAATTATATGCCAGTAATATATCTGGAATTAGACGGCAGTAATGTCTGGAATTAGATACCACTAGATAGATGCCAGATACCACTGTGACTGGAATGATGATGACCTATGCACAGTGACAGGACACTACCACAGCACCCTACAGCAGCAAGATGCAGCACAAGACCCTGGACTTTTAGTCACCACAATGCAGCACTGACACTGAGCACAGATATTAAGCACTGTTCAGGATACTAGAAGTGACACGGAGCAGCAAGATATAGCAATGGACTACTGTACAGTACTACTATATACTGGTGGTCACCACAATGCAGCACTGTACTACTATATACTGGTCACCACAATGCAGCACAGCATTTGAGCACTGATCAGGAGAATAGAACTGAGTCTGACACGGAGTTGCAAGATACAGCAGTGGACTACTGTACTGTACTACTATATACTGGTGGTCACCACAATGCAGCACTGTACTACTATATACTGGTCACCACAATGCAGCACAGCTATTGAGCACTGATCAGGAGAATAGAACTGAGTCTGACACAGAGTTGCAAGATACAGCAGTGGACTACTGTACTGTACTACTATATACTGGTGGTCACCACAATGCAGCACTGTACTACTATATACTGGTCACCACAATGCAGCACAGATATTGAGCACTGATCAGGAGAATAGAACTGAGTCTGACACGGAGCTGCAAGATACAGCAGTGGACAACTGTACTGTACTACTATATACTGGTGGCCTATTGCTGCAACCCCCATTTTCATCATTTTGGGGGCATGTCCAGCATCCATGAGCTGCTGGACAGCCCCCGGTGCCTCTCCTTGTGCTCATGATTCCGTGCGCATGTGCACAGCATCTATTCAGTGTGATCACCGGCTGCTTTGCAAAGCAGAGCAGCAGTGATCACTAACTCTCCCAACTGCCCACCGCGGTGGGACACTGCGACCCGCGGGAGGGACAGTGTCCAATTAGTGGGAGTGTCCCGCTGAAATCAGGACAGTTGGGAGGTATATATATATCAGTTTTGTGGTGCAACTGGCCGCAACCAGTTTTATTAAGCAGAAAATAAAATAAACATCAAAAGAAAATGCCTTGCCTGTCCGGCACTAACTATCCACAAGACGTTCCTGACTGTCTCTAAATAAAACACAGAGTTCTCCAGTAAATACTGTGTGGCTCACTTGTATAAGGAAGTATGTTTCTCCCACAGAGGTTTTGCAGTTTCTCCCCAGGCAGTCTGCACACACTGATCAGGCTAACAGCCCTATAACACTCTTACACAGCTGAAAGCCCTGATTAGCCCTCTGTGAGGCCAAAGACCAGAACTGGGCCCACTGTCTGGAACTTTCCCTCTCTCTCTCTCAGGGCCCTTATCCAGCTTTTCCAACAGACTGAAAAGCTGCTAACAAAACAAAACATTTTCCTGGAAGTCTTCCTTTTCCTAAAACATGTAAGACAGGAACCTGGGACAAACATACCTGCCCTCAAACACTATACCAGAGTTCTTGTCACAATATATATATATATATATATATATATATATATATATATACCGCAGACAATGTTGAAAAATAGTGGAGAACTCTGAAATTATGACATGTTTGCTGTAACAAAAGAAAAGTATATTATCACGCTACTCGGAGCAGCACACTAGGAAGGCCCCGTGGATCGCAGATTCCACAGGGAACATAGCTATAGGCATTCATCATTAGTTGGCTGTCATCACGTTTGCCCCGGGCCAGGCAATGGGACAGTTGCACAGCGCGATCACTCTTTTTCTGATTAAGTTAAATAATATTGTGGGAAAAAAGTTTGATTGACAAAACTGCTGGTTTCATGAACAAATTGTACTTTAGAAGAGAACACGTCACATGTTGTTGAATACATGTACAAGGTGTGCAGGGGGATGATTCTACACAATATACAACAGTGTGAAGCAATAGTGTGGCTTTAAATATATAAAGATGAATTTATGATATCTATGTTTCTAATGTCTATTGTAAACAACAAACTCATAAAAATTAGCATTTAAAATGTAAAGAGATATTTTTGTTGATGGTGCTCTAATGGGTTCATTGTACAAAGTGCTGAAAATAGGGTAGGGGGGTTTACCAGGAAAAATAATCTCTTTTGGGGGTATGCTTGTATTTCTATAAATGTTTACTAAAAGTAATAGTTTTTATTAATTTAAATTAAAAAGAAGGAAGAAAACAATTACACCAGGTGTGAGTATACAAAGACGTTCCTCACAAAATATGCCAAAAACTGACAAAAGTTATAACAAATAATAGAACAATTTAGAGATGAGCGGGTCCGGATCTTCGAGAACTGGACCCACCTGAACATATTGTTTCGATACCAGATCTGAGTCCGGCTCAGGTTTTCCCGCCTGACTCTGATCCCAAAACGAGGCAAAACATAATTCTCCCGCTGCTGGATCCTCCCAGGTTTTGGATTTTATAAAGGTTCCCAGTGATCGTGCCATCTTCACTCCGGCTGTGGAGCTTGTATTGAGCAGACATGTCCGTGCTGTGTCTGTCCAGGGGTGCTGTGTGGTCCATCAAGGATCTGGGACTGACTGCTGTGTCTGACCAGGGGTACTCTTTCCATTCATAAAGTGGCTGTTGTGTCCTCTGTGCGTCCAACAAGGGGTTCTGGCCCAGTGTAAAAAATAAAAATAAAAGCTAAAAATATAATAAAAAAAAAAAAAAAGTGTACAATACTATTATTTTTCTGTGACACTGCCGGTCAGAGCACAGTGTCATATTATCATTATTGTGACACTGTAGGTGGTACCCCAACTGTAGGTGTTCCTTTCCCAGGGGTGCTTTGTCTGTCCCCAGGGGTACTTTGTCATCCATTAAGGAGCTGCTGTGTCCAACAAGGGGCTGCTGTGTCTGTCCAGGGGTGCTCTGTCAATCTTGGGGTGTTCTGTGGGTCCATCCAGAGGCTCTTCACCAGTGTAAAAAATAAAATAAAAGCTAAAATATAATTAAAAAAATAATAATATATTTGTTGCGCTATACCCCAGTGTACTATACTGTTATTTTTCTTGTGACACTGCTGGTCAGATGACAGTGTAATAATCATTCTGTACATGTATTGTGACACTGCAGGTCATACAGCAGCTTAAAACTCATACAGGTATTGTGAGGCTGTAGGCCAGACCGCAGTTTAATATTCATACAAGTATTGTAACGCTGTAGGCCGTACCCCAAATTTTTTACAAGCACTGTGACGCTGCAGGTCATACCACAGCTTAATATTCAGACACGTATTGTAACGCTGTAGGCAAAAGAAGGCACAAAAAAGTCACCTCTAGTGTGTGGAATTATTTTTACTCAAGTCCCGACAACATTTATCAAGCCATCTGTACCGTTTCTAGAGATAGGGACATTACCATCTAGGAACCTTCTCCCTGTTCCCTTATTCACAGCAAGTTCATGCATGTTGTTTATCAAAAACTGAAAAGAAAATCTGTACTATAACTAGCAACTCGGTATTAGTTTGGACCAGCACATGCCACACCCTTATCAACCTCCTCATTAATGATGGGAGGTAGTCCTGCCAAAAATTTGGTTTGCGGGGGCCAAAACAAACCAAGCACTTCAAGCACAAAGTGGCAATCCATGTCCCTGAAATGTTGGGTTTCTTAAACTGTGCATGTCCTTTTTTTTATATATAACATTATGGTGGGTGGGAAAGTGCAAAGACAATTCAATTCCATCTTGCTCCACTTTTCTTTTCATCATAGGCTGTATTTTTGAGGGTCGTTGGCAATGGTCTTTTTTTGAATAGACAAGCATTTTTATTGGCTATAGCTATCATATTGGCCCTCATTCCAAGTTGATCGCTCGCCGCTGTTTTTCGCAGCATAGCGATCATTCTAAAAACCGGCTGTTCTGCGCATGTGTATGGGTCACAAGGCACATGCGCCAAGTACTTTCACACAAAACGAAGCAATTTTACGCTTTTTAGTCGCTCTGCTGATCGGTGTGTGATTGACAGAAAGTGGGTGTTTCTGGGCGGAAACAGACCGTTTTCCGGGAGTATGCTAAAATACGCAGGCGTGTCAGGCTAAAACGAAAGGAGTGGCTGGGGAAACGGGGGAGTGGCTGGCCGAACGCAGGGCGTGTTTGTGACGTCAAATCAGGAACCAAACAGTCTGCAGTGATCGCAATCTAGGAGTAGGTCTGGAGCTACTTAGAAACTGCAGGGAAATATTTTCAAGCAATTCTGCTAATCTTTCGTTCGCACTTCTGCTAAGCTAAGATACACTCCCAGGGGGCGGCGGCTTAGCGTTTGCACTGCTGCTAAAAGCAGCTAGCGAGTGATCAACTCGGAATGAGGGCCATTGTACTGTACATTACTAATTTGCAACACATTAACAAAAATAACTGCTGTGCGTTTGTGCCGCTGCTCCAGCATTTGCTAAATATTTGTGAACAATATTGTGAGCTGTGAGGTGTCGAAATTTACTGAAAATTACTGGAAATTAATATTACTGATGTTAATAATACTGTAGGAACAAAAACACACTCAAATGATATGATCTTAGCTGTTTTTAGCAATTTTAAACAAAAATCCAAAACCGCAAGGATGGTTTTGGCAAAACCAAAACACGGGGGTCCGTGCACATCTCTAATATAAATACATTCTATACATATAAATAATAGTTTGATCCTGTGTTTAGGATGTTGTATACCTTTACAGCTGAAAATCTGTAAAGTGATGAAATATATTGTTTCTACTTTTTCATTCTTTTACCAGAATGAAGGGGTTTAAATTATTAATTTTTAGTATTTTATTCTGTATGCATTTATTTGTTTTATGACACTGTGCTTGTTTTATGCAATTCATATTTAGATTTATGCTGAATATTCGTTTACTACTGTTTTGCCTTGTAAGGAAATGTCCTTAGTATTAAACTTTATATACTTTTTTTTCTTTACATTTTAAAACATGAAAAAGCATATATTTATTTTTTATAGCAGTTTGGAATTCCTAGATGAGCCTTACACAAGCCACACCAGGCGCGTTGCAAGCAGTGTGTTATTATACAATGGAAATCCGTAGTACACGGCTTGAATTTAAAATGAAATGTGTATGCTTGTCTTTGTCTTGTATTTTCTCTTTTTAAAGCTGTACTGAAAAATCACTTTACCCTGGGCACCTAGCAGTGAGCCCTGGGAACTTCTCTGCGTGGCCATTATTCTGAGGCTTGAGCTGTTTGTCTTACTGCACTGGACAAGCACTGTGGCTTTAAGATGTTGCAGAGGAGGAGTATGAATGGGAGCACTAATCAGATTGTGGTTTGAGATGACCCTGCAACATCAAGATATTTAAGTGCTTACAAATTATTATGAAGTTGATGATGATGATGATGTTGAAAATTAAGAAGATGATGATGATGTGATAACAACTGTGTTTTTGTTCTGATACAAAAGCATTTTCATATTTTGGTATTACTCTTGGTTTTGCAAAAAAAAAAACCCTCAAGAGTTATGGTTTTGGTCATGCATTTCATTATATACAGTATCCAATCAAATGGTAATTTACAGTAAATGTTCAAATGGCAAACTCAGAACTATAATTTTTTCCCAATATTGTCCAAAGATTGCAGTGATTGAGTGACTGCACAATCACATAACAGTTGAACACTACTGGGCAGATTTATCAAACCTTCGTGAGAGATAAAGTGGATGGCAACCATCAGCTTATTATTGTAACTTAAACTGTGCTAAATAAATAAATACAAGCTGATTAATTAATATGTGCAACTTCTCCACTGACTCTCTCGAATGTTTGATGCATCTCCCCTAAGATATTATGTGATCTGTTTACTAAGCCTTGGGAAGATAAAGTACCAGCAGATAAAATATCATCCAATCAAAACCTAACTGCCATGTTACAGGATGTGTTTGAAAAATGTCAGGAGCTGGTTGGTTGGTACTTTATTGGTACTTTATCTCTCTGAACTTTATCTCTCTTCATGGCTTAGTAAATAGACCCCTATATCAACGAAACTTATTGGTGCAGCAGGGGCAGATAGAAAGGCAGCTTCATAAATTGATTAATTTCGAAGCCCAGAAGTCAAATGGATTGAGAAAGAACATTGATTTGAGAAGACAATTGAATAATGTATTTTAATTGTGGTTGATTGATAGATTTTGATTGATCTAAAAGCCCAGAAGTCAAATGGTGTGAAAATATGTTTGTCATGTGAAAACTAAACAAGATACAAGATGTGTGCTAGTAGTATTGAAAATTACGAAAAAGAATGTCTCTTGACAAAATAAGGAACAAAGTCTGGCTTGCCCAATAGTCAAATTGTTTAAGCAAGTTGGTTGATTTGAGAAGATGGATGATTGGTTGGTTTATTTTGATTAGGTAGTGATTAAATACTTAATTAAAATCAGATTTTTTGACATTTGATTACAATTATATTTGTCATTTGGCCTTTGACAAAGAAATAACACTAGAAGCTCCATTGGGGCAGGGAGCGCTATGAATGACTCAACATTCTCTGCATAATATGTGTACGCTATATGAATAACTGTTAAAAAAGAAAGAACACCCCAACCTCCTCCCCCTGTATGAATAAGTAATATTGTTCATTGCCTAAGAGGTGTTTGAGGACATCATGACGGTTGGAAACTAGTGATGAGCACCGGAAATTTTTCGGGTTTTGTGTTTTGGTTTTGGGTTCGGTTCAGCGGCCGTGTTTTGGGTTCGAACGCGTTTTGGCAAAACCTCACCGAATTTTTTTTGTCGGATTCGGGTGTGTTTTGGATTCGGGTGTTTTTTTCAAAAAACCCTAAAAAACAGCTTAAATCATAGAATTTGGGGGTCATTTTGATCCCAAAGTATTATTAACCTCAAAAACCATAATTTCCACTCATTTTCAGTCTATTCTGAATACCTCACACCTCACACCTCACCTTATTTTTAGTCCTAAAATTTGCACCGAGGTCGCTGGATGACTAAGCTAAGCGACCCTAGTGGCCGACACAAACACCTGGCCCATCTAGGAGTGGCACTGCAGTGTCACGCAGGATGTCCCTTCCAAAAAACCCTCCCCAAACAGCACATGACGCAAAGAAAAAAAGAGGCGCAATGAGGTAGCTGTGTGAGTAAGATAAGCGACCCTAGTGGCCGACACAAACACCGGGCCCATCTAGGAGTGGCACTGCAGTGGCACGCAGGATGGCCCTTCCAAAAAACCCTCCCCAAACAGCACATGATGCAAAGAAAAAAAGAGGCGCAATGAGGTAGCTGTGTGAGTAAGCTAAGCGACCCTAGTGGCCGACACAAACACCGGGCCCATCTAGGAGTGGCACTGCAGTGTCACGCAGGATGTCCCTTCCAAAAAACCCTCCCCAAACAGCACATGACGCAAAGAAAAAAAGAGGCGCAATGAGGTAGCTGTGTGAGTAAGATAAGCGACCCTAGTGGCCGACACAAACACCGGGCCCATCTAGGAGTGGCACTGCAGTGGCACGCAGGATGGCCCTTCCAAAAAACCCTCCCCAAACAGCACATGACGCAAAGAAAAAAAGAGGCGCAATGAGGTAGCTGTGTGAGTAAGCTAAGCGACCCTAGTGGCCGACACAAACACCGGGCCCATCTAGGAGTGGCACTGCAGTGGCACGCAGGATGGCCCTTCCAAAAAACCCTCCCCAAACAGCACATGACGCAAAGAAAAAAAGGCGCAATGAGGTAGCTGTGTGAGTAAGCTAAGCGACCCTAGTGGCCGACACAAACACCGGGCCCATCTAGGAGTGGCACGCAGGATGGCCCTTCCAAAAAACCCTCCCCAAACAGCACATGACGCAAAGAAAAAAAGAGGCGCAATGAGGTAGCTGTGTGAGTAAGATAAGCGACCCTAGTGGCCGACACAAACACCGGGCCCATCTAGGAGTGGCACTGCAGTGGCACGCAGGATGGCCCTTCCAAAAAACCCTCCCCAAACAGCACATGACGCAAAAAATTAAATTAAGAAAAATTAATTAATTAATTAAATTAAGAAAAATTAAAGAAAAAAGAGGTGCAAGATGGAATTGTCCTTGGGCCCTCCCACCCACCCTTATGTTGTATAAACAGGACATGCACACTTTAACCAACCCATCATTTCAGTGACAGGGTCTGCCACACGACTGTGACTGAAATGACGGGTTGGTTTGGACCCCCACCAAAAAAGAAGCAATTAATCGCTCCTTGCACAAACTGGCTCTACAGAGGCACGATCTCCACCTCATCATCATCCTCCGATATATCACCGTGTACATCCCCCTCCTCAAAGATTATCAATTCGTCCCCACTGGAATCCACCATCTCAGCTCCCTGTGTACTTTGTGGAGGCAATTGCTGCTGGTCAATGTCTCCACGGAGGAATTGATTATAATTTATTTTAATGAACATCATCTTCTCCACATTTTCTGGATGTAACCTCGTACGCCGATTGCTGACAAGGTGAGCGGCGGCACTAAACACTCTTTCGGAGTACACACTTGTGGGAGGGCAACTTAGGTAGAATAAAGCCAGTTTGTGCAAGGGCCTCCAAATTGCCTCTTTTTCCTGCCAGTATAAGTACGGACTGTGTGACGTGCCTACTTGGATGCGGTCACTCATATAATCCTCCACCATTCTTTCAATGGTGAGAGAATCATATGCAGTGACAGTAGACGACATGTCCGTAATCATTGTCAGGTCCTTCAGTCCGGACCAGATGTCAGCATCAGCAGTCGCTCCAGACTGCCCTGCATCACCGCCAGCGGGTGGGCTCGGAATTCGGAGCCTTTTCCTCGCACCCCCAGTTGCGGGAGAATGTGAAGGAGGAGATGTTGACAGGTCGCGTTCCGCTTGACTTGACAATTTTGTCACCAGCAGGTCTTTGAACCCCAGCAGACTTGTGTCTGCCGGAAAGAGAGATCCAAGGTAGGCTTTAAATCTAGGATCGAGCACGGTGGCCAAAATGTAGTGCTCTGATTTCAACAGATTGACCACCCGTGAATCCTTGTTAAGCGAATTAAGGGCTCCATCCACAAGTCCCACATACCTAGCGGAATCGCTCCGTGTTAGCTCCTCCTTCAATGTCTCCAGCTTCTTCTGCAAAAGCCTGATGAGGGGAATGACCTGACTCAGGCTGGCAGTGTCTGAACTGACTTCACGTGTGGCAAGTTCAAAGGGCATCAGAACCTTGCACAATGTTGAAATCATTCTCCACTGCGCTTGAGACAGGTGCATTCCACCTCCTATATCGTGGTCAATTGCATAGGCTTGAATGGCCTTTTGCTGCTCCTCCAACCTCTGAAGCATATAGAGGGTTGAATTCCACCTCATTACCACTTCTTGCTTCAGATGATGGCAGGGCAGGTTCAGTTGTTTTTGGTGGTGCTCCAGTCTTCTGTACGTGGTGCCTGTACGCCGAAAGTGTCCCGCAATTCTTCTGGCCACCGACAGCATCTCTTGCACGCCCCTGTCGTTTTTTAAAAAATTCTGCACCACCAAATTCAAGGTATGTGCAAAACATGGGACGTGCTGGAATTTGCCCATATTTAATGCACACACAATATTGCTGGCGTTGTCCGATGCCACAAATCCACAGGAGAGTCCAATTGGTGTAAGCCATTCCGCGATGATCTTCCTCAGTTGCCGTAAAAGGTTTTCAGCTGTGTGCGTATTCTGGAAAGCGGTGATACAAAGCGTAGCCTGCCTAGGAAAGAGTTGGCGTTTGCGAGATGCTGCTACTGGTGCCGCCGCTGCTGTTCTTGCGGCGGGAGTCCATACATCTACCCAGTGGGCTGTCACAGTCATATAGTCCTGACCCTGCCCTGCTCCACTTGTCCACATGTCCGTGGTTAAGTGGACATTGGGTACAACTGCATTTTTTAGGACACTGGTGAGTCTTTTTCTGACGTCCGTGTACATTCTCGGTATCGCCTGCCTAGAGAAGTGGAACCTAGATGGTATTTGGTAACGGGGGCACACTACCTCAAGAAATTGTCTAGTTCCCTGTGAACTAACGGAGGATACCGGACGCACGTCTAACACCAACATAGTTGTCAATGCCTCAGTTATCCGCTTTGCAGCAGGATGACTGCTGTGATATTTCATCTTCCTCGCAAAGGACTGTTGGACAGTCAATTGCTTACTGGAAGTAGTACAAGTGGGCTTACGACTTCCCCTCTGGGATGACCATCGACTCCCAGCAGCAACAACAGCAGCGCCAGCAGCAGTAGGCGTTACACGCAAGGATGCATCGGAGGAATCCCAGGCAGGAGAGGAATCGTCAGAATTGCCAGTGACATGGCCTGCAGGACTATTGGCATTCCTGGGTAAGGAGGAAATTGACACTGAGGGAGTTGGTGGGGTGGTTTGCGTGAGCTTGGTTACAAGAGGAAGGGATTTACTGGTCAGTGGACTGCTTCCGCTGTCACCCAAAGTTTTTGAACTTGTCACTGACCTATTATGAATGCGCTGCAGGTGACTTATAAGGGAGGATGTTCCGAGGTGGTTAACGTCCTTACCCCTACTTATTACAGCTTGACAAAGGCAACACACGGCTTGACAAATGTTGTCCGCATTTCTGGTGAAATACTTCCACACCGAAGAGCTGATTTTTTTGGTATTTTGACCAGGCATGTCAATGGCCCTATTCCTCCCACGGACAACAGGTGTCTCCCCGGGTGCCTGACTTAAACAAACCACCTCACCATCAGAATCCTCCTGGTCAATTTCCTCCCCAGCGCCAGCAACACCCATATCCTCCTCATCCTGGTGTACTTCAACACTGACATCTTCAATCTGACTATCAGGAACTGGACTGCGGGTGCTCCTTCCAGCACTTGCAGGGGGCGTGCAAATGGTGGAAGGCGCATGCTCTTCACGTCCAGTGTTTGGAAGGTCAGGCATCGCAACCGACACAATTGGAGTCGGACTCTCCTTGTGGATTTGGGATTTCGAAGAACGCACAGTTCTTTGCGGTGCTTTTGCCAGCTTGAGTCTTTTCATTTTTCTAGCGAGAGGCTGAGTGCTTCCATCCTCATGTGAAGCTGAACCACTAGCCATGAACATAGGCCAGGGCCTCAGCCGTTCCTTGCCACTCCGTGTGGTAAATGGCATATTGGCAAGTTTACGCTTCTCCTCCGACAATTTGATTTTAGATTTTGGAGTCCTTTTTTTACTGATATTTGGTGTTTTGGATTTTACATGCTCTGTACTATGACATTGGGCATCGGCCTTGGCAGACGACGTTGCTGGCATTTCATCGTCTCGGCCATGACTAGTGGCAGCAGCTTCAGCACGAGGTGGAAGTGGATCTTGATCTTTCCCTAATTTTGGAACCTCAACATTTTTGTTCTCCATATTTTAATAGGCACAACTAAAAGGCACCTCAGGTAAACAATGGAGATGGATGGATACTAGTATACTTATGGATGGACTGCCGAGTGCCGACACAGAGGTAGCTACAGCCGTGGACTACCGTACTGTGTCTGCTGCTAATATAGACTGGATGATAATGAGATGAAATCAGTATAATATCACTAGTACTGCAGCCGGACAGGTATGTATATTTATTATGTAATGACTGATGACGGACCTGCTGGACACTGTCAGCTCAGCAGCACCGCAGACTGCTACAGTAAGCTACTATCCTATAGTAGTATGTACAAAGAAGAAAGAAAGAAAAAAAACCACGGGGAGGTGATATACAATTATGGATGGACTGCCGAGTGCCGACACAGAGGTAGCTACAGCCGTGGACTAACGTACTGTGTCTGCTGCTAATATAGACTGGATGATAATGAGATGAAATCAATATATATGTATATATAATATCACTAGTACTGCAGCCGGACAGGTATATATATTTATTATGTAATGACTGATGACGGACCTGCTGGACACTGTCAGCTCAGCAGCACCGCAGACTGCTACAGTAAGCTACTATACTATAGTAGTATGTACAAAGAAGAAAGAAAAAAAAAAAACCACGGGGAGGTGGTATACAATTATGGATGGACTGCCGAGTGCCGACACAGAGGTAGCTACAGCCGTGGACTAACGTACTGTGTCTGCTGCTAATATAGACTGGATGATAATGAGATGAAATCAATATATATGTATATATAATATCACTAGTACTGCAGCCGGACAGGTATATATATTTATTATGTAATGACTGATGACGGACCTGCTGGACACTGTCAGCTCAGCAGCACCGCAGACTGCTACAGTAAGCTACTATACTATAGTAGTATGTACAAAGAAGAAAGAAAAAAAAAAACCACGGGGAGGTGGTATACAATTATGGATGGACTGCCGAGTGCCGACACAGAGGTAGCTACAGCCGTGGACTAACGTACTGTTTCTGCTGCTAATATAGACTGGATGATAATGAGATGAAATCAATATATATGTATATATAGTATCACTAGTACTGCAGCCGGACAGGTATATATATTTATTATGTAATGACTGATGACGGACCTGCTGGACACTGTCAGCTCAGCAGCACCGCAGACTGCTACAGTAAGCTACTATACTATAGTAGTATGTACAAAGAAGAAAGAAAAAAAAAAACCACGGGGAGGTGGTATACAATTATGGATGGACTGCCGAGTGCCGACACAGAGGTAGCTACAGCCGTGGACTAACGTACTGTGTCTGCTGCTAATATAGACTGGATGATAATGAGATGAAATCAATATAATATCACTAGTACTGCAGCCGGACAGGTATGTATATTTATTATGTAATGACTGATGACGGACCTGCTGGACACTGTCAGCTCAGCAGCACCGCAGACTGCTACAGTAAGCTACTATCCTATAGTAGTATGTACAAAGAAGAAAGAACAAAAAAAACCACGGGGAGGTGGTATACAATTATGGATGGACTGCCGAGTGCCGACACAGAGGTAGCTACAGCCGTGGACTAACGTACTGTGTCTGCTGCTAATATAGACTGGATGATAATGAGATGAAATCAATATATATGTATATATAGTATCACTAGTACTGCAGCCGGACAGGTATATATATTTATTATGTAATGACTGATGACGGACCTGCTGGACACTGTCAGCTCAGCAGCACCGCAGACTGCTACAGTAAGCTACTATACTATAGTAGTATGTACAAAGAAGAAAAAAAAAAAAAAAACACGGGGAGGTGGTATACAATTATGGATGGACTGCCGAGTGCCGACACAGAGGTATCTACAGCCGTGGACTAACGTACTGTGTCTGCTGCTAATATAGACTGGATGATAATGAGATGAAATCAATATATATGTATATATAGTATCACTAGTACTGCAGCCGGACAGGTATATATATTTATTATGTAATGACTGATGACGGACCTGCTGGATACTGTCAGCTCAGCAGCACCGCAGACTGCTACAGTAAGCTACTATACTATAGTAGTATGTACAAAGAAGAAAGAAAAAAAAAACCACGGGGAGGTGGTATACAATTATGGATGGACTGCCGAGTGCCGACACAGAGGTAGCTACAGCCGTGGACTAACGTACTGTGTCTGCTGCTAATATAGACTGGATGATAATGAGATGAAATCAATATATATGTATATATAGTATCACTAGTACTGCAGCCGGACAGGTATATATATTTATTATGTAATGACTGATGACGGACCTGCTGGACACTGTCTGCTCTGCAGCACCGCAGACTGCTACAGTAAGCTACTATACTATAGTAGTATGTACAAAGAAGAAAGAAAAAAAAAAAACACAGGGAGGTGGTATACAATTATGGATGGACTGCCGAGTGCCGACACAGAGGTAGCTACAGCCGTGGCCTAACGTACTGTGTCTGCTGCTAATAAAGACTGGATGATAATGAGATGAAATCAATATATATGTATATATAGTATCACTAGTACTGCAGCCGGACAGGTATATATATTTATTATGTAATGACTGATGACGGACCTGCTGGACACTGTCAGCTCAGCAGCACCGCAGACTGCTACAGTAAGCTACTATACTATAGTAGTATGTACAAAGAAGAAAGAAAAAAAAAAAACCACGGTGAGGTGGTATACAATTATGGATGGACTGCCGAGTGCCGACACAGAGGTAGCTACAGCCGTGGACTAACGTACTGTGTCTGCTGCTAATATAGACTGGATGATAATGAGATGAAATCAATATAATATCACTAGTACTGCAGCCGGACAAGTATGTATATTTTTTTTTTTTATAAATCTGTTTATTTTGATTTTCATAGAGTATAAGGTCAAACAGGAACAAATCGGTAGCATTTGATGAAGTAAACAATTATATCATGTAGGTAGGTACATCAAACTGTATCGAAAAGAAAACATACAATCTTATCTGAGCATGGGAATAAAATTAGTGAAAAAGGCATATGTTCCCGTGTTTCAGGTATGCACTATTTGTACCATAAAACCCTCAGGAAGATGTTCCTTAAAGCTAACCATTAAAACATCATTCAAAAATCAATTTGTTTTCACATGAAGATGAGAAAAAAGTACAGAGAGAGAAGAAAGAAGATGGGGTAGGGAAATACATTAGGGTAAATGGGGAAGGAGGGAAAGATGCTCCTGACAATTGAATCGAGGAAAAATAGCAGTGAATATTAGAGATGAGCGGGTTCGGTTTCTTTGAATCCGAACCCGCACGAACTTCACTTTTTTTTTCACGGGTCCGAGCGACTCGGATCTTCCCGCCTTGCTCGGTTAACCCGAGCGCGCCCGAACGTCATCATGACGCTGTCGGGTTCTCGCGAGACTCGGATTCTATATAAGGAGCCGCGCGTCGCCGCCATTTTCACACGTGCATTGAGATTGATAGGGAGAGGACGTGGCTGGCGTCCTCTCCATTTAGATTAGATTTAGAAGAGAGAGAGAGAGAGAGATTGCTGTGATACTGTAGATTAGAAGAGAGTGCAGACAGAGTTTAGTGACTGACGACCACAGTGACCAGTGACCACCAGAGACAGTGCAGTTGTTTGTTTTATTTAATATATCCGTTCTCTGCCTGAAAAAAACGATACACAGTCACACAGTGACTCAGTCTGTGTGCACTGCTCAGCCCAGTGTGCTGCACATCAATGTATTGTATATAAAGCTTATAATTGTGGGGGAGACTGGGGAGCACTGCAGGTTGTTATAGCAGGAGCCAGGAGTACATGATAAATAATATTATATTAAAATTAAACAGTGCACACTTTTGCTGCAGGAGTGCCACTGCCAGTGTGACTAGTGGTGACCAGTGACCACCAGAGACAGTGCAGTTGTTTGTTTTATTTAATATATCCGTTCTCTGCCTGAAAAAAACGATACACAGTCACACAGTGACTCAGTCTGTGTGCACTGCTCAGCCCAGTGTGCTGCACATCAATGTATTGTATATAAAGCTTATAATTGTGGGGGAGACTGGGGAGCACTGCAGGTTGTTATAGCAGGAGCCAGGAGTACATGATAAATAATATTATATTAAAATTAAACAGTGCACACTTTTGCTGCAGGAGTGCCACTGCCAGTGTGACTAGTGGTGACCAGTGCCTGACCACCAGTATATTAGTAGTATTGTATACTATCTCTTTATCAACCAGTCTATATTAGCAGCAGACACAGTACAGTGCGGTAGTTCACGGCTGTGGCTACCTCTGTGTCGGCACTCGGCAGGCAGTCCGTCCATCCATAATTGTATTATAATATATACCACCTAACCGTGGTTTTTTTTTTCATTCTTTATACCGTCGTCATACTAGTTGTTACGAGTATACTACTATCTCTTTATCAACCAGTGTACAGTGCGGTAGTTCACGGCTGTGGCTACCTCTGTGTCGGCACTCGGCAGGCAGTCCGTCCAACCATAATTGTATTATATACCACCTAACCGTGGTTTTTTTTTCATTCTTTATACCGTCGTCATACTAGTTGTTACGAGTATACTACTATCTCTTTATCAACCAGTGTACAGTGCGGTAGTTCACGGCTGTGGCTACCTCTGTGTCGGCACTCGGCAGGCAGTCCGTCCATCCATAATTGTATTATAATATATACCACCTAACCGTGTTTTTTTTTTCATTCATTATACCGTCGTCATACTAGTTGTTACGAGTATACTACTATCTCTTTATCAACCAGTGTACAGTGCGGTAGTTCACGGCTGTGGCTACCTCTGTGTCGGCACTCGGCAGGCAGTCCGTCCAACCATAATTGTATTATAATATATACCACCTAACCGTGGTTTTTTTTTCATTCTTTATACCGTCGTCATACTAGTTGTTACGAGTATACTACTATCTCTTTATCAACCAGTGTACAGTGCGGTAGTTCACGGCTGTGGCTACCTCTGTGTCGGCACTCGGCAGGCAGTCCGTCCAACCATAATTGTATTATATACCACCTAACCGTGGTTTTTTTTTCATTCTTTATACCGTCGTCATACTAGTTGTTACGAGTATACTACTATCTCTTTATCAACCAGTGTGCAGTGCGGTAGTTCACGGCTGTGGCTACCTCTGTGTCGGCACTCGGCAGGCAGTCCGTCCAACCATAATTGTATTATAATATATACCACCTAACCGTGGTTTTTTTTTTCATTCTTTATACCGTCGTCATACTAGTTGTAACGAGTATACTACTATCTCTTTATCAACCAGTGTACAGTGCGGTAGTTCACGGCTGTGGCTACCTCTGTGTCGGCACTCGGCAGGCAGTCCGTCCATCCATAATTGTATTATAATATATACCACCTAACCGTGGTTTTTTTTTCATTCTTTATACCGTCGTCATACTAGTTGTTACGAGTATACTACTATCTCTTTATCAACCAGTGTACAGTGCGGTAGTTCACGGCTGTGGCTACCTCTGTGTCGGCACTCGGCAGGCAGTCCGTCCAACCATAATTGTATTATAATATATACCACCTAACCGTGGTTTTTTTTTCATTCTTTATACCGTCGTCATACTAGTTGTTACGAGTATACTACTATCTCTTTATCAACCAGTGTACAGTGCGGTAGTTCACGGCTGTGGCTACCTCTGTGTCGGCACTCGGCAGGCAGTCCGTCCAACCATAATTGTATTATAATATATACCACCTAACCGTGGTTTTTTTTTCATTCTTTATACCGTCGTCATACTAGTTGTTACGAGTATACTACTATCTCTTTATCAACCAGTGTACAGTGCGGTAGTTCACGGCTGTGGCTACCTCTGTGTCGGCACTCGGCAGGCAGTCCGTCCATCCATAATTGTATAATATACCACCTAACCGTGGTTTTTTTATACCACCTAACCGTGGCAGTCCGTCCATAATTGTATACTAGTATCCAATCCATCCATCTCCATTGTTTACCTGAGGTGCCTTTTAGTTCTGCCTATAAAATATGGAGAACAAAAAAGTTGAGGTTCCAAAATTAGGGAAAGATCAAGATCCACTTCCACCTCGTGCTGAAGCTGCTGCCACTAGTCATGGCCGAGACGATGAAATGCCAGCAACGTCGTCTGCCAAGGCCGATGCCCAATGTCATAGTACAGAGCATGTCAAATCCAAAACACCAAATATCAGAAAAAAAAGGACTCCAAAACCTAAAATAAAATTGTCGGAGGAGAAGCGTAAACTTGCCAATATGCCATTTACCACACGGAGTGGCAAGGAACGGCTGAGGCCCTGGCCTATGTTCATGGCTAGTGGTTCAGCTTCACATGAGGATGGAAGCACTCAGCCTCTCGCTAGAAAACTGAAAAGACTCAAGCTGGCAAAAGCACCGCAAAGAACTGTGCGTTCTTTGAAATCCCAAATCCACAAGGAGAGTCCAATTGTGTCGGTTGCGATGCCTGACCTTCCCAACACTGGACGTGAAGAGCATGCGCCTTCCACCATTTGCACGCCCCCTGCAAGTGCTGGAAGGAGCACCCGCAGTCCAGTTCCTGATAGTCAGATTGAAGATGTCAGTGTTGAAGTACACCAGGATGAGGAGGATATGGGTGTTGCTGGCGCTGGGGAGGAAATTGACCAGGAGGATTCTGATGGTGAGGTGGTTTGTTTAAGTCAGGCACCCGGGGAGACACCTGTTGTCCGTGGGAGGAATATGGCCGTTGACATGCCAGGTGAAAATACCAAAAAAATCAGCTCTTCGGTGTGGAGGTATTTCACCAGAAATGCGGACAACAGGTGTCAAGCCGTGTGTTCCCTTTGTCAAGCTGTAATAAGTAGGGGTAAGGACGTTAACCACCTCGGAACATCCTCCCTTATACGTCACCTGCAGCGCATTCATAATAAGTCAGTGACAAGTTCAAAAACTTTGGGTGACAGCGGAAGCAGTCCACTGACCAGTAAATCCCTTCCTCTTGTAACCAAGCTCACGCAAACCACCCCACCAACTCCCTCAGTGTCAATTTCCTCCTTCCCCAGGAATGCCAATAGTCCTGCAGGCCATGTCACTGGCAAGTCTGACGAGTCCTCTCCTGCCTGGGATTCCTCCGATGCATCCTTGCGTGTAACGCCTACTGCTGCTGGCGCTGCTGTTGTTGCCGCTGGGAGTCGATGGTCATCCCAGAGGGGAAGTCGTAAGCCCACTTGTACTACTTCCAGTAAGCAATTGACTGTTCAACAGTCCTTTGCGAGGAAGATGAAATATCACAGCAGTCATCCTACTGCAAAGCGGATAACTGAGGCCTTGGCATCCTGGGTGGTGAGAAACGTGGTTCCGGTATCCATCATTACTGCAGAGCCAACTAGAGACTTGTTGGAGGTACTGTGTCCCCGGTACCAAATACCATCTAGGTTCCATTTCTCTAGGCAGGCGATACCGAAAATGTACACAGACCTCAGAAAAAGAGTCACCAGTGTCCTAAAAAATGCAGCTGTACCCAATGTCCACTTAACCACGGACATGTGGACAAGTGGAGCAGGGCAGGGTCAGGACTATATGACTGTGACAGCCCACTGGGTAGATGTATGGACTCCCGCCGCAAGAACAGCAGTGGCGGCACCAGTAGCAGCATCTCGCAAACGCCAACTCTTTCCTAGGCAGGCTACGCTTTGTATCACCGCTTTCCAGAATACGCACACAGCTGAAAACCTCTTACGGCAACTGAGGAAGATCATCGCGGAATGGCTTACCCCAATTGGACTCTCCTGTGGATTTGTGGCATCGGACAACGCCAGCAATATTGTGTGTGCATTAAATCTGGGCCAATTCCAGCACGTCCCATGTTTTGCACATACCTTGAATTTGGTGGTGCAGAATTTTTTAAAAAACGACAGGGGCGTGCAAGAGATGCTGTCGGTGGCCAGAAGAATTGCGGGACACTTTCGGCGTACAGGCACCACGTACAGAAAACTGGAGCACCACCAAAAACTACTGAACCTGCCCTGCCATCATCTGAAGCAAGAAGTGGTAACGAGGTGGAATTCAACCCTCTATATGCTTCAGAGGTTGGAGGAGCAGCAAAAGGCCATTCAAGCCTATACAATTGAGCACGATATAGTAGGTGGAATGCACCTGTCTCAAGTGCAGTGGAGAATGATTTCAACGTTGTGCAAGGTTCTGATGCCCTTTGAACTTGCCACACGTGAAGTCAGTTCAGACACTGCCAGCCTGAGTCAGGTCATTCCCCTCATCAGGCTTTTGCAGAAGAAGCTGGAGGCATTGAAGGAGGAGCTAACACGGAGCGATTCCGCTAGGCATGTGGGACTTGTGGATGCAGCCCTTAATTCGCTTGACAAGGATTCACGGGTGGTCAATCTGTTGAAATCAGAGCACTACATTTTGGCCACCGTGCTCGATCCTAGATTTAAAGCCTACCTTGGATCTCTCTTTCCGGCAGACACAGGTCTGCTGGGGTTGAAAGACCTGCTGGTGACAAAATTGTCAAGTCAAGCGGAACGCGACCTGTCAACATCTCCTCCTTCACATTCTCCCGCAACTGGGGGTGCGAGGAAAAGGCTCAGAATTCCGAGCCCACCCGCTGGCGGTGATGCAGGGCAGTCTGGAGCGACTGCTGATGCTGACATCTGGTCCGGACTGAAGGACCTGACAACGATTACGGACATGTCGTCTACTGTCACTGCATATGATTCTCTCAACATTGATAGAATGGTGGAGGATTATATGAGTGACCGCATCCAAGTAGGCACGTCACACAGTCCGTACTTATACTGGCAGGAAAAAGAGGCAATTTGGAGGCCCTTGCACAAACTGGCTTTATTCTACCTAAGTTGCCCTCCCACAAGTGTGTACTCCGAAAGAGTGTTTAGTGCCGCCGCTCACCTTGTCAGCAATCGGCGTACGAGGTTACATCCAGAAAATGTGGAGAAGATGATGTTCATTAAAATGAATTATAATCAATTCCTCCGCGGAGACATTGACCAGCAGCAATTGCCTCCACAAAGTACACAGGGAGCTGAGATGGTGGATTCCAGTGGGGACGAATTGATAATCTGTGAGGAGGGGGATGTACACGGTGATATATCGGAGGGTGAAGATGAGGTGGACATCTTGCCTCTGTAGAGCCAGTTTGTGCAAGGAGAGATTAATTGCTTCTTTTTTGGGGGGGGTCCAAACCAACCCGTCATATCAGTCACAGTCGTGTGGCAGACCCTGTCACTGAAATGATGGGTTGGTTAAAGTGTGCATGTCCTGTTTTGTTTATACAACATAAGGGTGGGTGGGAGGGCCCAAGGATAATTCCATCTTGCACCTCTTTTTTCTTTTCTTTTTCTTTGCATCATGTGCTGATTGGGGATGGTTTTTTGGAAGGGACATCCTGCGTGACACTGCAGTGCCACTCCTAGATGGGCCCGGTGTTTGTGTCGGCCACTAGGGTCGCTAATCTTACTCACACAGCTACCTCATTGCGCCTCTTTTTTTCTTTGCGTCATGTGCTGTTTGGGGAGGGTTTTTTGGAAGGGACATCCTGCGTGACACTGCAGTGCCACTCCTAGATGTGCCCGGTGTTTGTGTCGGCCACTAGGGTCGCTAATCTTACTCACACAGCTACCTCATTGCGCCTCTTTTTTTCTTTGCGTCATGTGCTGTTTGGGGAGGGTTTTTTGGAAGGGACATCCTGCGTGACACTGCAGTGCCACTCCTAGATGTGCCCGGTGTTTGTGTCGGCCACTAGGGTCGCTAATCTTACTCACACAGTCAGCTACCTCATTGCGCCTCTTTTTTTCTTTGCGTCATGTGCTGTTTGGGGAGGGTTTTTTGGAAGGGCCATCCTGCGTGACACTGCAGTGCCACTCCTAGATGGGCCCGGTGTTTGTGTCGGCCACTAGGGTCGCTAATCTTACTCACACAGCTACCTCATTGCGCCTCTTTTTTTCTTTGCGTCATGTGCTGTTTGGGGAGGGTTTTTTGGAAGGGACATCCTGCGTGACACTGCAGTGCCACTCCTAGATGGGCCCGGTGTTTGTGTCGGCCACTAGGGTCGCTTATCTTACTCACACAGCGACCTCGGTGCAAATTTTAGGACTAAAAATAATATTGTGAGGTGTGAGGTATTCAGAATAGACTGAAAATGAGTGTAAATTATGGTTTTTGAGGTTAATAATACTTTGGGATCAAAATGACCCCCAAATTCTATGATTTAAGCTGTTTTTTAGTGTTTTTGGAAAAAAACACCCGAATCCAAAACACACCCGAATCCGACAAAAATAATTCGGTGAGGTTTTGCCAAAACGCGTTCGAACCCAAAACACGGCCGCGGAACCGAACCCAAAACCAAAACACAAAACCCGAAAAATTTCAGGCGCTCATCTCTAGTGAATATATCAATCTCCTGGCAGGGTCTGGAGGAGGTCAACCCTAGGACTGAGTAGCCTAAACGGCATGGATGGTTATGAGGTAGATTCTTCTAATAGTTTCCTATGGAGAAACCATTCAGTTTGTTCAAAGACTTTAAATATCTGGGCTTGTGTGGACTGATCTCGTGACTCTATATAAAGACCCCACTTTTTGTAAAAAGTTTTAACCCCCACCTCTATATTGGCTTGGACCGATTTCCTATCATAGTATAGTATCTGTAGAAGTTTACCATGAACTTCCCCGAGTGTAGGGGGAGAGGGTGATAACCAGTGTGATAAAATAATTTTCTTTGAGACTGTTACCAAAATAGTGAGAAATGGTATAGTTCGCCGTTTCTCAGGTCCTAAATGCCATTCGGAGAAATTTGCACACAAACAAGATAGGGGTGTTGCTGTTACATGTATATTCAAAAGCTTATTAATGTAAGCCAGAAGTTTGTTCCAAAAACGTTTAATCCGACCACATTCCCAGAACATATGATAGAAGGAAGCCGTACGTATATGACATTTGGGACATTCCCCAGTTTCCGTGGGGTGAAACTTAGCATGTTGGCTCGGGGAAATATAGGCTCTCTGTAACGTACGGAGGTGGACCTCCTGTAAGTAAGGTGAGGCCAGGGCTTTCAAGCTAGAAACATAATGATCACTGAGTTGGTGATGGGCAGTCAGAGTAGGTATATCTTTACTCCATTGGTGAAGTAGTCTTTCCCATCTACAGTCTGTTGTGCTAGATGTCAGAATAGAGTATATTTGTCTAATGCGTGTCGGGCCTATTCTATGTGTTTTAAGCGAAAGCTGTAGTGGGTTAGTAGATAAGGGAGTTTCTTGTGAGGTAGTACTCCTGCGGGTAGCCAAGCCTAGATAGTGTCGTGTCTGTAGATACATGAAAAAATGAGAGTGGGATAGGCTATATTTCTCTTGGAGCGATGTGAAGGAGTACATGGATCCTCCCGGGTCAAATACTTTGGAAGAGTTTGAGAGTCCTTTCTCTTTCCAGAGTCGGTAATTTGAGTTAAGGAGGGACGGGGGGAAAGCTGGATTACCCCATAGCGGGATGCATATAGATTCCTCAGGATTGCATTTAAATTTCTTGTGTAAAGCGCGCCAGTTATAATAGATATCCCTAAAAAGGGGGTTAGCAAGGATGTGGGTCGGGATCAGTGAGGGTTTAGATAGGAGTAATGCCCCCGGGGAGTAAGGAGTGAATAGTGCCTCATCTAGAGCGGAGTCTGTATAGAGTTCCCTGTCAAACAGCCAGTCAGCAGCACATCTAAATAGGGATGCCATTGAGTAGGATGCGTAATCTGGAATACCAAATCCGCCTGCGGACTTGGTTGCCATCAGTTTATCCAAAGCAATGAACGCCTTCTTGCCTTTCCATAAAAACCTTGACATAATTTTCCGTAGATATTGAATATCATGTTTAGTAAGGCGGACTGGGAGCATCTGCATGAGGTAAAATATCTTTGGGAAAACAATACTTTGTAACACAGCTATTCTCCCTATCAAGGATAGAGGTAACAATTTCCAACCATCCAGTAGTGCGGTAATACGTGCAAGAACAGGGGTAAAATTTTCTTCATAAAGCCTGGAGAGGTTTGCTGGGATTTGAATCCCTAGGTATGTGATCTTAGTGAGGGCTATTTTGAATGAGAGATCTGGGAGTAGTGTGGAAATAGTACGTGAGGAGGGACCTAATGGTAAAAATTCTGATTTGGCCACATTGACCCTATACCCCGCCCTAACTCCGAATGCCTGTATCATTCCAAGGATCTCTGGGATAGAGGTCGATGGATCTGAAACAAATAGTAGCATATCATCGGCAAGAGGGCAAGGCGAAGGTCAATATCTCCTATTTGAATTCCTTTAATTACACTCGATTGGCGTAGGGCAATCGCCACGGGTTCTAATGCTACTGCAAACAGTAAGGGTGACAGTGGGCACCCCTGCCTGGTACCTCTCTGAATCTCAAAGGGAGAAGAGAGAACTCCATTGCAGGATATCTGTGTTTGTGGGGCCGTGTAGAGAAGTTTTAGAAGATTTACAAAATCTACTGGGAAGCCAAATTGTAGGAGTGTGGAAAAAAGATGATCCCAGTTCACCATATCAAACGCTTTTTCCACGTCGAGTGATAGAATAACTGGAAGGGAGGAAGGGGTATTTGAAGAGGAGGAGGAGACATAAATGGCAGAAAGAACTCTCCTTACATTGATCTCCGAGTGTCTGCCCCAAATAAACCCAGTTTGATCTTTATGTATGATATGAGGGAGTAATAATTTAATCCGGTTAGCTAAGATTTTAGTAAGTAGTTTGTAATCAAGATTTAAGAGTGAAATTGGGCGATATGACCCTGGTTGGGATAAGTCTCTACCAGGTTTAGGGAGGACTTTGAGGATGGCAGTGTTAAAGTGTTTAGGAAGAGTATCAGAAGACAGAATCGCATTGAGGACGGACACCAGTGTGTCCCCTATTCGGGGTAAAAGAATTTTATAAAAGTCGGCACTAAAGCCATCAGGGCCCGGTGCCTTATCTCTGCCAAACTGTCCAATGACACTCCGGACTTCTTCCAAGGAGATGGGCGCCAGCAATGGTGATGTCATGGAAGCCTGAAGCTGGGGAGCAGGAAGGTTATCCCAAAAGTTCTTGGGCCATTGTGACTGGGTGGGAGGAGTAGAAGGGGTGGAGTTTGAGGAAGAGGAATATAGATCCTCGTAAAATGTTTTCAGAACATCAGAAATCTCCTGATTATTAGTAGTTAATGTGCCAGCAGGGGTATACAAAGGGTGAGTGACCATGGGAGGGCGGGAGCCCATGAGGAGTGTCGTCAGCAATTTGCCCGTTTTATTACCAAATTTGTAGAACCGATAGTTCACCGAGAATGAATACCTATTACCCATGGAGGACATGAATTCATCAAAGTAGGCTTTGGCTTCGATGTATATAAGGCGATTTTGAGGGGTCGGAAAGGATTTGTATTGCTGATAGGCTGTCGACAAGGGTCTCTGGAACTCCAAATATTGAGAGGCATATTTTTTATTGGTAGCTGAGACATAGGATATAATGTCTCCCCGGAGAACTGATTTTGCAGTCATCCAAAATAGAATTGGATTTTCCTCTAAATGTGACGCGTTGTTAGTTTTAAAGGCCTCCCAAGAGGATTACAACCTTTGCTGGAATTTCAGGGAGTGAGCGAGATAGGAGGGGAATCTCCACAATCTGGGAGAGTGCGGTATGTCTGGGAAGTGGAGCGTTGCAGTGACTAGGGCATGGTCCGATAAGGAGATTGTCTCAATTTGTGAATCTGATACGTTCGGTAGTAGAGCATGGGACAGTAAAATATAGTCTATCCTAGATAGCGTGTGATGGGCCGCTGAGAGACATGTGTATTCCTTCTCTGTGGGATGTAAAACTCTCCAGATATCTACCGTCTGTAGGCTGTCGGCTAATAGAGGGACCCCGAGTTTGGGTAGTGAAAGAGGTTTTGTTGGTGTGTGGGATCGGTCCAAATAGGGGGAAGAGATAAGGTTCAAATCGCCACAGAGTATTAAGGGGTCTGTGAGAAGGGGGGTTAGTTTGGCGAGTAAAGACTGAAAGAAATTTTTGGAACAAATGTTGGGTGCATATACGTTACATAGTGTGTAAACTCTACCATTAAGCTTAACAGACAATATCACATAACGACCTTCAGGATCAGTGACTGTGGTCAGGATTTCAGTGGTCACAGAACGTTTCGCCAATATGACAACCCCTCTGGCTTTGGAATTGTAAGAGCTGAAACCTAACACCCGCCAGTTCAGGGCATTCAATTTTGCCGTTTCCTCTGGAGTTAGGTGCGTTTCTTGTAGGAATGCCATGTCTATGTGCTGTTTACCTAAATATAGGAGTATTTTCCGTCTCTTTGCTGGGGAGTTAAAGCCCCCGACATTCCAAGATCCCACTATCAGGTTAGGCATAATTCAGAGGAAAGGGCAAAACAGAGGACCTGTAAACCATTCACATAAGGGGAATGAGCATCATCACCTGCCTGAGGACGGGGGGTGGGAAGGAGGGTGGAGGGAAGAGACAAAACAGGTGGGGAAAAGAGGAGATAGAAATAGAAAGTAGTATTATATAACAGGCCATACAATTGAAAAGAGGATTCTGTGATAAATAGCCAATATTTCTGTGACCAGTGACCTCCGGTCAACGAGCATGGGCGACTACTAGTGGTGGCAATCTCGAACCCCGGCATTAAGCGGTGTGTACCAGCAGGAAAGGAGGAGCCCCTCCCCACCGCGATATACATAAACAAATCCCACCCAGAGACCCCTAGTAACTGAGCTATATAACCAAATGCTCCAAGAAGCAATATAATATTGTGATATAATATATGCAATATGCAGTGAGCGGTATATAGTATACAACCTGTGGCTAATGTAGTGGAGACGGCTGTATAACATGAAAATGCAGCATAATGGGATATGTCCCGACCAACATAGCGCTTTTTCAATTTGTATCTGTAAAGTATGCGCTTAGGTTAGAATATTTCAAAAGAAAAAAGCAGAGAATCGGTCAAAACAACATCTAAGAGCAGTTAAAGTAATTGTGGAGTAGCGATAGCCACCATAGTGCCTGTGAGTCATTGTTGCTCTAACAAAATAGATCAAGGCAGTCTATGCCTAATGAGCTACTAAACTGCAGGTGAACATTCAGCAGGAAATGATCAATTTGTCGCTGAAGGGAGATCAGAAATGTCCGCGCTGTCTTCTCTGGATATATTACGGAGGTAGGCCGCTGCGTCAGCAGGTGTTAAGAAATCTTTGTGGGAGGTACCTTCGTAAATGCGCAGGCGAGCGGGATATAACAGGCCAAACTTGCGGCCCTCTGAGACAAGTTGAGTGCAAATAGGGGAAAAAGCTTTGCGGGCCCGGGTCAGTTCCACTGAATAGTCCTGGAATATGAAGAGCTTGTTACCCTCCCACTGGATATCCCTCATTTTGCGAGACGCGGACCAGAATGCTACTTTATGAAGGTAGTTCAGACAGCGGAACAGAGTTACACGTGGGCGCGGTTTATTGGGGGTGGGCATAGGACCCACACGGTGAATTCTTTCAATTACTAAATCATTGCATTCCCGTTCTATATTCAAAATTGCGGGAAGGGTGACTCGGGCAAAATGAGCCAGTGCCGTGCCTTTAAGTGATTCCGGCAGTCCCACAATTCTGATATTATTTCTTCTTGCGCGATTTTCCATATCATCTAATTTATTCCATATCTGATAGTTCTCTGTAGTTAGAGATTTCACAGAGTGGTGCAGCCCTTCTATGTCATGTGTGGCAGCATGCAGTTGAGATTCAGTGTGTGTGACCCTCTGCTGTAAGTGCTGCAGCTGTGTTGTTATATCACTGACAGCCTGTGAAAGCAGGGGGGCCATAGTGGCTTTTATTGCTGCCACAACGTCTCCATATGTTACCGGAGCCTCCGGATCTCTGCATACCTGTGAGCCTGCATATTCAGTCCCCTCCGCCGCGGCTTTCTTAGAGGCAGTAGAGGTGACTTCAGGTCCGGCGCCAGGCGCCATATTGCTTCCCGCGCGGCGCTTCTCCAGTCTCGTGGGTGCGCCAGCGGGGGCCTGTGTAGCCGCGGTTACGGGTGTCACGAAACGATCCATCGTGATCACGGGTCTCACCAGGGGTAATCTGGGCGGTGTGGAGGCTGTAGCAGCCTTGAAAAGGTTCAGTGCGGCGGGCTGTAGGACGGAGCTCCGGCGATGAGAGACTCACTCCATGGGTCCCGGAACCGGAAGTAGGTATGTATATTTATTATGTAATGACTGATGACCGACCTGCTGGACACTGTCAGCTCAGCAGCACCGCAGACTGCTACAGTAAGCTACTATCCTATAGTAGTATGTACAAAGAAGAAAGAAAAAAAAAAACCACGGGGAGGTGGTATACAATTATGGGCAGTACGGATGGTGTAATGGTTAGCATTACTGCCTCACAGCACTGAGGTCATGGGTTCAATTCCCACCATGGCCCTAACTGTGTGGAGTTTGTATATTCTCCCCGTACTTGCGTGGGTTTCCTCCGGGTGCTCCGGTTTCCTCCCACAATCCAAAAATATACTGGTAGGTTAATTGGCTCCCAACAAAATTAACCCTAGCATGAATGTGTCTGTGTGTACATGTGATAGGGAATATAGACTGTAAGCTCCACTGGGGCAGGGACTGATGTGAATGGCCAAATATTCTCTGTAAAGCGCTGCGGAATATGTGTGCGCTATATCAATAACTGGTAATAAATAAATAAAATGGATGGACTGCCGAGTGCCGACACAGAGGTAGCTACAGCCGTGGACTAACGTACTGTGTCTGCTGCTAATATAGACTGGATGATAATGAGATGAAATCAATATATATGTATATATAGTATCACTAGTACTGCAGCCGGACAGGTATATATATTTATTATGTAATGACTGATGACGGACCTGCTGGACACTGTCAGCTCAGCAGCACCGCAGACTGCTACAGTAAGCTACTATACTATAGTAGTATGTACAAAGAAGAAAGAAAAAAAAAAAACCACGGGGAGGTGGTATACAATTATGGATGGACTGCCGAGTGCCGACACAGAGGTAGCTACAGCCGTGGACTAACGTACTGTGTCTGCTGCTAATATAGACTGGATGATAATGAGATGAAATCAATATATATGTATATATAGTATCACTAGTACTGCAGCCGGACAGGTATATATATTTATTATGTAATGACTGATGACGGACCTGCTGGACACTGTCAGCTCCGCAGCACCGCAGACTGCTACAGTAAGCTACTATACTATAGTAGTATGTACAAAGAAGAAAGAAAAAAAAAAAACCACGGGGAGGTGGTATACAATTATGGATGGACTGCCGAGTGCCGACACAGAGGTAGCTACAGCCGTGGACTAACGTACTGTGTCTGCTGCTAATATAGACTGGATGATAATGAGATGAAATCAATATAATATCACTAGTACTGCAGCCGGACAGGTATGTATATTTATTATGTAATGACTGATGACGGACCTGCTGGACACTGTCAGCTCAGCAGCACCGCAGACTGCTACAGTAAGCTACTATCCTATAGTAGTATGTACAAAGAAGAAAGAAAAAAACACGGGGAGGTGGTATACAATTATGGATGGACTGCCGAGTGCCGACACAGAGGTAGCTACAGCCGTGGACTAACGTACTGTGTCTGCTGCTAATATAGACTGGATGATAATGAGATGAAATCAATATATATGTATATATAGTATCACTAGTACTGCAGCCGGACAGGTATATATATTTATTATGTAATGACTGATGACGGACCTGCTGGACACTGTCAGCTCAGCAGCACTGCAGACTGCTACAGTAAGCTACTATACTATAGTAGTATGTACAAAGAAGAAAGAAAAAAAAAAACCACGGGGAGGTGGTATACAATTATGGATGGACTGCCGAGTGCCGACACAGAGGTAGCTACAGCCGTGGACTAACGTACTGTGTCTGCTGCTAATATAGACTGGATGATAATGAGATGAAATCAATATATATGTATATATAGTATCACTAGTACTGCAGCCGGACAGGTATATATATTTATTATGTAATGACTGATGATGGACCTGCTGGACACTGTCAGCTCCGCAGCACCGCAGACTGCTACAGTAAGCTACTATACTATAGTAGTATGTACAAAGAAGAAAGAAAAAAAAAAAACCACGGGGAGGTGGTATACAATTATGGATGGACTGCCGAGTGCCGACACAGAGGTAGCTACAGCCGTGGACTAACGTACTGTGTCTGCTGCTAATATAGACTGGATGATAATGAGATGAAATCAATATAATATCACTAGTACTGCAGCCGGACAGGTATGTATATTTATTATGTAATGACTGATGACGGACCTGCTGGACACTGTCAGCTCAGCAGCACCGCAGACTGCTACAGTAAGCTACTATCCTATAGTAGTATGTACAAAGAAGAAAGAAAAAAACACGGGGAGGTGGTATACAATTATGGATGGACTGCCGAGTGCCGACACAGAGGTAGCTACAGCCGTGGACTAACGTACTGTGTCTGCTGCTAATATAGACTGGATGATAATGAGATGAAATCAATATATATGTATATATAGTATCACTAGTACTGCAGCCGGACAGGTATATATATTTATTATGTAATGACTGATGACGGACCTGCTGGACACTGTCAGCTCAGCAGCACTGCAGACTGCTACAGTAAGCTACTATACTATAGTAGTATGTACAAAGAAGAAAGAAAAAAAAAAACCACGGGGAGGTGGTATACAATTATGGATGGACTGCCGAGTGCCGACACAGAGGTAGCTACAGCCGTGGACTAACGTACTGTGTCTGCTGCTAATATAGACTGGATGATAATGAGATGAAATCAATATATATGTATATATAATATCACTAGTACTGCAGCCGGACAGGTATATATATTTATTATGTAATGACTGATGACGGACCTGCTGGACACTGTCAGCTCAGCAGCACCGCAGACTGCTACAGTAAGCTACTATAGTAGTATGTATAAAGAAGAATGAAAAAAAAAAAAAACCACGGGTAGGTGGTATACAATATTATATATATATATATATATATATATACAATTATATATATATATATATATATATATATATATTAAACTGGTGGTGGTGATTGATTATTAAACTGGTGGTCAGGTCACTGGTCACACTATCAGCAACTTGCAAGTAGTACTCCTAAGCAGACAATCACAAAATATATTATACTGGTCTGGTGGTCAGTGTGGTCACAATGGCAGTGTGGCACTGACTCTGGCAGCAAAAGTGTGCACTGTACGTTATATGTACTCCTGAGTCCTGCTCTCAGACTCTAACTGCTCCCCACTGTCAGTGTCTCCCCCACAAGTCAGATAATTAATACAGTCACACTATCTAATCTATATCACTTCAGCAAGTAGTAGTAGTATAGTAGTACTCCTCCTAATAATGCTCCCCAAAATTACTACTACTGTGTCTCTCTCTACTGTCTCACTCTCTTCTCTAAACGGAGAGGACGCCAGCCACGTCCTCTCCCTATGAATCTCAATGCACGTGTGAAAATGGCGGCGACGCGCGGCTCCTTATATAGAATCCGAGTCTCGCGATAGAATCCGAGCCTCGCGAGAATCCGACAGCTGGATGATGACGTTCGGGCGCGCTCGGGTTAACCGAGCAAGGCGGGAAGATCCGAGTCGCTCGGACCCGTGTAAAAAAACATGAAGTTCGGGCGGGTTCGGTTTCCGAGGAACCGAACCCGCTCATCTCTATTGGAAACTATGGTATCCTGGAGATACAGAGTATGAGGGCATGTGTACAGTTAAATCATCAGCAGTCAAATCTAGGATTTTAGACTTTAATGTGCTTTTTCAGATTTTATTTCATTAGATTGGTTTAATTAGATTTGACTACATTTGATTAGATTTAATGACATTTGTCTACATTTCAGTACATTTGATATGGCACAGTATTTGAAATAATAGAAGATTATTCGCTACTTTGGGCAACTACTCCACTTTATTTCTCACTAAGATTCGATACATTTCCCCTACAGTGAGGAAATACCAAATTAGGCAACACCTACATTAAAAATGGAGTAACAATACTATTGGCTTCTTTCAGACAGAGGGAATAGTAGTTGCAAACAGAACAAAGTGCCCATTTAAATAGATGAATCTCTACACAAAAAGAAGCTGGTCAAAACCGATAACATAAACAATACTTCAAGAAGGAATGGTCTTTGGGACCTCCCTCCAACTCCTTACAATATATATTAAACATGATATGTGCATTTTCACAAACTAGGTACTTCCATGACAGGCTTTGCCTGGGTTGTGGCATGTATGTCTTCATTGAGACCCCACAAAAGAAAAACATTTACGTTTCTGTGGTTCTTGTTGGGTTATTAAGTTATATAATTTACAAATTGTTTTTAATATTTTGGTCTCATTAGTGATCTTCATCTATTTTGACATTGACAATGTCATCAACTTTGTAGTCATCATTCTTCTTATCACTCATGTTAATCAGATCCTCATCACCCAATATTAGTGGATTCCAGATTTACAAATTCCATATACAATTAATGACTATGGTGTACATCTTCTCCCTGTTACAAATGTTGTAACAGGGAGACGATGCCTACTGTAGATGGTTAAGGACTTACTTTGACATCACTCTTTATCTTAACAATTTGCTTCTCATGGTCATTAAATGGCACAACTCTTGGAAGCCTTTTTTATGTAGAACAACATTATCATCAATATCTTGTTCAGTTATATTCATCATCATCATCATCATCATCATCATCGTTTGATGTACAATGATCCCCCTCATCCTGCTGTACATTATCAACTTCCACAGCAGCCATAATTGCTGTGTGTAACTCTAAATCATCAGTATTTCTACTTAACTCTACATTTTCAAATGGTTCAGAAATTTTGAATGGACGATGCTGTTAGAGTTTCAAACTCAAAAATGTCAGACTGACACATTACACTCTATTCAGTATTCCTCTTAAGCTTCATTGTCTTCTACAGGAACTGAAGTCACAGTTTTGTAGGTGACCTCTAGTGTCCGCAGGACCACTATTACCAACAAATGGAAGTGGGCAGAGCCTATCACTGCCACTGCGGGTAGTATATGGGATGTTAGAAATTTTACTTTATTTATTTATTTTTACAAATATCACCCATTCATCATTATCACTTCCCCTAATACTTAAATCAATAGCTATGTTTTATTTCTTAAAGAATGGCAAAATGTATTTGGATTTAAACTCTCATATGAGCATTTTTACTAGTATTGATTACATAAGTACTGTTACTCCTGTTATTGTTCATTTAAATTAAAAAAATCTGTTTTTTATTTTTTTATTTTATTATTTGTGATGTTCCTTTGCAGTGAAACAGCCACAGCACTCTATGAGGAAGTTGGCTGGTTCAATGAAACGCGTCAGCATCTCACACTTCATGGACTACAGTTTATTCTTAGCAGTACTCCATTTATTATCCAGCACTATCCCTCCCTCAGCAAGTCATCTCTACATTGGCTGCTATAATTCTATACAGAGCCACAGCTGCTCCACTGATTGGAAACTTTGTCTACTGGTGCTTTTTGGACTTACCACTTTACAGCTGCATCAAGAGAATACTCCATTCAGGCTCTGAGCTACATTCACCCTGCCTCCACCTACTGTACTTTGATGGGACACCAAGGATTTTTTGCACCTGCTTAACTATACTGGTTTTCCATGGAGAAGAGAGGGTAATGTAACTTTCCTCATTTCTTTAATTGACTTGAATTTGTACTATGAGGTCTTTTTAATGATTATTTCTCATACGTCCTAGAGGATGCTGGGGTCACTTCAAGAACTATGGGGTATAGACGGGATTCGCAGGAGACATGGGCACTTTAAGACTTTCAAAGGGGTGTGAACTGGCTCCTCCCTCTATGCCCCTCCTCCAGACTCCAGTTTAAAATCTGTGCCCAGTGAGAAAGGATGCACTCTGAGGAGCTCTACTGAGTTTCTCTGAAAAGACTTTATGTTAGGTTTTTAATTTTCAGGGAGAACTGCTGGCAACAGTCTCCCTGCTTCGTGGGACTTAGGGGAGAGAAGTCAGACCTACTTCTGTAAGTTTAAAGGCTCTGCTTCTTTGGCTACAAGACACCATTAGCTCCTGAGGGTCTGATCGCTAGGGACGCCTAGATGCTCATTCCCAGAGCCCACCGTCACACCCCTTGCAGAGCCAGAAGTCAGAAGACAGGTGAGTAGAAGAAGCCAGAAGACTTCAGTGACGGCTGCAGAGGTACCGCACAGCGGCCGCGCTGCGCGCCATGCTCCCATACTCAGCGGCACTACAGGGTGCAGGGCGCGGGGGGGCGCCCTGGGCAGCATATTAACCTCTAAAAAAGTGACTGGCAAAACGGGACAAGGTGCCAAACCTCTGTCCAAAACCCCCGCCAGTATAAAGATCTTGGAAAAATAGCGGGGCTGAAGCGCGCCATTCTGGGGGCGGGGCTTAGTCCTCACAGCTCAAATCAGTGCCATTTTCTCTTCACAGAAGCTGCAGAGACGCTGGTCCTTCCTCACACTGCTGTACAAGTAACAGGGTGCAAAACGGGGGGCACAGTGAATTTTGGTGCAATATAAGTTATTATAAAAGCGCTGCAGGTCTGGGACATTCTGTAACTGTGTCAGAACTGGGTTTAAGCACTGGGTTGTGAGCTGGCAAACACCCTCTGTGTCTCTCTGACAGGATTTATTGTGGGTCTGTCCCCTATATGCCCAGTGTGTCTGTGTGTGCTGCGTACACGTGTGTCGGCATGTCTGAGGCTCAAGGCTCTTTCCAGGAGGAGAAGATGTTAGGAACACAAACGGCTGTCGGAGTGACCCTGTTGGCACCGCCGACACCTGATTGGGTTAATGTTTTGAGTGCTCTTAATGCTAACGTGGCTCTGATAAATAAGAGATTGGATAAATCTGAGTCTCAGAACCAGGCTTGGAAGAAATCCTTAGAGGATGTGTTGTAACAAGTCAGACCCCCTCGGGGTCACAAAAACGTTAATTTACCCAGCTAGAAGACACGGATACCGACACGGACACTGACTCAAGTGTCGAATATAGTGATGCCAGATTAGATCCAAAATTGGCAAAGAGCATTCAGTACATGATTGTGGCTATAAAAGACGTGTTACATATCACTGAGGACCCTACTGTTCCCGATACTAGGGTCTGTATGTATAAAGGAAAGAAACCTGAGGTAACGTTTCCTCCCTCTCATGAACTGAACACGCTTTGTGAAAAGGTTTGGGAAAATCCTGACAAAAAGTTTCAGATTCCCAAAAGGATTCCAGTGGCATATACGTTTCCCTATGGGGATAGGGAAAAATGGGAGTCACCCCCCCATTGTGGAAAAAGCTCTATCACTGCCGTCCAAAAAGGTGGCTCTTCCGTCCCCTGACATGGCAGCCCTAAAGGATCCTGCGGATCGTAGGCAGGAAAATACATTGAAATCCATTTATATCACCACGGGTATGCTACTCAGACCAGCCATTGCGTCTGCATGGGTGAGTAGTGCTATCGAAAGATGGGCAGATAACTTGTCATCTGAAATAGATACCCTGGATAGGGATAGCATTCTTTTGACACTAGGTTATATCAGGGACGCTGCAGTCTACCTAAAGGAAGCTGCGAGGGATATTGGCCTCTTGGGATCAAGGGCCAATGCCATGGCAGTCTCAGCTAGGAGAGCATTGTGGATTCATCAATGGAATGCTGATGCTGACTCTAAGAAAGCTCTGTAGTCTCTACCATATAAAGGTGGTATATTGTTTGGTGATGGCCTCGCTGAGTTGGTATCTACGGCTACCGCGGGTAAGTCATCATTTTTACCTTATGTGCCTGCACCACAAAAGAAAGCACACCACTATCAGATACAGTCCTTTCAGCCCAATAAATACCGGCTACTGCCAAATCCACTGCATGACGCTGGGGCTCCTCTGCTGGAGTCCGCACCGGTGGGGGCACGTCTCAGGTTCTTCAGTCAGTTCAGGGCTTGTTCGGCCCTGGACCCATGGGTTTTAGAAATAGTGTCCCAGGGGTACGAACTGGAGTTTCAAGATGTTCCCCCTCGCCGATTTTTCAAATCGGCCTTACCAGCTTCTCCTCCGGACAGGGAGGTGGTATGCGCTGCAATACAAAAATTGTGTCTCAATCAAGTCATTGTCAGGCTTCCCCCGTCGCAACAGAGAGAAGGCTTTTATTCAAGCCTGTTCATGGTCCCGAAGCCAGACGGCTCAGTCAGACCAATCCTGAACCTCAAATCCCTCAATTTTTACCTAAAGAAATTCAAATTCAAGATGGAATCTCTCCGGGCAGTGATATCTAGTCTGGAGGAGGGGGATTTTATGGTGTCGGTAGACATAAAGGATGCCTACTTACATGTTCCCATTTATCCTCCACATCAGGCTTACCTGAGGTTTGCAGTTCAGGATTGTCATTACCAATTTCAGATGTTGCCGTTTGGTCTGTCCACAGCTCCGAGGGTTTTCACTAAGGTAATGGCCGAAATGATGGTTCTCCTGCGCAAGCAAGGAGTCACAATTATCTTGTACTTGGACGATCTCCTGATAAAGGCGAGATCCAGGGAACAATTGCTGCAGAACATTACGCTATCCCTGACAATTCTGTGGCAACATGGTTGGCTCCTAAACTTGCCAAAATCACAGTTGGTTCCGACGAGATGACTGTCGTTTTTGGGAATGATTCTGGACACAGAAGTACAGAGAGTTTTCCTTCCAGTGGAAAAGGCTCTGGAAATTCAGAACCTGGTCAAACAAATCCTGAAACCGCCAAGAGTATCGATCCATCAATGAACTCGGTTGCTGGGGAAGATGGTGGTGGCCTACGAGGCCATTTTGTTTGGCAGATTCCATGCCAGAGTGTTTCAGTGGGACCTGTTGGACAAGTCGTCCGGGTCCCATCTGCACATGCACCGAAGGATAACCCTGTCTTCCAAGACCAGAATCTCACTGCTGTGGTGGCTGCACAGCTCTCACCTCATAGAGGGATGCAGGTTCAGGATCCAGTACTGGATCTTAGTGACCACGGATGCGAGTCTCCGAGCCTGGGGAGCAGTCATACAGGGGGAAAGCTTCCAGGGAAGATGATCAAGCCAGGAAATGTGTCTACACATAAACGTTCTGGAGTTAAGGGCCATTCACAACGGCCTTCTGCAAGCGGAACATCTTCCAATCCGTCCGTCTTGATTCAGTCGGACAACATAACAGCAGTTGCGTACATAAACCACCAGGGCGGAACAAAGAGCAGAGCGGCTATGGCAGAGGCCACAAAGGTTCTCCGTTGGGCAGAAAGGCATACAAGTGCTCTGTCAGTGATATTCATTCCAGGAGTGGGCAACTGGGAAGCAGACTTCCTCAGCAGACATGATATCCATCCAGAGTGGGGTCTTCATCAAGAGGTCTTTGCAGAGGTGACAAGTCTTTGGGGAATTCCTCAAATAGACATGATGGCGTCTCACCTCAACAAGAAACTTCAGAGATATTGTTCCAGGTCGAGAGACCCTCAAGCAATAGCAGTGGAAGCCCTAGTGACACCGTGGGTGTTTCAGTCGGTGTATGTGTTTCCTCTGCTTCCACTCAGAGTACATACTTGGCTGTATAAGCCTCTGGCTGTATAGCATCTTAGCTGTGAAGTACTTTATCTCACTCCTACATGGTTCTTCATCCCTGCAACTTCTAAGCTTATCTTATGAATTGTGATAGGTACTTTATCTCACTCCTACATGGTTCTTCATCCCTGCAACTTCTAAGCTTATCTTATGAATTGTGATAGGTACTTTATCTCACTCCTACATGGTTCTTCATCCCTGCAACTTCTAAGCTTATCTTATGAATTGTGATAGGTACTTTATCTCACTCCTACATGGTTCTTCATCCCTGCAACTTCTAAGCTTATCTTATGAATTGTGATAGGTACTTTATCTCACTCCTACATGGTTCTTCATCCCTGCAACTTCTAAGCTTATCTTATGAATTGTGATAGGTACTTTATCTCACTCCTACATGGTTCTTCATCCCTGCAACTTCTAAGCTTATCTTATGAATTGTGATAGGTACTTTATCTCACTCCTACATGGTTCTTCATCCCTGCAACTTCTAAGCTTATCTTATGAATTGTGATAGGTACTTTATCTCACTCCTACATGGTTCTTCATCCCTGCAACTTCTAAGCTTATCTTATGAATTGTGATAGGTACTTTATCTCACTCCTACATGGTTCTTCATCCCTGCAACTTCTAAGCTTATCTTATGAATTGTGATAGGTACTTTATCTCACTCCTACATGGTTCTTCATCCCTGCAACTTCTAAGCTTATCTTATGAATTGTGATAGGTACTTTATCTCACTCCTACATGGTTCTTCATCCCTGCAACTTCTAAGCTTATCTTATGAATTGTGATAGGTACTTTATCTCACTCCTACATGGTTCTTCATCCCTGCAACTTCTAAGCTTATCTTATGAATTGTGATAGGTACTTTATCTCACTCCTACATGGTTCTTCATCCCTGCAACTTCTAAGCTTATCTTATGAATTGTGATAGGTACTTTATCTCACTCCTACATGGTTCTTCATCCCTGCAACTTCTAAGCTTATCTTATGAATTGTGATAGGTACTTTATCTCACTCCTACATGGTTCTTCATCCCTGCAACTTCTAAGCTTATCTTATGAATTGTGATAGGTACTTTATCTCACTCCTACATGGTTCTTCATCCCTGCAACTTCTAAGCTTATCTTATGAATTGTGATAGGTACTTTATCTCACTCCTACATGGTTCTTCATCCCTGCAACTTCTAAGCTTATCTTATGAATTGTGATAGGTACTTTATCTCACTCCTACATGGTTCTTCATCCCTGCAACTTCTAAGCTTATCTTATGAATTGTGATAGGTACTTTATCTCACTCCTACATGGTTCTTCATCCCTGCAACTTCTAAGCTTATCTTATGAATTGTGATAGGTACTTTATCTCACTCCTACATGGTTCTTCATCCCTGCAACTTCTAAGCTTATCTTATGAATTGTGATAGGTACTTTATCTCACTCCTACATGGTTCTTCATCCCTGCAACTTCTAAGCTTATCTTATGAATTGTGATAGGTACTTTATCTCACTCCTACATGGTTCTTCATCCCTGCAACTTCTAAGCTTATCTTATGAATTGTGATAGGTACTTTATCTCACTCCTACATGGTTCTTCATCCCTGCAATTTCTAAGCTTATCTTATGAATTGTGATAGGTAACCTGCATCTTTGTTTATTGTTATTCCTAACCACTACTATAGTAGGAATTCACTGTGTACTAGTGGGGGATGTCCTGCTCTGTTGTTCACACCTGTAGCAGACCTTTTGTTGTGGGTGGGTGCTATTAGCAATCTAGACTGTCTGTATTTAATCAGTACATACTTGGCTGTATAAGCCTCTGGCTGTATAGCATCTTAGCTGTGAAGTATGTTAGTGTTAAGTATGGCGATATGACCTTGGAGATAATCGGAGATGAACAGGAGAGGAACAGAAGGGCAGCAGACTATCTTCCACACCTGCAGACAACAGCCTACAGCGAGTAACCTAATCCAGTACCACCAACGCCTGCAATCCACACAGCCTGGACACTGACCTCCCTGTCTGATTAAGTAACAGCCACACTGCTCTCATACATTGCTTTCTGCTCCTCATTTATACTCTCTACAACCACTGTGTAACATTCTCGGTGTATCCATTCCCTCCATTATTTACAGAAAAACTGGTTCCCACTGTCTCTGCTCTGACTACATTCCCCTTATCATTGTTAGTTCCTTATTACAGCCACTCCATTCAATACTATCCCTCTGAACAGGAATCATGGCTCCTCGATCTTGTCCCATACCAATCCTCACTGCAAGATCACCCGCCACACAAATTTCCAGACTACCCACACGCACTAAGAACTCAGCCAACCTGATCCCCATTTCCCCTGTCCCATCCCTTCCCTTCTCCTGTGCACTCTGGAATGCTAGATCAATCTGCAACAAGTTGCCAACTATCCACGACCTCTTCATCTCCCACTCTTTTAACCTTCTCGCCATCACTGAAACCTGGCTCTCCTCCTCTGACACCACCTCCCCTGCTGCCCTCTCCTACGGAGGCCTCTCCTTCACCCACGCGGTCAGACCTGATGGCCGCCAGGGTGGAGGTGTGGGCATTCTTCTCTCCCCTAACTGCACCTTTCGCGTCATCCCACCTGAGCCCTCCCTCACCTTCTCCACCTTTGAGGTCCACACTATCCGCCTCTTCTACCCCATTCACCTCCATGTGGCAGTGATCTACCGCCCCCCCGGCCGCTGTACACCTTTCCTTGACAACTTTGCTGCCTGGCTTCCCCACTTTCTCTCCTCCGACCTCCCCTCTATCATCCTCGGTGACTTTAACATCCCTATCGACATCACTAATGCAGCTTCCTCTAACCTTCTTGCTCTTTCCACCTCCTTTGGACTTTCCCAATGGTCCACCACCCCTACCCACAATCTCGGCCACTCCCTCGACCTTGTCTTCACCCACCGATGTGATCTCTCTGATTTCTCTAACTCTTCCTTCCCTCTCTCTGACCACCATCTGCTTTCTTTCACCCTCTCATCTTCCCCTCTCTGCTCCACACCCAGACCCACCATCACCAGACGCAATCTCGGGTCCCTCAACCCCACTATTGTGTCCTCCCTCGAGACCTCCCTCTCTCCTCTTTCCACTATGACTTGTCCCAACCAGGCAGCCTCCGTCTATAACTCTTCCCTTACTGCTGCTCTTGACTCTGTGGCCCCCCTCTCATCTGTCCCCCTCCGCCGCTCCAAACCCCAACCATGGCACACCAAACTCACACGATTCCTACAAAAATGTTCACGGTCTGCAGAACGCTCCTGGAGGAGATCCCACTCTCTGGCTGACTTTGTCCATTTCAAGTTTATCCTCTCTTCCTACAGCTCTGCTCTTTCTCTCGCCAAGCAATCCTTCTTCAAAACACTCATCTCTTCTCAGTCCTCCAGTCCACGCCGACTCTTTGAAACTTTCAACACTCTCCTTCGCCCCCCTCCTCCACCCCTCCCCTCTTCCCTCACTCCCACTGACTTTGCCTCCTTCTTCATCTCCAAAATTGAGGATATTCAAAATTACATCTCCTCCCGTCACCCTTCCGCTGCACCTCTGCTCACACCATCCCTCCCGCCCATCTATCCCACCCTGTCCTGCTTCCGTCCCACCTCAGACAAGGAAGTCCACTCCCTCATCTTATCCTCTCCCCCCACAACCTGCCACTTGGACCCCCTCCCCTCCCGTCTTCTCCGCTCCCTCCCCCCAACTGCCTGCTCCCACCTTGCTCACCTCTTTAACCTATCGCTCTCTACTGGCATCTTTCCTGCACCCTTCAAACATGCTCTGGTGTCCCCTATTCTCAAAAAAGCCAACCTCGACCCTTCATCACTCACTAGCTACCGCCCCATCTCTCTTCTCCCTTTCGCCTCCAAACTACTTGAACGACTGGTCTACAGCCGTCTCACAAGCTACCTCTCTGACCATTCCATCCTTGATCCACTACAATCTGGCTTTCGCCCACTCCACTCCACCGAGACTGCCCTGGTGAAAGTCACCAGTGACCTGCTTTCGGCCAAATCCAAGGGCCACTTCTCTTTGCTCATCCTTCTGGACCTCTCTGCTGCCTTTGACACCGTGGATCACCCTCTCCTCCTCCGCACACTTCAAAATGTTGGCCTCTCTAGCACCGTCCTTGACTGGTTTACCTCATACCTCACTAACCGCTCCTTCTCTGTGTCTGCCTCCGGAACCACCTCACACCCTTCCATCCTTCCTGTTGGTGTCCCTCAGGGTTCTGTCCTAGGCCCCCTTCTGTTCTCCCTCTACACCTCTTCCCTGGGTGCGCTCATTAACTCATTTGGCCTTCAATACCACCTCTATGCTGATGACACACAACTCTACCTCTCCTCTCCTGATCTGTCCCCCTCTGTCCTCTCTCAGGTCTCCAGCTGCCTCTCTGCCATCTCCTCCTGGATGTCTGAGCGCTCTCTGAAGCTCAACATGGATAAAACTGAACTTATTATCTTTCCCCCAGCCACAGCAACACCCCCTACAAATATCTCTATCACTGTTGACAACACTATCATCTCCCCTGTTCCCCAACTCCGCTGCCTGGGTGTTACTCTTGACTCCTCCCTCTCCTTTGCACCCTACATCCAAGCTCTGGCGCAATCATGTCGGTTCCAGCTACGCAACATTGCGCGCATCAGGCCATTTCTCTCCCAGAGTGCAACTAAACTTATCATCCACTCACTGGTCATCTCACGACTTGACTACTGCAATGTGCTCCTCGCTGGCCTCACTTGCTCCCACATCGCTCCCCTCCAATCTGTCCTCAACTCTGCAGCTAGGCTCATCTTCCTCTCCCGCCGCTCCACTTCTGCCACTCCCCTTCAACAAAATCTACACTGGCTCCCATTCCCCTACAGAATCCTCTTCAAACTCCTCACCCTCACATACAAGGCCATCTCTAATTCCACTGCTCCCTACATCTCCAACCTCCTCTCCCTTCATACTCCCTCCCGCCCACTACGGTCGGCTGATGACCGTCGCCTCTCCTCTGCCTTGATCACTGCTTCCCATGCACGAGTTCAGGATTTTACCCGTGCTGCACCCCTTCAGTGGAATGCGCTCCCCCGCTCCATTAGACTCTCCCCGACCTTGCAAAGCTTCAAACGGGCATTGAAAACCCACCTATTTATCAAAGCGTACCCCTCCAATGCATAACCTAGTCCTTAAGCTGCTCCTCCATCCCCCTGCCCCATGCCTTGGACATCTCTGCTTTGCTCGCATACCACTATCAGGCTTCTACCTGCTTGCTTGTACCTCATGTCATCGGTCTGTTGCCCCTCCCCACTAGATTGTTAGCTCTTCAGAGCAGGGCCCTCCTTCCTCTTGTCCTCTTCTTGACACATTTCACTCAGCGACCACCTTTACCTGCTTTCTCTCCCGCTGGTAAAGGCTCATCTCTAGCTATGGCCGCCAGCCCCAAGTAGTACAATGATTACTCCTTCGCTACTTACATCTAAGCTGTATTATGTTGAGAACTGTGTTGCTCTTTGTTACCTGCACTCCATTTTTGTTATTTATTTACTGTTATGCTAAGTTTTGTCTCCCTGTACTGTCCTTTGTACGGCGCTGCGAAACACTTGTGGCGCCCTATAAATAAAATGTAATAATAATAATAATAATTCCAAAAGTGATAAAGATCATAAGGAGAACAAAGCTTCAAGCGACCCTCGTTGTTCCAGACTGGCCAAGGAGGGCTTGGTATCCAGATCTTCAGGAATTACTCATGGGAGATCCCTGGCCTCTTCTTCTGAGGGAGGATCTGTTACAGCAGGGGCCGTGCGTGTTCCAAGACTTACTGCAACTTCGTTTGATGGCTTGGAGGTTGAACGCCGGATCCTAGCCCGAAAGGGTATTCCCAAGGAAGTCATCCCCACGCTTATTCAGGCCAGGAAAGGAGTAACGTCTAAACATTACCACCGTATTTGTAGAAAATATGTGTCTTGGTGTGAATCCAAGAAGGCTCCTATGGAAGAATTTTGGTTAGGACGTTTTCTCCATTTTCTACAAGCCGGTGGGGATGCGGGCCTAAATTTGGGCTCCATTAAAGTACAAATTTCAGCCTAATCGGTTTTCTTCCAAAAACAATTGGCCTCCCTTCCAGAAGTTCAGACTTTTGTGAAAGGCGTGTTGCACATCCAACTTCCCTTTGTGCCTCCTGTGGCACCGTGGGATCTTAACGTGGTGTTGCAATTCCTTCAATATCATTGGTTTGAACCTTCACAAAAGGTGCAGTTGAAATTCCTCACTTGGAAAGTGGTCATGCTGTTGGCCTTGGCATCTGCCAGGCGGGTGTCTGAATTGGCGGCCTTGTCTCACAAGAGCCCTTATTTGATCTTCCATGTAGATAGAGCAGAGTTGAGGACTCGTCAGCAGTTTCTGCCAAAAGTGGTTTCGTCATTCCACTTGAACCAACCTATTGTGGTGCCAGTGGCTACTGACGCCTTGCTGGAATCGATGTTTGTCATGTCGCATAGGCTACCATAGATCCAGCTCAAGCTAAAAGCTTCAATCTGAAACATCTGACATTTTATAGAAATAAGGACAAGCAAAAACCTATAACAGAGTGTCGTTTCTGCTGTCCCTCGTTTGCCTAAGCATTGAATGACGGATGAGAGATTCTTATTGGAAATCCATAGAAATAAAGTAAATGTTAGAGACTCTGGAAACTTTTTCTTTCTGCTTTTGGCTGTTGACTATTTCAGACAGCGCAGCCAATAAGAGAATTACTGGGTTATAATCATCTCTGACTGGAAAATTAGCAAGAAGATTGTGACTGTGCAGCGAGTTTAAACAGAAATGGTTATAATATATCTAAGTCCAGCATATATTTCTGTTTGCAGAATGTTGCTATCAAGTGCTGTATCACAAAGCTAAATAGGTGAGTCTAAGCGGTCACAATTGAATAGGTTGTTAAGAAATCCTATATTGGGACTTAGCAAGAAGTGGGGAATAGATATTGCTATATTTGCACAGCTGTGTGTTGACCATGTAATTCCTACTCAAACATTTCTCATGGTTTTCAAAAAAAAAGTGAATCTGTATTGGATTCAGTATGTAATACCGATGGCTGGGATGCCGGCCGTCAGTATACTGACAGCGGCATCTCGGTCACCAGGATACTGGCAGCCAGGCTAGTGCTAGTAAAGCCCCTTGTGGGAACGGTGGCTTGCTGCGCTAGAGGTAGAAAAGCCTGTGGTGCCGGTATTCCTGCACCGACAATGTATCGCTGTGCGGGATCCCGACGTTGACAGTGTGATCGCTGGAATCCCATGCGGCGGGATCTTCACCACTTCCCTCTGTAACAGTCTATCATGTTAATAGCTGTATATTTCAGCGGTCAAATGTGCATCCGCCCGTGAACTTAAGTGACAGCTACAAATAACAATTGATAAGTAAATCGTCAAGTATTTCAGTTTGCAACATATGTTGCAAATAAGTGCTGTATCTAAAAATAAAAAAATGAGACTAAAGGTCCATACACATTAGACGATGTCGGCAGCCGACTGAACACACACTGAGCGATATGACCGCTCATATTGCTCAGTGACGTAACGCCTCCGCCAGCCGTGCATGCTGGTCCCGGACGACAGTCCAGATCCTGCATGCATGCCCTACCGACAGCGACGATCGTTGCTGACCCGCGGGGCCGCGCATCGGTCGTCGCTGGCGGCATACACACTTGCCGATAAAATGAGCGACGTCGCTCAGGGAGGGGGAAAATGAGCGACGTCGCTCATTTTATCGGCAAGTGTGTATGGGCCTTAAGAACGCATGATGACTCGTAAATCCTATAACAGTACTTGGCAGTAAGCATGAGACACCTGTGTGCAGGGATGGACTGGGGCCAGAATTCGGCACTGACCTTCTCATGTTTGTGCACGCCTAAGGCGTTCTCTTTGCACGAGGGAGCACACGCTCTGTGGAGGGGCACAGTGAACGGGGCATGCCACGGGGCATGACAGTCATAGGGGCGTGTATTCGCGGCACGTCCCCATTTTTATTGATTGGCATAGTATGGCTGGGGGTCAAATGAGCGTGCGTGCGTGCGTGCATACATGGCGCATGGGGGTGCTGCGAGTCAGTGGGTGTGCCCTCGTGCATGGCCCCATTTTTGGGAGGTGGGGGGCACAAACAGACAGCCAGGAGTTACGATGCGTGCGTTCTTCCCAGCTTCTCTGTGACCGGACCGGCCCATTTACCAGGAGGGCAGATGGGCAGTCCGGCCCTGCCTGTGTGTTAATTATACAATTTTCATCCACATAAATAATAACATTAAAAACAGTTTTTAAAAACACATCTCACGAATAGCCGGATAGACTTTAACTCTCTGTAAACATAAGACACAATGGAAGTAAGAGGTGCTCTTTATAATTCACATTATATTATAAAGCATACTGGACCTCAGTGCTGGGTGTGGTATGCAAGGTCGACAGTAACTAGGTTGACAAGGTCTGTAGTTCGACAGGGTCTATAGGTCGATGTGTTCTAGGTCGATAGGTCAAAAGGTCGACATGAGTTTTTATGTTTTTTTTGGTGTTGTTTTCTCTGTACACTGACCCGGAACCCCAATTAGTGCATTGTGTCCCCTCGCATGGCTTGCGGCTTCAGGCAAGGTTACTGGGGGTAATTCCAAGTTGATCGCAGCATTTTTTAGCAGTTGGGCAAAACCATGTGCACTGCAGGGGGGGCAGATTTACTGTAACATGTGCAGAGAGAGTTAGATTTGGGTGGGTTATTTTGTTTCTGTGCAGGGTAAATACTGGCTGCTTTATTTTTACACTGCAATTTAGATTGCAGATTGAACACACCACACCCAAATCTAACTCTCTCTGCACATGTTATATCTGCCTCCCCTGCAGTGCACATGGGCCCTCATTCCGAGTTGATCGCTCGCAAGGCGATTTTAGCAGAGTTGCTCACGCTAAGCCGCCGCCTACTGGGAGTGAATCTTAGCTTCTTAAAATTGCGAACAAAGTATTCGCAATATTGCGATTACACACCTCGTAGCAGTTTCTGAGTAGCTCCAGACTTACTCGGCATCTGCGATCATTTCAGTGCTTGTCGTTCCTGGTTTGACGTCACAAACACACCCAGCGTTCGCCCAGACACTCCCCCGTTTCTCCGGCCACTCCTGCGTTTTTTCCGGAAACGGTAGCGTTTTTTCCCACACGCCCATAAAACGGCCTGTTTCCGCCCAGTAACACCCATTTCCTGTCAATCACATTACGATCGCCAGAACGATGAAAAAGCCGTGAGTAAAATTACTAAGTGCATAGCAAATTTACTTGGCGCAGTCGCAGTGCGAACATTGCGCATGCGCACTAAACGGAAAATCGCTGCGATGCGATGAAATTTACCGAGCGAACAACTCGGAATGAGGGCCATGGTTTTGCCCAACTGCTAACAAAAATCCTGCTGCGATCAACTCAGAATTACCCCCACTATTCCCACTCGTAGTCCACGTGGATCGTTAAGTATGAAAAAAAAAACATTGTGAAAAACTCATGTCGACCTTTTGACATGTCGACCTAGAACACGTCGACCTAGAGACCCTGTCGACCTAGTTACTGTCGACCAATAGTGGTCGACCTAGTTACTGTCGACCTAGTTACTGTCGACCTAGAGACCGGATCCCTTAGTGCTGGGGTGACCCACTACGCGGAAGTTGCGGGAACACTCTTCAGTTCCATGATGTACATTAAACTAGGTAGGGGCTTTCTCACAAGGAAATAGCTGATGGGGCATGTCAGATTGCACTATTTAAACCCGGTGCATCCAGTTGATATATCCACTCAAGAGGAAGCAGTGTTAATCAGCATGCCACGTCATTCTTTGCCTCTCTGCGTGGGTGGGTGTGGTTACAGCACTAATTGGTTGACGAGGCACGCGCAGCTGATGTCCGACATTGACACTCATGTGACACTCAATGATACAAAAATTGAAGATGTCACTATATTAAACCATGAGTGGTGCAGATAGAATAATTTGTGGTTAAGCTGAGTGGACAGTGGGGATCATTCCAACTTGATCGTAGCTGTGATAAATTTAGCACAGCTACGATCAGAAACACAGACATGTGGGGGGACGTCCAGCACAGGGCTAGTCCGCCCCGCATGTCAGTCTCTGCCTTGTCATAGAAGTGCAAAAGCATCACACAGCGGCGATGCTTTTGCACTTCAGGAGTAGCTCCCGGTCAGCGCAGCTCCTGCGGGCTGGCTGGGAGCTACTCGTCGCTGCCAAGGTCGCATCGGCTGTGTGTGACGTCACGCAGCCGCTGCGGCCCCCCCCCCCACATGGTCCAGCCACGCTTGCGTTGTCCGGACCGCGCCCACAAAACAGCGGGCAAACGCCGCCGTACCACCCCCTCTCCCCCAGCGACCGCCTCTGCCTGTCAATCAGGCAGAGGCGATCGTTAGGAAATGACAGCCGTCGGCTTTCAGCCATGTGCCGGCGCACTGCGACACCAGCGCATACGCAGTTCTGACCTGAAGAACTACAGCGAGCGATCAGGTCAGAATGACCCCCAGTGTGTGAGTGTAAGATTAAGGAGGTTCGTGATAGTGACAATATTATGTGACTGGCTACAGAATAATAAATGGTGGTCAATTGTGTGCCCTAGGATGTGTGTGTAATAAGATTCAATAATAAAAGTACAGGTGTATGTGGAAATAAACACTGACATCAGTAGTTAGTACTATTGCCTGGTGTGTATTGTTGAGTAAAAGAGGACACGTGAGAGTGATATTGCCTTTTACATGGAGTGATATAGTCAGACGCTCCAAGGAAAATATCAGTGAAGTGTGTTGTAAATGCTGATTTAATTACAGGACTAAAAGCATTACTTTAATACACTCAATACACTTTAAAATTGAGCCGCTGCGGCCGCTGTATTCAATCCTTAACCTACGTACTTTTTACTCAGTTAGCGTACACAGGCCCGTACCATGCACGCACTTTGCGTACACGACGGACGTACAAAGTACACGCAGTGCATACACACACACTGACACGCTGAGAGCACAATGCAGCTTCACGTGTGGCTGAAATACCTTTAAAACCTTAGCAGGGAAAGAGACACGACACCAATTGTATTTAAGATGTTGGGATCCGACAAGCCAACATATAATTGATAAAAGGGGGTTACGACAGATATACAATTACAATAAGAGAAAAGAGGCTACAATACAATGGTACATACGTTTTGTTTCGCCAGCGTCACATGGTCCGGTGCTCAGTCAATCTGCAAGATGACCTTCAGAGAGAGATGAATGACCGGCTAGGCAGCTTAGCTTTTACACAGTTGGTAAAAACACAATACAATGGAAACTGTAACCTCTTCATCCATAGGTCAAAGGGCTGGTGAAAGTAGCGGATCTTGCCTCGGGCAAGCAGGACTTTTGCCCGCGGCGCCGCCTTCCGGATGGCGTCGGCGCCATCCGGAGGGCACCGCACCAGGGCAAGATCCGTTGCTGCTGTGCCCCCCGCTGCCCCCCGCTGCCGCTGGCCGCTGTGAAGGGAAACTAGAGTTTCCCTTCGTGAGAGGTCCTTTACTGTGCGGTGCTCGATGACGTCATCGTGCACCACACAGCAAAGGTCCTCTCCACGAATGGAACTAGACGCTATGCGTCTAGTTTCCCTTCGTGGAGAGGACCTTTGCTGTGTGGTGAGCGATGACGTCATCGCGCACCGCACATTAATGGACCTCTCCACAAAGGGCTTCACAGCGGCCAGAGGCAGCGGGGGGAAGCGGGCAGCGGGGGGCACATTTCAGAGCGCTACAGTAGCCTATACAGGGGGCGTAAATGACCACGCCCCCTGTACAAAGCCACGCCCCCCATTGTCGCCCGGGGGGGGGGGCGCAAAGCCCCAGAACCGGCCCTGGCTGGTCATTTACAGTACAGGAGGGGTCATAGGTTGGTTTGAATAGGTGGGCGATGTCTGGTCCAGGTGTGCTTCAGTTGGTCTCCACTGGGTTCCCGCCGAATATCAGAGTACAGTAAACACAGTATAATATTAATATCCTGTTCCTGCGCATAACTATGGTGGTCATTCCGAGTTGTTCGCTCGGTAATTTTCTTCGCATCGCAGCGATTTTCCGCTTATTGCGCATGCGCAATGTTCGCAGTGCGACTGCGCCAAGTAAATTTGCTATGCAGTTAGGTATTTTACTCACGGCATTACGAGGTTTTGTCTTCGTTCTGGTATCGTAATGTGATTGACAGGAAGTGGGTGTTTCTGGGCGGAAACTGGCCGTTTTATGGGTGTGTGTGAAAAAACGCTACCGTTTCTGGGAAAAACGCGGTAGTGGCTGGAGAAACGGGGGAGTGTCTGGGCGAATGCTGGGTGTGTTTGTGACGTCAAACCAGGAACGACAAGCACTGAACTGATCGCACTGGCAGAGTAAGTCTCGAGCTACTCAGAAACTGCACAGAGAAGTCTTTTCGCAATATTGCAAATCTTTCGTTCGCAATTTTGAGAAGCTAAGATTCACTCCCAGTAGGCGGCGGCTTAGCGTGTGCAATGCTGCTAAAAGCAGCTTGCGAGCGAACAATTCGGAATGAGGGCCCATGTGCAGGATCGTGCTATCTTCTGCAAACTGCTACCGGAATGTTGCCCTTAAAATACCCTACAGTTGGATACCAAACACCACCTCATAACTAGAGATGAGCGGGTTCGGTTTCTCTGAATCCGAACCCGCACGAACTTCATGTTTTTTTTCACGGGTCCGAGCGACTCGGATCTTCCCGCCTTGCTCGGTTAACCCGAGCGCGCCCGAACGTCATCATGACGCTGTCGGATTCTCGCGAAACTCGGATTCTATATAAGGAGCCGCGCGTCGCCGCCATTTTCACACGTGCATTGAGATTGATAGGGAGAGGACGTGGCTGGCGTCCTCTCCATTTAGATTAGAAGAGAGAGAGAGAGAGAGAGATTAACCTGATTTACTGGAGCTTAGGAGTACTGTAGAAGTGTAGAGAGTGCAGAGTTTACTAGTGACTGACCACAGTGACCACCAGACAGTGCAGTTTTATTTAATATATCCGTTCTCTGCCTGAAAAAAACGATACACACAGTGACTCAGTCACATACCATATCTGTGTGCACTGCTCAGCCCAGTGTGCTGCATCATCTATGTATATATATCTGACTGTGCTCAGCTCACACAGCTTATAATTGTGGGGGAGACTGGGGAGCACTGCAGTGCCAGTTATAGGTTATAGCAGGAGCCAGGAGTACATATTATATTAAAATTAAACAGTGCACACTTTTGCTGCAGGAGTGCCACTGCCAGTGTGACTGACCAGTGACCTGACCACACTGACCACCAGTATAGTTAGTAGTATACTATATTGTGTGATTGCCTGAAAAAGTTAAACACTCGTCGTGTGACTTCACTTGTGTGGTGTTTTTTTTTTTTATTCTATAAAAAACTCATTCTGCTGACAGACAGTGTCCAGCAGGTCCGTCATTATATAATATATATACCTGTCCGGCTGCAGTAGTGATATATATATATATTTTTTATATCATTATTTATCATCCAGTCGCAGCAGACACAGTACGGTAGTTCACGGCTGTAGCTACCTCTGTGTCGGCACTCGGCAGTCCGTCCATAATTGTATACCACCTACCCGAGGTTTTTTTTTCTTTCTTCTTTATACATACATACTACTACATCTCTTTATCAACCAGTCTATATTAGCAGCAGACACAGTATGGTAGTTCACGGCTGTAGCTACCTCTGTGTCGCACTCGGCAGTCCGTCCATAATTGTATACCACCTACCCGTGGTTTTTTTTTCTTTCTTCTTTATACATACATACTACTACATCTCTTTATCAACCAGTCTATATTAGCAGCAGACACAGTACAGTACGGTAGTTCACGGCTGTAGCTACCTCTGTGTCGGCACTCGGCAGTCCGTCCATAATTGTATACCACCTACCCGTGGTTTTTTTTTCTTTCTTCTTTATACATACTACATCTCATTATCATCCAGTCTATATTAGCAGCAGACACAGTACAGTACGGTAGTCCACGGCTGTAGCTACCTCTGTGTCGGCACTCGGCAGTCCATCCATAATTGTATACCACCTACCCGTGGTTTTTTTTTCTTTCTTCTTTATACATACTACATCTCATTATCATCCAGTCTATATTAGCAGCAGACACAGTACAGTACGGTAGTCCACGGCTGTAGCTACCTCTGTGTCGGCACTCGGCAGTCCATCCATAATTGTATACCACCTACCCGTGGTTTTTTTTTCTTTCTTCTTTATACATACTACATCTCATTATCATCCAGTCTATATTAGCAGCAGACACAGTACAGTACGGTAGTCCACGGCTGTAGCTACCTCTGTGTCGGCACTCGGCAGTCCATCCATAATTGTATACCACCTACCCGTGGTTTTTTTTTCTTTCTTCTTTATACATACTACATCTCATTATCATCCAGTCTATATTAGCAGCAGACACAGTACAGTACGGTAGTCCACGGCTGTAGCTACCTCTGTGTCGGCACTCGGCAGTCCATCCATAATTGTATACCACCTAACCGTGGTTTTTTTTTCTTTCTTCTTTATACATACTACATCTCATTATCATCCAGTCTATATTAGCAGCAGACACAGTACAGTACGGTAGTCCACGGCTGTAGCTACCTCTGTGTCGGCACTCGGCAGGCCATCCATAATTGTATACCACCTACCCGTGGTTTTTTTTTCTTTCTTCTTTATACATACTACATCTCATTATCATCCAGTCTATATTAGCAGCAGACACAGTACAGTACGGTAGTCCACGGCTGTAGCTACCTCTGTGTCGGCACTCGGCAGTCCATCCATAATTGTATACCACCTACCCGTGGTTTTTTTTTCTTTCTTCTTTATACATACTACATCTCATTATCATCCAGTCTATATTAGCAGCAGACACAGTACAGTACGGTAGTCCACGGCTGTAGCTACCTCTGTGTCGGCACTCGGCAGTCCATCCATAATTGTATACTAGTATCCATCCATCTCCATTGTTTACCTGAGGTGCCTTTTAGTTGTGCCTATTAAAATATGGAGAACAAAAATGTTGAGGTTCCAAAATTAGGGAAAGATCAAGATCCACTTCCACCTCGTGCTGAAGCTGCTGCCACTAGTCATGGCCGAGACGATGAAATGAAAGCAACGTCGTCTGCCAAGGCCGATGCCCAATGTCATAGTACAGAGCATGTCAAATCCAAAACACCAAATATCAGTAAAAAAAGGACTCCAAAACCTAAAATAAAATTGTCGGAGGAGAAGCGTAAACTTGCCAATATGCCATTTACCACACGGAGTGGCAAGGAACGGCTGAGGCCCTGGCCTATGTTCATGGCTAGTGGTTCAGCTTCACATGAGGATGGAAGCACTCAGCCTCTCGCTAGAAAACTGAAAAGACTCAAGCTGGCAAAAGCACCGCAAAGAACTGTGCGTTCTTCGAAATCCCAAATCCACAAGGAGAGTCCAATTGTGTCGGTTGCGATGCCTGACCTTCCCAACACTGGACGTGAAGAGCATGCGCCTTCCACCATTTGCACGCCCCCTGCAAGTGCTGGAATGAGCACCCGCAGTCCAGTTCCTGATAGTCAGATTGAAGATGTCAGTGTTGAAGTACACCAGGATGAGGAGGATATGGGTGTTGCTGGCGCTGGGGAGGAAATTGACCAGGAGGATTCTGATGGTGAGGTGGTTTGTTTAAGTCAGGCACCCGGGGAGACACCTGTTGTCCGTGGGAGGAATAGGGCCGTTGACATGCCTGGTGAAAATACCAAAAAAATCAGCTCTTCGGTGTGGAGGTATTTCACCAGAAATGCGGACAACATTTGTCAAGCCGTGTGTTCCCTTTGTCAAGCTGTAATAAGTAGGGGTAAGGACGTTAACCACCTCGGAACATCCTCCCTTATACGTCACCTGCAGCGCATTCATAATAAGTCAGTGACAAGTTCAAAAACTTTGGGCGACAGCGGAAGCAGTCCACTGACCAGTAAATCCCTTCCTCTTGTAACCAAGCTCACGCAAACCACCCCACCAACTCCCTCAGTGTCAATTTCCTCCTTCCCCAGGAATGCCAATAGTCCTGCAGGCCATGTCACTGGCAATTCTGACGAGTCCTCTCCTGCCTGGGATTCCTCCGATGCATCCTTGCGTGTAACGCCTACTGCTGCTGGCGCTGCTGTTGTTGCTGCTGGGAGTCGATGGTCATCCCAGAGGGGAAGTCGTAAGCCCACTTGTACTACTTCCAGTAAGCAATTGACTGTCCAACAGTCCTTTGCGAGGAAGATGAAATATCACAGCAGTCATCCTGCTGCAAAGCGGATAACTGAGGCCTTGACAACTATGTTGGTGTTAGACGTGCGTCCGGTATCCGCCGTTAGTTCACAGGGAACTAGACAATTTATTGAGGCAGTGTGCCCCCGTTACCAAATACCATCTAGGTTCCACTTCTCTAGGCAGGCGATACCGAGAATGTACACGGACGTCAGAAAAAGACTCACCAGTGTCCTAAAAAATGCAGTTGTACCCAATGTCCACTTAACCACGGACATGTGGACAAGTGGAGCAGGGCAGGGTCAGGACTATATGACTGTGACAGCCCACTGGGTAGATGTATGGACTCCCGCCGCAAGAACAGCAGCGGCGGCACCAGTAGCAGCATCTCGCAAACGCCAACTCTTTCCTAGGCAGGCTACGCTTTGTATCACCGCTTTCCAGAATACGCACACAGCTAAAAACCTCTTACGGCAACTGAGGAAGATCATCGCAGAATGGCTTACCCCAATTGGACTCTCCTGTGGATTTGTGGCATCGGACAACGCCAGCAATATTGTGTGTGCATTAAATATGGGCAAATTCCAGCACGTCCCATGTTTTGCACATACCTTGAATTTGGTGGTGCAGAATTTTTTAAAAAACGACAGGGGCGTGCAAGAGATGCTGTCGGTGGCCAGAAGAATTGCGGGACACTTTCGGCGTACAGGCACCACGTACAGAAGGCTGGAGCACCACCAAAAACTACTGAACCTGCCCTGCCATCATCTGAAGCAAGAAGTGGTAACGAGGTGGAATTCAACCCTCTATATGCTTCAGAGGTTGGAGGAGCAGCAAAAGGCCATTCAAGCCTATACAATTGAGCACGATATAGGAGGTGGAATGCACCTGTCTCAAGTGCAGTGGAGAATGATTTCAACGTTGTGCAAGGTTCTGATGCCCTTTGAACTTGCCACACGTGAAGTCAGTTCAGACACTGCCAGCCTGAGTCAGGTCATTCCCCTCATCAGGCTTTTGCAGAAGAAGCTGGAGACATTGAAGGAGGAGCTAACACGGAGCGATTCCGCTAGGCATGTGGGACTTGTGGATGGAGCCCTTAATTCGCTTAACAAGGATTCACGGGTGGTCAATCTGTTGAAATCAGAGCACTACATTTTGGCCACCGTGCTCGATCCTAGATTTAAAGCCTACCTTGGATCTCTCTTTCCGGCAGACACAAGTCTGCTGGGGTTGAAAGACCTGCTGGTGAGAAAATTGTCAAGTCAAGCGGAACGCGACCTGTCAACATCTCCTCCTTCACATTCTCCCGCAACTGGGGGTGCGAGGAAAAGGCTCAGAATTCCGAGCCCACCCGCTGGCGGTGATGCAGGGCAGTCTGGAGCGACTGCTGATACTGACATCTGGTCCGGACTGAAGGACCTGACAACGATTACGGACATGTCGTCTACTGTCACTGCATATGATTCTCTCAACATTGAAAGAATGGTGGAGGATTATATGAGTGACCGCATCCAAGTAGGCACGTCACACAGTCCGTACTTATACTGGCAGGAAAAAGAGGCAATTTGGAGGCCCTTGCACAAACTGGCTTTATTCTACCTAAGTTGCCCTCCCACAAGTGTGTACTCCGAAAGAGTGTTTAGTGCCGCCGCTCACCTTGTCAGCAATCGGCGTACGAGGTTACATCCAGAAAATGTGGAGAAGATGATGTTCATTAAAATGAATTATAATCAATTCCTCCGCGGAGACATTGACCAGCAGCAATTGCCTCCACAAAGTACACAGGGAGCTGAGATGGTGGATTCCAGTGGGGACGAATTGATAATCTGTGAGGAGGGGGATGTACACGGTGATATATCGGAGGATGATGATGAGGTGGACATCTTGCCTCTGTAGAGCCAGTTTGTGCAAGGAGAGATTAATTGCTTCTTTTTTGGGGGGGGTCCAAACCAATCCATCATATCAGTCACAGTCGTGTGGCAGACCCTGTCACTGAAATGATGGGTTGGTTAAAGTGTGCATGTCCTGTTTATACAACATAAGGGTGGGTGGGAGGGCCCAAGGACAATTCCATCTTGCACCTCTTTTTTCTTTTATTTTTCTTTGCGTCATGTGCTGTTTGGGGAGGGTTTTTTGGAAGGGCCATCCTGCGTGACACTGCAGTGCCACTCCTAGATGGGCCCGGTGTTTGTGTCGGCCACTAGGGTCGCTTATCTTGCTCACACAGTCAGCTACCTCATTGCGCCTCTTTTTTTCTTTGCGTCATGTGCTGTTTGGGGAGGGTTTTTTGGAAGGGACATCCTGCGTGACACTGCAGTGCCACTCCTAGATGGGCCCGGTGTTTGTGTCGGCCACTAGGGTCGCTTATCTTGCTCACACAGTCAGCTACCTCATTGCGCCTCTTTTTTTCTTTGCGTCATGTGCTGTTTGGGGAGGGTTTTTTGGAAGGGACATCCTGCGTGACACTGCAGTGCCACTCCTAGATGGGCCCGGTGTTTGTGTCGGCCACTAGGGTCGCTTATCTTACTCACACAGCGACCTCGGTGCAAATTTTAGGACTAAAAATAATATTGTGAGGTGTGAGGTATTCAGAATAGACTGAAAATGAGTGGAAATTATGGTTTTTGAGGTTAATAATACCTTGGGATCAAAATGACCCCCAAATTCTATGATTTAAGCTGTTTTTTAGGGTTTTTTGAAAAAAACACCCGAATCCAAAACACACCCGAATCCGACAAAAAAAATTCGGTGAGGTTTTGCCAAAACGCGGTCGAACCCAAAACACGGCCGCGGAACCGAACCCAAAACACAAAACCCGAAAAATTTCCGGCGCTCATCTCTACTCATAACCTAATGCTGTCCCTTCACATCCTGTAAAGGTGAATCCCTTTGTTATTGTACCTTTTAAACAAGTATAACTTGCTGGTGTGGTGAGTGTGGGCTATGTGTACATTGTGCACTATGTGGATTAAATATGTGATATGTCTTTGTGGCTTTTCCATGCGAGTACCAATGCTACCGTTATTACCCATACCACGCGCTAATACGCAGGACCGCATGAGCGGTCATACGCAACTTGCGAATATGTGCACGCACGGCAGAACAAGTACGCGCACAGAGGCCATCTGTGGGGAGTTTGCACGTGATGTGTGTACTGTAATATTTTCCGACTTCGACAGTGTCATGATAAGTTTATAGAGTGGGAAGGCACTTTATAGCATACGATGACTGAAGGTAATGTTGATGGTATTAGTGTTGTCCAACTTCTTCAGTTTAGGGAAAATTAAAGTTCTCTGTTTGTTCCATTGGCGAGATTTCTGGCTTTCTTGAACGGTTCCTGTATCCTCTACTTTTGAGTCTAATGCTTAAGTCTGAACATTGGTGGTCATTCCGAGTTGATCGCACGTAGCAACTTTTTGCTGCTCGTGTGATCAACTAGACGTTGCCTATGGGGGAGTGTATTTTAGCATAGCAGGGCTGCGATCGCTTGTGCATCCCTGCTATGCTAAAAAAGTTTCCTGCAAAACAAGACCTACTTACCCTGTGCGACGGATCCAGCGACGAAAGTCCCAGAATTGACGTCAGACATCCGCCCTCCAAAAGCCTGGACAAGCCTGCGTTCGGATCTCCATTCCCAGAAAACAGTGAGTAGACACCCCGGAATGCCTCCCCACCGTCAATCTTCTTGCGATCGCCGCTGCGATCACTTTCAGTGCTGGCCGCGTCGCTGCCCAGCAACGGCCGTTGCCAGTCAACGACACACATGTGCATTGCAGACACCATGCAGCCGCAGCCACGACCTGTTCGCACTGCAGCGAAGTACCGCTGCGTGCGAACGGGTCGGAATGACCCCCATTGTTCATGATATATTCTGTCATCCGAACAGATTCTCCTTATATAAAATGCACCTTTAGGTAAGTTGGTAACTGTTGGGTGAAAATGGCAGCTCATTTTTATTAAAAGTCTATTTGTAGCTGTGTTTTTTCTATAAAGATCAGTGGTCACTTCCACTTTTTATAGAACTACAATGGGACTGTTCCTCTTTTATCATATGTTGCAAAACATTTGGAATAGATGTTGAAACCTATAAACTGTAATCTAACCAACAATTAGGGATTTGAATTCTTCCATAAAACATAAGAATCCAGCAAGAAATTCTGAACAATCACCAAAATAGATTACAGCGCTGCTGATCATCTCTAATCAGTGCTATTTTTGTAGAAATATAGGTTTAGGAACTTCCGGGGGTGGGCATCGGTGGGTGGAGCTGTGGGTAATGTGTGAGGCGCTACAGTGGGGTGCACCTCTGTAAAATAAAGGATTATCATTTGCAACAATAAAGATTTTGCTTGCGCCTTATGCGCGCACCCCCATGAAAGGGGTGTGGCCTTGCTGTAAGGGTCCTTGCAGGAAAAAATTACCTTATACCCCCTGCACTCCCAGACATTGTCCACCACAGGCAAAATAAAAATCCTGATTCATACTTTTTACATTAGTTGTCATTTTTCCTCCTTGTAGTAATGCCCCTGACATATTATGCAAATCACCGTAATGGCCATTATGCATTATGCCACACTCTGTAACGCCGATTACACATTATGCCACACACTGTAATGCCTATTACACATTATGCCACACACCGTAATGCCAAATACAAATTATGCCGCACACAGTTATGGCCCTGACATTATTTTATGCCCCCGACACAATAATGCCCTCCCAAAATTATGCCCCACAGTAAGGCTTCTAATTACTTTTAAATTACCTGCTCGTTGTCAGGGGTCTCATGCTCATTGCCAAGGGTTTCATGCATGTTGTCAGGGGTTTCATACTCTTGGTTCCATGCTCATTGCCAGGGGTCTTCTGCTATTGTTGAGAGAGAAAAACAACTGCGCCTCTTGCCAGGGGTCTCATGCCAGGGGCCGCGGGGGTGCTTCTGCCATTGTCAGTTTAAAAAAACCTTTAAAAATGGCCACCACCGAGGAGGAAACAGATACTGGAGGTCCTGCTTGACCTCCACCATATGTCTTCCTCTCAGCAATGCCCAATATTATACCTATATGGGCAGAAGCGCCCCCGCAGCCCCCGGTTCTCTCATTCCACTGCGGAGGCTGTGGGGGCTACTGTTAAGCTTACACACACCCACACCCACCCTCCCAAACTCTGCGGGTGCCCATTAGCCAGGACGTTCCAGGATGCCATTCCAGTTACACCATTTTCCAGAGCACCTTCAGGAACAGCATTCTGGTGCGTTCCAGACAAAAAATTGCCCTGCTAATCCCTAACAACATTTACATTGTCATTTTCTTTTCAGATTGTGCTACCTAGTGGAGACCAAAATGATTATTATTATTATTATTATTATTATGAAGCCTTCTTACAGAGGCATCAAATTCTTCAGACACGCTTGCCCTCATTCTGTGGCCCCTATTACGTATGGCCATGAAAACCCTATGCTGAATGAAAATATCTGTCTGTCTTTTCTGGGGTTCCTCTCATTTTTATGCTAAAGCCTGGGTTGCCCAATGTTTTTCTTTGCAAAGTCATCATTAGTATTAGAACTTGTACGGTCTACATTGTCACAACTGAGGGCCTGAGCTGACGGGAGGCAGCCTCAGTTGTAGGGGCTGAGGTGTAATGGAACCTGGCAGGTTGTATCAGACCCCTAGACATATAGAAGAATTGCCCGAAGGCGTGACCACGACAACCAGGAATAAAAGTCAATGATGTTTATTATGACAAACTCCATGCATCACAGTAGCAGTGAAAGAAACATAAAAATCAGCAGAGAAATAATAATACAGTTCCTGGGTACTATAGGGTGGCAGGGACCACAGAGCTCTGGTGGTATGAGACAGTTCTTATTATCTGCAAGTTGGAAAGTCCTTACCAGGCTCAACTGTAGCAATGCTGAAAGCCCAGGGTCGTACCAGCTGGTGTTCCAGGGAAAGCTGGTCTGCTGAAGATAAAATGCTGCTGTGGGTACTGGTTAGAACCAGACAGGTGTTGGCACGGAGTGGATACTGGCTGGAACCAGTTAAATAATAAATGAGGCTTGAGAGCGATGCAATATGGATGAAATGTAGAATTTGAGAACGGAGAAATAATAATACCGGTGGAGAGAGGTAAACTGCAGAAAGGACACCGGCCCTTTAAGAGAAGCTGTACACTGCTGGAAGCTGGGCTGGAAGCAGGTGATTGTGGTAGCTGGAAACAGGTGAGTCCAGAATGGATCGGAGAGTCAGGCTACACCGCAGATGGAATGCTGGTACACCGGCCCTTTAAGAGAAGCTGTACACTGCTGGAAGCTGGGCTGGAAGCAGGTGATTGTTGTAGCTGGAAACAGGTGAGTCCAGAATGGATCGGAGAGTCAGGCTACACCGCAGATGGAATGCTGGTGCGGGTCTCTATAGCAGAAGTCTGGAGACAGGAGCTGGAACCTGGAAGACAATCACAGGAGAGAGACAAACTGGAACTAGGTTTGACAACCAAAGCACTGACGCCTTCCTTGCTCAGGCACAACCTATTTATACCTGCAGCAAGGAAGGCATTGGCTAGGCAATTATGCAAATTAATAATACTGACAACGGATTGGTAGGAATGATCAGCTGACTGAATCCAAGATGGCTGCGCCCATGCAGACACTTGGAGGGAAGTTTGGATTGTAATCCATGTGGTCTGGAAAACAGTAATGGCGGCGCCGGCCACCGGAGACAGGAGACGCCAGGCTGACAGATGCACAACCGACCACGCGGACACAGCGGAGGCCGCGGCTGACGTAATCGCCACTCTGAATGCAGAAGCTCAGGGACGGCGGCGGAGGCCGCGGGAGACGCCATGCCAGATGTATAAGGCGTTACTGTGACTGCGTCCAGAGAGACAGGAGAGGATGCGGGAATGTGCACATCAGGATAACAGATGGGATCCGGTCCTGGAGCGCTGAGCCAGCCTTAGGAGGCATCTGATAGGTAAGAAATGGCATCCAGATACCCGGATCGTGACATACATGCTGCTAACAAAATGTTCATCAACCCAGGCATCCTATCTCCATCGACGCTCTAAAGCTCCAAATTTTGAAGCATATAAGGCTGTCTTACATACCCATCGCACTCTTATGGGGCTTCCTTAAGATGGATCAGTTCAATGCCATCACCTGTTTGCCCCCCGTATGCAGCCCAGAAATGCCAATTTCATGTAACGGTCATCTGTCAATGGTAGAGTCATTATGTCCGCTCTTTCAGTTTCCGTCCATTTGCTCTGCATGGTGCAGCATAGGCGCAGACCGCTTTCTAATCTGCATGTGCAGTTTACAGAGATCCATTGGATCCATTTGCATTTCCTGTTTGCGTCTGACTCAGAACCAGCACCATTAACACTGTTTTATAATGAAATACAGTTTTGAAGCATGAAGTAAGAACAGAGTTCAGGATACATTAAAGCAATTTAATAATTTATTGGAATGTATTGTATGACTGATAATAAGGACAGACTTCAGCAAATTAATCCAGCTGTGGTCTCCATATAGTAAAATCAGTTGGGCAGGGTCAACAAAACTCTCCCTCTAATAGGGACTTACTGCAGTCATAGCAATATAGTTCTTAGGGAATAGAAAGATTACAACTCTCATTTTCTAGAATTCTAACAGATCAACAAGATACCTATATCTCCTTCTTGCAGGACAGACTGTCTCCATGTGAAAGTTGGAATTTGTTTTATCTAATAATACAAGTTGAGTGTGGTGTACCCCATTGCGCTTTTATTGACATAATAAATATAAGGACATAAACAGGAAATACCCCATGCCTTATATAGTAGAGGGTCAATGGCACAGCTGCAGCAGCTTAAAGGGGTAATTGCCCACAGCATAATACATGCAATAAAAAAGCTGTGCTGCCATGTCCTATTGGGGTGACAAAATGCAGTTTTTCATCCCTCAAAATAATATTTATTTATAGCCAATAAAAGACTTAATATAGACATAAATAATAAAAATTGTAACTTATCTATACAATAAGCAACACAAAAACAGAGTATCAAGCAGTTTCTATTCAGCAACTATATAATTTAAATACTTTGTTTTAGTCACTGAATATAGCTATTCAAAGTTCCAATCAGTTAAAGAATAGTTACTCCAAATAAAATAAAATATGTATCATAAATTGTACCATATCAAATGGAATATTATCCTATAGAAATATCATAGGCAGGACCCACTGGTATAATATTCCTGCATGAATCCTGCCACACAAGATAAGATAAATCCTTTGACAGCTAGTATAGTATATTGGTAAAAAGCTTTAATAATCAAATGTGTACAGACCTTTTAATATATAATTCAGGCTCCTGATGAATCACATCTCCTTTCAAATGGAGGGGAGCTCTATATGCTGCTGTTTCATAGGATACTCTCAGCTGTCTTGGTCTCAGTCTGACAGTAGCTCCAAGTGGATGCCAGCACCAAGTTGTCAGCTCACACAAGGTTCCTGTAACCTCAGTTAGTTACAGAACCCCACAGTATAAGCAGTGTAACTCGACGCGCTGAGTTTTTTTTTTTTTTTTCAAAAAAAGAATTTGTCTTTTTTATTGAACAAACTGTGGGCACTGCACTACACTGCAACATTGTTCACATAAATATAAGCGGTGTGACTCCCTGCTGTGTGAGTGGTCATTTGTGATAAAAATAAACAAGAATTGCTCTTTTTTATTGAACAAACTTGTGTGTGTTGAGTTAATCGATATGGATAAGATCAGTCAACAGAAAAGCAGGAGCAGCAACCAATTACTAGCACTGCAGCTGCTGCCAGCCATGATAGAACAACATCTACTAAAGATGGTTCAGATGGCAGAAAGTTTAGGAAGGGGCATGTTAAATCAAAATCTTTCACAATGTTAAAAGACAGGGGAAAGTAGTCACTTTTAAAAAGTGACAAATCAGTGCCAAAAACAAAGAAAACTAAGGCTCAAACGGCATGGGCTGAAATCCCTGTGACATTTCTCACACTATCCTTGTAAAGATGCCTTTTTTGCCTCGTATATTCCTGTATAGAGGCCATTTTCACCTCCTTTGACCATTTCTCCATGGACTGCACATGTGGGGAGGATACGGTCTTTAGGTCAACACAGCTTAGGTCAACAGTCATTAGATTGACCAGTGAAGGTTGACATGCATTAGGTCGACATGGTCAATAGGTCCACATGGCCATTATGTCAACATGTACTAGGTCGACAGGTCAAAAGGTCAACATGAGTTTTTTTTTTTAAATCATCATTTTTTTAATTTTTCCATACTTGACGATCCACGTGGACTACGATTGGAACGGTGATGAGGTAACGAGGCACCTTGCCTGAAGCATGGCGAGCGAAGTGAGCCATGCGAGGGGACACGGTGCACTAATTGGGCTTCTCCGTCACTTTACAAAGAAAACGACACCAAAAAAAGTTTGAAAAAAAAAAACTCATGTCGACCTTTTCACCTGTCGACCTAATGCCCATGTCGACCTAATGCCCATGTCTACCTAATGCCCATGTTGACATTCAGTGGTCAACCTAATGACTGTTGACCTAAGTTGAGTCGACCCAATGACCCATACCCCATGTGGGATGAGCAGTCCAAGTAAAGATGGTGATGAGGACATAATAAAAATTAAGTATGCTTGTGTGGAAGTGGACCAGGATGAAGGGGATAATTATGTACTACTATTATCTGACACTAAAGAGGATGAGGATGTTGTTGATGATGTTATTTGCTTAAGTCAACCACTAGCAGCTGCAGTTCTTGCCTGTGATAAAAAGAAAGCCATTGTGATACCTGGGCATAAGACCACAAAAAGCCACCTCTTTGGTGTGGGATTATTTTTACCCAAATCCTGACAATGTTTGTGAAGGCATCTGCTCCATTTGTGAGGCCAAAGTTAGTAGATGTAGGGATGTTAACAATCTAGGCACCTCCTTCATGTCATGTTACAGTATTTGTGGTGAGTTCATGAAATATATTTTACAAGATTATAATGTCATTAACAAACTCATCATCAACCTCCTCATTAGTGATCAGTGGTAGTCCCTGTTGCTGAAGTGCTTGATTTGTTAAACTATGTATGTCCTAGATTTTAAAATCCAGCATAGAAGTGGGTGGGAGAGCCCAAGGGCAAATCCATCTTACGGGTGTAGTATGGCTGACCGGTGGTCAGGAGACCGCCGGTCATCTTACCGACGCCGGGATCCCGCAGCATACCTACGCCGGGATCCCAGCAGGGAGGGGCGAGTGCAGCAAGCCCCTTGCGGGCTCGCTGCGCTCGCCATGCTGCGGGCTTGGTGGTGACCTGCGGTCACCACGGGTTCTATTCCCACTCTATGGGTGTCGTGGACACCCACGAGTGGAAATAGTACCTGTTGGTCGGCATGCCGACCATCGGGATAGTGAGGGGTCGGGATGGTGGTGGAGGTCATGTGACTGTCGGTCTCCCGACCGCTGGTCACATGAATACCACCCCCATCTTACACTACTTTTCTTTTCATAATGGTCTGTTTTTGGGGGTGCATTGGGGATAGTCTATTTTGCACAGACAAACATCACCCGACAATAAAGGGAAATTTTACTGCTGAAAAATCTAAAACACTGGAATCCACCAATACAGAAGTCTCTGTACTTTGTTACACTAGGCAGCAAAGGTCTTCCTCACATAATTTGTGGTACATTTTTATGAACATGAGGTTTTTTCCACATTTCATTAGTTGCTAATTCAATTTTTTTTTTCAATAGCTTGCATAAAACAAAGAGTATTCTCCAGTATGCTGGAGTAAGGTACATTCTCCTCCTCTCCCTATGTTATAGCTTCATGTGTAGGTTTTGATAGCTGGTTGCTGTTCCTTCATCCACTGAAGCATATAACGAGTGCAATTCCACCTGGTCATTACCTCTTACTTCAGTTGATTGCATGCAATTGTTCTCGCAGCCGCTACAATCTTCTACATGTGGTTGCTGAAAAAATGGCAAAAATGTCCAGACATTTTTTGGGCCAAAGACAGGATCTGCTGCATGCCCACCATGTCATTTTAAAAAAAAATTATGAACCACCAAGTTTATTGTGTGTCCAAAACATGGGACATGTTCAAATTCACCCAGTTGTTATGCTGTTACAATGTTACATATGTTATCTAAAATGACAAATCCTCATGAGAGTCTTAGCGGCATAAGCCATCTTGCTAGGACATCCCTGAGTTTTTCTAACAGGCTGACACTGGTATGCCTCTTAGTGAAGCCGGTGATACAGAGAGTCGTCTGCCTGTAAATGAGCTGGCATTGTGTGTTAGACACTGCTGCTACTGCTGAAGGTGATAAACCCACACAGTGGGCTGTCACAGTCATGTAATCTTTAGTTTGACCAGTTCCACTTCTTCACATATCTGTGATTAAGCAGATAGTGGGTATAATGGCATTTTGTAGGTCAATAATTTGTTTTTTCTTAACCTCCCAGTACAGGCGAGGGATTGCTATTCTGGTAAAATGGAATAGAGTTGGAATTTGGTAGTGGAGAAACGATTGTCTTCTCAAGTAAGTTGTTTTGATTGCCTGCTGGCCTTACTAGCCTCCTCCCTCACAAATTTTCTTAGTCTATCATACAATTAAATTAACTAACTAATCAATCCTTAATTTTTTCTTTTACAGCAACTAGGGTAATATGGTTGGTGTAATAGCATTACTGCATCACAGCTCTAAGACCATATGCTCGATTCTTACCATGGCCCTAACTGTATGGAGTTTGTATATTCTCCCCGGTCTTGCGTGGGTTTCCTCCTGGTGCTCTTATTCCGCAATTCAAAAACATACTAGTAGGTTGACTGCTCACAATTTTTTTTTAACAACTAGTGTGTGTGCATTAGATGGGCCAAGTGGTTCTTATCTGCCATCAAATACTAAGCTAATCCTTTTTTCTTTCTTTTACAGCAACTCAGAAGAGGAAAGGAGACAAAAGAAGAGTGTTCAGTCATTACAGACCCCAATGCCCCCATTGATTACATTTTTTGGAATCAGAAATTAAATTCAATTAAGTTAATACTCAATCGAGCCTTCCTTCAGATTTAGTTTTTGACTAATGAAAACAATCTTGGTTACTTTCTGTGGGGTCAAACAGTTTATAAAAATGCCATCAAGTCTACCGCTGCAGTGCCACTCTGTTTCCTAGATGTGCCATGTTTGAAGTTGAACTGCCACGTGTTTGTGCCGCCCACTGCTGTCGCTTAGCTTAGTCAGCCAGCAAGCTCATTGCAACCTTTTGGCCTAAGCTGGATAAAAACAATTTTATGAGCTGTGAGGTGGTCAAAATCAAGTGGAAATGTATTATTATTATTATTATCCTTTATTTATATGGCGCCACAAGGGTTCCACAGTGCCCAATTACAGAGTACATAAATAATCAAACAGGAAAACAGCAACTTACAGTTGATGACAGTATAGGACAAGTACAGGGTAAATAAACATAGTTACATCAGCAGATGACACTGGAATAAGTATCAGGTAGCAGAAGACTGCTGGATGTGGTACAGTTGAAGATTATTAAAGTAATACAAAGGATAAGCACATGAGGGAAGAGGGCCCTGCTCGTGAGAGATTACATTCTAAAGGGGAGGGGTAGACAGACAGGGGTGACACAGATGGGGTACATAGAGAGCGTGGAACAGAGGGTTAGGATGAGATTTGGCTGGGTTTGGTGAAGAAGTGGGTCTTGAGAGCCTGTTTGAAGTTTTGTAGAGAGGTGGAGAGTCTGAGGGGGAGAGGTAGGGTATTCCAGAGAAGTGGTGCAGCACGTGAAAAATCTTGGAGGTAGGAGTGGGAGGAAGTAATCCGTAGGCAGGAGAGTCGTCGTTCATTAGCAGAGCGAAGAGGATGGGTAGGAGTGTAAAGGGAGATAAGATCAGAGATGTAGATGGGAGAGGAGTGGGTGAGGGCTTTGTAAGCGAAATGACTGGAAATGAATGTTACTGAGGTTAATAGTAGTGGAGGAATGAAAAAAGGGCAAAATTATGTGATTATAGCAGATTTTATCAATTTAAAAAAAAAAATACAGATCCAACACACATGAGGGCGGTTTTGGCAAACCCAAAACCAAAACACAAAGTTAATCCAAATCCAAAATAAAAACACGGGGCCTACTAATAATTACTAACCTCTAGAAATGTACAGTATACAGATTTATTTATTTATTATTTATTAACAGTTTCTTATATAGCGCCACAAATTCCGTTGCGCTTTACAATTGGAAATAACAATGATATAACAAAACTGGGTAATAACAAACAGTCATAGAGGTAGGAAGGCCCTGCTCACAAGCTTACAGATGTGTCCTTTTATAACATGGCTGACTTCAGTCGGTCCAAATAGCCGCTCTTCAGTCACGCCGGGTATATCACTCGCGGATGAATTAAAGATGCCCAGTGTACCTTTTATAAATGTACCTAAGAAAACAACAACTCCATCAATCATAACATACTTGTAGGTTTATCAAAACCACTTGTAATCAAAGCAAACCTCTTTACATACTGTACAGTATACAATATTGTATAGAGTGTCAAGTGCATTTGTCGTTTTGTATGAATATGCAATAACTGTTCCTCAAGCAAGTAAGGTGCAGAAAACCCTTATTTTTTGATCAAAAGATTGAGTGTAAGAGGATATAGCAGAAATAAAAAAAGAGGACCTACAGTAATGCGAGACTGCACCGGAGTACTGCAGGAACAGGGACCGAAGAGCTTTCATAGAAAGACATAATTCTCTTTAAACAAAATGGTATCGCAAGTTAAAAAATTATGTCCCAGAAGAGTTTACAGTAAGATTAACGGATGGAATAAAAAATAAATTGTAAATAAAAAGGTACTAATCTGGATTTATATTTTATGTACTGTAGGTCCCAATGGATTAAATATTTATAATGACATTTATTCAATGGTACTTTAAATCTAGTACTGTATTGATCTTCCTTGCTTTGTGTACTGTATACTGCATTTTATAGGTAACTTTTATTGACTATGTGGTTACTTTAAAGAGTAGATATTTGACTTAACTAAATCCATTAAATTCATACATCTGTTTGAGTGTATACAATCCCATAATGTAGCAGTTGTCGCTTTAAACAACTTCTTATTGGTCCTTGTGGTGGGAACTTGGACACTTTTTGTGAAAGGCGTCTCTCTGCTGATACTGTGGGGTAATTTAGTAAGATGGGAGTTCTATTTAAGATGGAATGTTATAGCAACCAATCAGATTCCAGGTATTATCTTCTAGAAGGTGCCAGATACATGAGAAGTAGAATCTGATTGATTGCTATAGGCAACATCCCATCTTTAATAGAAGTCCCTTCTTAGTAAATTTACCCCTGTGTGTCTGGGCAGATCAGGCAGTGGCTACTCAGTTCCCTTCTGTGCAGTTGCACTGCTGTAGATCCTAACCGGCAAGCAGGGCCCTCTCTACCCCAGGGGGGTTATTCCAAGTTGATCGCTCGCTAGCTAGTTTTAGCAGCTGTGCAAACGCTATGCCGCCGCCCACCGGGAGTGTATTTTAGCTTAGAAGTGCGAACGGTTGTATCGCAGAGCGCCTGCAAAAACATTTTGTGTCGTTTCAGAGTAGCTCAAAACCTACTCAGCGCTTGCGATCACTTCAGACTATTCAGTTCCGGATTTGACATCACAAACCCGCCCAGCCACATCTGCATTTTCCCTGGTACGCCTGCGTTTTTCCGAACACTCCCTGAAAAAGGTCAGTTGCCACCCAGAAACGCCCACTTCATGTCAATCACTCTGCGGCAGCCAGTGCAACTGAAATGCATCGCTAGACCCTGTGCAAAACTACATAATTCGTTGTGCCCGTACGTCGCGTGTGCGCATTGCGCCGCATACGCACGCACAGAACTGACGTTTTTTAGCCTGATCGCTGCACTGCGAACAAATGCAGCTGGCGATCAACTCAGAATGACCCCCTAAGTCACTTCTCTTCACTCCTTTTGTCTACCTCAGAAGTGCCTGTTATGTTTTATATTAACCATGTATTTTGTGCATTATATTTATAGTAAAAAAATTGTGTTTATGGAATTTATACTAGGTATTTGCTACTTGCTTTTGTGTCATCTGCACCCGTATTATTCCTTGCTGTGGATACTTTTGTCTTTATGTGATTTGACAAGTCTCTTTGTTTTGTTTGTGCACTTGTTACCCCACTGGCGAACCAAGCAAGATGTCTGCCATCCTTGCACAGTGCCTGCATAGGCAACCGGTGATCTTCCTGAGCAACAGAACTTTATCATTGACCCGTATGATTTCCATCTATTGATCTGAGCTTCGGCCTCTGTTTGTTATCTGCCCTGCCCTGGCTTAATCTTGGACTTTTCCTTGGAAGCTGGAGTCGGTTGTTGTGGTATTGCTGAGGCACTGGGACAATGCGGCAGAAGTTCATTGTAATGTTGAGGAGAGAGCTCTGTCCTGTCTCCTCGTTACTGCTGGTGTCGCTGCAGGGTCCTCATAGTGACGGAGGTGCGCTAACATCCCCCGACCTAATGCGCTACTGCGTAAGTGCAGATTTACTGTGCATTTTCCTCTCCATACTCCATAGGACAGTGCGTGTCCCTGAGGAACACTGTGCCATAGAGACATATTGCTACATATACACACACCACTGTGTCATCACTGTTGGGTGCTGTATATACTCCACTGCCACCACTGAATGTATGTGTAGGGAGGTAATCGAGACACTGAGATTATGGGCAGTACGGACAGTGTAATGGTTAGCATTACTGCCTCACAGCACTGAGGCCATGGGTTTGATTCCCACTTTTGCCCTAACTGTGTGGAGTTTGTATATTCTCCCTATACTTGTGTGAGTTTCCTTCGGGTACTCCGGTTTCCTCTCACAATCCAAAAATATAATTGTAGGTTAATTGGCTCCCAACAAAATGAACCCTAGTGTGAATGTGTGCGCGTATACATGTGATAGGGAATATAGATTGTAAGGTCCACTGGGGCCGGGACTGATGTAAATGGACAAATATTCTCTGTACAGCGCTGCAGAATATGTGTGCGCTATATAAATAACTGGTAATAATAATAATAATAATTGTGTTCTTTACTGTGAGAGACTGTTAGAGCGTCACAGTGGAAGACATATCCAGGGTGGTCTTTTCATATGGGATCAATGGGCTCTTGCCCAAGAGCCCCAAGAGTAAAAGGGCCCTAGGATGATAGCTGAGGGTCCCCTCTTTCCAGGGATACCAGATTTTTGAAAATCGGCCCTAGGGAACCGGAGAAATCCGACTTCAAAGCAGTGGTCCCTGTCAAAGCCTGTTAATTACTCTTCCCTGCAAGATATTTCAGGTTCCGTATGACTTAGAGTATTTCTGTGGGTATTCTCCAAAAGCTGGGACTCCTCCCTTTTGGCGGACACTGGCAGCTTGTCTTTACTATGCCCAGAACCAGAGATATCACCCTTGAAGCAGCTGGTCCCTGCTCCAGCTCCACACATTTGGTATGCAGTTTTATATTTTCGTTGGTGGATTGCTCTGGCTCCTGAACTCTGATCCCCAAGTCCCCAGTACCTCCTGAAAGGTGTCCCCAGTACCTCCTGAAAGTCTGATAGTTTCTATCCCATTTAAATCTAAGAAATCTATTTTCAGGAACTTCAGATATCTGCAGTCAAGCAAGCCGATGTCCCACCGGAAAATTAAGCCCACTCCACTATCCACCCATACCCTTCGTATTAAGCACCCCCTACCACCCTGGAAGTCATGTACCAGGGCCCCTTCATTCAGCCAAATGCAGTAAAGGAGTAATTAGCAGAAATTACTGCTCCAGGTCCTACATGCTGGGCAGAAGATAGAACACCCCCTACCACCCGTGGCACATCAAAGCTGCCACTGATAGCACCCCCCACCCCTACCGCTGGAGGATGGGTAGGGGGCCCAGTGCATTGCTGTGCCCAGGGGCCTACATTGCTCATAAGATGGCCCTGGACATATCTTAGCTCCAGAGAGACCTGCGAGTACCTGCAATCTGCAATGATTCCAATGTTCCATACACTCATCCCCTGTTGAGCTGTATGATACCTCGCTACGCTGAAGCTCCACTCCATGAGAACCAGTGTACATGTACCAGTGAGTACGGCTGTACCAGCTAGCTATCAATAAACCAACACCACTGGGTAAGTACTGGGCTGTTCATAGTGTGAGTCATCTGCTGGTGTGTACCTACATAACTCTGCAATACTAACTCCTGTGCACACATAATTGCCAACATCTCTAAGGGACATGTCTTTCCAAAAAATGTGGTAATATGTAAGGATGTGCCCTGTGGGCACATCCATGTTGCCGTCCCTAGCTGGGGACAGCGCTGGGGCAGCTTGTCTGTCCCCAGCGCTTGGTGCGTGGCGGCGGGTGTCCGGTGCAGGGATTACCTTTTTCCCTGCACCGGACCAGAGACTGCGGGGGCATTTAAATCTTGGCGCCCTCCGGGAGCCAATCGCGGCTCCCGGAGCGGCAGCCAATCGGAGAGTGACGCGGCGAGCCAATCGGCGCTCGTCGCGTCATAGGCCCCGCCCCCGGCGTCTGACGTCAGACGCCGGACGGGAGCCGTTCGTAAAGGAGGCCGCGCCGAAGAGCGGCGAAGAGGAGGAGCCCGCGCGCAGGAGCGCGAGAAAGAGGATCGCGTGGCAGAAGGAAGAAGACGGGCGGGAGCAGCGCGGACGGAGGTCGGCGCGCCGGAGCGCAGAAGATCCAGACGCCGCAAGGAGGAGCCGGAGGAGGTCATCGGTCGGGATCGGAAGAGAAGATGTCCAGCGGCGGCTGGACGCGGAGGAGAGACGCCGGCGCCGCTGGCCAGGACGGGTCAGCGGCAGAAGACGGTGCCGGAGGCCCCCGGGTTAGGTAAGGCCTCAGTGAGGCATCCTGCCCCCCCTTCCCTTTTCCTCCCTCGACCACCAGGGACGGGCATTAGGCCCGAGGGCACAAGTCAGGCACTAGGCCTGTGGCGCAGTTAGGAGATTGGGGGTCATTTGTCTGATTAGGTGGTTTGGGCATTAGGCCCAAGCCACCCCACCCCTGCGGCACCAGTTAGGCGGGCACTAGGCCCTGGGGACAAATCAGGCAATAGGCCTGTGGGCGATAGAGGGCATTAGGCCCTAGCGTATTTTGGCCAGTAGGTACAGATAAGGTGACCCTGGGCACAAGGCCCAGGTCACCCAACGGGCAGCAAGTTAGGCGGGCGCTAGGCCCGTGGGCGAAGTCAGGCCTCCGGCCTGTGTGCAGTTAGGGGGCGCTAGGCCCAGTGAATTAGTGTTCCCCCGAGGTGAGTACAGGTGGCCCTGGGCGCTAGGCCCCGGCCACCCTGAGAGTACGGTAGGTGGGTGAGCTGTGCGGTCCCCACTACTGGGTGTTCTGAGTCGGGTAGATAAAGGGACAGCACCGTTTTATGTTGTAACTCCGATAGTGTGATATATGTTGTTACCGTGCAGGGCAAAGTGTATGTGTTGTGTAAGTTGTGCATAGTTGTGTCGCGCCACCCACACGAGCTAGTTTGAGGGCTCTATTTATGTAGCTAGTGTAGCGGACGCACACTAGGGTAGTTCTTGGCCCTGCACGGCTGTTTCTCTTTGCCTCCTTACAGGGACCTGTAAGTGGAGAAGATCGGAGTGCAAGACTTGTGACGGTGAGTAGCATCCGTGTACGTCTGTCCCTTGTTTGTCCCCGAGCGCCGGAGTTAGGATTGCTCACGGACGTGAGAATCCCTTTCATCACACTACGTGCGAAAGCGCGAGTGTGTGAAAGCTGGGTAGCTGAGGCTTTGTGCCGGTGATGAACATTCACCCAGCCGGTGAAGGTCGCGGCCACCCCTGGGGTATCCCCTGTTCCAGTGGAAGAAGGGTCGATACCCCCTTTAATGTAAACCCTTCTCTCCTCAGCTGGGTCGTCGGTCAGCTCCGAGAGGGAATCGCCGTGTCCGGATCCGACTGAAGAATTCCAGGTCCGTTGAAGGTTCCGGTACCTGAAGGTGAGAGAGAGCGGCGCCTGGTGAGTACCGCGTCTACACCTGCACGGCAGCAGGCACCACCACACGCACCCGCAGGCCCCCGCACCTCTCACACTTGGCGTAGTCGGCAGGATCAAAGAGACCGGATCACGGACACGATGTGGAACGCCACCAAGAAGACCTCCCTGCGGACGGCTCCGGAGAAGACTCGCCCCCGGACGTGTGCGGACCAGAGCGACTGGGTGACGGTGTCTGGGGCAGACATCCTGAAGATGGTGCAGCGGTCGGTCCAGCGGGAAAAAGAAGAGCGCCGGGAGAAGGGGCGCAAGAAGGCCGCTGTGACGCCCTGCAAGAAATGTCGGCAAACAGGTCACTTTGCCGACGAGTGTACTTGGCGAGAGACGTCCCCAAAGAAGGTGGTCCAGGAAGCGGACCGAAGACGTCAGTGTTATGATTCCCGTACTCCAGACCAGAGGAGATCTAATGGCAGAGGTCTGAGTACTGGGAAGATTTGCTGGTTGTGGGAGCAGGAGAGCCTAGTAACCCCTGGCGCTCTAACTCCGTTGTCTCGCCCGTGTTATCAGAAATCCCCTGCGAGACTATGGTTTCTTGAGCCCATGGCAGCCGCGTTCGAAGGGCGGATTATGTCTGCCCAACCCCGATGCCCCCTCAGGTCTTAATGGGAGACAAAGGGAAATCCGAGACAGGGTGATAACAAGGGGCCCTCTGACTAAGCAACCAGGCCAGGGGTTACAAGCTAACTAACTTAAACCAAGGTATGTGCGGACTAGCCGCCAGGGAAAAGGACAACCAAAGATCCACTGATCCGTTACTCCTATCCAGCACCGCTGGATACCAGAGTGGATCTGTGGGAGCGGAATTCTCCGCAAAAGCTCCAGAACACAAATAAACTAAATAATAAACAGTAAGCGGACAAGCCGCAACACACGGCTGCGCCGCGACTCACGAACACCACAGGATGTTAAAGGTGCTCGGTCAGACTCCAGGAATAGATGACAAATATCCGAGTACAGGACCACTGAGGACAGGAACAACCGGATAGAGCAGGACTGGAAACTCTCTGCAACTGACAAAGGCAAACAGGAAGCTATCACCGGCGTCTGTGAGAAGTCCAAAGGGTGCTTATAAGTGTGAGCTCCCCAATCAGGAGCCAGACTGGGTCATCACAATTAATGCCGTGCAGCTTGCATGCTGCACGGCCAGCACACCATGATACAATCAGCACATCATGATACAATTAGAACAGACCCAGCAACGGGGAACGCGGCCCGAACGTGGCGTCCCCGTTGCTAGGGTCAGAGCGGCTCCGTGCGCCCGGCGTCTAGCGTTGCCAGGGAGCCGGCGGCTGTACGCGCACGGCGTCCCTGGTTGCTAGGCGCCGGGCCGCACCGACGAGCGGACCCCGGCGCCTAACAGTACCCCCCCCTTGAGGAGGGGTCAAGGAACCCCTAAAGCCAGGTTTCTGAGGAAATTCTCGAAAAAATGCCCTTTTGAGCCTCGGGGCATGAAGATCCTCATCCAGGACCCAAGACCTTTCCTCTGGCCCATAACCTCTCCAATGTACCAAAAAATAAAGCCGACCCCGGGACAACTTGGAATCGAGAACCTTCTCCACCAAGAACTCCTGCTGACCCTGTACATTTATAGGTGATCTCCCCTGAGATATTTTACGAGGAAATCTACTGGACGAAACATATGGTTTCAGCAATGAGCAATGGAAGGTATTTCCGATCCGTAAAGTTTTTGGTAAACGTAACCGGAAAGCAACTGGATTGACTTTTTTGATAATGTGAAATGGTCCAATAAATTTAGGACCCAATCTGGCTGAGGTTTGTCGAAGTTTAATGTTGCGAGTCGACAACCACACCTTATCTCCTACTTTAAAAGTGCACGGCCGCCGGAGCCTGTCAGAAAATCTTTTTTCCCGGAATGCCGCTTTTCTGAGAGCCAGGTGCACTTTTCTCCAAATAAGTTTAAGATGAGAGGTCAGGGCCAGTGAGGAGACAGAGGAATGTTGAAAAAATGAATTAGCTCTGGGGTGAAAACCAAAAACTGCAAAAAATTGAGACACATTGGTGGAAGAATGACAGGCATTATTATAAGCAAACTCCGCCAATGGAAGAAACTCCGACCAGTCATTTTGGAGTTTGGCCGAGTACAAACGCAAATATTGTTTTAGAGATTGATTAACTCGCTCAGTCTGCCCATTGCCGGACGTTAAAGATAACTTCATCTTTAATGAAGCACAAAAAGACTTCCAAAATTGTGCAATGAATTGTGGACCCCGATCAGAAACAATATCAGTGGGTAAGCCATGGAGTCTGAAAACATGGCGGAGGAACAAGACTGCCAATCCCTGGGCAGATGGCAATCAGGGAAGAGCAATGAAATGGGCCATTTTGCTAAAACGGTCCACTACCACCCATATGACTCGGCATCCGGCTGACAGAGGGAGGTCCACCACAAAATCCATGGAGATATGCGACCATGGCCTAAGAGGAACATTCAAGGGCATAAGTTGACCGATGGGTAAAGAACGGGGAACTTTATGCTGTGCACAGACCTGACACGAAAAAACAAACTCTTTAATGTCTTTGGAAAGACCAGGCCACCATACTGAGCGGGAGACTAATTCCAAAGTCTTAGCGATTCCTGGATGCCCGGCAACTTTGCTATCATGAAACTCCGTCAAAACAGTTGCTCTCAAAAACTCAGGGACAAAAAGACGACCAGCAGGAGTATTTCCAGGAGCTTGATGTTGAAGCAGCTTTAACTGGGTAAATACATCCTGTGTGAGGCCTGCCCGAATGGTTGAGGACGGCAGTATGGGAGTAACAGGACTGTTGTCTTGAACTGGAAGAAAACTGCGTGACAGGGCATCTGCCTTAGTATTCTTGGAACCTGGCCTGAAGGTGATAATGAATTTGAAACGAGTAAAAAATAAAGCCCAACGAGCCTGCCGGGCATTCAGTCGCTTAGCTGATTCAATGTATTGAAGATTTTTGTGATCAGTCAAAACTGAAATAGTATGAGTCGCTCCTTCAAGCCAATGTCTCCACTCCTCGAAAGCCCATTTAATAGCCAGCAATTCCCGGTTACCAACATCGTAGTTGGATTCTGCAGATGAGAATTTCCTGGACATAAAGGCACAAGGATGTAATTCAAGGGAATCCGGATCCTTCTGAGATAGGATAGCCCCCACTCCAACCTCCGAGGCATCAACCTCAACAATGAAAGGCAATTCTGGGTTGGGATGTCTGAGGACAGGGGCTGAGACAAAGGCTTGTTTCAAGGCCTGAAAAGATAACTCAGCTTCACGTGACCAATTGGTAGGATCTGCTCCCTTCTTAGTTAGTGCCACAATGGGAGCAACTAGGTCAGAGAAAGAGTGAATAAATCTTCTATAGTAGTTCGCAAACCCTAAAAAGCGCTGAATTGCTTTTAAGTTGGTGGGTTGCGCCCAACTAAGGATGGCTTGGAGCTTCTTTGGTTCCATACAGAATCCCCGAGGGGAAATAATGTACCCTAAAAAGGATACCTCCGTAACATGAAATTCACACTTCTCCAGCTTGGCATACAGGTGATTTTCACGTAATTTTTTTAGAACTTGACGCACCTGGGTAACATGTTGTTCTACAGAATCAGAATATATCAAAATATCGTCTAAGTAGACTACAACGAACCTTCCATGAAATTCACGGAGCACATCGTTAATGAGATCCTGGAAGACTGCCGGAGCGTTAGACAGGCCAAATGGCATGACCAGATACTCATAGTGGCCTGACTGAGTACTGAATGCCGTTTTCCACTCATCCCCTGACTTGATTCTGATGAGGTTATATGCTCCTCTCAGGTCAATCTTAGAAAAAATCACAGCCGAACGTAGCTGATCAAAGAGGACAGAGATCAGCGGCAGAGGGTAAGTATTCTTTACTGAGATTTTATTCAAAGCTCTAAAATCAATGCAGGGTCTGAGAGAACCATCCTTCTTCTCTACGAAGAAGAAACCTGCACTTAAAGGGGATTTGGATGGCCTGATAAATCCTTTCCCAAGGCTTTCTTTCACATACTCATTCATGGCCACAGTTTCAGGACCAGACAATGCATATAACCTTCCTTTAGGCAACGTGGCACCAGGAATTAGCTCAATGGCACAATCATAAGGCCTATGGGGAGGCAGAATATCCGCATTGCCCTTGGAAAATACATCAACAAAATCCTGGTATTCCACAGGAATGGGTGCGGGAACGGCGGCAGCTACTCGGATAGGAAGCGTAATACATTCTTTATTACAGATGGTACCCCATTGTAAGATCTCCCCCGACTGCCAATCAATGATGGGATTATGAAAGGCCAGCCAAGGGTGACCCAGAACCACAGGAACTGCTGGACAATGGGTAAGGAAAAACTCAATCTTTTCAGAATGTAGAGCTCCTACCGAAAGTAAAACAGGAGGTGTACAGAGAGAAATAACCCCATTGGACAAGGGACTCCCATCTAAACCATGCATGGTGACACACCTACCCAAGGTTAACTGAGGAATACCTAAGGCCTTGGCCCATGTTAAATCCATAAAGTTCCCTGCAGCTCCACTGTCCACAAAAGCAGAGACCGAGGAACAGAGGCTGCCAAAGGAAACTTTAGCAGGAACTAACAGTGAATTATTTGAGGAGATAAGCTGCAGACCAAAGTGAACCCCCTCACAACTCACTTGGTCGGGAAGTTTCCCGACTTGTTCGGACAACTACGGGCAAAATGTCCCTTACCTCCACAGTATAAACAAAGACCAGAATTTTGCCTCCTGGTTCTTTCTTCAGGAGACAATTTGGAGAGACCTATCTGCATAGGCTCCTCCATGTCCACAGGGATGGAAAAAACACAAGGAGTAGACCCGACAGACGCTCCTTTTTCAGCCCTCCGCTCTCTGAGCCGACGATCTATCTTAATAGAGAGCTCCATGAGTTTATCGAGAGTCTCAGGAGCGGGATACTGAAGGAGACTGTCTTTAATAGATTCAGATAAGCCGAGGCGAAACTGACTGCGCAGGGCTGGGTCATTCCATTCACAGTCGTTCGACCAACGGCGAAACTCCGTACAATAAATCTCTGCGGGATTCCTACCCTGTCTGAGAGCACGCAACTGACTCTCAGCGGACGCCTCTCTATCAGGGTCGTCATACAGTAGCCCTAACGATTTTAAAAAGGCGTCTACAGACAATAAGGCTGGATCGTCTGTCTTTAAACCAAAAGCCCAGGTCTGGGGATCCCCCGGAAGCAGAGAAATAATAATTCCAACCCGCTGAGCCTCCGTACCTGAGGAGACTGGTCTTAAACGAAAATAAAGTTTACAAGACTCTTTAAAATTAAAAAACTGTTTTCTATCCCCAGAAAAACGGTCAGGCAGATGCATCTTTGGTTCAGGAATGACCCTCGGGGAAGTCCGTAACAGATCTTCCTGTGACCTCACCCGGAGGGACAGATCCTGAACCATCTGAGTAAGTTCTTGAATCTGACTAACTAGAAGCTGGCCAGGATTTGGCCCAACACCGGTGGGATTCATGAGGCCGACAAAAATCTCCCAACTGAATAAGTAAAAAAAAATCAACTCCTGTTAATTTTAATTTTTTTTTTTTGTCTGGCCGGTGATAATGTTATGATTCCCGTACTCCAGACCAGAGGAGATCTAATGGCAGAGGTCTGAGTACTGGGAAGATTTGCTGGTTGTGGGAGCAGGAGAGCCTAGTAACCCCTGGCGCCCTAACTCCGTTGTCTCGCCCGTGTTATCAGAAATCCCCTGCGAGACTATGGTTGCTTGAGCCCATGGCAGCCGCGTTCGAAGGGCGGATTATGTCTGCCCAACCCCGATGCCCCCTCAGGTCTTAATGGGAGACAAAGGGAAATCCGAGACAGGGTGATAACAAGGGGCCCTCTGACTAAGCAACCAGGCCAGGGGTTACAAGCTAACTAACTTAAACCAAGGTATGTGCGGACTAGCCGCAAGGGAAAAGGACAACCAAAGATCCACTGATCCGTTACTCCTATCCAGCACCGCTGGATACCAGAGTGGATCTGTGGGAGCGGAATCCTCCGCAAAAGCTCCAGAACACAAATAAACTAAATAATAAACAGTAAGCGGACAAGCCGCAACACACGGCTGCGCCGCGACTCACGAACACCACAGGATGTTAAAGGTGCTCGGTCAGACTCCAGGAATAGATGACAAATATCCGAGTACAGGACCACTGAGGACAGGAACAACCGGATAGAGCAGGACTGGAAACTCTCTGCAACTGACAAAGGCAAACAGGAAGCTATCACCGGCGTCTGTGAGAAGTCCAAAGGGTGCTTATAAGTGTGAGCTCCCCAATCAGGAGCCAGACTGGGTCATCACAATTAATGCCGTGCAGCTTGCATGCTGCACGGCCAGCACACCATGATACAATCAGCACATCATGATACAATTAGAACAGACCCAGCAACGGGGAACGCGGCCCGAACGTGGCGTCCCCGTTGCTAGGGTCAGAGCGGCTCCGTGCGCCCGGCGTCTAGCGTTGCCAGGGAGCCGGCGGCTGTACGCGCACGGGGTCCCTGGTTGCTAGGCGCCGGGCCGCACCGACGAGCGGACCCCGGCGCCTAACAGTCAGAAGGGCCAAGCGAAGGAGTCCTGGTGTTTGCTCTGCGGAAACTACGGGCATGAGCACAACAGTCCTGGGACGAAGAGTTGAGCGAAGACAAGGTTGATTCCCGGTGTGAAAGCTGTGGAGATCCCCGACATCGGCTCCTGGAATGTCCATGGACGGAAGACAGGACGGACTACGAGGCCACGGTGAAGCAGCTGACGGAATCTCGTCAACAGCTTTGGGACCGGGTGGCTGCAGAGCCTGTGTGTGCGCTCTGCGAGGCGAGAGGGCATGCGCTTCCCGATTGTCCGTGGAATGAAGACCGGATGATTGCGGATGGTCGCGCCCAGAGATGGGAGGAGGAAACCAGGGAAATGGAGCGGAAGGCCTTGCTTGAAGTTAATTCGCAGGTGCCCATTTCCTCTGAGCCGGAACCAACGGGTGAAGATTCCCCAGTGAAGGAGGTGGACCAGGAACCCGTCTTGGAGAAGGTGGCAGTGGCCCTCCCTTGTTGGAAGTGTCGGCGACCAGGACATGCGGCCAGTGAGTGCCCTTGGGAAGATGCCGCGGACCTACTCTGTCCCAAGAAAGTGACCCCAGTAAGGCAGAATCCTTTCCCGCATGAGGCGGAGGTGGACGACTGGGAGGTGAAGAGGCCACGCTGCGAAGAAAAGCGTGAAGACCCAGTGACTGAGACGTCCAGAATCTCCCCGCGATGGAACCGTCCACGACCAGGACGTGCGGAACAGGAGTGTCCTTGGTACCAAGAGATGCCAGCGGAAGCGAAGGAGTACGCTGAGGAAGTAACGATGCCAGCGGAAGCGCAAGAGTACGCTGAGGAAGCAGAGGTGCCAGCGGAAGCGAAGAAGTACGCTGAGGAGGAAAGTAATACCCCAGTCCAGATATCGGAGGAGGACTCGGACTACGGTGAGCTGTCCGCCGACGAATCCCTCCCAGAACAGATGGAGGACGACTCTGGCATCGGAAGCGCCGACGAGAGTGACTGGCAGGATCGGGTGGAGTCATGCTCCCAGTTGAATGCCCTCCGGAAAGAGGAGGAGATAGTCCTGGAGCAAGAATACCTGCCAGGAGTGCCGAAATGGACCGACGTACGGGGACAGGACTGCGATGCCGTGGGAGGACCCGTTCCAGAGGAAGAGATAGGACCTTTGGAGATGCCCCACGAGGAAATGCGACATGTGGTGGCTGTTGCCCGGGAGGAAACGGATGCCCCGGAGGATTCCGCTGTTGGGTGGTGGTCGATACCACACCCGGACGACAGGGACGAAGCCACAGACGGTATCGGAGGCCAAGAGTGGGTGACTGTTGTCCCCGTGGAGGAAGATTCCCCTTGGTGGCCAACGTCAAGCGACCGTGAGGAGATGCCACTCCCCCAGAGGATCCGCCGATGGAGGTCAGGACGTAAGAGGAACCCGGAGCTGGAGGAGGAAGGATGTGGGGTCACAGCTGGTCCAGGCTGGGCCCCCGAATGTACCTTCGCCGGAGGGACCTCTGAATTCCCTGACCCGCGGACAATGGAAGTCGTGAGGAACTTTGTAGGGACTACAAAGGAAAAAGGGGGGGGAAATGTAAGGATGTGCCCTGTGGGCACATCCATGTTGCCGTCCCTAGCTGGGGACAGCGCTGGGGCAGCTTGTCTGTTCCCAGCGCTTGGTGCGTGGCGGCGGGTGTCCGGTGCAGGGATTACCTTTTTCCCTGCACCGGACCAGAGACTGCGGGGGCATTTAAATCTTGGCGCCCTCCGGGAGCCAATCGCGGCTCCCGGAGCGGCAGCCAATCGGAGAGTGACGCGGCGAGCCAATCGGCGCTCGCCGCGTCATAGGCCCCGCCCCCGGCGTCTGACGTCAGACGCCGGACGGGAGCCGTTCGTAAAGGAGGCCGCGCCGAAGAGCGGCGAAGAGGAGGAGCCCGCGCGCAGGAGCGCGAGAAAGAGGATCGCGTGGCAGAAGGAAGAAGACGGGCGGGAGCAGCGCGGACGGAGGTCGGCGCGCCGGAGCGCAGAAGATCCAGACGCCGCAAGGAGGAGCCGGAGGAGGTCATCGGTCGGGATCGGAAGAGAAGATGTCCAGCGGCGGCTGGACGCGGAGGAGAGACGCCGGCGCCGCTGGCCAGGACGGGTCAGCGGCAGAAGACGGTGCCGGAGGCCCCCGGGTGAGGTAAGGCCTCAGTGAGGCATCCTGCCCCCCCTTCCCTTTTCCTCCCTCGACCACCAGGGACGGGCATTAGGCCCGAGGGCACAAGTCAGGCACTAGGCCTGTGGCGCAGTTAGGAGATTGGGGGTCATTTGTCTGATTAGGTGGTTTGGGCATTAGGCCCAAGCCACCCCACCCCTGCGGCACCAGTTAGGCGGGCACTAGGCCCGGGGGACAAATCAGGCAATAGGCCTGTGGGCGATAGAGGGCATTAGGCCCTAGCGTATTTTGGCCAGTAGGTACAGATAAGGTGACCCTGGGCACAAGGCCCAGGTCACCCAACGGGCAGCAAGTTAGGCGGGCGCTAGGCCCGTGGGCGAAGTCAGGCCTCCGGCCTGTGTGCAGTTAGGGGGCGCTAGGCCCAGTGAATTAGTGTTCCCCCGAGGTGAGTACAGGTGGCCCTGGGCGCTAGGCCCCGGCCACCCTGAGAGTACGGTAGGTGGGTGAGCTGTGCGGTCCCCACTACTGGGTGTTCTGAGTCGGGTAGATAAAGGGACAGCACCGTTTTATGTTGTAACTCCGATAGTGTGATATATGTTGTTACCGTGCAGGGCAAAGTGTATGTGTTGTGTAAGTTGTGCATAGTTGTGTCGCGCCACCCACACAAGCTAGCTTGAGGGCTCTATTTATGTAGCTAGTGTAGCGGACGCACACTAGGGTAGTTCTTGGCCCTGCACAGCTGTTTCTCTTTGCCTCCTTACAGGGACCTGTAAGTGGAGAAGATCGGAGTGCAAGACTTGTGACGGTGAGTAGCATCCGTGTACGTCTGTCCCTTGTTTGTCCCCGAGCGCCGAAGTTAGGATTGCTCACGGACGTGAGAATCCCTTTCATCACACTACGTGCGAAAGCGCGAGTGTGTGAAAGCTGGGTAGCTGAGGCTTTGTGCCGGTGATGAACATTCACCCAGCCGGTGAAGGTCGCGGCCACCCCTGGGGTATCCCCTGTTCCAGCGGAAGAAGGGTCGATACCCCCTTTAATGTAAACCCTTCTCTCCTCAGCTGGGTCGTCGGTCAGCTCCGAGAGGGAATCGCCGTGTCCGGATCCGACTGAAGAATTCCAGGTCCGTTGAAGTTCCGGTACCTGAAGGTGAGAGAGAGCGGCGCCTGGTGAGTACCGCGTCTACACCTGCACGGCAGCAGGCACCACCACACGCACCCGCAGGCCCCCGCACCTCTCACACATACATCAGAAAACTGGTTTACTGCAACACATGTGGTTCCCATGTATTAAAAAAGTGCAGAGCACATTATTGGTGAATGGTGATATCACCTGAGGATCTGCAGTAAGGCAAGTACCAATAAATACTATCGGACTGTGATGTGCCCATATGCATCAAGCTCTGGAAAATATAACCCGATGAAGGATTCTTCTCCATTCCCCGAAAATGCCCATGTATGCACCATGCATGAACATAATACTCCTGGGTCTGACTCTTAATCCCGGAAGTCAATTTTTCACCAGGACAGCTGTACATTGGCATCACCAGGACAGCTGTACATTGGCATCACCAGGCCAGCTGTACATTTGCATACACAGATGTTACCCACCGTTGTCAGTCTTGCACTGCGAACTTCTTCTCCACTTACAGGTCCCTGTAAGGAGGCAAACAAACAACAGCCGTGCAGGGCCTAACTCTACCCTAGTGTGCGTCCGCTACACTAACTACATGAACAGAGCCCTCAAACTAGCTGAGGTGTGGGTGGTGCAACACAAACTCTGTGCACAAACTTTCAAACAAATACTTTGCCATGTAACAACAGCATCACAATACAAGATCAAACGGTGCTGTCCCTTTAAATCCCTACCTACTCTCTCGGAAGTGGGCGCCGTACAGCCTACCCACTTCCCTTTGCTTAGTTGGGCCTAGTGCCCCCTATTTGCACACAGGCCAGAGGCCTGACTTTTCCACACGGGCCTAGCGCCCGCATATCGTGGGGCTGGGTGGAGTGACCTGGGCCTAGTGCCCAGATCACTTTTATAGAGTGGGGCTCAGGCTTACAAGCCTGCCTACTTTGGGCGCGTTGGGGTGGCCTGGGCCTAGCGCCCAGTACCAGCCTTATTCACCTGGGGGGTCACTTAATAACTGGGCCTATTGCCCTCCTACTGTCCCCACAGGCCTATTGCCTGTACTTGCCCACCTGCCTAATGCCCACCTACCTTTGCCACAGGCCTGTGGCCTGACTGTCCTCACGGGCCTAATGCCCTATCCCTTTTGGTCTAGGGAGGAGAGAAGGGTGACAGGGGGCACCTTACAAGGGTCTACCTGCCGGTGGAGAAGGCTGCAGTGGGGAACTTCACCGCTCCATTGCTTCCCACCACTGCACGCTTCTCAGGCCTGGCTGGGCTCTTCTGCCGCTGGCCTGTCCTGGCCAGCGGCGCCGCCGCTGCTGGACATCTTCTCCACAGATGCCCACGTCTTTAGGCCTCTTCAGCGGCCACCGGATCTCTTCTCCAAATGGCCGCTGTCTTCTCCTCCGCCGCGGCCTCTTCTATCCGTCCTGCTCTTCGCCGCTCTTCAGCGCGACCTCCCTCTTCGGCTCCCGCCAGGCGTCTGATGTCAGAAGCCAGGGGTGGGGCCTATGACTCGGCGACCGCCGATTGGCTTGCCGCACCCGCCCGTGATTGGCCAGCGCCCCGCTAGCCATGATTGGTTCGCGGACGGTGCCGGATTTGAAATCCCACGGGCGGCGCTTCTCATTGGAGGTCAAATTGGCACCAAGTTTAAAGCGCCGCTGCCGCGGCACATCTCTACACAGTGAAGTTGGATCATTTTATAAAGATAATGCAAATACTTATGATTTGTGACCGACCGTGTGGCCTGCAGGGTGTTTGGTCATCTTCATACTATCATAATGATGGGCCTATTTTTATGCAGGGGCCTGAAGCTGTAGCTCCATCCTCCCCATTGTTATTCTGGCCCTGGACAAGCACTCTCCTATTCGATCATGGGTATGGGTCGTTGGTTCGACTCAAGTTAGGTCGACAGTCATTAGGTCGATCACTGAAGCTCGACATGGGCATTCGGTTGACATGGGAATTAGGTCGACATGTCCTAGGTCGACAGGTGAAAAGGTCAATATGAGATTTTGTAATGTTTTTGGTGCCGTTTTCTTCATAAGGTGACGGGAAAGCCCAATTAGTGCACTGTGTCCCCTCGCATTGGCTCGCTTCGCTCGCCATGCTTCGGGCAAGGTTACCGTTCCAATTGTAGTCCACGTGGATCGTCAAGTATGGAAAAATCAAAAAAATGAAAAAAAAAATTGAAAAACTCATGTCGACCTTTTGACCTGTCTACCTAACACATGTCAACCTTCACTGGTCGACCTAATGACTGTCTACCTAAGCTGTGTCGACCTAACGACCATATCCCTGATCATGTAGGCACGATTGAACACAGTGTCAGACTGCCCCACAGGGGTACCAGGGAAACCACAGGTAGGCCCCACTGCCTGAGTGCCCACTCCTTCCTCTAGGGATCAGGTTCTAGACTGTGCACTTGTATTATACATGGTAGATATGTTGCATTACACTGCACTAGACTATTGTGTATTTCAAGCCTCTGTGGAGGCTGGCCACACCCCCTTTGTAGGCTGGCCACACCCTTAAGTATGGGCCCCTATCACTGCATTCCGCCGGTGGGCCCTTCATGTCCCAGTCTGACACTGATTGGACATCACAATCCTTGTGATCTTACGTTATCAACTACATTTTCTTTTAAGCATAACAACATTTCTGAAGGGGAGAAAAAAATGTGTTAACAAAACTGCGTCGTCAGTTGACAGCTCAAAAGGAAATTGTGTGTTTGATTGCAACACATGGCAGAAACCGTTCTATACGTATACTGTGACAGATCCTACATTTTCACTGTTTGATCATATCTAATTTGCATTTTAGTAATGCCCATTAGACAGATTCTCAGCTAATTAGCCCAGCATCTGTAGTACATGGTTCCTGTTTTCTGAACTGAGAAAAAGTAATGGCTAAAGCTTAATTATTCAATAAGAAAAATACCCTGTTAAGATCTACTATACAGAACGTCATATAAATCATTGCAAATGGCTTCGCTCGGCAGAATGTTTAGTTAGGCAGCAGAAAGTATACAGTAATATTTCTGAGTTATCAAAGGAGACCGAGAGGCTGTATATTTCCAAAGTAGGGGAAGGAAGCTGAGAAATGTTATTGGGTTCCAAGTTGATCGCAGCAGGAATTTTTTTTAGCAGTTGGGCAAAACCATGTGCACTGCAGGGAGGCAGATGTAACATGTGCAGAGAGAGTTAGATTTGGGTGGGTTATTTTGTTTCTGTGCAGGGTAAATACTGGCTGCTTGATTTTTACACTGCAATTTAGATTGCAGATTGAACACACCCCACCCAAATCTCTCTCTCTCTGCACATGTTACATCTGCCTCCCCTGCAGTGCACATGGTTTTGCCCAACTGCTAACAAAATTCCTGCTGCGATCAACTTGGAATTACCCCCTCTATGCGGTGTGCGGTATTAGCAGAGCAACTGCCGCTACGCCGTCTGAAAAAGGTTCTACCATTGACATTTATTCAAATCAAATGGAATAATAGAAAAATATGATGTCTAATCTTTGCAATATAATTAATTCTAGTTATGCGTTCTAGTTTGTGTCTTTTGTAACCTTCAAAATCTAATTTAAATATGCTTTTCTAATTTATAATTAGTTGAATATTAGCAAAAAAAACCAGTTCATTGCATAGTAAAAACTATTAGAGTGAGGAACAGTTGTACAGATGGAGGCCTGCTCATCTATCCCTTTAATAGGATTAACTGAGCCAGGGCAGTCGGACTTTGGTGGTCATTCCGAGTTGGTCGCTCGCTAGCAGTATTTAGCAGCCGTGCAAACGCGATGCCGCCGCCCACTGGGAGTGTATTTTAGCTTAGCAGAAGTGTGAACGAAAGGATCGCAGAGCGGCTACAACGTTTTTTTGTGCAGTTTCAGAGTAGCTCAAAACCTACTCAGCGCTTGCGATCACTTCAGACTGTTCAGTTCCTGTTTTGACGTCACAAACACGCCCTGCGTTCACCCAGCCACGCCTGCGTTTTTCCAGCCACGCCTGCGTTATTCCTGGCATGCCTGTGTTTTTTTGAACACTCCCTGAAAACGGTCAGTTGACACCCAGAAACGCCAACTTCATGTCAATCACTCTGCGGCCAGCAGTGCGACTGAAAAGCATCGCTAGACCTTGTGTGAAACTACATCGTTCGTTGTAATAGTACGTCGCGCGTGCGCATTGCGCTGCATACGCATGCGCAGGAGTGCCGTTTTTTTGCCTCAGGATCGTGGCAGTTGGAATACCAACGCCATTATACCGACACCCATCAGAATGCCGATGCGGGAATCCTGAAAGGGTCAGGAGACCAACGCCGTAATCCCGACAGCCGGCATTCCGACAGTAAGTATAGTGGGCAGGTTAGGGATGGGGGGGTGTTGTTAGGATTAGGTGCCACCCGGGGGTTAGGGTTAGGCTGTAGGGTGGGGTGAGTTGTTAGGGTTAGGTTGTGGGAGGGGGGTTGGGTTAGGGTTGGGCTGCGAGGGGGGGTTAGGGTTAGGCTGTGGGGTGGGGGGGTTGTTAAGGATAGGCTACGGGGAGGGGGGATAGGGTTAGGCACCACCGCAAGTTAGGTTAGGATTAGGCATTAAGGGGGGAAGATTAAGGTTAGGCTGCATGGAGGGGTGGATTAGGTTTAGGCACCACCGGGGGGTAGGTTAGGTTTAGGTACTAAGGGGGGAAGGTAAGGGTTATGCTGCATGGATGGGAGGGTTAGGTTTAGGCACCACCGTGGTGTTAGTTAGGTTTAGGTACTAAGGGGGGAGGTTAGGGTTAGGCTGCATGGAGGGGGGTTTAGGTTTAGGGACCACCGGGTCGTAGGTTAGGTTTAGGTACTAAGGGGGGAGGTTAGGGTTATGCTGCATGGAGGGGGGTTAGGTTTAGTCACCACCAGGGGGAGGTTAGAGTTCGGGACTAAGGGGGGAGGTTAGGGTTAGGCTGCATGGAGGGGGGTGGAGGTTATGTTTAGGCACCACCAGGTGGAGGTTAGAGTTATGGACTACGGGGGGAGGTTAGGGTTAGGCTGCATGGAGGGGGGGTTAGGTTTAGGGACCACCGGGTCGTAGGTTAGGTTTAGGTACTAAGGGGGGAGGTTAGGGTTATGCTGCATGGAGGGGGGTTAGGTTTAGTCACCACCAAGGGGAGGTTAGAGTTCGGGACTAAGGGGGGAGGTTAGGGTTAGGCTGCATGGAGGGGGGTGGAGGTTATGTTTAGGCACCACCAGGGGGAGGTTAGAGTTAGGGACTACGGGGGGAGGTTAGGGTTAGGCTGCAGGAAGGGAGGGTAATAGGGTAGGGGAGAGGGGATTTCATACTTAGCTCGACACTGTCGGGATTTTAATGATTGTGATGCCGACATCAGTATTGTGACCGCCAACATCCCGTCCACTGGTCACACATACTGAACCCATAATCAGTATAAAAATAAACCTGCCCAGTTTTGTGGGCTACATGCAAAAGCAGTCAGTATTTACCTGCAAGCAAACATAATACGTGTATGTGCAGTCCTTGCATTGCAATACAGTTTGTCCAGGTGCAATGTCTTTCTGTAAATGTCACATTTTGAAGACTACAGGAAAGAACATTGTCATTGCATTCTGCTTGTGTAGGGGATGGGGAAACACTGAACTTTGTTTGAATTAAACTCGGGGAATTCAGCATGTAACGCAAGGTCAAATGCTACCGGCCAACGTGGAATTCCACACCTGAATGTGAAATGGGCAATATTCAGAGGAACCGATGTGCAGGTTACTGAGCATTTTGCACCTACAGTAAATGCAAAGTTCGTGCGGTATATGTAACACAAAGAGCCACAAAGTTGGCTGTAAAGTAACTAACCAACCTGCAAATCAATGCGATTGTTTATTAGCAGTCTCCGTCCCAGGATCTTAAGCGTTAAATCTTAGCAGTTTAATTTATTTATATTCTGCGCCTGACATATGATACTTCAACAGGGATGAATATTTATGAGAGAAATGCATCTAATTCCCAGTAATCATACTTTTTGGCAATGTGATTAAAATATCAAAGATATTTTTAATTGCTTTAGGTGTTTTAAATGTTAAACCGGTTGACCCTCATAAAATCAGAGCTGAAGGGATTTCTACCTGTAGTTTTTATTTTTGTTACAGTACATGGATTCCTGCAAAATGTGCCGTAACTATTGTAAAGAACATGTACAACTACAATATACTGGGTGTGCATGGTCAATTCAAGAAGGCGCAACCGTCTAGAACAGGCCTGGCCAACCTGTGGCTCTCCAGCTGTTGTGAAACTACACATCCCAGCATGCCTTGCCACAGTTTTAGCATTCCCTAATTGCAAAGACTGTAGCAAAGCATGCTGGCAAGGCCTGGTCTAGAACTCATGTAGATCACATGGATTAGGGCAGTCAGCAATATAGTTACTTCAGGTGCAACTACATGACCCTTTAGTGGGATCTGCTCCTAATTCTAAACAAGATCCTTTCTATTCATTTATTCAATCCATTTTATTTAATTTATGTAAAATGTTTTGAATTACTGCTCAAGTCACCATCTTGGTGGAGGCAAAGTATATTTCATACAAAAGATCCTGGCAGAGTCACTTGACTTCCTTTAACCATACGTACAAATAAAAATAAATAAAAAAGTAATTTGAGTTGAGAAAAGAAACCAAAGTAACATAGCTTCGATAAGTGCTACAGGGATGCGGTCAAGATGGCGGCTGTCGGAATCCCGGCCACCGAAGTGCAGATGCCGGAATTCCTACACCTTTCAGAATCATGACATTGGAACTCTGAATGGGCCAGGAGACCAACGCCGAAATCCCAACAGCCGGCATGTCGAACGTAAGTGTGGCCACAAGGTTAGGTTTAGGGCCAGAGGGGGGGTTTAGTTTTAGGCGTCAGGTGGGGGGTTAGGGTTAGGCTGTGGCAGGAGGAGGTTAGGGATAGGCTGCAGGGAGGGAGGGTTTGTGTAAGGCGCTCCTGCGGTGTTGGGGTCAGGCTGCAGAAGCGGGAGGGCTAAGTTTAGGTAGCAGGGATGGGGGGGGTTTAGGATCAGGCAACTATAAGGGGGGGTTAGTTTTAGGTACCACAGAGAAGATAGGGTTAGGCTACGAGTAGGGAGGGTTAGGGTTAGTGGGTGGGTAGAGGGTAGACATCCCTTACTCACCCCTGCCTGTTTTTTGATCTTCAGGATCCCATTGTCAATATTTCAAGCACTGGGATCCCGTGCGGCGGGATTACATACTGATTCTGTGCTACAGTATATGATGCAGACCCACTTATATCACTCAGAGATTTGGTTGCCTTTGTTCTGGAAAAATACTGGCACTTCCAATAATCCCAGTCTGGGTAAAGAGTACACCCCTCTTGGAGCCCTGATCCCCCATTGTCTCTAAGTTCCAACCCCCTTGCGTCTCAACAGTCCCCCAGTGTCTCTGCAGCTGGAGCCCCAACCATCTTCACGCAGTGTGGCACCTTACGATGTCACACGCATTGCACCCACATAAACTAAGTACATTTTATTGCACGGAACCCTGCTGGTGCCAGACATTCGAGCTACAGCAGCTCCCTGAGCCTCACACATGCCCTGCTGATTACTGCTACTGTGAAGGCAGCGGCTAGCTCTGGAATATGGGACAAACTGCATCCCTTATTGAATTATTAAGGGGACGTAGCATTGCACTTTGAAACCCAGGAGGATCTTGTATTATACAGGATGTCTGGCACCCCTACTCAGGAAGCCTTACGGTCATTGCTTGACTCCTGAGGAACTGAGGAACACAAAAACAGCCAAGAGGAGGGGGGTACCATGGCTTGCACACCCTTATTACAACTATAATGAGAGGTGTTATCGTGATGAGACTTCTACTTCTACAAAGTAAGAGAAAATGTAATGCCGATACATACTCTATAGTACCAAGCACTATTAATCAAAATACTTATAATAAACTCTACAATATAACATACGTAGACCAAATTTGAGGTGCTTGGCATACTATTTGGCCAAAAAAATACCAGCCCACAACCAGCATCCAGGTGAACTCTTCTCTGCTGGGTCCCTAGCACTAAGTTTAAGTTTGGGGCACGGTACCCCACCAAGTCAACGAATGCCAGCCACCCCAGGGCAGCACACAATCTTGTACAGAAGCCTAACCACCCCACTGTACCCTTACTTAGTCACATTTCTTTATCTGCATGAATTATGTTCAATTACACAGTAAAAAACTGATTATTGATAATGAGCTTTGCACGTGACACACTAGCTTGCACTTATTTAATAGGTTAAGACACTGTTTACAGAAAATCACATTGACCGATGCTGCCGCTGAAACACTAAAACCCAGCCTTGTATACAGCAATTACAGATAGATATTTCTTAAAAACGATGTGTTGCTAGATTATTATATGTGCTGCAATATATAGATATGATACTTCTGCTTCTGTATCTCACTCCAAGTTATAATGGATTGTTTTAATGATTAAGCTCACAGCACATTTGTCATATTACTATACAAGGCCCGATTTCAAGTCATACACAAGACTATTTTTTCCACAGGTTTTGCTTCAATGATTTTTTGCAGACTGTGGGGGCAGTTCAGGTTTGTTAGCAAACTAAAGAAATCACACTGTGGAAGATGTAACATGTGCAGAGAGAGAGTTAGATTTGGGTGGGTTATATTGTTTCTGTGCAGGGTAAATACTGGCTGCTTTATTTTTACACTGCAATTTAGATTTCAGTTTGAACACACCCCACCCAAATCCAACTCTCTCTGCACATGGGGGGTAATTCAGAGTTGATCGCAGCAGCAAATTTGTTAGCAGTTGGGCAAAACCATGGGGGTCATTCCGAGTTGATCGCACGTAGCAACTTTTTGCTGCCCATGTGATCAACTAGACGCCGCCTATCGGGGGAGTGTATTTTAGCATAGCAAGGCTGCGATCGCTTGTGCTGCCCTGCTATGCTAAAAAAGTTTTGTGTAAAACCAGACCAGGATAAGACTTACTTACCCTGTGCGATGAATCCAGCGTTGCAGGTCCCGGGATTGACGTCAGACATCCACCCTCCAAACGCCTCGACACACCTGCATTCGGATCTTCACGCCCAGAAAACGTTGAGTTGACGCCCCGGAACACCTTCCTCCTGTCAATCTTCTTGTGGTCATCGCTGTGACCGCTTTCTTCGCTAATGGCGTCACTGCCCGGGCGACGGCTGTCACTGGGCAATGACACGCATGTGCAGTTCCGACCCGATCGCACAGCTGCGACGAAGCGCAGTGTGCGACCGGGTCGGAATGACCCCCCATATGTTAATGTGCTTTCCTAAACCAATTCATTAAACAATGAAAAAAAGATAATTTCTACTCCCGGGTAATAGTTCCATGATGATACTGATGCCTTCATTCTATTTTTTGTGTTTGGAAATATTTTTACATCATTGGTCAAATGATGCGCCCTCCCACGAATTAAGGATCTTCCCTCTTCCTCTGCCCTTTACACAACTGATCTGTTTTAAATAATGTTTGTCTGCAAAAGTCTACATTTTTAAATGTGTGTCCAAAATTGTTGGGAATGACGTATGTGTAGGTGTCATTACTGCAGAGTTATGTACAATGGAAATGCAGGATTTCTAGAGCGGGGGTTTCCAAATGCAGTCCACAATCTCCCACTCTGTGTGAACATTGTAGCAAGTGCGGGAGTCTGGGGGAACGGTAGAAGAACCCAGTAACAACCCTGGATATCACTGTAAACAACAGCCTTTTTTTGCACTGGATACTGTATGGAATACAGTATTAATATTTAACACTCGATGGACAATAGTATAGGCTGAATCAAACATATTGAAATAATTTAAATAAGTGGTCAGGAAAAGGTTAAATATACCATAATAAATACACATACATAATAGAGTCAGTAATGCACATTTCTAAGCACACATTCCCCCACCTCATGGTAAAGCGCCTGTCCCTTCTTGCCCCCCCCCCCCCCCCCGCATTTGCCTATGCAGGCAGTAGGCACACACCAGCAGATGACTATGAACAGCCCAGTTACTTAGCCAGTGGTGTTGGTATATTAAAGTATAACAGGTACAGACGTACTCACTGTTGTATGCGCACTAGCTCTCATGAATCAAAGCTTCGGCATAATGGGGTTCAAAACATCTCACCAGCCAGTCACAACACAATATTTGCAGTGGAGTTTTGTACTTTTGAAAATTAGTCTGAATGTTGCTTTTTTTTCTGCCATGATTGGTAAAGTACAGTAACCGTCGACTCCACCTCCAATTAGACGACCGGGGATACGTTTTTAAGCAGACGATTGCAGCATTTGTGTGTCCAGGCTTTAAAATTTACAGAGCTGGAAAAGAAATCCTGATTCGTGATAGTCCAACTTTGTATTTAAGTTGTCAAACCTAAGAGAGACTTTTGCTTATTTTTACAGAGTGACAATAAATATGCAGAATCCAAAAATGACTTCAGCGGGTTGTCTGCAAAACGGTGCAACAGAATCCTCACACATTAATGCTTGCACTTCCTGAGAGAGCTAAACGGATTACACATTTCTGTAGTTGTGTTATGAATTTAGTGTTTTGATTAACCTTTCTATTGCCTCCCAGGTTAAGGCAATTTTGCAATATGCTGCTTTTCATTTCTGTAGCTGGATCCTACGATGCATGAAAATGTAAAACTTGTGCTCTCTGTTCCGTCAATTAATTGCATACTGTGTGGACAAAATATGCTCACTAATACGGAAGAACTGAGGCTACATTGTGTACGTGGTGTGAAAAGATGTTTACAAGCCCGGCATAAATCAGGCCGTATACCACACGCCTGGTTCCAGAATCTCATCATTCAGCCTTTAAAGAGCGTCTGTTATTCTACTAAGTTTATGAAACTCTAGAATTCTGGCAAACTAATCAAATCCTCTTTTGCTGCTTATCACAGTTTAGTACATCTCTGCTTGAGAGACCAGGACCATCCGCAAAAAGTAAATGTATTTTAAATAAAATAAAATAAATGGTATCTTTTTAATATTACTCTATAATCGCGGGATGTAGTTATGTGACCGGCACTCAGGAGACCGCCAGTCACAATACCGGCACCTACAGGTGAAACTCAGAAAATTAGTATATTGTGCAAAATTTAATTTATTTCAGTAATTCAACTTAAAAGGTGAAACTAATATATTATATAGACTCATTACATGCAAAGTGAGACATTTCACGCCTTTATTTGTTAGAATTTTGATGATTGTGGTTTACAGTTTAAGAAACCCCAAATCCAAAATCTCAGAAAATCAGAAAATTGAGAAAAGGTTCAATATTGTAGGCTCAAAGTGTCACACCCTAATCAGCTAATTAATCCAAACCACCTGCAAAAGATTCCTGAGCCTTTAAATGCTCTCTCAGTCTGGTTCAGTACAATTCACAATCATGAGGAAGACTGCTGACCTGACAGTTGTGCAGAAAACCATCATTGACACTCTCCACTAGGAAGAAAGGCCTCAAAAGGAATAGCAAAAGAAGTTGGATGTTCTCAAAGTGCTGTATCAAAGCACATTAATAGAAAGTTAAGTGGAAGGGAAAAGTGTGGAAGAAAAAGGTGCACAAGCAGCAGGGATGACCATAGCCTGGAGAGGATTGTCCGGAAAAGGTCATTCAAAAGTGTGGGGGAGCATCATTGGGAGTGGACTGAGGCTGGAGTTAGTGCATCAAGAGCTACCACACACAGACGGATCCTGTACCTGGCCTAAAGAAAAAAGAACTGATCTATTGCTCAGTATTCCAAAGTCCTCTTTTCCGATGAGAACAAATTTTGCATCTCATTTGGAAACCAAGGTCCCAGAGTATGGTGGAAGAATGGAGAGGCACACAATCCAAGATGCTTGAAGTCCAGTGTGAAGTTTCCACAGTCTGTGGAAAGACTAAGAAATCTCAATATGTACAGTTTGGAGCAGAGAAGGGAAAGGGGGGACATGATAGAAACATTCAAATATATCAAGGGTTTTAACAAAGTACAGGAGTGAAACATTCTGAAGAGAAGCAATAGGACACGAGGACATGCACTGAGACTGGAGGGGGGGGGAGGTTCAGGGGAAATTTGAGGAAAAATTACTTCACAGAAAGGGTAGTGGACAAGTGGAATAGCCTCCCATCAGAGGTGGTAGAGGCTAAGACAGTAGAGCAATTTAAACATGCATGGGATAGACATAAGGATATCCTTACAAAGAAATAAAGATCAAACAAGGTTAGAGATAAAAATAATGTAAAAAAAAAGGGGGGGGGGGCAGAATAGATGGGCCAAGTGGTTCTTATCTGCCGTCAAATTCTATGTTTCTATGTGTTGGTTTGGGGAGATATGTCATCTGCTGGTGTCCATTGGTCCATTGTGCTTTATTAAGTCCAGAGTCAACGCAGCCGTCTACTAGGACATTTTAGAGCACTTCATGCTTCCTTCAGCAGACAAACTTTGTGGAGATGCGGACTTCATTTTCCAGCAGGACTTGGCACCTACCCACACTGTCAAAAGTACCAAAACCTGGTTCAATGACTGTGGGATTACTGTGCTGGATTGGCCAGCAAACTCGCCTGACTTGAACCCCATAGAGAATCTATGGGGCATTGCCAAGAGAAAGATGAGAGACATGAGACGGAACAATGCAGAAGAGCTGAAGGCTGCTATTGAAGCATCCTGGTCTTCCAAAACATCTCAGCAGTGCAACAGTAGAGATGTGCACTGGAAATTTTTCGGGTTTTGTGTTTTGGTTTTGGGTTCGGTTCCGTGGCCGTGTTTTGGGTTCGAACGCGTTTTGGCAAAACCTCACCGAATTTTTTTTGTCGGATTCGGGTGTGTTTTGGATTCAGGTGTTTTTTTCAAAAAACCCTAAAAAACAGCTTAAATCATAGAATTTGGGGGTCATTTTGATCCAAAAGTATTATTAACCTCAATAACCATAATTTCCACTCATTTTCAGTCTATTCTGAACACCTCACACCTCACAATATTATTTTTAGTCCTAAAATTTGCACCGGGGTCGCTGGATGACTAAGCTCAGCGACCCAAGTGGCCGACACAAACACCTGGCCCATCTAGGAGTGGCACTGCAGTGTCACGCAGGATGGCCCTTCCAAAAAACACTCCCCAAACAGCACATGATGCAAAGAAAAAAAGAGGCGCAATGAGGTAGCTGTGTGACTAAGCTCAGCGACCCTAGTGGCCGACACAAACACCTGGCCCATCTAGGAGTGGCAATGCAGTGTCACGCAGGATGGCCCTTCCAAAAAACACTCCCCAAACAGCACATGACGCAAAGAAAAAAAGAGGCGCAATGAGGTAGCTGTGTGAGTAAGCCGAGCGACCCTAGTGGCCGACACAAACACCTGGCCCATCTAGGAGTGGCACTGCAATGTCAGGCCGGATGGCCCTTCCAAAAAATACTCCCCAAACAGCACATGACGCAAAGAAGAAAAAAAAGAGGCGCAATGAGGTAGCTGTGTGACTAAGATAAGTGACCCTAGTGGCCGACACAAACACCTGGCCCATCTAGGAGTGGCACTGCAGTGTCACGCAGGATGGCCCTTCCAAAAAATACTCCCCAAACAGCACATGATGCAAAGAAGAAAAAAAAGAGGCGCAATGAGGTAGCTGTGTGACTAAGATAAGCGACCCTAGTGGCCGACACAAACACCTGGCCCATCTAGGAGTGGCACTGCAGTGTCACGCAGGATGGCCCTTCCAAAAAACACTCCCCAAACAGCACATGACGCAAAGAAAAATGAAAGAAAAAAGAGGTGCAAGATGGAATTGTCCTTGGGCCCTCCCACCCACCCTTATGTTGTATAAACAGGACATGCACACTTTAGCCAACCCATCATTTCAGTGACAGGGTCTGCCACACGACTGTGACTGAAATGACGGGTTGGTTTGGACCCCCACCAAAAAAGAAGCAATTCATCTCTCCTTGCACAAACTGGCTCTACATAGGCAAGATGTCCACCTCATCATCATCCTCCGATTCATCACCGTGTACATCCCCCTCCTCACAGATTATCAATTCGTCCCCACTGGAATCCACCATCACAGCTCCCTGTGTACTTTGTGGAGGCAATTGCTGCTGGTGAATGTCTCCATGGAGGAATTTATTATAATTCATTTTAATGAACATCATCTTCTCCACATTTTCTGGAAGTAACCTCGTACGCCGATTGCTGACAAGGTGAGCGGCGGCACTAAACACTCTTTCGGAGTACACACTTGTGGGAGGGCAACTTAGGTAGAATAAAGCCAGTTTGTGCAAGGGCCTCCAAATTGCCTCTTTTTCCTGCCAGTATACGTACGGACTGTCTGACGTGCCTACTTGGATGCGGTCACTCATATAATCCTCCACCATTTTTCAATGGAGAGAGAATCATATGCAGTGCCAGTAGACGACATGTCCGTAATCGTTGTCAGGTCCTTCAGTCCGGACCAGATGTCAGCATCAGCAGTCGCTCCAGACTGCCCTGCATCACCGCCAGCGGGTGGGCTCGGAATTCTGAGCCTTTTCCTCGCACCCCCAGTTGCGGGAGAATGTGAAGGAGGAGATGTTGACAGGTCGCGTTCCGCTTGACTTGACAATTTTCTCACCAGCAGTTCTTTGAACCCCTGCAGACTTGTGTCTGCCGGAAAGAGAGATACAACGTAGGTTTTAAATCTAGGATCGAGCACGGTGGCCAAAATGTAGTGCTCTGATTTCAACAGATTGACCACCCGTGAATCCTTGTTAAGCGAATTAAGGGCTCCATCCACAAGTCCCACATGCCTAGCGGAATCGATCAGTGTTAGCTCTTCCTTCAATGTCTCCAGCTTCTTCTGCAAAAGCCTGATGAGGGGAATGACCTGACTCAGGCTGGCAGTGTCTGAACTGACTTCACGTGTGGCAAGTTCAAAAGGTTGCAGAACCTTGCACAACGTTGAAATCATTCTCCACTGCGCTTGAGACAGGTGCATTCCACCTCCTATATCGTGGTCAGTTGTATAGGCTTGAAAGGCCTTTTGCTGCTCCTCCAACCTCTGAAGCATATAGAGGGTTGAATTCCACCTCGTTACCACTTCTTGCTTCAGATGATGGCAGGGCAGGTTCAGGCGTTTTTGGTGTTGCTCCAGTCTTCTGTACGTGGTGCCTGTACGCGAAAGTGTCCCGCAATTCTTCTGGCCACCGACAGCATCTCTTGCACGCCCCTCTCGTTTTTTAAATAATTCTGCACCACCAAATTCAAGGTATGTGCAAAACATGGGACGTGCTGGAATTTGCCCATATTTAATGCACACACAATATTGCTGGCGTTGTCCGATGCCACAAATCCACAGGAGAGTCCAATTGGGGTAAGCCATTCTGCGATGATCTTCCTCAGTTGCCGTAAGAGGTTTTTAGCTGTGTGCGTATTCTGGAAAGTGGTGATACAAAGCGTAGCCTGCCTAGGAAAGAGTTGGCGTTTGCGAGATGCTGCTACTGGTGCCGCCGCTGCTGTTCTTGCGGCGGGAGTCAATACATCTACCCAGTGGGCTGTCACAGTCATATAGTCCTGAGTCTGCCCTGCTCCACTTGTCCACATGTCCGTGGTTAAGTGGACATTGGGTACAACTGCATTTTTTAGGACACTGGTGAGTCTTTTTCTGAGGTCTGTGTACATTTTCGGTATCGCCTGCCTAGAGAAATGGAACCTAGATGGTATTTGGTACCGGGGACACAGTACCTCAATCAAGTCTATAGTTGGCTCTGCAGTAATGATGGATACCGGAACCACGTTTCTCACCGCCCAGGATGCCAAGGCCTCAGTTATCCGCTTTGCAGCAGGATGACTGCTGTGATATTTCATCTTCCTCGCAAAGGACTGTTGGACAGTCAATTGCTTGGTGGAAGTAGTAAAAGTGGTCTTACGACTTCCTCTCTGGGATGACCATCGACTCCCAGCAGCAACAACAGCAGCGCCAGCAGCAGTAGGCGTTACACGCAAGGATGCATCGGAGGAATCCCAGGCAGGAGAGGACTCGTCAGAATTGCCAGTGACATGGCCTGCAGGACTATTGGCATTCCTGGGGAAGGAGGAAATTGACACTGAGGGAGTTGGTGGGGTGGTTTGCGTGAGCTTGGTTACAAGAGGAAGGGATTTACTGGTCAGTGGACTGCTTCCGCTGTCGCCCAAAGTTTTTGAACTTGTCACTGACTTATGATGAATGCGCTGCAGGTTACGTATAAGGGAGGATGTTCCAAGGTGGTTAACGTCCTTACCCCTACTTATTACAGCTTGACAAAGGCAACACACGGCTTGACACCTGTTGTCCGCATTTCTGTTGAAATACTTCCACACCGAAGAGCTGATTTTTTTGGTATTTTTACCAGGCATGTCAATGGCCATATTCCTCCCACGGACAACAGGTGTCTCCCCGGGTGCCTGACTTAAACAAACCACCTCTCCATCAGAATCCTCCTTGTCAATTTCCTCCCCAGCGCCAGCAACACCCATATCCTCCTCATCCTGGTGTACTTCAACACTGACATCTTCAATCTGACTATCAGGAACTGGACTGCGGGTGCTCCTTCCAGCACTTGCAGGGGGTGTGCAAATGGTGGAAGGCGCATGCTCTTCACGTCCAGTGTTGGGAAGGTCAGGCATCGCAACCGACACAATTGGACTCTCCTTGTGGATTTGTGATTTCGAAGAACGCACAGTTCTTTGCTGTGCTTTTGCCAGCTTAAGTCTTTTCATTTTTCTAGCGAGAGGCTGAGTGCTTCCATCCTCATGTGAAGCTGAACCACTAGCCATGAACATAGGCCAGGGCCTCAGCCGTTCCTTGCCACTCCGTGTGGTAAATGGCATATTGGCAAGTTTACGCTTCTCCTCCGACGATTTTATTTTAGATTTTTGAGTCCTTTTTTTACTGATATTTTGTGTTTTGGATTTTACATGCTCTGTACTATGACATTGGGCATCGGCCTTGGCAGACGACGTTGATGGCATTTCATCGTCTCGGCCATGACTAGTGGCAGCAGCTTCAGCACGAGGTGGAAGTGGATCTTGATCTTTCCCTATTTTTGGAACCTCAACATTTTTGTTCTCCATATTTTAATAGGCACAACTAAAAGGCACCTCAGGTAAACAATGGAGATGGATGGATACTAGTATACTTATGGATGACGAGTGACTGACGACAAAGAGGTAGCTACAGCCGTGGACTACCGTACTGCGTCTGCTAGTATAGAGATGATAATGATATAAAAAATATATATATATCACTACTGCAGGTATATATAATATAATGACGGACCTGCTGGACACTGTCAGCAGACTCCTAAACTACTAGTATACAGGCAGTACAGATGGTGTAATGGTTAGCATTACTGCCTCACAGCACTGAGGTCATGGGTTCGATTCGAACCATGGCCCTAACTGTGCGGAGTTTGTATATTCTCCCCGTACTTGCGTGGGTTTCCTCCGGGTACTCCGGTTTCCTCCCACAATCCAAAAATATACAGGTAGGTTAATTGGCTCCCAACAAAAATTAACACTAGCGTGAATGTGTCTGTGTGTACATGTGATAGGAAATATAGAGTGTAAGCTCCACTGGGGCAGGGACTGATGTGAATGGGCAAATATTCTCTGTACAGCGCTGCGGAATATGTGTGCGCTATACAAATAACTGGTAATAAATAAAATAATAAATAATAGTATGAAGAAGATAGAAAAAAAAAACCCACCACAGGTAGGTATACAATTATGGACGAGTGACTGACGACACAGAGGTAGCCACAGCCGTGGACTACCGTACTGCGTCTGCTAGTATAGAGATGATAATGATATAAAAAATATATATATATCACTACTGCAGGTATATATAGTATAATGACGGACCTGCTGGACACTGTCAGCAGACTCCTAAACTACTAGTATGAAGAAGATAGAAAAAAAAACCCCACCACAGGTAGGTATACAATTATGGACGAGCACTGACGACACAGAGGTAGCCACAGCCGTGGACTACCGTACTGCGTCTGCTAGTATAGAGATGATAATGATATAAAAAATATATATATATCACTACTGCAGGTATATATAATATAATGACGGACCTGCTGGACACTGTCAGCAGACTCCTAAACTACTAGTATGAAGAAGACAGAAAAAAAACCCACCACAGGTAGGTATACAATTATGGACGAGCACTGACGACACAGAGGTAGCCACAGCCGTGGACTACCGTACTGCGTCTGCTAGTATAGAGATGATAATGATATAAAAAATATATATATATCACTACTGCAGGTATATATAATATAATGACGGACCTGCTGGACACTGTCAGCAGACTCCTAAACTACTAGTATGAAGAAGATAGAAAAAAAAAACCCACCACAGGTAGGTATACAATTATGGACGAGCACTGACGACACAGAGGTAGCCACAGCCGTGGACTACCGTACTGCGTCTGCTAGTACAGAGATGATAATGATATAAAAAATATATATATATCACTACTGCAGGTATATATAATATAATGACGGACCTGCTGGACACTGTCAGCAGACTCCTAAACTACTAGTATGAAGAAGATAGAAAAAAAAAAACCACCACAGGTAGGTATACAATTATGGACGAGCACTGACGACACAGAGGTTACTACAGCCGTGGACTACCGTACTGTGTCTGCTAGTATAGAGATGATAATGATATAAAAAATATATATATATCACTACTGCAGGTATATATAATATAATGACGGACCTGCTGGACACTGTCAGCAGACTCCTAAACTACTAGTATGAAGAAGATAGAAAAAAAAAACCCACCACAGGTAGGTATACAATTATGGACGAGCACTGACGACACAGAGGTAGCCACAGCCGTGGACTACCGTACTGCGTCTGCTAATATAGAGATGATAAAGATGATAGAGATGAACAAAAAAAATATAACACTACTGCAGGTAAATATTTATATAATATAATGAATGACGGACCTGCTGGACACTGTCAGCAGAATGCGTTTATAGAATAAAAAAAACACCACAGGAGTGTTTAACTTTTTCAGGCAGACAATATACTGGTGGTCACTGGTCAGTCACACTGGCAGCAAAAGTGTGCACTGTACTCCTGCTATAACTGCACCCCAGTCTCCCCCACAATTCAGCTGTTTGAGCAGTGAGCACTCAGCACAGTCAGATATACATAGATGATATTATCATGCAGCACACTGAGGCTGAGCACAGATATGGTATGTGACTGTGTATCGTTTTTTTTCAGGCAGAGAACGGATTATATTAAATAATAAAGTGGTCAGTCACTAGTAACTAACTATCAGCAAAACTCTGCACTCTGAGTACTCCTAATGCTCCCCAAAATTACTAAGTAATCAACTCAAGTGTCTCTATCTACTAACGGAGAGGACGCCAGCCACGTCCTCTCCCTATCAATCTCAATGCACGTGTGAAAATGGCGGCGACGCGCGGCTCCTTATATAGAATCCGAGTCTCGCGATAGAATACGAGCCTCGCGAGAATCCGACAGCGGGATGATGACGTTCGGGCGCGCTCGGGTTAGCCGAGCAAGGCGGGAAGATCCGAGTCTGCCTTGGACCCGTGTAAAAAGGCTGAAGTTCGGGGGGGTTCGGATTCCGAGGAACCGAACCCGCTCATCTCTATGCAACAGGCTGATAGAATCCATGCCACTCCGCATTGAGGCAGTAATTCATGTAGAAGGGGCCCAAACCTAGTACTGAGTACATATGCATGATTATACTTTTCAGAGGGCCGACATTTCTGTATTTAAAATCCTTTTTCTATTGATTTTATGTAATATTCTAAATTTCTGAGATTTTAGATTTGGAGTTTTCTTAAGGTGTAAGCCACATTTATCAAAATTATAACAAATAAAGGCATGAAATATCTCACCTTGCATGTAATGAGTCTATATAATATATTAGTTTCACCTTTTAAGTTGAATTACTGAAATAAATGAACTTTTGCACAATATTCTATTTTTCTGAGTTTCACCTGTAGGGGTCATGTGCACTGCACACTCTGCACCCATGGGTGATACAACCATGATTCTCAACCTTCTCTTACCTGGCTTACCCCCTTTCAACCAATTTCCATTATTTATCCCCCCAACATTTGCAAAGCACATCATTTGTAACGATTTTAATCTGCTGTGAGATAAAATGTTTACCTGCACTATCTATAAAAGCAATAAATGTGTTATAAACCAGATGATGCAAAAATAGAACAAATTGTATTTATATTGTATATTTTCCATATATTACAATTTAAGAAAAAATGTAAAAGTAACAACAAAATTGTAGTGTTTTCTTATTAAGTTTCAAGCAATATTATGGTCTAACAATTACAATGGTGTGGACCTTCTTTAACTTTAATAATTATATGCAAAAACATTTTTATTATTGAATCATCTAAACAGTGGTAAAATATATATTAAAGTGCAATATCAAAGGATGATGTCACATGATCTGATATTAGGAGGCACGGTTCAAAAAGTAGAAAAACAGTATAACCTGTATCTCATTGCGCTTGGTGTACTTAAAAAAAATTATATATATATATATATATATATATATATATATATATACTGTATACATATATATATAAAATCTTGACAGAAATTTTGATATAACAAATATACAATAAAATACATGCCTTAAAAACTCAAATTACCCAATTTTACTTCAGTTAGGAATGCACTTAGAATTCAGAACAATAGTTATTATAGTAATAAGAAACTAATGAAGCTGTATTAGCTGTGTATATTGTTAGTAACCTTAATATTGATACAAATGTAACAAAGACTCCAGGAATTTGTTGCATACAGTTCAGTTGTTACAGTATATATATGTGGGTAATTTAGTAATTAACAGACATATGAGCAACTGCTAGTTGACACAAATTCTATTGCAAAGTTTTACACTGGCGTACCAGTGAAGTGTATCAATATTGATTATAGTGTCACACATTTGATCAAGGCTAATATGATTTTATTCACCATGGGTGTTACAAGCTGCTCCTGCTCGGTGAGATGGCAGTGTCCGGCTGTGTCCGACTGTGTTCGGCAGTGTCCTATGATGCTTAATAGAAGTACTTTGCAAGTAGACTCAGGAGCATGTAGTAAAATAGATCAACGCATTTCGCACCTTTTTAACTTTAATAATTAGATTTAACAAAATGTTTTTATTTTGAATCCTCAAGAAACTGGTTAAACATATATTAAAGTGTAATACCAAAAGCTGATATCATAGTCACATGATCTGACATTAGGGGGCGCCATTGTCAGACATTATTTGGATTCACTAAATCTCTTTTCTGCAGGAAACACCAGTGATCTTATCGCTGCATCTTCCTGCGGGTGTGGTTCAGTGGAACTATAGTAAATAGATAGACATTTAATAGGTTGATCCCATATTATCAACAGGGTCAAAAGGTCGACAGTAAAAAGGGTCGCTGTGTCTTAGGTCAACAGATACAACTGGTCGACAGGGTCAAAAGATCAACAGGTAAATGTCGGCAAAAAATATTGACAAGGGTTTTTTTTTCCAGTTTTTGGGGTGTCATGCTGTAGTTTTCATCATATGTGACCCCAATTAGTGTACAGTGTACCCTTGTGAGGCTTACTTACCTCGCCAAACTTCAGATAACGTGTCTTGCACCGATACCGCTGCGCTCCCCACAGGATACTATTCCCAACCATAGTCCACGTGGATGGTAAATTAAAGTTGTAAAATATTCAATAAAAATGTGTTGACCATTTGTGTATCGACCTTTGCCATGTTGATCTTTTACATGCCAACTTTTTGACCATGTTGACCTAATGCATGTCAACAATATGGGGTCGACTTATTGACTGTCTAAGTAGACACTGTCTATACAGCACCTAGAACCCTCTTGCTGTCTAATATCTGGGTCATACTGTGATGCACGGGGAGTAGAGATCCCTAGGACGTTGCTTTCTCTATGTGTCCAGTAGGAGACCTCATCACTATATACTGTATAAATGTAAGTTGAGTAATGTTGACCTCTAATTGTGGGGCAGGCTATGATACAATTGTTTGCAAGGAAATGATTAAGGATTTGAACAAGTTACAAGAGAATGGGTGACCGAGAGCTGGAGGAAGAGCCACTGACTGCCCCATCTACTGTACTAGCTAGGCTGGTGCACTGCAACCTTTTATACAAACCTTAAGTAGTCAAGAGTGTAATACTGACCAATGTATTGTAGCCTCATGAAGCGTACATATTTATTGCATTTAATTAAGGGGAGATGTATTATTGTGGTGTGCATTGTGATGCTAAAACTACACCAGCTTATTGCAGTGTGGCTTTATGGGGAAGAGGCGTGGCTACACAATAATACCAATTCATATTATGCTGTACAGTAGTCTCCATTATTCACACATTATTCCACAGTGGCGCCACTTGCACACATTACATCAGGTAGAGCCCCATTTTACACATTAATCCAGATAGCGTCCTTATCACACATTATGCCAGGTAGAGTCCCCTTTTACACATTATGGCAGGTAAAGTTCCCTTTTACACATTATGGCAGGTAAAGTTCCCTTTCACACATTACTGCAGGTAGAGTCCCCTTTTACACATTACGGCAGGTAGAGTCCCCTTTTACACATTACGGCAGATAGAGTCCCCTTTTACACATTACTGCAGGTAGAGTTCCCTTTTACACATTACGGCAGATAGAGTCCCCTTTTACACATTACGGCAGGTAGAGTCACAAGAGAGAGAGAGAGGGGGAGGGAGAGATAGGGTTGGGAGAGAGAAAGAAAGGGGACAGGTAGAGAGACAGAGTGAGAGTGGTGGGAAGGAGAGAGAGAGGGGGTGGGAGGGGGGAGAGACACACACAGAGGTACCTATGTGATGATGGCTGGAGTGGAGGCAGTCATGGTGTCGGCGGGGGGGATGTCCCTGTGCTGGTGACGGCTGTAACTGTGGTACACTATTGAATCTGAACTGATGCTGCTTCTGGAGCTGCCGCCACTCCATCCTCCCGGCTTCCCCCGCCCGGCTCCCAGCATCCCCTGCGCGGATCACTTCCAGGAGGAGGTACGGCTCTGACCCAGGCTGGTGCAGGGATGCTGCTGAGCGAGGAGGAGGAGCAGGGCGGAGCACACGGGGGAACCAAGCAACACTGCGAGCTATAATGTACATCAATCAACAGCTGTGCGTCCGGCAGAGGAGACGTGCGCAACACTACTGTTATAACGGGCAGCACTGCAGCTGGCGGTGGCCAATCAGGGGGGTGTGGATGGTGTGCCCACAGCGGACACCCCTAGTTATGGCCCCGGCAGGTGATTCATATTAAACCTGTATAAGTCCCTCCAATAGCTTCTTGGGATCTCAGCCTGGAGATAACAACATCCTCCTTTTATCTTGGATTCTGCAGAGTAATATTTCTCCCCTGGAAGACAGCTTTTCCTGTAGCTATTTTCCAGTTAGGAAGATCCGATATGCTTATTGCTGGGAAGTTGGGGTATTGCTGCGACTGGCTTAGCGTAATGTAAACTCTGGCGGCTGCAGATGGGGGATAGCATGAGAGGATCGGGCATTAGGGCCTGCGACTCGCTTTCAGCGCAATCTCCAGAGAAGGCGGCTGGAGTCCTGAGTCCGGGCTGCAATATAAGCTCCGGCGGCTGGGGTGGGATCAGGCATCGCTGCCCTCGGCTCATGGTGACCTCTATTCCAGCGGCGGAGGGTGGGATCGAGCATTGCTGCCCGTGGCTCACAGTATCCTCTGTTCGGGTGGGAGGGCGGCGGTCAGGCTGTACTGTGAGCTCAAGCAATGGATCCGGCATGACAGTACACGCTGCAAGAGCTCTAGGACAGAAATAGCAAAGAGTGTAACAAGCAACCACCCGCTACAGCTAACTACTGCAGACACACATTGTGGCGCAGAACTATGGGTGTTGCCAGCGGTACTGCGCCCACAGTGCATATGCGTTGTGTGCCAGGCACCGCTGGCACACACCTAGTTACTGCCCTGGTGACGGCGATACCAATACATGTATGAGACTGTAGAGAAAAAATTATCTTCAATATGGTAACTGCTTTAATACACGGCTAAACACAATGCCGAACATGACTGCGACTTGGTTTCTGAGTCACTGGAGTTTCTGCACAATGTTATATACAAGTACTGTAGTTCAATTTTACACCCGTTGTAGAACCTTACAATACAGTATATCACCCAAAGGATATTCAGTAATAACATCTTATAATTGCTCAGAAAGAAGCACACACAATATTCACCACAGCCACAGGAAAAGATTACGAACAATGCGTATATGTACTTACTGTAAGTCAAGAGATGGCAGACAGGATCAGGGCCGTCTTAACAGCAGTGTGGGCCCCTGGGCACAACAATGCACTGGGGCCCCTACCTATCCTCCAGCGGTAGGGGTTGGGGGTGCTATCAGTGGCAACGTTGATGTCCCATGGGCAGTAGGAGGTGTTCTATTTTCAGCTCAGCATGTAGGACCTGGAGCAGGGAACACTAAACTGTATAAGAGGGTATTGGGCTGAATGAAGGGGCCCTGGTACATGACTTCCAGAGTGGTAGGAGGTTTTTAATACGCAGGGGAGGGGTGGGTAGTGGAGAGGGCTTAATATTCACCATTTTCCGGTGGGAGAGCAGCTTGCTTGACTGCAGATATCTCCAGTTCCTGGAAATAGATTTCTTTCCTTTGAATGGAATAAAAACACTAAAGAGTCTCACCTTTCAGGAAGTAGTGGGGACTTGGGGATCAGAGTTCAGAAGCCAGAGCAATCCACCGGCGAAAATATAAAACTGCATATTAGGTATGCAGATCTGTAGCAGGGACCAGCTGTTGGAAGGCTGATATCTCTGGTTCTGGACATAGTAGAGACAAGCTGCCAGTGTTCACCAGAAGGGGAGAGTCCCAGCTTTTGGAGTATACCTTCAGAAAAACTATAAGTCAAACAGAATCCAGGATATCTGGCTGGGAAGAGCAATTAACAGGCTTGGATGGGGACCACTGCTTTGAAGACGGATATCTCTGGTTTCCCTGGCCCAATTTTCAAAAACCTGGTACCCTTGGAAAGAGGGGACCCTCAGCTATCAGCCTAGGGCCCTTATACTCCTGGGGCCCTTGGACAAGTGCCCATTGAGCCCATACGAAAAGACGGCCCTGGACAGGATCTACAAAACCTGAGCTGTATACTGTATTGTCGGTTCACGTTGCTGATGTGGTCTATCGCAGTATGGGGTTCATTCCGAGTTGTTCGCTAGCAGATTTCGGACGCAGCGCAGCGATCAGGCAAAAATTCAGCACTTCTGCGCATGCGTATGCAGCACAATGCGTACGCGCGTCGTACTATTACAACGACCAATGTAGTTTCACACAAGGTCTAGCGAAGCTTTTCAGTCACACTGCTGGCTGCAGAGTGGTTGACAGGAAGTGGGAGTTTCTGGGTGTCAACTAACCGTTTTCAGGGAGTGTGTGGAAAAACGCAGGCGTGCCAGAAAAAAACGCAAGCGTGGCTGGGGAAACGCAGGCATGGCTGGGCGAATGCAGGGCGTGTTTGTGACGTCAAAACAGGAACTGAATAGTCTGAAGTGATCGCAAGCTAGGAGTAGGTCTGGAGCTACTCTGAAACTGCACAGAATTATTTTGTAGCCGCTCTGCGATCCTTTCGTTCGCACTTCTACTAAGCTAAAATACACTCCCACTGGGAGGCGGCTTAGCGTTTGCATGGCTGCTAAAAACTGCTAGCGAGCGATCAACTTGGAATGACCACCTATATTCTATAGCTCAGACAGGTGCTGTCCTGTGCACGTTACCTACTATGTATACTAACACTGATGACTAGGCTCAGGATTTTTAGGATCTAAAAAACAAAAAAAATTTTTCAGTACATGTTTTAGGATTTTGTTGGTTTTAAAAATTCCAATTTAGGAATTTAAAAGTTGTATGAAATTAAAACAAAACCACGCAACATATCATTATGTGTGAAACACTGTGCCTTTATTTATAGTCATGAATTATATATGAAAACTGCTAATTTCAAACTCCTATCATGAAACTTAGCAATGAAATTCAATACAGTATACTGCACTATTATTTGTGAAACTGTGCCATATGTGAAAACTATTCATTTGAAACCCCTGCTGCATGTTAGAACATTCCTACTCCTAACATGACACTGGACAATGAAATGCTATGACGGGTTTTCAGGAGTAAAAACCTCTTCTGTCTTCCATTAAAATTCTCTTGAATGCGATAAAACTGCGCTCCACGTCACACGACGTAAGGGGTGCAAATGTCATGGCTGCTATCTCCATAGGATTCCACGGTGGTGTTTCCTATACTGTCTCGCCGCAGAGAACAAGACACCCTTTATCAATCTTCTTGAAATCGGGATTGCATGTCAGGGCAGCCTCCAACTTCTTGGCTGTGGATGCCTCAACTGGTCCAAGAGCCACTTTGTTCCTCACTTCCTGCATGACCTGAAGTTCTGGGAGAATTGCTTCTTACAGGTTCTTTACAGTACAGCGTACAAGGTGATGCTGGAACTGCCTGCCTTCTGTTTTCATACACTTCCACGGTAAATGTATATAGTTTCAATTTAAGTAACTCTATTAGGTCTTTTTAGATAAGAACACCCAGATTAGGTTATTTTAGGTCCTGTAGATATTAGGTATGTTACTCCCTGGTACATAAAACATAAAAGGAAAATGTTGAGTGTAATGGGAAAGGATTAGAATAGGTTAGAACCTTAAAATCCTGGGCTTACTGATAACAATAGACAGGGCCGATGCAAGGTCTCTCGGCACCCTAGGCAAAACTTCTGCCTACTGCCCCTTCCCCCTACCTGCCCTTTAGGAGAAAGGCATACTGCTGCTGACCCCCACCCCGTCTGTTGCATGGCTGCTCCCTTCTCCCCATTTCCGCAGTCGGTGTGGTCTCCTGCAGCCCGCCCCCCCTCCCCCCACCACCACTCCACTATTTTAAATGTCTTCTGTTCTATCCCCTCCACCATCTGTGTGCATGCAGCCGCTCATCTCTGCCCCCCCAATCCCGGCACCCCCACCACCCCCTCCCAGACTGCTGCTCTCCCCCTCTTTTCTTATTAAATGCAGAAAGTGCACTGTGCAGCCACCTTACCTGCAGGCTGCGATGCAGAGTTGGGACTGAGTAGTCTGTGAAAGAGACTGGAATGAAAAGCAGTGCTGCATGTCACCCCCAGCCAGGACTCCAGGAGCTGTCAAAGTTACTGCCTGTGCTGGGTGGAGCTGGATGCTGCAATACAGGAGCCTGGCAGTCACGGCTACTGTAGATACGAGTGCCAGGGGGATTGCCGCTGCTATGAGATGTAGGACCACACTAACAGTTTCATGCAGCTGTAGCAAGCAGCCCCTTCAGGTCCCGGCGCTCCTAGGCAGCTGCCTAAAGCTGCCTTGTGGAAGCTCCGGCCCTGACAATAGAGGATTACTAGCTGGGTTGTAGACCATCCATTGAAATATCATAACATGCATCAAGTCTCAGACATACTTACTTACAATGTGCATCCCAACTGTCTTCCAAAAAACTGTCTATTAGTAACCATCTCATCCTTTATATGGACTATACCTATTGGACAGCGGGTAGAACAACTGCATTATAACTCATGGCTGTCATCTTGGCATGGGTGTTATGTAGTGCCATCAAAGTAGTTGGAGTTCCCAAAAAAAAGACAGCAGGCTATTAAGGTGGACAGCCAACCAATCAGATTCTAGCTCTCATTGTATATAAAGTACTAGATGAATGATAGCTAGAAGCTCTTTGGATATTATGGCCAACGCCACGTTTTAAGAAGGTTTGATGATACATCTCCCATAAAGGTCACAATAGATTATTAAGGCAAATGTAAATTTGTTGAGGTGTGTACATTAGCCAATTGTAGGTACTGTAGGTAGGTGACAGATAAGTAGTCTAAATCTCTTTAAGATCTAAGCATCTTAGTAAATGTTTATTGGCTTCCGATTCAGCTACCAGTAGGAAGGTCCTGTATAGTATTGATTTGATATGTTGTCTCTTTACTGGTGAAAATATTAATGTAACTTTATGAAATTAGAGTTGGATAATTTGTGCATTCGGGAATGCAAAGAACATATGGAGATATTGAGTTATCCTTAAATTGCTCTGAAAAACAAATTTTTGTTTTGCTCATCTATTGGCAATGCCAGGATTCAGCTGTCCTTCCACTGTATCTCATCATCCGGAAGATATTTTGAGAAAATATCAAGTTAATGAAATGTTAAAATGTCCTTATATCAACAGTTTTAAAAAAATAAAGTGCATATTTAAGCCTGAAGTTATAGTCACTGGAAAGAATTAATATAGTGAAATAAAGATGGAGAGTTTCAGTATCCCAGACACTTTTCCAGGATTTAGTTTGCATGTTGTTTGGCATGACGTAACTGAATTTTCTATTCAGTTCAACATACAAAAAGGTTAACTTATTCTAATGAAACTCTATATAGTTTAAATAATATGTACATTATGGGGGTCATTCTGAGTTGATCGCTCGCTTGCTATTTTCTGCAGCGCTGCGATCAGATAGTCGCCGCCTATGGGGGAGTGTATTTTTGCTTTGCAAGTGTGCGAACCCTTGTGCAGCTGAGCGGTACAAAAAAGTTTTGTGCAGTTTCTGAGTTGCCCAGAACTTACTCAGCCGCTGCGATCACTTCAGCCTGTCCGGGCCTGGAATTGACGTCAGACACCTGCCCTGCAAACGCTTGGACACGCCTGCATTTTTCCAAACACTCACGGAAAACGGTCAGTTGACACCCATAAACGCCCTCTTCCTGTCAATCTCCTTGCGATCGGCTGTGTGAATGGATTCTTCATTAAATCCATCGCCCAGCAACGATCCGCTTTGTACCCGTACGACGTGCCTGTGCATTGTGGTGCATACGCATGCGCCATTTTGCCAAGTTTTGACCTGATTGCAGCGCTGCAAAAAATAGCTAGCGTGCGATCAGGTCGGAATGACCCCCCGTGTGTACATTACAGTATCATAACTATATTTCCTTGTTAATTGAAAACGATTTACAAAGTACATGTGTAACCTCTGAATGATCTTCCTTAAATTGTAACCATGGTGCCGTACCTACACCCCACCTCCCACCGTCTCTGTTCTATCGTCTCGTTCACTGTAGCAGCCTGAATCTCTGCCCCCTGCATCTTTGCTGCAGCCTGTGTTTGTTTTACTTCTCCCACCACCACTGCTTACCTGGATCTCCTCCTTGAGGCAGCAGCAGCGTCATGACGTCACACGTGCACTACAGATAGAGAAAAGAAAACTTTATTATGCTGGGGGATTCCGGTCCCTCTATGCCTGTGCTTTGCTGATTAGTCTAGCAGTGCAGGCACGGAGCCCAGGTACAGCTATAGATGGGTTGGGGAAGCTCTGGCTGAAGGGACCCTGAGAGCGGGAGGCCCAGGGTAACCCAGCCCCTGTGCTGACCCCCTAATATGCCCCTTGTCCTACCCTCTAAAGCCTCCCTCCATCACTGCATGCTTCTGACTCATCACAGATTTCCCACTTTTTATCCCCGACCTCCTCAGCACCTCCTCAAATCCGTGACCTCTTAGCCTTGGTTGTGGTCCTGGCACAAGAGACGCTGGGCTGCAAATTTGACTGTGCAGGAATTTGTTTGAAACACACAGAAAGTTGTAGATGGAGCACAAAGGAACTTGGCGTGAGAAAAAGCTGTGGCCGCTGCATCATAGCACGTCTTACGCAGATTCAGACTCAGTCGCACACAGATGTACTAATGTTGGATATCAAATTGATCAGTGCAAGCTAGCACTGTAGTGTTGTCACTCAGAGTTGTTTTATTTATGAGAATAAGATGCATACTTCGAGCATAAAAGACAATTGTGGTGTGAGAACCAAGATAGTGGAGGGCCCTGATCATGAGAGCTTACAATCTAAATGATTGGGGGTTAGCTTAGAGTTGATCTTTAAAGAGATGTGGAGGGAAGATGGTGGAAGAGTTGTAAGGGAGATATTTATCAAAGCTTGGAGAGAGATAAAAATTGTAAGAGATAAAGTACTATCAACCAGCTTGTGATTTACATGTACAGGCTGTGTATGAAAAATGGCAGAAGCTGATTGGCTGGTACTTTATCTCTTACAATTTTATCTCTTTCCGGGATGGGTAAGTGAGTTCCAGAGGACAGCAGGAGTGTTAGCTGCAGAAATAGAAGGCGGTAACCAGTGAGACATATTAAGCCTATCTTGGCAGGAAATGCATTTTTTAGTCAGTAAAACTTTGCAAATGTACAAATAAATTGAGTTGGCACAAAAATTTTACTTCAACTACTGACTTCTGTAACACCCTGGGGTTGGCAGTGTGTCTAAGTGGTTGGAAGGGCTATCACAGATGTTAGGAAGCCATGTGATGGACCCATTCCTTATGGTGTTGTCCTTGCACCTTGTTTCCTGTACCTTGCTCAGAGAGGTAGAATAGATTGATATGCAACAGACATCACTCCGTGGGGTTCTTTCTTAAAGGCCTGATCACACCCCTCCTTACCATGCGGTCATGAGCACTGTGTGGGTGACACATGAACAATTGGGCTTAGCACTTTCTCAATAGTAGTCTGCATCACAAAATAGTCATGGCTTACTCACTCAGAACCTTTCAGGCTATTCTGCACTCTGGCTGGACCTGTCTCAGCGACAGTGATGTGCACCGGAAATTTTTCGGGTTTTGTGTTTTAGTTTTGGATTCAGTTCCGCGGCCGTGTTTTGGGTTCGGACGCGTTTTGGCAAAACCTCCCTGAAATTTTTTTGTCAGATTCGGGTATGTTTTGTATTCGGGTGTTTTTTTACAAAAAACCCTCAAAAACAGCTTAAATCATAGAATTTGGGGGTCATTTTGATCCCATAGTATTATTAACCTCAATAACCATAATTTCCACTCATTTCCAGTCTATTCTGAACACCTCACACCTCACAATATTATTTTTAGTCCTAAAATTTGCACCGAGGTCGCTGGATGACTAAGCTAAGCGACCCAAGTGGCCGACACAAACACCTGGCCCATCTAGGAGTGGCACTGCAGTGTCAGACAGGATGGCAGATTTAAAAAATAGTCCCCAAACAGCACATGATGCAAAGAAAAAAAGAGGTGCAATGAGGTAGCTGTGTGACTAAGCTAAGCGATCCAAGTTGCCGACACAAACACCTGGCCCATCTAGGAGTGGCACTGCAGTGTCAGACAGGATGGCAGATTTAAAAAATAGTCCCCAAACAGCACATGATGCAAAGAAAAAAAGAGGCGCAATGAGGTAGCTGTGTGACTAAGCTAAGTGATCCAAGTTGCCGACACAAACACCTGGCCCATCTAGGAGTGGCACTGCAGTGTCAGACAGGATGGCACTTCAAAAAAATAGTCCCCAAACAGCACATGATGCAAAGAAAAAAAGAGGTGCACCAAGGTCGCTGGATGGCTAAGCTAAGCGACACAAGTGGCCGACACAAACACCTGGCCATCTAGGAGTGGCATTGCAGTGTCAGACAGGATGGTACTTCCAAAAATAGTCCCCAAACAGCACATGATGCAAAGAAAAAAAGAGGTGCACCAAGGTCGCTGGATGGCTAATCTAAGCGACACAAGTGGCCGACACAAACACCTGGCCCATCTAGGAGCGGCACTGCAGTGTCAGACAGGATGGCACTTCCAAAAATATTCCCCAAACAGCACATGATGCAAAGAAAAAAAGAGGTGCACCAAGGTCGCTGGATGGCTAAGCTAAGCGACACAAGTGGCCGACACAAACACCTGGCCATCTAGGAGTGGCATTGCAGTGTCAGACAGGATGGTACTTCCAAAAATAGTCCCCAAACAGCACATGATGCAAAGAAAAATGAAAGAAAAAAGAGGTGCAAGATGGAATTGTCCTTGGGCCCTCCCACCCACCCTTATGTTGCATAAACAGGACATGCACACTTTAACAAACCCATAATTTCAGCGACAGGGTCTGCCACACGACTGTGACTGAAATGACTGGTTGGTTTGGGCCCCCACCAAAAAAAAAAGCAATCAATCTCTCCTTGCACAAACTGGCTCTACAGAGGCAAGATGTCCACCTCCTCCTCTTCCTCCAATTCCTCACCTCTTTCACTGTGTACATCCCCCTCCTCACAGATTATTAATTCGTCCCCACTGGAATCCACCATCTCAGGTCCCTGTGTACTTTCAGGAGGCAATTGCTGGTAAATGTCTCCACGGAGGAATTGATTATAATTCATTTTGATGAACATCATCTTCTGCACATTTTCTGGAAGTAACCTCGTACACCGATTGCTGACAAGGTGAGCGGCTGCACTAAACACTCTTTTGGAGTACACACTGGAGGGGGGGCAACTAAGGTTAAATAAAGCCAGTTTGTGCAAGGGCCTCCAAATTGCCTCTTTTTCCTGCCAGTATACGTACGGACTGTCTGACGTGCCTACTTGGATGCGGTCACTCATATAATCCTCCACCATTCTTTCAATGGTGACAGAATCATATGCAGTGACAAAAGACGACATGTCAGTAATCGTTGGCAGGTCCTTCAGTCCGGACCAGATGTCAGCACTCGCTCCAGACTGCCCTGCATCACCGCCAGTGGGTGGGCTCGGAATTCTTAGCCTTTTCCTCGCACCCCCAGTTGTGGGTGAATGTGAAGGAGGAGCTGTTGACGGGTCACGTTCCGCTTGACTTGACAATTTTCTCAATAGCAGGTCTTTGAACCTCTGCAGACTTGTGTCTGCCGGAAAGAGAGATACAACGTAGGTTTTAAATCTAGGATCGAGCACAGTGGCCAAAATGTAGTGCTCTGATTTCAACAGATTGACCACCCGTGAATCCTGGTTAAGCGAATTAAGGGCTCCATCCACAAGTATCACATGCCTAGCGGAATAGCTCTGTTTTAGCTCCTCCTTCAATGTTTCCAGCTTCTTCTGCAAAAGCCTGATGAGGGGAATGACCTGACTCAGGCTGGCAGTGTCTGAACTGACTTCACGTGTGGCAAGTTCAAAGGGTTGCAGAACCTTGCACAACGTTGAAATCATTCTCCACTGCGCTTGAGTCAGGTGCATTCCCCCTCCTTTGCCTATATCGTAGGCAGATGTATAGGCTTGAATGGCCTTTTGCTGCTCCTCCATCCTCTGAAGCATATAGAGGGTTGAATTCCACCTCGTTACCACCTCTTGCTTCAGATGATGGCAGGGCAGGTTCAGGACTGTTTGCTGGTGCTCCAGTCTTCGGCACGCGGTGGCTGAATGCCGAAAATGGCCCACAATTATTTGGGCCACCGACAGCATATCTTGCACGCTCCTGTCGTTTTTTAAATAATTCTGCTCCACCAAATTCAATGTATGTGCAAAACATGGGACGTGCTGGAATTTGCCCACATGTAATGCACGCACAATATTGGTGAGAGTCCAATTGGGGTAAGCCATTCTGCGATGATGTTCCTCAGTTTCCGTAAGAGGTTGTCAGCTGTGTGCCTCTTATGGAAAGCGGTGATACAAAGCGTAGCCTGCCTAGGAACGAGTTGGCGTTTGCGAGATGCTGCTACTGGTGCTGTTCTTGCTGCGGGAGGCAAATACATCTACCCAGTGAGCTGTCACAGTCATATAGTCCTGAGTCTGCCCTGCTCCACTTGTCCACATGTCCGTGGTTAAGTGGACATTGGGTACAACTGCATTTTTTAGGACACTGGTGAGTTTTTTTCTGAGGTCTGTGTACACTTTCGGTATCGCCTGCCTAGAGAAATGGAACCTAGATGGTATTTGGTACCGGGGACACAGTACCTCAATCAAGTCTATAGTTGCCTGTGAATTAACGATGGATACCGGAAACACATTTCTCACCACCCAGGCTGCCAAGGCCTGAGTTATCCGCTTTGCAGCAGGATGACTGCTGTGATATTTCATCTTCCTCACAAAGGACTGTTGGACAGTCAATTGCTTACTGGAAGTAGTACAAGTGGTCTTCCGACTTCCCCTCTGGGATGACGATCGACTCCCAGCAGCAACAACAGCAGCGCCAGCAGCAGTAGGCGTTACACTCAAGGATGCATCGGAGGAATCCCAGGCAGGAGAGGACTCGTCAGACTTGACAGTGACATAGCCTGCAGGACTATTGGCTTTCCTGTGTAAGGAGTAAATTGACACTAAGGAAGTTGGTGGTGAGGTTTGCAGGAGCTTGGTTACAAGAGGAAGGGATTTAGTGGTCAGTGGACTGCTTCCGCTGTCATCCAAAGTTTTTGAACTTATCACTGACTTCTGATAAATGCGGTCCAGGTGACGTATAAGGGAGGATGTTCCGAGGTGGTTAACGTCCTTACCCCTACTTATTACAGCTTGACAAAGGCAACACACGGCTTGACACCAGTTGTCTACATTTCTGCTGAAAATATTTCACACTGAAGAGGTGATTTTTTTTGTATTTTGACCAGGCATGTCAATGGCCATATTCGTCCCACGGACAACAGGTGTCTCCCCGGGTGCCTGACTTAAGCAAACCACCTCACCATCAGAATCCTCCTTGTCAATTTCCTCCCCAGCACCAGCAACACCCATATCCTCATCCTGGTGTACTTCAACAGTGACATCTTCAATTTGACTATCAGGAACTGGACTGCGGGTGCTCCTTCCAGCACTTGCAGGGGGCATGCAAATGGTGAAAGGCGCCAGTGTTGGGAAGGTCAGGCATCGTAACCGACACAATTGGACTCTCCTTGGGGATTTGTGATTTAAAAGAACGCACAGTTCTTTGCTGTGCTTTTGCCATCTTAACTCTTAAGTTTTCTAGCAGGAGGATGAGTGCTTGCATCCTCATGTGAAGCTGAACCACTTACCATGAACATAGGCCAGGCCCTCAGCCGTTCCTTGCTACTCCGTGTCGTAAATGGCACATTGGCAAGTTTACGCTTCTCCTCAGACGATTTTGATTTAGATTTTTGGGTCATTTTACTGAGCTTTATTTTTTGGGATTTTACATGCTCTCTACTATGACATTGGGCATTGGCCTTGGCAGACGACGTTGATGGCATTTCATCGTCTCGGCCATGACTAGTGGCAGCAGCTTCAGCACGAGGTGGAAGTGGATCTTGATCTTTCCCTATTTTACCCTCCACATTTTTGCTCTCCATTTTTTAATGTGTGGAATTACATGCCAGTAATATATCAATAGCAATTGCCTACTACTATATATACTGCGCACAACTGAAATGCACCACAGGTATGGATGGATAGTATACTTGACGACACAGAGGTAGGTACAGCAGTGGCCTACTGTACCGTACTGATATATATAATATACTGGTGGTCAGCAAACTGTGCAAAACTGAAATGCACCACAGGTATGGATGGATAGTATACTTGACGACACAGAGGTAGGTAGAGCAGTGGCCTACTGTACCGTACTGCTATATATTATATACTGGTGGTCAGCAAACTGTGCAAAACTGTAATGCAGCACAGGTATGGATGGGATAGTATACTTGACGACACAGAGGTAGAGCAGTAGACTACTGTACCATACTGCTATATATATAGTTATACTGGTGGTCAGCAAAATTCTGCACTGTCCTCCTACTTTATACTAACATGAAGCACAGATATGGAGTGTTTTTCAGGTAGAGAACGTATAATACTGGTGGTCACTGGTCAGCAAAACTCTGCACTGTCCTCCTACTATATAATACTGCTGGTCCCCAGTCCCCACAATAAAGCAATTAGCACACTGAGCACAGATATTTGCAGCACACTGAGCACAGTCAGATATGGAGCGTTTTTCAGGCAGAGAACGTAGATATTTGCACTTGCAGCACACTGAGCACAGATATTTGCAGCACACTGAGCACAGATATTTGCAGCACAATTTGCAGCCCACTGAACATAGAAACTGAGAGGACGCCAGCCACGTCCTCTCACGATCATCTCCAATGCACAAATGAAAAATGGCGGCGACGCGCGGCTCCTTATATAGAATACGAATCTCGCGAGAATCCGACCGCGGGATGATGACGTTCGGGCGCGCTCGGATTAACCGTGCAAGGCGGGAGGATCCGAGTTGCTCGGACCCGTGCAAAAAAAGGTGAAGTTCGGCGGGGTTCGGATCCCGAGGATCCGAACCTGCTCATCACTACTCAGCGGTATTCAGCTTCTCAAGATGGCTGCTGTGTCCACGCCTCTGCATAGGCCTGGCGCTGTCCGGTCCCTGGCTGCGACATCTCACGCCTGCTCTCCCTGTTCTCTCCACTCCTGGAAGCACCCTACTGCTCCAACTCTGCAGTGCAGCTCTCCACCATTCAGCGTAACACCCGGTCAGCACCAATTCAGCTTCTCTCCACTGCTCACAATACGTCCAGCTCCTTCAATGGCTTCTCTCCAACTCCTCCATCTTCTTCCCAGAAGGCTCCGCTAGCTCGCTGACACTCTGTCCAATCAGCGCTCGCCAGCTCAGAATATGTGACATGGCTCAGGTCTGTCCCCAACCCCTGCTGTACCAGCATGACACTTTCCAGGATGCAAACACTGTCTTTCACTTTTAAAGACACACACACACACACACACACACACACACACACACACGGTGTTCCAGGGTGCCACACTTAGCAAACATTATTTTGGAAAAAAAAAGTTTATTCCCTTAACACCAGTAACCCAAAAACTTTCTGTTTAGTTCTCCATGTTCTTACTTATCCTTTATTATGTAAATATAAGTTCAGTGGCGTCACTAACCCCTTGGATACCGCACCGGTGGGAGTGGTTTCAAAGGGTGGGTGGGGACATAGACATGTCTGCTAAAGAGGGTGTGGCTTCATGAGCTCGGGCATGGTTACTAATACCGCCCCCCCTTTCTGTCACTTGTGGTGACATTCGGGTGCGGGCTGCACCCCTCTTGTGACGCCAATGTATAAGTTGACTGAACCCATGAAATAGGAAACATACAATGTGTAGGGCTTAATTAAGGTTTGTGGGGGCCCCAAGGCAATTCACCCTGTGAGCCCCTACCAGTGACATTGACAATATGACATGTAATGTTAATAAAAAAAAGTGTAATGTGCTAATACTCATAGTAGCACAAATTAAGATATATATATATATATATATATATATATAAATTAATACGCCTTACATATATTATTGCAGTAGTAAAATGCTTTATTTAATAGACTCCCTAAGTCTGTCTTCAGTGGAGTGAGAACTATTCATTTATTGTCTCAATTTAAATATGTCCTTCTTTCTCATGTTCTGCTATTCTCCATGGATTTAATGGGACATTTCACAAAGCATTCATTCTCATCACATGCTATGTACTTATTTAAATTCACAGTGGTTGGCAGCCCTAATATGAATTGGTAGAAATTATAAAGACATTATATATCGTAAAAACACAAATGAAATGAAGCACGTGTATTATTTCCGATACGAGTGTTGACTGCTGCTATATTTCATTGGATTATTAAGGATTATTTATGTTGTCCGTGGTACCAGCCTTTATTCATGGCATTTCATTAACTTTTTTTTTTTTTTATGCCATATTGAATGGAAAAGTAAAGATGTCATCTGTTCGTTCAGTACTGCAGATGTTTATGGGGGAATATTTAAGATTAAAAAATAAAACAGGCAGTAAATTCTAACACACGGTGCTGGGAGAGTATATATTCTCTAGGAGTGATTAATATCTTGTATGTTTTGTCTTCAATGCATAATAGCTGAATTGATGTTATACTTTTAGTAGTAATTGTTTGAACAGAGACGCGTTTCGTTACAGAAGATTTGCGCCATCTCTTTTATACCGATGATTGGTGTGGTCACTGTTAGAGGTTGCTGTGCTGCACTTACAAGCCACACAAATGTGATGTTCTGAGACTCAGGTGGTCACACATTGCAGCTAAGAGGTAACCCGTACTCTGTGGCACGTTTTCATCCGCTTTTGATAAAGGTAATAACCGAAACGCGTTAAGCGGAGTGTCTCTGCATACCCTGACGTTGTTCCTGTGCATCTTCATCACCTCACTTGTGGAGCCGTGAGTAACCGGGACTCTGACTACACCTGCTGCTTTTACCATCATAGCCAGCCAGTGTGGATGTTGTTTTAGGTGGATTCAGGATAACGACATGAGATATGCCTATTACTTCTTATTCTATGTGAGTGCATTTGTGTAAAAATAAATGTATTTTATTTAGAGGACTGCTGCACTATTGGTCTTTCTCTCTAATTTTATATGGGCCTGGAGTATCCGGACACACATATATAGGAGGAGGGATCTTTGAATACTGGCCATCTTGGAGTTCTCCTGGGGAAAAACATCTGGTGCAAAGAAACCACGATATGCATATTCTTTTTGGAATCTTTGTGAATGCGATGTATTGAAACAAAACACACAATTATATTTCAAAAGGACTGCTACACTATTGTGCTTTTTCTTTTTTATGTGTGCATCTTTGATGTCTCACACCATTGGGTGAGCACAAAGAGACACACCTTATAGGTTATGACCTTGAAGGAACTAGCTATCTATTACATGTTAAATCCAAGGAGCGCCTAAGTGGAATATAATATCTTGAAATTGCTGAGACTCAGGTGGTCACACATTGCAGCTAAGAGGTAACCCGTACTCTGTGGCACGTTTGCTGTCGACTCACTGATTAAGTATTTTGCAGCGCACCGCGTCTTCCCTTCCCCACTGTGTGTAACTGTGACATCAGCACAATGATGCGTTTCTCTTGCTGGAACACGTGAATGCTTGTGGGATACTAGCTTGAGCAGCCTAGAAGTGAGAAGAGAATTTAAGGGGGGATTATATAAAATAGCATAAGAAACCTGATTTGTACAGATGGAGCCCTCCTCATCTATCCCTTTAATAGGATAAACTAAACCAGGTCAGTTGGACTTAATCCCCTGCTCTAATGACTTAATCCCCTGCTGTATTGTTCTCTCTGTATTGTATTGCAGCTGAGAACAATAGATGAAAGGCTTATGCTAATAAGCCTTGGTGCACCTAGGTGCAGCAGAGAAGGCTAGATGATCGTGGCTCCATCTGTATTTGTCTTTGACTTCCAGGTGCCACCCATGATGCATAAGAATGTGAATATGGAATATGGTGATGACTGTGAGCAAATATGTGAACGTTCAATTTGTTAGCAGACTTAATAGTAGATTTTCCCTGGACAGTGCATTGAGAGGCAGGATCATCTTTCTACAAGCATCTGAGATGAGTACAGAGTACGGAAGCTACTATACAGTTAATAATAAACCTGAAAAATTATTTCAGCTGATTTTGATTATTGTTAAAAGGCGCACACAGAATCGTACATAAGACAGATATTATAACAAATACCATAGCATATGTTCAGTATACCGTTGCAAAAGTACACAGCAAGTAATATATTACAATAAAACCCCAGACAAGGAAATATGAGGACACCGCATCCCCAACACACACAGGAATATTACACACATAGTACACTACAACCCTACACATGACCATAATGCATCTATTACACCCTATACAGACAAAGGACACTACACCCCCAACATGTCCTGACCACTGGCCATGACCATAATACATCAATTACACCTTACACAGACATAGGACACTACACCCCAACATGACCTGACCACTGGTCATGACCATAATACATCTATTACACACTATACAGACATAGGACACTACACCCCCAACATGACCTGACTGCTGGACATGACCATAATACATCTATTACACCCTATACAGACATAGGGCACTACACCCCAACATGACCTGACCACTGGCCATGACCATAATACATCTATTACACCCTATACAGACATAGGACCCTACACCCCTACATGACCTGACCACTGGTCATGACCATAATACATCTATTACACACTATACAGACATAGGACACTACACCCCAACATGACCTGACAACTGGCCATGACCCTAATGCATCTATTACACTCAAAACAGATATAAGACACTACACCCCCAACATGACCTGACTGCTGGGCATGACCATAATACATCTATTACACCCTATACAGACATAGGACACCACACCCCAACATGACCTGACCACTGGCCATGACCATAATACATCTATTACACACTATACAGACATAGGATGCTACATCCCCAACATGACCTGACCACTGGCCATGACCATAATACATCTATTACACCCTATACAGACATAGGACAATACATCCATACATGACCTGATCACTTGTCATGACCAAAATACATTTTATGACACCCTATATAGACAAAGGACACTACATTCTCAACATGACATGACCACTGGTCATGACCATAATACATCTATTACACACTATACAGACATATCACACTACACCCCTACATGATCTGACCACTAGCCATGACCATGATACATTTTATTACACCCTATACAGACATATGACCCCACACCCCAACATGACCTGACCACTGGCCATGACCATAATACATCTATTATACCCTATACAGATATAGGATGCTACATCCCCAACATGACCTGACCACTGGCCATGACCATAATACATCTATTACACCCTATACAGACATAGGACACTACACCCATACATGACCTGATCACTTGTCATGACCAAAATACATTTTATGACACCCTATATAGACATAGGACACTACATTCTCAACATGACATTACCACTGGTCATGACCATAATACATCTATTACACACTATACAGACATATCACACTACACCCCTACATGATCTGACCACTAGCCATGACCATGATACATTTTATTACACCCTATACAGACATAGGACCCTACACCCCCCACATGATCTGACCACTAGCCATGACCATGATACATTTTATTACACCCTATACAGACATAGGACCCTACACCCTCAACATGACCTGACCATTGGCCATGACCAAAATACATCTATTATACGCTATACAGACATAGGGCACTACACCCCCAACATATTTTACCGCTGGCCATGCCCATAATACATCTATTACGCCCTATACAGACATAGGACACTACAACCTCAACATGACCTGACCACTGGCAATGACCATAATACATCTATTATAACCTATACAGACAGAGGACACTACAAACCCAACATAACCTGACCACTGGCCATGACCATAATATGTCTATTACACCCTATACAGACATAGGACACCACACCCCTACATGACCTGATCACTGGTCATGATCAAATACATTGTTTTACACCATATACAGACATAGGACACTACAACCCCAACATGACCTGACCACTGGCCATGACCATAATACATCTATTATAACCAGTGGCGTAACTACTGCCCCCGCAGTCCTCGCGGTGGCTTGGGGGCGAGGGGCTGCGGGGGCGCCACTGACTTAGAACAGATTGACATGCGGATGAGCGTCCGCATGTCAATCTGCGGTCTCCTTCCCTCCGCTGCTGTGTTGGAGGGACACGGAGGGCACCGCGCGCGCCTCTCCAGTGTCCCTCCTGGCTCTCCGGCCGGTCTAATAAAGGAAGTGCCGTTCGTGAGCTCTGATTGGCTCACGAACCGGCACTTCCTTTATTAGACCTGCAGGAGAGCCAGGAAGGACACGGGAGAGGCGCACGCTGTGCCCTCCATGTCCCTCCAACACAAAGGAGCGGCGGGGGGCGGGGGGGGGGAATAGGGGAGCAGGCACTGTGGGGGAATATCTGGCACTGAGGGCATGTACCTGGCGGCACTGTGGGGGAATATCTGGCACTGGGGGCATATACTTGGCACTGTGTGGAGGAATATCTGGCACTGGGGGCATATACCTGGCACTGTGGGGCAATATCTGGCACTGGGGGGAGCAGGCACTGAGGGGGCTTATGTGACACTGTGGGGGAATATCTGGCACTGGGGGCATATACCTGGCACTGTGGGGGAATATCTGGCACTGGGGGGAGCAGGCACTGAGGGGGCTTATGTGGCACTGTGGGGGAATATCTGGCACTGGGGGCATATACCTGGCACTGTGGGGGAATATCTGGCACTGGGGGCATATACCTGGCACTGTGGGGGAATATCTGGCACTGGGGGGAGCAGGCACTGAGGGGGCATATGTGGCACTGTGGGGGAATATCTGGCACTGGGGGCAAATATCTGGCACTGTGGGGGAATATCTGGCACTGGGGGGAGCAGGCACTGAGGGGGCATATGTGGCACTGTGGGGGGATATCTGGCACTGGGGGCATATGTGGCACTGGGGGGGTATATTTGGCACTGGGGGCATGTACCTGGCACTGTGGGGGAATATCTGGCACTGGGGGCATATGTGGCACTGGGAGCACGGCCCTACCAACAAGCACTACCCCCTAGCAACGAGCATGACACCCAGTGCATGAAACCCCTGGCAACGAGCATGACACCCTGAGCATGAAAATCCCTGGCACCGTGCATGGAACCAAGAGCATGAAACCCCTGGCAACGAGCAGGTAATTTAAAAGTAATTAGAAGCCTTACTGTAGAACTTAATGTGTAATGGGCATTACAGTGTGTGGCATAATGTATCACGGACATTGCGGTGTGTGTCATAATGTGTCAGGCATACGGTGTGTTGTATACTATATCACGATCATTGTGGTATGTGGTATAATGTCTCAGGGTCATTGCGGTGTGTGTCATAATGTGTCACAGGCATTGTATGTGCTATAATGTATCAGGGGCATTGCAGTGTGTAGCATAATGTATAACGGGCATTGCGATTCCTGTCATAATGTGTCACAGGCATTTCGGTGTGTGGCATAATGTGTCGGGGGCATTACAGTGTGTGCATATTGTGTCATGTGCATTATTGTGTGTGGCATAATGTCTAAGGGCCATTGCAGTATGTGGCATAATGTATACTGGGCATTACTATAAGGAGGAAAAATGACAAATAATGTAAGGGGCATGAATCAGGATTATTTTTCTTTCCTGTGGTGGCTAACGTCTGGGCGTGTAGGTTGCAAAACTGGGGTATAAGGTAGTCTTTTCCTGCAATACCACGCCCCTTTATGCGAAGCCACGCCCATTTCAACGAAGTCACACCCCATTTTTGGTGGCATATTTTCCCCTTTACTACTGCCAATTATGGGGGGGCGCCGAATAATTTTTTGGGTTGGGGGAGAAAAATTTCTAGTTACGCCACTGATTATAACCTATACAGACAAGTTTTACACCCTATACAGACATAGGACAACATAATCTGACTACTGGCCATGACCATAATACATCTATTACACTCAAAACAGATATAGGACACTACACCCCCAACATGACCTGACTGCTGGACAGGACCATAATACATCTATTACACCCTATACAGACATAGTATGCTACATCCCCAACATGACCTGAACACTGGCCATGACCATAATACATCTATTACACCCTATACAGACATGGGACACTATACCTCAACATAACCAGAACACTGGCCATGACCATTATACATCTATTACACCCTATACAGACATGGGACACTATCCCCCCCCCCCCACCCCCAACATGACCTGACCCCTGGCCATGACCATAATACATCTATTACACCCTATTCAGACTTAAGTGACTACACCACACACATAACCTGACCACTGGACATGACCATAATACAATACTTTTACACCCTATACAGACAAAGGACACTACACCCCCAACATGACCCATGACCCCTGGCCATGACCATAATACATCTATTACACCCTATACAGACATAGGACACTACACCCCCAACATGACCTGACCACTGGACATGACCATATTACAACTATTACACCCTATGCATAGATTAGACAAAACTGCTTTAATCTGCTGTTTATCTGATATTGTGGTTATTCAGCAATTCATCTGAACTCAGTAATTACCATACTGCCATGTCCAATAATGATCTTTATAATTGGGACACAACATCCCAGAGAGATAAACTCATCATATCCCATTAACACAAAGCTTGTTTCATTAAAAAAATATAGTAAATTAATTCTTGGCTTTTAGTCATCGACTAGTCAGCACTACATTATACTGTATCTGTCTTCTATACAGTACTGCATATTAGACAAAAAACATTTTACATTAATCAAATAAAGGAAAAATGAAATAAATGAATATGATGAATTGTATTGTTATTTGTGCTCCAAAAAGAGACGGTGGGAAGTTTGCTGAATATTTTAATATTTCTAAGATCATAACTAAATCGCCTGTGAAACTCCAATGAAAATAACTATGTCAGCACTTTTTTGGCACGGAGGGTAGTGTTACTGGAGTAACATGGCAGACATCCACCTCTTAGCTCCTCATGGTCGAAAATCTGAATATTTAATGCACTGTGCATTTGATGGTGTCTAATTAGCATTTGGCAATTCTCGCTTGCAATGTGTTGAGAACTAAATCTGAAAATGTATAAGAAAAAAACATCTTTATGGCGGCTATTTCCGGCAGAATACCCGCTACTATTGTCTTACATCAATAAAGTGAGAACTTACCGGTTCCATTAAGTAATATACAGTAATGGATACATGTATAAATATTTCCAAGAATAAAATGGATAAAATAAGTATATTTTTACAAAGTCAATCTTTTTCTCTGTTGTCAGTTTCAAAAACACAGTTTAAAAGAACGAGCACATTCAGTGAGTAATATTATTTTATTGTGCGTGCACTCCATCAACTGTTGCAAAATATATTCCTTTAGTTCTCTGTGATTGTCAGCCGCTTACTGTATTCATATCAGTGTGTTGTGTCCTCTGCTTGTGGTATGATTAAAGGTACTATAGAGGACAAACAAATAGAAATTCCTGGGTAAATGAGGAATATCAATGTTACCGGGTGTGGTATGAGTGACCGGTGGTCAGCATACCGACACTGGGATCCCAAAAGCGGAATCCCGGCAGGGGGTGGCGAGTGCAACAAATCCCTTGCAAGCTCGGTGGCGACTAACAGTTGCCACGGGTTCTATTCCTACTCTGTGGGTGTCGTGGACACCCACGAGTGGGAATAGTCCCTGTTGGTCGGCATGACGACCGTCGGGATTGTGAAGGGGTGGGATGTAGGGTGAGGTTATGTGACCGTCGGTCTCCTGACCGCCGGTTACATACTTACATCCCATGTTACTGATAGCTAGGATTAATTTACAGGTGCAATTGGCAGGAAACTCAACTGAACTGTGAAAACAAGATACTCCAAGCTCTAAGGGATTGGGTATGGGATCCTGATGGTAGCATCCAAACACATTTTTGTAAGTCTGCTAACCCTTCTCCTCACCCTCCGCCTAACCCTCCCTACCCACAGCCTAAGCATAACCATTCCTCCCGCGGGTGTGGTGCAGAAGTTAGACATTATAAAGATAGACAGTCATTAGGTCTACACCATATGGTCGACAGTCAAAAGGTAGACAGACAAAAGGTTGACATGGTCAAAAGGTCAACAAGGTCAAAAGGTAGACACCATTTTTTGTTATTTTGTGTTTTTGAAAAACTATTTAACCAAATTTGTTGAAATGCATCCTCTTGTAGGCTCGCTTCGCTCACAACGCTATGTGCACAGGTTACTAGAGGTTGAAGTTTGTGATATGGACAATAAATGAGGCAAAAGTTGTAAAATCATGAAAAAACCCTAAAACCGTGAGTCGACCCTGTTGACCTTTTGACCCTATCGATGTTTTGATTCTGTTGACCTTTTGATTGTCATCCCTTTGGTGTCAACTTATTTACTGTTGACCTTTTAACTGTCTATCAACCACCTCCCACAACCAACAGCCCTTCTGTCCCGCAACCTAACCCTCCTGTCCCGCAACCTAACCCTAACCCTGTTTATTCTGCTGCTTGCTATCTATCTTAAGTTCATGAAAGAATGTGGAAAACATCACCGAAAACTTTGATATAAGCAGGGGTGTTTTAAGAGAGGAGAGGGCCTGTGTGCAGACTTTGGGTGGGCCCCCTCATCTCCACGGCACCGTAGGCTCCGGCAGAGTGCCGGAGTCTACTACGCATGCTCAAATCTCTCGAAACATGGCACCCGCCATGGTCTGGAGACAAATTTTTTAACGCACGTGCACGGGGGACATTTTGAGTGAGATTTTTGCGACTACTTTGGTTGCAGCAGCTGCAGCGCCCATCGTGGGACTCCGGAAGGGTATTAAAACAACATGGCTGCGGTTTGTGTGGTATGTGCCCCCCCCTGGACCCAGGGGCCCGTGTGCACCACAAATATTGCACCCATGATAGAAACGCCAATGGATATAAGATAGCAGGCCAGTGTAAGAGGCTGTTAGTGTCTATAGGCACAGTATTGGAGGCTGTTATACAGTAAGATGACACTGCGTTGAAAAATTATTTAAAAATAATGGAAAAGGGACAACCAGCATGTATCTATCAGCAAATTAAAGTGTTTACAGTATTTTCAGGAATATTTAAATGTCTCTATTTTGATTATTAACTGCTTATGTACAAGTTTGTAAATTATTGGGCAACAACACCTGTAACTCCCATCTGCAAGTTCAGGAACCCATTTCCCATCACTCCAACACCTCATACAAATATCCCCAAAATCATTTACACCTCAACATACTGTACATGTCCCATTTCATTTACACCCATGGTTCTAAATAATTTTTTATTCATCGAGAGGGCTGCACCAGAGGAAATGTTCTGTGTCCTGACATTTTTACATTAAAATAAGATTTCTTCTTAGTCTTCACCTACTCTGGATGTGCAAACTGAAAGTCGTTATATCCTCCAGCGCAACCCTTGTTAATTAACACAGATTTCTAAATGAATAGCAAAAATTCATGGACGTGGGTTTTTAATAGAGATGAGCAGGTTCGGTTCCCCTCCCCCCCCCCACGAACATCACGCTCCGAGTCTGAATCCAAGTCCGGCTCAGGACTTCCCGCCAGACTCAAAAACCAGAACGAGGCAAAATGTCATCATCCCGCTGTCGGATTCTCGCGGGTTTTGGATACCATATAAACAGCCGCGCGTCGCCGCCATTTTCACTCCGGACTTGGAGAGTGAGGGAGACAGACCTCTGTCTCTCTGTGTTTGGTGGCGTCATGTGGGGTCAGTGTGTGCTCTGTAGGGGTGTTGTTCCGGTCACTGTGGTGTACCTGTGTGGGTGCTGTCCTGCCTGTCACTGGTGTTTCATGTGCTGTTAGGGGTGCTGCAGCTGTGCATTTGTGTTGATGTCCTGGCTGTCACTGTGTTGTACAGAGGCACTGTCCTCCTGCATGCTGTGAAAATACAGGGGTGCTGGCTGTAAAAATTCAAGGGTGCAGTGAAAATAAATATACACTGGCCCTGTATTGTATGCGGTAAAAATTCTGGGGTGCAGTGAAAATAAATGTACACTGGTCCTGTATTGTATGCTGTAAAAATTCTGTGGTGCAGTGAAAGTAAATGTACACTGGCCCTGTCTTGTATGCTGTAAAACATCTGGGGTGCAGTGAAAATAAATGTACACTGGTCCGGTCTTGCATGCTGTAAAATTCTGGGGTGCAGTGAAAATAAATGTACACTGGTCCTGTATGTTGTAAAAATACAGGGGTGATGTTGTTAGAATAATAGTACACTGGTCCTGTATGTTGTAAAAATATAGGGGAGCTGTTGTTAAAATAAAAGTACACTGGCCCTCTATCCTGTAAAATGCAGGGGTGTAGTGAAAATAAATATACACTTGGCCCTGTCTTGTATGCTGTAAAATTACAGGGGTGTTGTGAAATTACAGGTGTGCTGGCACTGTCTATGATTGTGATGTCTAGGCCTGACCTTCACAATACTGTATGGGAAGAGGAGGCTCCCACCACCATTTGTACACACCTCTGCAAGTGCTGGGAGGAGCACCGCCAGTCCAGTTGCCGATATTGAGATTGAGGATGTCGCTGTAGAAGTACACCAGGATGAGGATATTGGGGTAGCTGGCGCTGAGGAGGAAGTTGACGATGGGGATTCTGATGGTGACATGGTTTGTTTGAATAAGGCACCAATGGAGACAGTTGTTGGCCATGGGATGAAAAAGTCCATTGTCATGCCTAGGCAAAATACCAAAAAAGCTATCTCTTCAGTGTGGAATTATTTCTCCACAAATTCGGACAACAGGTGTCAAGTCATCTGTTGCCTTTGTCAATCCATAATAAGTAGGGGTAAGGACATTAACCACCAAGCAACATCCGCCCTTTTACGTCTCCTGCAGTGCATTCATCATAATTCATTGTCAAGTTCATAAACATTGGGTAATAGCGTAAGCAGTCCACTGACACCTAAATGATGTGGTTTCTTTAAATATTATTTCTATGTGAGGATAAGGATGTAAACACTGAAGGGGGATCTGAGTATGAGGACTAGATCTTGTCTCTGTAGAGCCAGTTTGTGCAAGGAGGGACTAATTGCTTCTTTTTTGGTGGGGCCCCAAACAAACCAATCATTTCAGCCGCAGTCGTGTGGTAGACCCTTTTGCTGAAATGATTGGTTTGTTAAAGTGGGCATGTCCTATTTATACAACATAAGGATGGGATGGCCCAAGGACAATTCCAAGGGTGGGTGGGAGGGCCCAAGAACAATTCCATCTTGCATGTCTTTTCTTTGCCACATCATTCCAGGGGTGCTGCCCTATATGGGATGCTGCCCCTCTGCCCTATCAGTCCAGGGTTGCTATCCCACTGCTGTTTAAGTCCAGGGGTGCTGTGGCCTGTCTGCTGTGTAATTCTCCAGGGGTGCTGCCTATGCTGTATAAATCCAGGGGTGCTGCCGTACTTGATCCGAGGTTTAAATGAAAGCATAGAGCAGAATATGAAACAAGCTTCAACATCACAAACAGATTTGTGGAAACATAGCTACAAAGGTGGAAATGTTAATTGCAATTTTGACGAAGTGTTTTCCAAAGAGTCCACATTTGTGGCCAAAGTAAGTCAATCTCAGAAGAGACAGAATCATAATCCAGCACAACTGCTGGAGAGGTAAAATATAGATTTTCTGCCGGAGTATTAGAGACAGGTTCTTCTCAATTATTTAATGTTAGGGACTCACTCAAATGAATGGCCCCAATTAGTAGTGATGAGCGGGTTCGGTTCCTCAGGATCCGGACCCCCCCGAACTTCACCCATTTTACACGGTTCCGAGGCAGACTCGAATCTTCCCGCCTTGCTCGGTTAACCCGAGCGCGCCCAAACGTCATCATCCCGCTTTCAGATTCTCGCGAGATTCGTATTCTATATAAGGAGCCGCACTTCGCCGCCATTTTCACTCATGCTTTGGAGATGATAGCGAGAGGACGTGGCTGCGTTCTCTCAGTTTCTGTGTTCAGTGTGCTGCAAATATCTGCTCAGTGTGCTGCAAATATCTGTGCTCAGTGTGCTTGCAAATATCTTTGCTCAGTGTGCTGCAAATATCTATGTTCTCTGACTTAAAAACGCTCCATATCTGTGCTGCATTGTAGTATATAGTAGGAGGACAGTGCAGAATGTTGCTGTGACCACCAGTACATATATAGCAGTACGGTACATTAGCCCACTGCTCTACCTCTGTGTCGTCAAGTATACTATGCATCCATACCTGTGCTGCATTTTAGTTGTGCGCAGTATATAGTAGGAGGGGACAGTGCAGAATGTTGCTGTGACCACCAGTATATATATAGCAGTACGGTACAGTAGTCCATTGCTCTAACTCTGTGTCGTCAAGTATACTATGCATCCATACCTGTGCTGCATTTTAGTTGTGCGCAGTATATAGTAGGAGGGGACAGTGCAGAATGTTGATGTGACCACCAGTATATATATAGCAGTACGGTACAGTAGTCCATTGCTCTACCTCTGTGTCGTCAAGTATACTACAAAAGTTCAGTAAAATGACCCAAAAATCAGGGCCAGGTGTTTGTGTCGGCCACTTGGGTCGCTTAGCTTAGTCACACAGCTACCTCATTGCACCTCTTTTTTTCTTTGCATCATGTGCTGTTTGGGGACTATTTTTTAAATCTGCCATCCTGTCTGACACTGCAGTGCCACTCCTAGATGGGCCAGGTGTTTGTTTCGGCCACTTGGGTCGCTTAGCTTAGTCACACAGCTACCTCATTGCACCTCTTTTTTTCTTTGCATCATGTGCTGTTACGGGACTATTTTTTAAATCTGCCATCCTGTCTGACACTGCAGTGCCCCTCCTAGATGGGCCAGATGTTTGTGTCGGCCACTTGGGTCGCTTAGCTTAGTCACACAGCTACCTCATTGCACCTCTTTTTTTCTTTGCATCATGTGCTGTTGGGGACTATTTTTTAAATCTGCCATCCTGAATGACACTGCAGTGCCACTCCTAGATGGGCCATGCGTTTGTGTCGGCCACTTGGGTCGCTTAGCTTAGTCACACAGCGACCTCATTGCGCCTCTTTTTTTCTTTGCATCATGTGCTGTTTGGGGACTATTTTTTTGAAGTGCCATCCTGTCTGAAACTGCAGTGCCACTCCTAGATGGGCCAGGTGTTTGTGTTGGCCACTTGGGTCGCTTAGCTTAGCCATCCAGCGACATCGGTGCAAATTTTAGGACTAAAAATAATATTGTGAGGTGTGAGGTGTTCAGAATAGACTGGAAATTAGTGGAAATTATGGTTATTGAGGTTAATAATACGATGGGATCAAAATGACCCCCAAATTCTATGATTTAAACTGTTTTTGAGGGGTTTTTGTAAAAAAACACTCGAATCCAAAACACACCGGAATCCGACAAAAAAATTTCATGGAGGTTTTGCCAAAACGCGTCCGAATCCAAAACACGGCTGTGGAACCGAATCCAAAACCAAAACACAAAACCCGAAAAATTTCCGGTGCACATCACTACCAATTTGTCAACCTTCATTTTGATTTATTATTAATATTCCACATTTTGGGATTATTTATTTACAAGATGTGCATATGTTGTACCGTGTTCTATTCCTAAGGGCTGCATAGGGTTTTCGCAAAACTTTTCAGTGTTAGAAGAACAGAGTTTAATTGATCTTGCATTGCATCAGCTTTCCTTTGCACTGCAGCACTAGATGGGCCAGGAGCTTCTGTGAGGCACAAACAGTTACTGAATAAGGCCAAGTATGGAGTCTCCTGGTGGCCTACAGCCAGGAAGATGTCTGGCTTGCCAGGCTGAGGCATGCTGTGGACACAGAGGTTAACATTGCTTCCTCCCACAGTCTTACTTATAGTATGAAATGATTGACACACAGGTATGCTCACATGCGTGTAACTGGGACACACAGGTATGCTCTCATTCGTGTAACTGGGAGCTGTGTAAAACAAAAATAAGGCCTCTGCCACAAAATATTTAAATAAAAATGCAATAAAAAAATGGAATAAAAGAAACCCATGAGATTTTCAAAAAATAAGTCTCCAGACTCTATGGAGGAGAAAATATCCAATCTTGATCCTGTGGTATACACCTGTTTATTTGCATCCGAGCACTAAAACCGAGATTTGCTTAATCCCTTAAAATGGAGAAGGGGGTACAAATTTGGAGGCTTTGGCCCCTAGTTTTTTTGTCCAGTAATGTAGTAATTATATATTTGCTTGAAGTCCTTTCCATTCCACACCAATATAGGAGTGGAGGTGAAACCCTGTGTGTTGTTCCTAATTGTGTGTGCCTCTCTAAGTCTTAATCACCTTCTTGACACTGGGGGTAATTCAGACTTGATCGTAGATGTGCTAAATTTTGCACATCTACGATCACTTTCACAGACATGCGGGGAGACGCCCAGCACAACAGGGCTAGTCCGCCCCGCAAATCTGGCTCTGCCCTGCCCCCCCCCCCACACACACACACACACTCCCCGCACAGGTACAAAAGCATAGCACAGCAGCGATGCTTTTGTACCTGAAGAGGAGCTCCCTATCAGCGCAGCTCCAGGGCGCTGGCAGGGAGCTACCCGTCACTCTCCGGGTCACAGAGGCTGCGTGTGATGTCCAGACCATGCGCCCAAAATGGCGGTCCAAAGCTGCCGTCCCGCCCCCTCCAGCCTTATCAAATGCCTCTGCCTGTCAATCAGGCAGAGGCGATCGCTTGGCTGAGATGCCGATCGCATCTGAGGCGTGCGCAGGCGCACTGCAGTGCCTGCGCATGTGCAGTTCAGACCTGATCGCTCGCTGTGCAAAAATGCACAGCAGCAATCAGGTATGATTTAGCCCCACTGTCCTCTTCCTCTTGCCTCTTCTCATAATGTAAAAAGTCATCAAAGGAGGTGGTATGTTTATATCTAGCTATGATTCGGAGAACTTGGCAAGCTTTTTCCATGGAGACCACCTGTCGCTAAAATGATGGGTTTATTAAACTGCGCATGTCATGTTTAAACAACATTAAAGTGGGTGGGAGGGCCAAAGACAATTCCATCTTGTGCCTCTTTTTTTCCTTTGCAGTATGTGTTCTTTGGGGCCTATTTTTTAAATCTGCCATCCTGTCTGCTACTGCAGTGCCACTCCTAGATGGGCCAGGTGTTTGTGCCGCCCACTTGTGTCACTTAGTTTAGTCATCCAGCGACCTCCGTTCAACCTTTTGTCATAAAAACAAAATTGTGAGGTGTGAGGTGTTCACAATAGACTGGAAATGCGTGGAAATTAATGTTATTGAGGTTAATAATACCGTAGGATCAAAATTTTCCCCAAATTCTGTGATTTTAGCTGTTTTTATGTTTTTTCAAAAAATATCCAGATCCAAAACCCGAAAGGGTGGTTTTGGCAAAACCAATCCAGATCCAAAACCTGAGTGGAGATCCGGATCCAAAACCAAAACACAAAACCCGAAAAGTGTCTGCAGAACATCTCTAGTTTGTAACCACGTTAAAAAGTTGAGCGACCTTACTGACTAATACTATTATAATTTCTCCCACGTTAACGTGGTAATTTCCCAGTTATTATACAAACAACTGTTTCAGCAGGGTGCAACATACTAGGCCGACATACATCATCCATGTTGTACTAGGGCATGAAGGGCCCAACAGGGGAATTCAGTTGTAGGGGCCCATGTTCAGGGGTGTGGCCAGTCACCAGAGGGGGTGTGGCCAGCCGCCACGGAGGTTCGGCTAACCATTAAAGAGTGCATGGCCTGGGCCCCTTCATAAAATATCAAGTGCACAGTTTGGAACCTGATTCCTAGAGAAGGAAGTGGGGCCCCAAGACAGTGGGGGACCCCGCGGGTTTCCCCTGTGCCCCTGTGGGCCAGTCCAACCCTGTTTGTACCATCATGTCAACAATGCTGAAAAGTCAGCGAAGCTTATAGTGTATAGTGTGTAGAGTAAATAAATTCTGGTCTTGATAGTTCCAAATGTGCTCAATGAATGATAGAGTTGAGAATTTTCTGTCTTGGAAATATAAGCTAACATTTGTATAAATGAACTATCACAAAGCGTCTGAGGCCCCTGACTTTCGTTAATGCCCAGTCATGCTTGACTTTAATCACTGCAAAGTTACATATTTCTTTTTAAATGGGATTGTAACCTGGCATAAACACAACATTATAACCGAGAATTGTTGTCAATTTCTTTTTCTTTCATTTTTGCCAACAAGTTGTTTTCTGTTTTGTGTTTGTGATTGATGTCTGTGTAGATCAATTTAAATAGAAGCATTAGGAACAAAAATGACAAGTTTTTTAATTTGCTTGATTTGCCGTCCGCACTGAAGTTCTGTTCTTCTCTTATGCGACAGCAGTGGCATGGCTGGATTCCACTTTTTGGGTTCCTAGCGGAAGAAACTGCATTTTTAATATGATGATCCTTTGATGGGGACTAATTAGCAGCTGGCATGTAAAAAGACAAACGCTTATCATAAAACTGACAAAAAAAAGCTCAATTCCAAGAAGCTGTATGCATAGCTTTGTGACATACGGCCTAATTCATAAGGTTAACAGATGGCTCCAAGTCACTGGGGATGGGTTAACATAACCTGAATTTAGTTTTTGACTCAGCAGAAGACTGTGGTCTGAAAAATAAAATGCATGGTTAAATGTATGTATATAGGTAAATATTTACATACTGCATGATTGTGTCCAATGCCTTGAGCAAGAAAACATACAGTATATACAGTAAGTAGATATACAGAAATGGTTTATACGCCAAAATAATTGAGCACATCTATGAAGATCTTGGCCAAGCTGAAGGAGATACTCCACCTTCAGGCTCATTGTTCTGCAAACATACTTGTTTATGTTTCTGGCTTTTGGGGATGACAGGAGATTTACTATACAGGTTGAGTATCCCATATCCAAATATTCCGAAATATGGAATATTCCGAAATACGGAATTTTTCGAGTGAGAGTGAGATAGTGAAATCTTTGTTTTCTGATGGCTCAATGTACCCAAACTTTGTTTAATATACAAAGTTTTTAAAAAATATTGTATTAAATGACCTTCAGGCTGTGTGTATAAGGTGCATATGAAATATAAATGATTTGTGTGAATGTACACACACTTTGTTGAATGCACAAAGTTTTTAAAAATATTGGCTAAAATTACCTTCAGGCCATGTGTAGAAGGTGTAAATGAAACATAAATACATTCTGTGCTTAGACTTAGGTCCTATCGCCATGATATCTCATTATGGGATGCAATTATTCCAAAATACGGAAAAATCCCATATCCAAAATACTTCTGGTCCCAAGCATTTTGGATAATGGATACTCAACCTGTATACGTTCAGTATTGTAGTCATTATTCACACGCACATACAAAATATATATTGTCATGTCTGAAGATGTCTGCTATAAATCTGCCGAAGATAAAAATGACAGTAGGAGGAATTCAACTTTTCAAATTTTGTTTGAATGGATTAATGAATATTATAGTAATACGTAAAGAATAAGTACATTTATGCATCCAGGGACACTGTGCTGACATTGCTTGGTGTTACCAAGACAATCCATATTTACATTGTAGCAGTGTCATCAACCAATTTTCTCAGATGGAGTTTCGGTGAAACATCAGACCATCAACAAGTATTGAAAATAATCAAGGGCCTATTGTAAAAAGTAATGGAGGTGTGGCCAGTAAAGTGTGGGGGTGGCCCATGGCAGGGGTGGGTATACCCCCTACATCACAGTCCCAATGTCTCCCTAAATATGTAACCATTGAAAAATTGCATCATTTTATGAGGGAACAAGAAATACAAGTTTATTACTGATGATTTATGGCTTGGGCAGATGGGCGATGGCTGGTTGGGCATCTGGGTGATGGCTGGTTGTTGACATGATGTCATGATGTTGGGCTATGTTTATGTGAAATTCTGGAGAGCTGTAGTCTTTCGGCCCCACTTGTATGACACTTTAGGCAGTGCCAAAACTAGGATTTTCATCACCCGGGGCAAGGCGGTAATTTGCCGCCCGCCCCCACCCAAAAAAAAAAAAAAAACATGCAAACAAACACTGTCAGACTAAAATAATGATATTATCAAAAAAATTGAAAAAAAGGGGATACTATTGGACAATATTCCCCTATGTGCCCCCAAATGCCCTAAGCATCACATGCTCCCCCAGCAGCGTGTTCCACTACATGCCCCCCTGTGTGTCCCCATACATTGCACTATATCACTGCACTACATTCCCATATCCACTGCATTACATCACTCGTACAACATCCCCTACATGCTGAACTACATCACTACACTACAGCGTGTCTTCTCAATGGTGTGTAGGCGGCAGCTTGTTATCGGTCGGTGCTGGCCAGGCAGCAGGGATCATAGCCTGCTTAAAAACACAGCACCAACAGCTCACCTCTATTGCTTGCACAGTTCACTGCATGCTAGTGGCAGCACTGCATGGCAAAGAAGAGAGTTTAAGACAGTAGCCGGCATATGAGAGATCCCAAGTACTGGAGCTCATCCGCACAGCGTCTGAGCCAACTGTGGGCAGACAGGTGGGTCAGAGACATTGCCCCGGGAGCAGTCTGCTGTCTCACTGGAGCAGCACAGCACTGCTTTTAAAAAAGAAAAAACCCTGTTCCTCTGTAACTCCTCGGCACCTACTCAATTCCATGCCCCCTTAGCCCCCCCCCCCCCCCCCCCCATAGTTATGGCCCTGCTTTAGGCATAAGAGGTAATGTAAGCCAGTACACTATCAGGAAAAGTACACTGCCCATGGCTGGTAGCTTACCATATGTATGTAACTGAGATCTCTGCATTACTATTATCATGTAGGATATATATCTCTTTGGGATGCAGTTGGGATCCCGGCGCTTGCTATTCCATCAGTCAGAATGCCGACGCCGTAATCCAGACAACTGGCATTCAGACAGCTGGGATCCCGAATGTAAGTGGGTGGGATGTTTAGGTTTAGGCTGTGGGAAGGGAAGATTAGGGTCAGGCTGCGGCCAGGGGAGGATAGGGTTAGGCTGGGGGGAGGGAGGTTTAGGGGAAGGGAGAGAATTAGGGTTAGTTGCGTCCTGCGCCCTTGTTGGGATTTCAAACAGTCGGGATGCAGGTGCCAGAATTCTGACTGCCGGGATCCAGAATGCTGGTTTCCAGTACTGTTGGTCCATTACGGTGTGCTAGGGGATGTTGTACATTTTTATATACAGTAGCTAATTTCCTGTTTATTTTACAAATCTGCCTCCTGCAAATTTCAGTTTATGCTGTGTAGAAACTGCTGACAACTTATTTGCAAAGTCTCCCCAACATGGGATCAGTGTCTCTATTTATAAATCTTTCAGTTCGTTTTTGTTTTGTGGTGGTATACTGTATACTGTATGCGGTAAACTGTATGGTAAATGTGTCCCTTTGGAAAAAAAAAGTTTTTGTTTTTTTTAATAAACAAATAGTAAATTGGTGGATTGTTGCCAGGAGCATATAACTTTATTTCATCAGTATCGTTTTGTAAAAATAATTATGGAAAATATATACTGTAATCTCGTTACTACAGGAATTTATTATAATGTTGGATCTTTTATAATTCTTTCAATTAACAGTAGACACATCTTGATTACTTTCTAATTAAATCATTTCACTCAAAGACTTTGTAATTACAACAAGAAGTTATTAAAATTAGGAGACATTTGCAAGCTCAGTACTTTTCATTACTAAATCTTTGCAATATATTGTAATACATCCAAACACTACACAGACATCTGGCTAAGGTTATGTTTAGTATTGCAAACATTAAACTAAAGTATATTATATTTTTAAATATACATGCACACACATACATATAGTATATTTGTGTGTGTGTGTGTGTTTGTGTGTGTGTGTGTGTGTTTGTGAGTGTGTGTATTTACATATGTGTCAATATAGCATATACACAATTTACAGAATATCCATGTTTTCAGTTGTTTACATCTTGTGTTTATTATAGAGATGAGCGCCTGAAATTTTTCGGGTTTTGTGTTTTGGTTTTGGGTTCGGTTCCGCGGCCGTGTTTTGGGTTCGAACGCGTTTTGGCAAAACCTCACCGAATTATTTTTGTCGGATTCGGGTGTGTTTTGGATTCGGGTGTTTTTTTCAAAAAACCCTAAAAAACAGCTTAAATCATAGAATTTGGGGGTAATTTTGATCCCAAAGTATTATTAACCTCAAAAAACATAATTTACACTCATTTTCAGCCTATTCTGAACACATCACACCTCACAATATTATTTTTAGTCCTAAAATTTGCACCGAGGTCGCTGTGTGAGTAAGATAAGCGACCCTAGTGGCCGACACAAACACCGGGCCCATCTAGGAGTGGCACTGCAGTGTCACGCAGGATGTCCCTTCCAAAAAACCCTCCCCAAACAGCACATGACGCAAAGAAAAAAAGAGGCGCAATGAGGTAGCTGTGTGAGTAAGATTAGCGACCCTAGTGGCCGACACAAACACCGGGCCCATCTAGGAGTGGCACTGCAGTGTCACGCAGGATGGCCCTTCCAAAAAACCCTCCCCAAACAGCACATGACGCAAAGAAAAAAAGAGGCGCAATGAGGTAGCTGTGTGAGTAAGATTAGCGACCCTAGTGGCCGACACAAACACCGGGCCCATCTAGGAGTGGCACTGCAGTGTCACGCAGGATGGCCCTTCCAAAAAACCCTCCCCAAACAGCACATGACGCAAAGAAAAAAAGAGGCGCAATGAGGTAGCTGACTGTGTGAGTAAGATTAGCGACCCTAGTGGCCGACACAAACACCGGGCACATCTAGGAGTGGCACTGCAGTGTCACGCAGGATGTCCCTTCCAAAAAACCCTCCCCAAACAGCACATGACGCAAAGAAAAAAAGAGGCGCAATGAGGTAGCTGTGTGAGTAAGATTAGCGACCCTAGTGGCCGACACAAACACCGGGCCCATCTAGGAGTGGCACTGCAGTGTCACGCAGGATGTCCCTTCCAAAAAACCCTCCCCAATCAGCACATGATGCAAAGAAAAAGAAAAGAAAAAAGAGGTGCAAGATGGAATTATCCTTGGGCCCTCCCACCCACCCTTATGTTGTATAAACAAAACAGGACATGCACACTTTAACCAACCCATCATTTCAGTGACAGGGTCTGCCACACGACTGTGACTGATATGACGGGTTGGTTTGGACCCCCCCCAAAAAAGAAGCAATTAATCTCTCCTTGCACAAACTGGCTCTACAGAGGCAAGATGTCCACCTCATCTTCACCCTCCGATATATCACCGTGTACATCCCCCTCCTCACAGATTATCAATTCGTCCCCACTGGAATCCACCATCTCAGCTCCCTGTGTACTTTGTGGAGGCAATTGCTGCTGGTCAATGTCTCCGCGGAGGAATTGATTATAATTCATTTTAATGAACATCATCTTCTCCACATTTTCTGGATGTAACCTCGTACGCCGATTGCTGACAAGGTGAGCGGCGGCACTAAACACTCTTTCGGAGTACACACTTGTGGGAGGGCAACTTAGGTAGAATAAAGCCAGTTTGTGCAAGGGCCTCCAAATTGCCTCTTTTTCCTGCCAGTATAAGTAAGGACTGTGTGACGTGCCTACTTGGATGCGGTCACTCATATAATCCTCCACCATTCTATCAATGTTGAGAGAATCATATGCAGTGACAGTAGACGACATGTCCGTAATCGTTGTCAGGTCCTTCAGTCCGGACCAGATGTCAGCATCAGCAGTCGCTCCAGACTGCCCTGCATCACCGCCAGCGGGTGGGCTCGGAATTCTGAGCCTTTTCCTCGCACCCCCAGTTGCGGGAGAATGTGAAGGAGGAGATGTTGACAGGTCGCGTTCCGCTTGACTTGACAATTTTGTCACCAGCAGGTCTTTCAACCCCAGCAGACCTGTGTCTGCCGGAAAGAGAGATCCAAGGTAGGCTTTAAATCTAGGATCGAGCACGGTGGCCAAAATGTAGTGCTCTGATTTCAACAGATTGACCACCCGTGAATCCTTGTTAAGCGAATTAAGGGCTGCATCCACAAGTCCCACATGCCTAGCGGAATCGCTCCGTGTTAGCTCCTTCTTCAATGCCTCCAGCTTCTTCTGCAAAAGCCTGATGAGGGGAATGACCTGACTCAGGCTGGCAGTGTCTGAACTGACTTCACGTGTGGCAAGTTCAAAGGGCATCAGAACCTTGCACAACGTTGAAATCATTCTCCACTGCACTTGAGACAGGTGCATTCCATCTCCTATATCGTGCTCAATTGTATAGGCTTGAATGGCCTTTTGCTGCTCCTCCAACCTCTGAAGCATATAGAGGGTTGAATTCCACCTCGTTACCACTTCTTGCTTCAGATGATGGCAGGGCAGGTTCAGTAGTTTTTGGTGGTGCTCCAGTCTTCTGTACGTGGTGCCTGTACGCCGAAAGTGTCCCGCAATTTTTCTGGCCACCGACAGCATCTCTTGCACGCCCCTGTCGTTTTTTAAAAAATTCTGCACCACCAAATTCAAGGTATGTGCAAAACATGGGACGTGCTGGAATTTGCCCATATTTAATGCACACACAATATTGCTGGCGTTGTCCGATGCCACAAATCCACAGGAGAGTCCAATTGGGGTAAGCCATTCCGCGATGATCTTCCTCAGTTGCCGTAAGAGGTTTTCAGCTGTGTGCGTATTCTGGAAAGCGGTGATACAAAGCGTAGCCTGCCTAGGAAAGAGTTGGCGTTTGCGAGATGCTGCTACTGGTGCCGCCGCTGCTGTTCTTGCGGCGGGAGTCCATACATCTACCCAGTGGGCTGTCACAGTCATATAGTCCTGACCCTGCCCTGCTCCACTTGTCCACATGTCCGTGGTTAAGTGGACATTGGGTACAACTGCATTTTTTAGGACACTGGTGAGTCTTTTTCTGACGTCCGTGTACATTCTCGGTATCGCCTGCCTAGAGAAGTGGAACCTAGATGGTATTTGGTAACGGGGGCACACTGCCTCAATAAATTGTCTAGTTCCCTGTGAACTAACGGCGGATACCGGACGCACGTCTAACACCAACATAGTTGTCAAGGACTCAGTTATCCGCTTTGCAGTAGGATGACTGCTGTGATATTTCATCTTCCTCGCAAAGGACTGTTGAACAGTCAATTGCTTACTGGAAGTAGTACAAGTGGGCTTACGACTTCCCCTCTGGGATGACCATCGACTCCCAGCGGCAACAACAGCAGCGCCAGCAGCAGTAGGTGTTACACGCAAGGATGCATCGGAGGAATCCCAGGCAGGAAAGGACTCGTCAGACTTGCCAGTGACATGGCCTGCAGGACTATTGGCATTCCTGGGGAAGGAGGAAATTGACACTGAGGGAGTTGGTGGGGTGGTTTGCGTGAGCTTGGTTACAAGAGGAAGGGATTTACTGGTCAGTGGACTGCTTCCGCTGTCACCCAAAGTTTTTGAACTTGTCACTGACTTATTATGAATGCGCTGCAGGTGACGTATAAGGGAGGATGTTCCGAGGTGGTTAACGTCCTTACCCCTACTTATTACAGCTTGACAAAGGGAACACACGGCTTGACACCTGTTGTCCGCATTTCTGGTGAAATACCTCCACACCGAAGAGCTGATTTTTTTGGTATTTTCACCTGGCATGTCAACGGCCATATTCCTCCCACGGACAACAGGTGTCTCCCCGGGTGCCTGACTTAAACAAACCACCTCACCATCAGAATCCTCCTGGTCAATTTCCTCCCCAGCGCCAGCAACACCCATATCCTCCTCATCCTGGTGTACTTCAACACTGACATCTTCAATCTGACTATCAGGAACTGGACTGCGGGTGCTCCTTCCAGCACTTGCAGGGGGCATGCAAATAGTGGAAGGCGCATGCTCTTCACGTCCAGTGTTGGGAAGGTCAGGCATCGCAAACGACACAATTGGACTCTCCCTGTGGATTTGGGATTTCAAAGAACGCACAGTTCTTTGCGGTGCTTTTGCCAGCTTGAGTCTTTTCAGTTTTCTAGCGAGAGGCTGAGTGCTTCCATCCTCATGTGAAGCTGAACCACTAGCCATGAACATAGGCCAGGGCCTCAGCCGTTCCTTGCCACTCCGTGTGGTAAATGGCATATTGGCAAGTTTACGCTTCTCCTCCGACAATTTTATTTTAGGTTTTGGAGTCCTTTTTTTTCTGATATTTGGTGTTTTGGATTTGACATGCTCTGTACTATGACATTGGGCATCGGCCTTGGCAGACGACGTTGCTGGCATTTCATCGTCTCGGCCATGACTAGTGGCAGCAGCTTCAGCACGAGGTGGAAGTGGATCTTGATCTTTCCCTAATTTTGGAACCTCAACTTTTTTGTTCTCCATATTTTATAGGCAGAACTAAAAGGCACCTCAGGTAAACAATGGAGATGGATGGATTGGATAGTTTACTAGTATACAATTATGGACGGACTGCCACGGTTAGGTGGTATAAAAAAACCACGGTTAGGTGGTATATATTATAATAATAATACAATTATGGATGGACGGACTGCCTGCCGACTGCCGACACAGAGGTAGCCACAGCCGTGAACTACCGCACTGTACACTGGTTGATAAAGAGATAGTAGTATACTCGTAACAACTAGTATGACACTATGACGACGGTATAAAGAATGGAAAAAAAACCACGGTTAGGTGGTATATATTATAATAATAATACAATTATGGATGGACGGACTGCCTGCCGACTGCCGACACAGAGGTAGCCACAGCCGTGAACTACCGCACTGTACACTGGTTGATAAAGAGATAGTAGTATACTCGTAACAACTAGTATGACACTATGACGACGGTATAAAGAATGGAAAAAAAACCACGGTTAGGTGGTATATATTATAATAATAATACAATTATGGATGGACGGACTGCCTGCCGACTGCCGACACAGAGGTAGCCACAGCCGTGAACTACCGCACTGTACACTGGTTGATAAAGAGATAGTAGTATACTCGTAACAACTAGTATGACACTATGACGACGGTATAAAGAATGGAAAAAAAACCACGGTTAGGTGGTATATATTATAATAATAATACAATTATGGATGGACGGACTGCCTGCCGACTGCCGACACAGAGGTAGCCACAGCCGTGAACTACCGCACTGTACACTGGTTGATAAAGAGATAGTAGTATACTCGTAACAACTAGTATGACACTATGACGACGGTATAAAGAATGGAAAAAAAACCACGGTTAGGCGGTATATATTATAATAATAATACAATTATGGATGGACGGACTGCCTGCCGACTGCCGACACAGAGGTAGCCACAGCCGTGAACTACCGCACTGTACACTGGTTGATAAAGAGATAGTAGTATACTCGTAACAACTAGTATGACACTATGACGACGGTATAAAGAATGGAAAAAAAACCACGGTTAGGTGGTATATATTATAATAATAATACAATTATGGATGGACGGACTGCCTGCCGACTGCCGACACAGAGGTAGCCACAGCCGTGAACTACCGCACTGTACACTGGTTGATAAAGAGATAGTAGTATACTCGTAACAACTAGTATGACACTATGACGACGGTATAAAGAATGGAAAAAAAACCACGGTTAGGTGGTATATATTATAATAATAATACAATTATGGATGGACGGACTGCCTGCCGACTGCCGACACAGAGGTAGCCACAGCCGTGAACTACCGCACTGTACACTGGTTGATAAAGAGATAGTAGTATACTCGTAACAACTAGTATGACACTATGACGACGGTATAAAGAATGGAAAAAAAACCACGGTTAGGTGGTATATATTATAATAATAATACAATTATGGATGGACGGACTGCCTGCCGACTGCCGACACAGAGGTAGCCACAGCCGTGAACTACCGCACTGTACACTGGTTGATAAAGAGATAGTAGTATACTCGTAACAACTAGTATGACACTATGACGACGGTATAAAGAATGGAAAAAAAACCACGGTTAGGTGGTATATATTATAATAATAATACAATTATGGATGGACGGACTGCCTGCCGACTGCCGACACAGAGGTAGCCACAGCCGTGAACTACCGCACTGTACACTGGTTGATAAAGAGATAGTAGTATACTCGTAACAACTAGTATGACACTATGACGACGGTATAAAGAATGGAAAAAAAACCACGGTTAGGTGGTATATATTATAATAATAATACAATTATGGATGGACGGACTGCCTGCCGACTGCCGACACAGAGGTAGCCACAGCCGTGAACTACCGCACTGTACACTGGTTGATAAAGAGATAGTAGTATACTCGTAACAACTAGTATGACACTATGACGACGGTATAAAGAATGGAAAAAAAACCACGGTTAGGTGGTATATATTATAATAATAATACAATTATGGATGGACAGACTGCCTGCCGACTGCCGACACAGAGGTAGCCACAGCCGTGAACTACCGCACTGTACACTGGTTGATAAAGAGATAGTAGTATACTCGTAACAACTAGTATGACACTATGACGACGGTATAAAGAATGGAAAAAAAACCACGGTTAGGTGGTATATATTATAATAATAATACAATTATGGATGGACGGACTGCCTGCCGACTGCCGACACAGAGGTAGCCACAGCCGTGAACTACCGCACTGTACACTGGTTGATAAAGAGATAGTAGTATACTCGTAACAACTAGTATGACACTATGACGACGGTATAAAGAATGGAAAAAAAACCACGGTTAGGTGGTATATATTATAATAATAATACAATTATGGATGGACGGACTGCCTGCCGACTGCCGACACAGAGGTAGCCACAGCCGTGAACTACCGCACTGTACACTGGTTGATAAAGAGATAGTAGTATACTCGTAACAACTAGTATGACACTATGACGACGGTATAAAGAATGGAAAAAAAACCACGGTTAGGTGGTATATATTATAATAATAATACAATTATGGATGGACGGACTGCCTGCCGACTGCCGACACAGAGGTAGCCACAGCCGTGAACTACCGCACTGTACACTGGTTGATAAAGAGATAGTAGTATACTCGTAACAACTAGTATGACACTATGACGGTATAAAGAAAGAAAAAAAAATACCACGGTTAGGTGGTATATATTGTAATACAATTATGGATGGACGGACTGCCTGCCGAGTTCCGACTGCCGACACAGAGGTAGCCACAGCCGTGAACTACCGCACTGTACTGTGTCTGCTGCTAATATAGACTGGTTGATAAAGAGATAGTATACAATACATACAACAATGAATATACTACTATACTGGTGGTCAGGCACTGGTCACCACTAGTCACACTGGCAGTGGCACTCCTGCAGCAAAAGTGTGCACTGTTTAATTTTAAATTAATATAATATTATGTACTCCTGGGGGCTCCTGCTATAACAACCTGCAGTGCTCCCCAGTCTCCCCCACAATTATTATAAGCTTTGCCTTTTATACATTGATGTGCAGCACACTGGGCTGAGCTGAGTGCACACAGACTGAGTCACACTGTGTGACTGGCTGCTGCTGTGTATCGTTTTTTTTCAGGCAGAGAACGGATATAGCAGAGAACGGATATATTATATTAAAATAAATAAAAGTTAACTAACAACAACTGCACTGGTCACTGTGGTAAACTCTGTCTGACTCTGCACAATCTCTCTCTCTCTTCTAATCTAATTTCTAATGGAGAGGACGCCAGCCACGTCCTCTCCCTATCAATCTCAATGCACGTGTGAAAATGGCGGCGACGCGCGGCTCCTTATATAGAATCCGAGTCTCGCGAGAATCCGACAGCGTCATGATGACGTTCGGGCGCGCTCGGGTTAACCGAGCAAGGCGGGAGGATCCGAGTCTGCTCGGACCCGTGAAAAAAACATGAAGTTCGTGCGGGTTCTGTTTCAGAGAAACCGAACCCGCTCATCTCTAGTTTATTATTATTATTATTATTATTATTATTTATCTATATGCTACCACAAGGGGTCTACAGCACCTTACATAAAACAGGATTTTGGTACTTACCGATAAATCCCTTTCTCTGAGTCCATAGGGGATGCTGGAGTTTAGTACCATGGGGTATAGATGGGGTGATCAGGCGAGCCGGCACTTTAAATTTTTAATGTGTGTGACTGGCTCTTCCCCCCTCCCCAGACCAGTTAAGAAACTGTGCCCGAGGAGAAACGAAAACCGACCAACAGAGGAGGAGGTAAGCAAGACAGCCAAGAGAATCCGTAAAACAGGAACATCAGAAACACAAATATATACACAGAACCACACACAAAAAAAATCAAAATGACAGTAACACAAAGAAACCTTGCAACCAGGTCCTAAGGACACCCAGCCACATGGAACCACAGGGGCAACCAGGTATATAGTCACACCGCCGGAAGAGAGCAGCGCAGGGTGGGTGTCCAGCATCCCCTATGGACTCAGAGAAAGGAATTTATCAGTAAATACCAAAATCCTGTTTTCTCTATCATCCATAGCGGACGTTGGAGTTTAGTACCATGGGGATGTCCCAGAGTTTCCCAAATGGGTGGGAGAGTGCTGAGAAAGCCAGAAAACTGCACAGTCAAGCCGTGACTCAAGGCCACCCCAAGAGAACTGTGGAGCATGACAAAGGATGTCAGGCAACCTATGATACAGTATGAGCCAGAGGCTACCTATACAGAGACCCACCAAGACAACTGGGATACATATAACGCATGGGATACAGATATCGTACCAACAGCCCTGCCAGCGAATCAGACAGCATGTTAAGTCGGGCCAGGCAGTTATCGAAAACCAAGGTGGAGCCATCATGAGTAAGCAGAGACTGAAGCCACAATCAGGTCCTGAAAGACTTATAGACTGCAGAGGCTAGGCAGACAGATTGCAACACTGCAATATCAATAGAGATCCGAAGGACTAAGGCGGAATGTTGAAGGTCAACAATGCCCTGATGAAAGAGCTGAATGTCTGGTAGGACGTGCCATGTAGAAGAGCAACAAACGAGTCTTGACCTTAAAGAAGTGCAGTCAGAGACCTGTGTGCACCTCAGGCAACATATGCCATCCAATAGGATGGGAATGCATGCGGCAACAGCAGGGACGTGCGGTGAGCTAAATGGCTCAGGAGGCACTGGCTAACCCCAGAGCCAGATTTACATGCAATATATGAGCCAAAGGGTACATCTGGGCATTATACACAGGTGCAGCATTATAAACTCCTGGAAATCTGGTGAGTTTTGATTAGAGATGTGTGGAAAGGATACACAGGTGAGGCACTGCCTCACCTACCATAGACTTTTTACTCCAGAGTTTGGGATATAAAAATTATTAGAATAATGCAAAGAAGATATTTCAAACAAATTATCAGTATTTTTTCATACATTTTATTCAGTAAAAACTCTGGTTTAAACATAAGTATGACAGGATAGGCACTGCCTCACCTGCCTCACCCCACCGCACGTCACTGGGCAACAGATACGGCAGAGTATGTAGCGTAAAATGAGAAATCCAACATATTGAACCACCAGAGTTCCCGCATTCCATCACCACACCTTGAACAGCCAATCTGTCAAGTGTAGGTGCCAGAACAAGCCCGAAACTTAGAAGCAACCTATTAGGGTCGCCCGCGAGAAGGACCGGCAGATCTGGAGACCGAGACCTGCGAGGTTAGTCATATATTGTTTACACTGTATGAGGAAACAGGGAATGATCAGCAAATCAGTTAACTCACAAGCTAACTGGTAAACCCACGGAGCCAACAAGGCCTCCCTTGTTGTCGCACCCACTGAGCAGATAAAAAAAAAATGAAGTGGACCTTACAAAGTTTTGTATAGAAAACCCCCTCCCACTTAAGGTAAGATTTGTCTTCTGCAAGGCGTATGGTCGATAAGACGTCCCGTGGATAAAAATCCGAAGGTGGTATAGCACAATATGTGGGCTCTATACTGTTATAAGTATTCTACAGTAGAAGAGGAGAGCATAATCCGTGTATTCTTACTCCTAAGAGTATGCAACAGAAGGGGTGTAGTCTTACTGAATTTAAGTAAGCCACTCTCAAAGGGAGAAGCGATGTGACCCAACACCGTTCAACTAGGCCTGGGTCCTAGACATTGATGGGCAGTTCAGAAATTCAAGGGAATACCTGTACTGGTCCAGAGAGACAAATTGGCTTGTACAACCAAAACCTGGGAAAAAACCCGCAACTGAAGAAATCTGACCCACTTGTAGGGGAGAAAAAAAAATAAAAGTAAATTAATATTTCAGTCTCTTTGAAAAGTAAAACAATCTTATACAGGTTGAGTATCCCATATCCAAATATTCCGAAATACGGAATATTCCGAAATACGGACTTTTTTGACTGAGAGTGAGATAGTGAAACCTTTGTTTTTTGATGGCTCAATGTACACAAACTTTGTTTAATACACAAAGTTATTAAAAATATTGTATTAATGACCTTCAGGCTGTGTGTATAAGGTGTATATGAAACTTAATTGAATTGTGTGAATGTAGACACACTTTGTTTAATGCACAAAGTTATAAAAAATATTGGCTAAAATTACCTTCAGGCTGTGTGTATAAGGTGTATATGTAACATAAATGCATTCTGTGCTTAGATTTAGGTCCCATCACCATGATATCTCATTATGGTATGCAATTATTCCAAAATACGGAAAAATCCCATATCCAAAATACCTCTGGTCCCAAGCATTTTGGATAAGGGAGACTCAACCTGTAATATATAGATAATGAGAGAACATAAAAGAAAGCCTGTCAACAATTCTGGTTACCAAAAAGCATCCAGAAGTGTTACCAAGAGTTATCCTCCTGTTAACACTTCCCCCCCAGGCAGAGAACCAGCCCCTATACACAAACACAGACTAATCATCACCAGGGAGCTGTACCCAATATACCACAGAACACTAAAAGAATAAGTACAAGTCATTTTTTAGACCAGGAATTATATCCTATATGGAAAAACAGGAACAGTGTCAGTGCACTACAACAAAATTCTGCAAAGAGAAAAGAACTAGAGCTAGAGGAAACAGAGGAGGCAGAAGTAAACGTATCAAAGAACGCAAGAAACAATTGAGACAAAAGGGTTTGTTTAATCTCTCATCTCACACTCTTACTGAGAGTGAAAAGGCGATAATAGCAAAAGGCCTCAAATTTGCTCCAGCACAGAAACCAGACCTTTTTGGACTCTTTATTGAATTAAATAGGTACACTAGGGATCTGTGCAGGAAACGATACTTTACACAAAAAAACTTGAAAAAACGCAATGAGATAGGGACTCCTATTACACTAGACTCCACTGATGCAGTGGGACTTAATATATTGCTAGAGTTGGAAGAAGAGAGCATGACCACGGAGGGTTCTACAATCAAACTCTTTGATGTTGATAGAAATATGGGGATACTATTTTTAAAAAAAGATCTGAATTTTACCCCACACAGCACATGATTGGAAATAAAGAAAGCCTTCTATAATCTTACCCTGAAAGACTTTCAGGTCCTCTGTGCTACTTCCAAATCTAAATTTCGTAGGAGGGACAACCTACACCCCCGAGAGAGATCAGCTCTTAAGGCCTTATGAGGGACAAAATAATTATTATAAAAGCAGCAGATAAGGGAGGATGTACTGTAGTACAAGATCGTAGGGACTATCTTATGAAAGCGTATAGGTAATTAACAAATACTCTGTTCTACACAGTGTTAAAAGTTAAACCCACTACTGATTATCAGTTAGAATGTAAACTGCTTTTGGATACAGCACTGAGAGATGGAGCAATATCCAAAACTGAACATGCTTTTTTTGTTTAATAAGTATCCCATTATCCCCATGTATTATCACCTTCCCAAGATACACAAATCCCTCCAAACACCCCCTGGTCGTCCTATTATTTCTGGCGTTGGGTCTCTCATGTCTAATTTATCCGCCTTTGTTGATTCTTTTTTACAACTTCACTTTATTTCATTCAAATCACATATTAGAGATTCTACACATTTTTTAAATTTGGTTAAGAACGTGAAGTGGAGAAAAGGGTACATGTTTTTAACATGTGATGTAGAGTCCCTTTATAGTAAAATTCCTCACCATCAAGCGACAATGGCAACGGAGTTCTATTTGGGGTCAGATGAGTCTTTAGATAGCTCATTATGCCAATTTATAATAGATGCCATAAAATGTATCCTTTCCCATAACTACTTCACGTTTGATAACAAGTTCTATCTACAGGTCCTCGGTGTGGCGATGGGCGCCAGGTTCGCCCCGAGTTTTGCCAATCTCTATATGGGTCGGCTCGAGGAGTCTTTCATTTGGGGCGAACCTGATGCTCTACTGTCGCTACATCAACAACCTGTTCTTCATATGGGACGGAGATATACACTCCACCACATTATTTTTGGCACATCTTAATTCTAATAATTTTGGTTTACACTTCACGAGCACTACACACGAATCGTACATTCATTTTGTGGATATTGATATCTCAATTAGTAATGATACAATTGTAACTTCGACATTCCGCAAGGATGTTGATACCAATAACTTCTTAAACTATAGAAGTTGCCATTTTCGTCCGTGGCTTAATAATATCCCCAATAGTCAGTACCTTAGAATCCAACTAAATTGCTCCCAAATTGAACAATTTGAGATCCAAGCATCAGAACTAACAACAACCTTTAAAGATCAAGGTTATCCAGATAAAATTGTAGAGGATGCAGTAGTAGAAGCACGTTACAGACTGAGAGAATCACTCTTAGTTTCCAAACCAAAAACTGATCACTGGTCTATTGACAACACGCAACAACCTAGATTCATCACAAAATGTAATACCTGTTCAAAAGAGCTCCAAACCAGTATAAATAAAAATTATCCTATATTGAAGACTGACAGGATTTTGTCAACTATATTGGATGACAAACCATGTGTCACCTTCAAAAAAGCATCTAATTTACAAACGTATTTAGCACCCAGTCACTACAGACCATTAGGTCCCAATACAGTAGAAACAAAGAAATTGGTTACAGAAATATGAAAAACTCATGGATGCTATAAATGCCGGAAAAGGGTTGAATCCCATGTCAATTTATTATGGATAAGATTTATAGGGTACAGTCACATTTTTATGGGACCCAATTCGATATACGGGAAGTTATAAATTGCCGTACCAATTATGTTGTTTGTGTTATCAACTGTGTATGTGGGACCCAATATGTGGGGCGAACAACACGCATGTTACATACGCGGTTTTTAGAACACAAAAACAAAATTTTGAGAGACACAAGTCATCATAGCCTTGTGAAACATGTGATCGATACCCATGGTGGAGACATCAAATATATCAGGGTGCAGGGTGTAGAGTATAGACCTTACAACCAGAGGAGGTGATAGATATAGCCTGCTCAGTAGACGATAGGCCTTCTGGATCTACACCCTGGGTACCCCGTTTCCAAACGGCTTTAATGACTGTATTGAAATGAATAACATCTGTGTCACTGACCTGGGTTGGGGATGTTGTGGACTCGGGGGTTCTTCCAATGGTCGGGAAAAGGAACCACAGGTAGGCCGGAGCAGGGATGGTCGGATATAGGATTTCCTCATACAAGACCCTAATAGTTAGGTTTGGTAAAAGAATGCTGAGGAACTTTATTAAGGGAGGGGAGCAATACAGCGGCACATGAAAGAACGTGAACTTGTAGGCAATGTCAAAAAGTTACTGAAGAATTCATGAGCAATGATGAAGGACACTGAAGAATTTGTGAGCGATGTTTAAAGACACTTATGAATGAGGAACTTGTGAGCGATGGTAAATGACACTGAAGTATTGGTGAACGATGTTTTAAAGACACTGATGAATGAAGAACTTGTGAGCAATGGTAAATGACATTGAAGGATCTGTGAGCAATGTTTAAAGACACTGATGAATGAAGAACTTGTGAGCGATGGTAAATGACATTGAAGAATTGGTGAGCGGTGTTTAAAGACACTGATGAATGAAGAACTTGTGAGCGATGGTAAATGACACTGAAGAATTGGTGAGCTGTGTTTAAGGACAATAATGAATGAAGAACTTGTGAGCGATGGTAAATGACACTGAAGAATTGGTGAGCGGTGTTTAAATACACTGAACGCTGGAAGCACTAAGGTTGGTTCGGCCCACAGGCCTTGTTGAATCCAGGGAGCGCTGGCAACTGCACTGCAGAGGAACACACTAGTTGCTTGGATCACTGGAGACGGTGCTGCTGGAAGGCATCCTGAATGCTAGGTGCACAGGAGTATAGCTGCTGGAAAACACACTGCGTACGGGAGCTCTGGCATCCACTTCAGAAAAGAGACAATACTCAGGCACCGAGGCTCTGCCCGGCATCTGACTTTGAATCTCCCGCCTCCGCTGGATTGGCGGAACAGTCTGATGACGTCACCTGCTCCCCGTCCATGTGATGCCGGGTGTCATGGCGGCGCCCCTGCCCCGGAAAACCGCCGGGAGCCGCGCCAGCTAGATGCCGGAGGCCGCAACACAGACCAGCAAGCACGTAGGGGTAAGCACGGCGAACGCCGCCTTTGGCGTGTGACAGTACCCCCTCCTCCAGGAGTGGCCCCCAGACACTTCCCAGGTTTTGTTGGATGTCTGGAATGGAAGATCCGCACTAGTCGGGGAGCCATAACTTCCGTAGCCTTGACCCAGCTCCTCTCCTTGGGGCCAAAACCTTTCCACTCCACCAAATACTGTAGATTCTTGTGAAGATAACGAGAGTCAAGATTAGCTTTGATTTCAAAGTCCGTTCCAGCTTCAGTCTCTGCAGAGGTTGGCCTCGGGGACTTTGAATGGAACCGGTTTAAAATAAGGGGAAGAAGAGAGACATGGAAGGAATTTGGTATCCGGAGGTGGGAAGGCAATCCCAATTTGCAGACAACCGGGTTCAGGACTTGTAACACGGGATAAGGACCAATGAACCTCGGATGCGAACTTCATAGTGGTCACCCTTAACCGAAGATTGCGGGTAGAGAGCCATACCCTGTCACCAACCTTATATTGGGGAGCTGCTCGTCGCTTCCTATCTGCAAAGAAGTTATAACGGCTGGAGACTCTCTTGAGGTTAGCATGGACTCGACTCCAAATTTGACTGAAGTGCCGGAGAGTAGAGGCTGCAGCAGGAACATCCTCCGGAGGACAAATGGGTAATTCTGGAACTTGGGGATGAAATCCATAATTAATGAAAAATGGGGACTCACCGGTCGAAGAGTGGTACAGATGATTATGGGCAAACTCGGCCCATGGCAACAGTTCCACCCAATCATCTTGCGAGGGGGAGAGGTAAACACGGAGAAAAGTCTCTAAATCTTGATTGACACGTTCAGTTTTCCCATTGGTTTGTGGATGGTAAGCGGATGAAAACTTGAGTTTTATTTGTAAGGCTGTACAGAGGGCTCTCCAGAATCTTGCAGTGAACTGTACCCCCCGATCAGAGATGATTTCCTGTGGTAACCCGTGCAGGCCGAAATGTTCCCGGATAAATAACAAAGCCAACTTGGGAGCTGATGGTAACCCGGTCAAAGGTACAAAATGTGCAATCTTAGAAAAACGGTCAATAATTACCCAGACGGTATTGTGACCCTTGGCGAGAGGCAATTCAGTGACAAAGTCCATAGAGATATGGGTCCAAGGCCTCTTAGGAATGAACAGTGGATGCAACAATCCCGCAGGAGGCAAATGAAGAATTTTGTGCTGAGCACACAGAGAACATGAGTTGACATAACTTTGATTATCCTTCTTCATAGTGTCCCACCAGTAAGATCTTCAAAGAAACTCCCACATCTTTTGAACTCCAGGATGACCTGAAAACTTGGAAATATGAGCCCACTGCAACAACCTTGGTCGGAATTTAGCTGGCACAGACATTCTCCCAGGAGGAGGACCGAGAGCGGTGGGAGCTGCTGAAATAGAAACTGGACTGAGAATCAAAGCCTTTCCAACAGGGTTCTCCTCATCTGAAGCCGTCAAGGAGCGAGATAAAGCATCAGCTTTGGTGTTAAGCATCCCGGACCAGTACTTAATGACAAACGAGAATCGAGTGAAGAAGAGCGCCCATCTAGCTTGACGGGGATTCAAGCACTGGGCTGTCTTGAGATACAGCAAGTTCTTGTGATCGGTATAAATCGTAATTAGGTGTTTAGCACCTTCCAATAGATATCTCCATTCTTCCAGGGCAGATTTTATTGCCAAGAGTTCCTGATCTCCGATGGTGTAGTTTTGTTCAGCAGGAGAGAACTTGCGAGAATGGAAACCACATGGATGCAACTTCCCATCAGAGGAGTATTGTGAGAGCATGGCATCGATGCCGACCGAGGAAGCATCGACCTCCAAGAAGAATGGTTTTGAAAAATTTGGTTGCTGGAGTACCGGAGCGGACATAAAGGCTGCTTTCAACTGGGTGAACGCTGCTACAGCTTCAGAAGACCAGTGACTTGGGTCAGACCCCTTTTTGGTTAGAGCAGTAATAGGTGCCACAATGGTAGAGAATCCCTTTATGAATTTCCTGTAGTAATTCGCAAAACCCAGAAATCTTTGTACCGCTTTCAAAGAAAGAGGCTGAGTCCAGTCCCGAATAGCAGTGAGTTTTTCCGGTTCCATGCGAAGCTCCGTACCTGAGATGACGTAACCAAGAAATGGAATTGAAGGAACCTCAAAGGTACATTTGGAGATCTTACCATAGAGATGATTCCTTCGTAGACGAAGAAGTACCTCCTTGACCTGAGTTCTATGCTCCGTGAGATTCTTAGAAAATATCAGAATGTCATCCAAGTATACCACTACACTTAGGTATAACATATCTCGGAAGATTTCATTCACAAAACCTTGGAAGACGGCAGGGGCATTACTGAGCACAAACGGCATTACCAGATATTCGAAATGCCCGTCCCTGGTATTGAAGGCCGTCTTCCATTCGTCCCCCTGTCGAATACGAATCAAATTATAAGCTCCCCTTAAGTCGAGCTTCGTGAAGACATGGGCTCCGCGAACCCTATTAAATAGTTCCGTGATGAGCGGCAAAGGATATTTGTTCTTAATGGTGATCTCATTTAAGCCGCGGTAGTCAATGCATGGCCTCAACCCTCCGTCCTTCTTCTTCACAAAGAAGAAGCCGGCTCCCGCCGGAGAAAAAGAGGGACGAATGAATCCTTTCTGCAGATTAGACTTACATACATAGTAACATAGTAACATAGAATCTGAGGTTGAAAAAAGACAATTGTCCATCGAGTTCAACCTATTTGTGGTGTCCTATGCATGATGATTTGACTAAAATTTCTGACTGATGCTGCTGTCAGCCATTGCATTTTATCCCTATTTATAGTAACTATAATGCATGACTATGCACCATACCCCTGGATATCCTTATCCAATAGGAATTTATCTAACCCATTCTTAAAGGTGTTGACAGATTCCGCCATTACAACTCCCTCGGGCAGGGAATTCCAAACACGTATTGTCCTTACCGTGAAAAAGCCTTTACGCCGTATTGTGTGGAATCTCCTCTCCTCTAACCTGATATAGTCCGACATGGCTTGGGTCTCGGGCAATGACAAAGGATAAATGCACCCCCGGGGTGGCATCTTCCCTGGGATGAGCTCAATGGGACAGTACCAGGGTCTATGGGGTGGTAACTGATCGGCCGCCTGTTCCGAAAACACGTCTGCGAACTCCCGATTGGCCTCCGGAATGAGCTCCTCATCAGACTTGGAAGATACACGGAACGGATAGACAGGAGTGAGACAATTAGAATGCCAGAATGCACTCCAAGATATTATTTGTGATGACTTCCAGTCGACGTGAGGGTTGTGTACCTTATGCCAAGGAAGACCAAGAACCAGATCGTGAGGCATCTCCCGAATCACTATGAACTCCAGATGTTCTTGATGTAGAGCTCCAACCTGCAGTTTGATTGGCACTGTGCGACTTGAAATAAGACCATTAGAAATTTGGGTACCATTGATGGCAGTCAGCATAATAGGTCGTTCGACGGATTGTAACTGTAAACCCAGTATTTGAACGCAAGAAAGAGAAACAAAATTCCCTGCAGCCCCGGAGTCCAGCAGGGCCTTAACAGGTTTGGCTATAGACCCAGGAAACAAAGACACGGAGAGTAAACAGTCCACCGTCGGAGAAGGTTTAGATGTAACCCCTAACTCTACTCCTCCGGAACAAGCTAAGACTGCCCGTTTCCCGAACGGGACTTACAAAACTTGAGAAAGTGATCCGCAGCTCCACAGTAGAGGCAGAGTCTACCCTCACGACGGCGCTGTCATTCTTCCGGGGACAGCCGAGATCGATTCATTTGCATAGGTTCGTCTGGAATTGGAGTGATCGTTTGCTTAGTCGGGAGAGACCGGAATCTGGATCGTTCAGTCCGACTACGTTCACCACCTCATTCCTGCATACGAAGGTCCACCTTTACACAGAGTGAGATCAACTCTTCTAAGGAATCTGGCAAGTCCCTAGTGATCAATTCGTCCTTTAGACGGTCAGAGAGCCCATTCCAGAAAGCGGCCCGGAGAGCATCATTATTCCAGCGCAGTTCCGAAGCTATGGTTTGGAAAAGAATCACATACTGTCCCACTGAACGGGAGCCTTTTCGGACTCGGAGCAAATCCGAAGAAGCAGCGGTCATTCTGCCGGGCTCATCGAAGATCCTACGGAATGACGTGATAAAGTTGGTGTAACTGGAAACCAACGGGTCAGAACGCTTCCATAACGGAGACACCCAATCCAACGCTGAACCTTCAAGCAAGGAAATAATGTATGCCACCTTGGACCGATCTGTGGGGAAGTTGTGTGAAAGAATTTCAAAATGTACCTCGCATTGGTTGAGAAAACCACGGCAATTCTTTGGATTCCCGTTATAGCGAGAGGGAGTGGGGAGCTGGAGGCGTGACCTGGTACCGGGCAAGGATTGAACATTACCAGGGACAACTATTGGAGCGGGTACTGGAGCTGGAGCCGGGACTACTGAGGCCAGAGAAGCCTGAATTTGATCCAGCCGACCAGATAACTCCTGGAGATACTGCATCACTTGGCTTTGTGCCGTCTCCTGAATTTGAACTCGGGAAACCAGATCCTGGATGGCGCTTGCCTCTGGGTTCCGACCCCCCGGGTCCATGGGGCCTGAGTATACTGTCACTGACCTTGGTTGGGGATGTTGTGGACTCGGGGGTTCTTCCGATGGTCGGGAAAAGGAACCACAGGTAGGTCGGAGCAGGGATGGTCGGATATAGGATTTCCTCATACAAGACTCTAATAGTTAGGTTTGGTAAAAGAATGCTGAGGAACTTTATTAAGGGAGGGGAGCAATACAGCGGCACATGAAAGAACGTGAACTTGTAGGCAATGTCAAAAAGTTACTGAAGAATTCATGAGCAATGATGAAGGACACTGAAGAATTTGTGAGCGATGTTTAAAGACACTGATGAATGAAGAACTCGTGAGCGATGGTAAATGACACTGAAGAATTGGTGAACGATGTTTTAAAGACACTGATGAATGAAGAACTTGTGAGCGATGGTAAATGACACTGAAGAATTGGTGAACGATGTTTTAAAGACACTGATGAATGAAGAACTTGTGAGCGATGGTAAATGACATTGAAGGATTTGTGAGCAATGTTTAAAGACACTGATGAATGAAGAACTTGTGAGCGATGGTAAATGACATTGAAGAATTGGTGAGCGGTGTTTAAAGACACTGATGAATGAAGAACTTGTGAGCGATGGTAAATGACATTGAAGAATTGGTGAGCGTTGTTTAAGGACACTGATGAATGAAGAACTTGTGAGCGATGGTAAATGACACTGAAGAATTGGTGAGCGGTGTTTAAATACACTGAACGCTGGAAGCACTAAGGTTGGTTCGGCCCACAGGCCTTGCTGAATCCAGGGAGCGCTGGCAACTGCACTGCAGAGGAACACACTAGTTGCTCGGATCACTGGAGACTGTGCTGCAGGAAGGCACCCTGATTGCTAGGTGCACAGGAGTATAGCTGCTGGAAAACACACTGCGTACGGGAGCTCTGGCATTCACTTCAGAAAAGAGACGATACTCAGGCACCGAGGCTCTGCCCGGCGTCTGACTTTGAATCTCCCGCCTCCGCTGGATTGGCGGAACAGTCTGATGACGTCACCTGCTCCCCGCCCACGTGATGCCGGGTGTCATGGCGGCGCCCCTGCCCCGGAGTACTGCTGGGTGCCGCGCCAGCCAGACGCCGGAGCCCGTGGACCACCGAAGGCGGAGGCCGCAACACAGACCAGCAAGCACGTAGGGGTAAGCGCGGCGAATGCCGCCTCTGGCGTGTGACAATCTGATTGACTGAATTAGTTTAAGAAGTTTATATCTTTTCTTTATATTTTCAAACAAGATGCAACCAATGTTATTGGTGTTCAATCCTTAATGAATCTTTCATGCTATTGCTCTCCATTGCTGATCCTGCTTCTTATCAATATCCTTGGTCTAGCCATGCCCCTGCTGACAGATCATATTTTATACAGTTGTTTTCATTCTCTTTCTGTGTAGTTCATTTATCTATTATCATCAGAATTCACTTAGTTAGAGTAAATATCAAGTGTAACGTTGTTATTAGAATCTATTCTAAATTGAAAGCCTAGGTGGCAACTATAATATATGATATATTGTTAATATTTAGAATGTTGAATGGGGATACGTTCTCTTAGAAATACAGTATATGAGTCTAACCATACTAGTAAATATTACCTTTATTGGCCAGATTGGCTTTAGTTGATAAGTGTATTAAAAAGGAATAAAAACATAGTATCAAAATGTTCTACTTTAAAATAATAAATGCAAATAAGGAAAGCTGTTGGTCCTGAACGGGATTTGAACCCATGTCCTTGTGTATAGATGTCGCTGAGATTAAGGAGGTGAGCCACAGAGGCTCTATATATACTGGGAAAGTTAGAAAGTATACTTAACCTATTACATGATATGATTAATTTTGATAGGTCTTTAATCCTCTCCGTGATGCCAAAATCATTGTTCATATGTTTATTTATTTATATTTTTATCATATTTTAATTTATTTTCAATGTTAGTCATTATTAGACATGTATTGGATTATTTTTGATGACATAGCTTGTAAAAATCTGCATATGTTTATGAATGTAGTGCTAATAGCATAATAGAGACCACATAATGCAAAGTGATATGTACACCTGTTGTAAATTTGCTGATTAGGGTGAGAAAGCATGCCCATTGGATGTTATATCCCTTAAATACTGCTACTCCCAAGTGTTGGGAGCACTTTCTGAGGAAACCGACAACCCCTACGTCAGAGAAACGCGTCAAAGGGTTTCCAGCCGCTTCACTGATAGCCCTGTCTGGCCAGACAAACCATAGATACAGCTGTAATGCTGAGCATCTACATCACCGTCAGCCGCGTCCTCTCTCCCCGGGACTTGCATCTCCTGTATTGCCGCTCCCGCTATAGCCGCATCGTCCCTGCCATCCAGGGCATGGAACCAACTAACTCAATCTGCGGTGAACAACACTGTCAATTGGCGGCGGGGGGGTCGTAGCATAACGCTGGCACTGAGGTGGACGCTTAATCACCTCTGGGCGGCAATTCTCCAAATACACCAGCACAGATTGCTTTACTTATGATGAGGAGATAAAGATTCCAGTGTATTATCCACCATCCTTGTTAACCACAACGGATATATGAGTAAGATTCTCAATAACTTTTATTTCTCTCCTCGCATTTGGAATACCTGCACATACTAATTACATTAGGTGGGGACAATCAGTGTTCCTATTTTGTGCAAATATTTGGACATTATTGCGTCATTCAGAGGCTACTTATGTATGTGGTTTTGGTTCAATACAATGTATCAATGCTAATTTAGCATGATTGATTTTAAGTGTACTAATAAATTGTAATTTTTATTACTGTATATGCGCTCTATTTTATTATCTATATATTATAAGATGTTTTAGTTTATTTTGGGATATCAGAATACTCCATGAGAGCTGCAAATTATATTATTAATTAGATTGCATTTTTTTGGTTTTATATATATATATATATATATATATATATATATATACTAAAGCAACTGATTTGATCATTATCATTATTTAAACCTTTGAAAAGTAGACCCCATAGGTAAATGGGAAAAGCTCAACGGGAAAGTCCTATTTAAGGCCAAACAACGCTCCGAGATGGAGAGAACACTGACTGAGCAGAGGACCCAGCAAACAGAAACCCTTACGCTCAAGGAGATTATCCAATGGAGTCGACACGTTCAGACTAAAGTCTCTGTATGTACTGAGACTCGAGGAAAGCGTCCCTCATATAAACTGGTGTGTAAACAGAAGCATTAAGCCTTCCTACCTCTATGTCTGTCTGTTTTTGACAACCAACTGGAATGACGGTACTGAGAGAAGCCAGGTAGTTGAAAACTTGAGTATATTTTGCCTGTAAGCAATTGAGATATATGACCCATAAATGTGGAGGCCTTAATACCAATCGTGAAAAAGAGTCGGGAGATCCCTTTCCCACTGCGATTTTCCAGTTGAGATGGGAGTTAACTTTATTTGCAGATGGAATTTACTTAGAGAAAACCGACCGTATCCACAACCTGTACATTACAAATTAACATAAATACATAGATAGAAATATACATACAAACACATTGTGCACATAAACATACTTATCCAGATGTTTGAAAAAGGGTGGTCCAGATGAACCTCCTTGCAAGACAGGAGATGGAATACAACCATAGCGTAGTCTTCCATCCATAAATAGGGGAGAAGACTGGATATCGTCTGTAGATGGCAGAACTCTGTCAGACATTTCTGTCAACATTCTCCATTCTCCTTTACCTGTAGGAATAGTAGGTACACTTATACATATATACTGACTGGGCAGTATGGATGGTGTAATGGTTAGCATTACTGCCTCACAGCACTGAGGTCATGGGTTCAATTCCCTCAATGGCCCTAACTGTGTGGAGTTTGTATATTCTCCCCGTACTTGTGTAGGTTTCCTCCGGGTACTCCGGTTTCCTCCCACAATCCAAAAATATACTGGTAGGTTAATTGGCTTCCAAAAAGAAAGAATTAACCCTAGCGTGAATGTGTGATAGGAAATATAGATTGTAAGCTCCACTAGGGCAGGGACTGATGTGATGTGAATGGACAATTATTCTCTGTAAAGCGCTGCGGAATATGTGTGTGCTATATAAATAACTGGTAATAAATAAATAATAAAGATATATAATGTATATATTCGAAATCATTGGTAGGCAATAGCAGGACATAAAATGACATAAAGTGTAGATTTCTCCTTTCCCGATACTCCTTAACCTTACTGGCAAACCAGCTACTGGGGACAAAAAATAAACTGCTCTTCACAGCTTCTGAGCCTCCGTTAGTGGGCAGCTCTGTGGTAAGGGGAAGCTCAAAACACTGCATGTGCTTAAGTGGAAAACTCCCACCTTACGCCTTTAAACGAAAGGTTGAGCTCCAGGAGCGTATCAGGAAACTACTGTAGAACCACCTCTCAGGCGCCTATTTGCGCTGAACAGAATCAGAATTTTGTGAAAACCGGAACAGAAGGAAAAGAATGGAACATACCTTGAATTATCTTCTATACAATTTCCTGTCTATCAGGTTCTGATTAGAGATGAGCGGGTTCGGTTCTCAGAGATCCGAACCGTACCGAACTTCACCATTGGAGTCTGGATCCGAGTCAGGCTCGGGTTTTCCTGCCTGACTCGGAAACCAGAACGAGGCAAAACATCATCATCCCGCTGTCGGATTCTCGCGCGATTAAGATTCCATATAAGGAGCCGCGCATCCCCGCCATTTTCACTCCGGCATTGGAGAGTGTAGAAAGAGGACGTGTCTCCGTTCTCTCAGTGTCAGTGTCTTGTGCTGTATTTGTCCAGTCACAGTGGTTGTGTCCTCTTGCTGCCATATGTCCATTGCTGCTGTGTTGTGCTGCATCAGTTCAGTGGTGGTGTATTGTGCTGCATCAGTCCAGTGGTAGTGTCCTGTGCATCAGCCATCAGTTATTCCAGTGACCAGGCAGTCACAGTGGATGTGTCCTCCTGCTGCCATATTTCCATTGCTGCTGTGTTGTGCTGCATCAGTTCAGTGGTGGTGTATTGTGCTGCATCAGACCAGTGGTAGTGTCCTGTGCATCAGCCATCAGTCATTCCAGTGACCAGGCAGTCACAGTGGTATACTCTGCTGCCATATGTCCACTGCTGTCGTATAATAATAACTACAACAACAACAAGTCCCTTACAGTGTTGCTGTGTTGTCCGGCATCAGACCAGTGGTAGTGTCCTGTGCATCAGCCATCAGTCATTCCAGTGACCAGGCAGTCACAGTGGTATACTCTGCAGTCATATGTCCACTGCTGCCGTATAATAATAATAATAATAATAATAATAACAACAACAAGTCCCTTACAGTGTTGCTGTGTTGTCCTGCATCAGACCAGTGGTAGTGTCCTGTGCATCAGCCATCAGTCATTCCTGTGCCACATATTATGTTACATAACTCCAGAAAAGTAATGGAGAACAAAAATGTGGTGAATAAAATAGGGAAAGATCAAGAACCACTTCCTCCTAGTGCTGAAGCTGCTGCCACTAGCCATGACATAGACGATGAAATGCCATCGTCGTCTGCCAAGGCCGATGCCCAATGTGATAGTAGAGGGCATGTAAAATCCAAAAAGCCAAAGTTCAGTAAAAAGACCCCAAAAAAGAAATTTAAATGGTCTGAGGAGAAACGTAAACTTGCCAATATGCCATTTACGACACGGAGTGGCAAGGAACGGCTAAGGCCCTGGCCTATGTTCATGACTAGTGGTTCAGCTTCACATGAGGATAGAAGCCCTCAACCTCCATTTTGCCATTTAATTCCATTGATTTTGATGAATAATTCCATTGATTTTGATGTATAATTCCAGTGATTTTGCAGTATAATTCCAATGATTTTGAAGTATAATTCCAGTGATTTTGACATTTCATTCCAGTGATTTGGATGTATAATTCCAGTGATTTTGCCATTTAATTCCAGTGACTTGGACGTATAATTCCAGTGATTTTGCCATTTAATTCCAGTGATTTGGACGTATAATTCCAGTGATTTTGCCATTTAATTCCAGTGATTTGGACGTATAATTCCAGTGATTTGGACGTATAATTACAGTGATTTGGATGTATAATTCCAGTGATTTTGCAGTATAATTCCAGGAATTTGGATGTATAATTCCAGTGATTTGGACATATAATTCCAGTGATTTTGCCATTTAATTCCAGTGATTTGGACGTATAATTCCAGTGATTTGGATGTATAATGCTAGTGATTTTGCCAATTAATTCCAGTGATTTGGACGTATAATTCCAGTGATTTTGCCATTTAATTCCAGTGATTTGCACATATAATTCCAGTGATTTGGACGTATAATTCCAGTTGGAATTGTTTGTGTCGCTTGGCTTAGTCATACAGCTACCTCATTGCACCTCTTCAACATATTTGCATGAGGTGCTGTTTGGGGCCTAGTTTTTGAAAAGTGCCATCCTGTCTGACACTGCCGTATGAGTCCAGGGGTTATACTGTATTAGTCTTGGGGTACTGCCGTATAAGTCCACCAAATGCAAAATTTAAAAAAAATGACAGGGGCGTGCTGGAGAACAATTGCGGCCAACTCTCGACATCCAGCCACTGCGAGACACTACTAGATGGGCCAGGTGGTTGTGTCGCTTAGCTTAGTCATACAGCAACCTTGTGTACCTTTTTTTTTTCTTTGCATCATGTGCTGTTTGGGGCCTTTTTTTATATCTGCCCTCCTGTCTGCCACTGCAGTGCCACTCCTAGATGGGCCAATTGTTTGTGTCGCTTGTCTTAGTCATACAGCTACCTCATTGCACCTCTTCTACATCTTTGCATGAGGTGCTGTTTGGGGCCTTTTTTTTTATATCTGCCCTCCTGTCTGCCACTGCAGTGCCACTCATAGATGGGTCAATTGTTTGTGTCGCTTGGCTTAGTCATACATGAGGTGCTGTTTGGGGCCTAGTTTTTGAAAAGTGCCCGTCTGCCACTGCAGTGCCACTCCTAGATGGGCCAGGTGTTTGTGCCGCACACTTGTGTCACTTGGCTTAGTCATACAGCAGCCTTGGTGCACCTCTTTTTCTTCTTTGCATCATGTGCTGTATGGGGCCTTATTTTATATCTGCCCTCCTGTCTGACACTGCAGTGCCCTCCTAGATGGGCCAGGTGTTTGTGTCGGCCACTTGTGTCGCTTAGCTTAGTCATACAGCCACCTCGGTGCAACCTTTTGGCCTAAAAACAATATTGTGACGTATGAGGTGTTCAGAATAGACTGGAAATGAGTGGAAATGAATGTTATTGAGGTTATTAATACAGTAGGATCAAAATTATCCCCAAATTCTGTGATTTATCTGTTTTTATGTTTTTTCAAAAATCATCCAGATTCAAAACCAAAACACGAAAGGGTGGTTTTGGCAAAACCAATGCAAAACTAGAGATGAGCGGGTTGGGTTCTCAGAAAAATGAACCCTACTGAACCTCCCTACCTGAGTCCGGATCCGAGTCAGGCTTGACTGACTTTGAAACCGGCATTGGAGAGTGTAGAGAGAGGACGTGTCTCCGTTCTCTCAGTGTCCTCAGTGTCCGTGTCTTGTGCTGCATCAGTCCAGTCACAGTGGTGGTGTCCTCTGCTGCCATATGCCCAGTGCTGCTGTATAATTAGTAGAGATGAGCGGATTCGGTTCTTAGAAAACCGAACCCTACCGGACCTCACCATTTGAGCCCGGATCCGAGTCAGGCTTGGGTTTTCTCGCCTGACTTGGAAACCAGAATGAGGCAAAACATCATCATCCCGCTGTCGGATTCTCGCGGGCTTTGTATTCCATACAAGGAGCCGCGCATCGCTGCCAGTTTCACTCCGGCATTGGAGAGTCTAGAGAGCGGACGTGTCTCCATTCTCTCAGTGTCCTCAGTGTCCGTGTCTTGTGCTGTATTTGTCCAGTCACAGTGGTTGTGTCCTCTTGCTGCCATATGTCCAGTGCTGCTGTGTTGTGCTGCATATTATTATATAGAGATATTGCATATCAGAGGAAGGTGGCAAGTAATTCCATAAATATTTAGTGGAGTTTACATTCCAGCTAAGATCAAATTTTCACCAAAATTTTTGTAACGTTAGTAGGGAACATTTCATTAATTCCATAAGTATACAGTATTAGTCACGCTTGAATGGTTGATTATTAAATTCAATTATTGCACCAAGTAAGTGAATATGTTAAGTAAAGTTTAGATTGTAGCCCATCTGTTTTCCTCAGTCTCTGATTTTCATGCTTTGCTTACATGCTGTCTCTGGAGTGCTGCCTTATTAGGATACCAAGTACAGGCTACGTGGGGGGGGTATTTTACTTAAACAAAAAAAGAATACCTGATAAGTTGACTTTTTCCCCCAAAATTTGTATCTATAGATTGTAATAGATCATTCTTAAATTTTCAATTGGATGGGGAGAATAATTAAAAAAAAAGGGGAAATTATTTGACACTTGTCAAAATTTGGCATGGATTATTTGTAGAAGCCATTGGTCAGTGACAACATACAGTAAAGTGTAATCTGGTATATGGCCAAGCTTACTTATGCCATAAATCGACTCACACCTTGCTCTCCTTCCTCAGGGAACATGCCGAAAGGAGACTCAGGCAGAGAAGTAGTATGCATGGACAGTAATGACAAATATCACTATCTTGCATTGTGTTTCTCATCTCACTGTCAAAAATCAAAATATAATTATAGATATCATATAGACTTATTATGATAAAACAAGTGCATTACTCCACTATATATATATATATATATATATATATACATAGATAGAATAAAGTAGAGATGAGCATGTTCGATTTTACTCGGATTTACTCAGATTTACCCAAATCTCCTTATTGGTTCATGGACGTCATGTGTTTTGGTTAGTCAATAAGAAAAACCCAGAAAAAAATAACTTGCGATAGTTCTGGCGTTAAGAACCGAGTAAATCCGAACCTGCTCATCTCTAGAATAAAGGGATAAATAGGCACCAAGGTAAGTGAACTACGTGTTTTAAACTAGTAATAGCAACACAAATCTTAATACACCCCTCAACTACAACTGAGTGGCAGCTTTTCACAATAAGATGTGTGTTAGTGAGACACATAAGTGGTAGTAATATAGTACGTTGGAGTGAATCTAGCACCTAGTGGTGTTGAAAAATAATAAAAAAATTGGGATACAAAGATACACTTAGCGTCCTTTATATTAAAGTATTCAGTCAAATTACCATGGTAGAATTCAAGTTATATGCAAAACAAACAAAGAACAATAATAACATAGTGCAACCTGTTATGGTGCAAGGAATGGTTGTGCATATATACATTTTTCTCATATAAAGGAACTGTATTTAGAAACTGTTGCAAGTTCCTAAAAAACAGTGTAGAATGTTTTTTATATATAAAAATAATAATTTAATCGATATAATATTTCAAGTGGCAACCGAAAGGTACAAGATAAAAAACAATAACAGGCTTATCTGCCCAAACACTTGGTCCAGAAACAATCGGTTCCTTAATCACAGATATTCCAAACGGTAACCAATAGGTAGAAAATCCCTTGTACCCCTTGATGAAGTCAGACTGACGAAACGCGTTGGGCACTCCTGTATGACCCTCCATATTAAGATAAGCTATTTTTACATACAATACATTTTTTCTATTTTTATTCTATTTCCTTTTTTATGTTGCTATAGTCCTTATAAAAGAACTTTTATATATTTTGTATCATTCCTTTTTAGGTGTATACATATAACTCCACCCTATACTTTTTATGATATGTATGTCTGTGCTTTTTTTTTTAAAAAAAACGTTATATGTCTCTTGAAAATAAGTTTATTATATAAAAAAAGTATGCAAAAATTTATTTTTGCTCCATCCATATTTTTAATTATATTAAGTCTTCTAAGTATACTTTTTAACACCATTGGTCGCCAGAACCCCTATTCCCTCACACTGTATGTATATATATATATATATATATGTATATATACCCCTGAAGAAAACAGCTCTGTGCTGGTTGAAACAGCAGTCGGGCTGCAGCTGTCAGTCTGTATGCAATGGAATCTTTATGAAGATTAAATAATCATTTTTCATCTCCAAAAGTGAGTGCTGGTATTTGGTAGCACATGGCAGCCCACCTGGAGTTTGCAAAAATGCACCTGAAGGACTCTCAGACCATGAGAAACAAAATTCTATGGTCTGATGACACAAAGATTGAACTCTTTGGCGTGAATGCCAGGCGTCATGTTTGGAGGAAACCAGGCACCGCTCATCACCAGGCCAATACCATCCCTACAGTAAAGCATGGTGGTGGCAGCATCATTCTGTGGGGATGTTTTCCAGTGGCAGGAATTAGGAGACTAGTCAGGATAAAGGGAAAGATGAATGCAGCAATGTACAGAGACATCCTGGATGAAAACCTGCTCCAGATCACTCTTGACTTCAGACTGGGGCATCGGTTCATCTTTCAGCAGGACAACGACACTAAGCACACATCCAAGATATCAAAGTAGTGGCTTCAGGACAACTCTGTGAATGTCCTTGAGTGTCCCAGCCAGAGCCCAGACGTTAATCCAATTGAACATCTCTGTAGAGATCTGAAAATGACTGTTCACCAATGCTTCACATTCAACCTGATGAAGCTTTAGAGGTGTTGCAAAGAGGAATGGGTGAAACTGCCCAAAGATAGGTGTGCCAAGCTTGTGGCATCATATTCAAAAAGACTTGAGGCTGTAATTACTGCCAAAGGTGCATCAACAAACTATTGAGCAAAGGCTGTGAAAACTTATGTACATGTGATTTCTTAATTTATTTATTTTTTTAAATTTGCAAAAATCTCAAAAAAACTTTTTTCACGTTGTCATTATGGGTATTTTGTGTAGAATTTTGAGGACGAAAATTAATTTATTCTATTTTGGAATAAGGCTGTAACATAACAAAATGTGGAAAAAGTGAAGCGCAGTGAATACTTTCTGAATGCACTGTAGGTATAGAACTGTACTGTACTGTATCTATGCCTCTTGAGTTACTGCTGCAACTGCTGTAGTGTCAGTACAGTAAGTTAACCTTTCCCTCAATGGGCCATATCACCGTTGGCACAAAATAATTTTTATCTGAATATGTGCCTGGGTATGAAATTATGTTCTCATTGAAAGTAGATTATAGGCTGAAGGTAGTTTGTCGATCAGTGGTTAGGTGTGGGAGACTATTATGGGTAACCCAAGGTACACTCTCCACCAGTTGGCTAGTGTAAATAGCCAGTGGGTGCCCTGGTATCATTACTCTAATAAACACTGGCCATATATTAAGTGATTTCTGAGTAGGAAACTCTTGAGTTAAGATTATAAAAATTAAGCACAGTGATGTCTTTATTTTTAAGTATCAGCCACAGTAGGTTAGATCCAGAGTGTTTTATGAAGTTTGGGGTACCTCGCGACTGGACAATGCTCATAGGGCCTCGTTCAGAGATAGACCGAGACATGGCCATGTGTACATTTTTATGCTAATGTCACAGCCGATTATGATCTTAGTGAGACGCCCCCTTGCAGTGCCGCAAATCCATCTCAGTGCGTCTTTAGATGCTCCATGGGGGCACCATCGAAATTTGCACCAGCCCTATGGTAGAAGCAGTACCTCCATCTGTACATCTGACATGCCCGCATATGCCTTGCCACTTCCCTGTTAACTCCCATGAACACCCACTAAATTCCACACTCCCTGTGTCCAAAATCATTCTGCATGACCATGAAGTACTGTAAACTAGAGATGAGCGGGTTCGGTTCCTCTGAATCCGAACCCGCCCGAACTTCAGTTTTTTTTACACGGGGCCGAGCGACTCGGATCTTCCCGCCTTGCTCGGTTAACCCGAGCGCGCACGAACGTCATCATCACACTGTCGGATTCTCGCGAGGCTCGGATTCTATCGCGAGACTCGGATTCTATATAAGGAGCCGCGCGTCACCGCCATTTTCACACGTGCATTGAGATTGATAGGGAGAGGACGTGGCTGGCGTCCTCTCCGTTTAGAAATTAAAATAGGAGAGTGAGAGTGAGACACGTTCATTACTATACTTACTGGAGCTTAGGAGGAGTTATTATATTATACTACTAGTGACTGATGACCAGTGACCTGACCACCAGTGCAGTTTTATAATTTATTAATATTTAAATAATAATCCGTTCTGTTCTTGTTCTCTGCCTGAAAAAAACGATACACAGCTTAATTGTGGGGGAGACTGGGGAGCAGTTATAGGTTATAGCAGGAGCCAGGAGTACATATTAAACAGTGCACACTTTTGCTGCCAGAGAGAGACTAGTGCCACTGCCAGTGTGACTGACCACTGTGACCAGTGACCTGACCACACTGACCACCAGTACTATAGTACTATATTTATTGATTGTCTGCCTGAAAAAGTACACTCGTCGTGGACTCGTGTGACTTGTGTGGTGTTTTTTTCTTCTTTAAAAAACTCATTCTGCTGACAGACAGTGTCCAGCAGGTCCGTCATTAATATCTGACTGTGCTCACACAGCTTAATTGTGGGGGAGACTGGGGAGCAGTTATAGGTTATAGCAGGAGCCAGGAGTACATATTAAACAGTGCACACTTTTGCTGCCAGAGAGAGACTAGTGCCACTGCCAGTGTGACTGACCACTGTGACCAGTGACCTGACCACACTGACCACCAGTACTATAGTACTATATTTATTGATTGTCTGCCTGAAAAAGTACACTCGTCGTGGACTCGTGTGACTTGTGTGGTGTTTTTTTCTTCTTTAAAAAACTCATTCTGCTGACAGACAGTGTCCAGCAGGTCCGTCATTAATATCTGACTGTGCTCACACAGCTTAATTGTGGGGGAGACTGGGGAGCAGTTATAGGTTATAGCAGGAGCCAGGAGTACATATTAAACAGTGCACACTTTTGCTGCCAGAGTGCCACTGCCAGTGTGACTGACCACTGACCACTGTGACCAGTGACCTGACCACACTGACCACCAGTATAGTATATTGTGATTGAATGTCTGCCTGAAAAAGTACACTCGTCGTGTGACTTGTGTGGTGTTTTTTTATTCTATAAAAATTAAAAAACTCATTCTGCTGACAGACAGTGTCCAGCAGGTCCGTCATTATATAATAAATACCTGTCCGGCTGCAGTAGTGATATATATATATTTTTTATATCATTATTTATCATCCAGTCTATACTAGCAGCAGACACAGTACGGTAGTTCACGGCTGTAGCTACCTCTGTGTCGGCACTCGGCAGTCCATCCATAATTGTATACCACCTACCCGTGGTTTTTTTTTTCTTTCTTCTTTATACATACTACATCTCATTATCATCCAGTCTATATTAGCAGCAGACACAGTACAGTACGGTAGTCCACGGCTGTTGCTACCTCTGTGTCGGCACTCGGCAGTCCATCCATAATTGTATACCACCTACCCGTGGTTTTTTTTTCTTTCTTCTTTATACATACTACATCTCATTATCATCCAGTCTATATTAGCAGCAGACACAGTACAGTACGGTAGTCCACGGCTGTAGCTACCTCTGTGTCGGCACTCGGCAGTCCATCCATAATTGTATACCACCTACCCGTGGTTTTTTTTTTCTTTCTTCTTTATACATACTACATCTCATTATCATCCAGTCTATATTAGCAGCAGACACAGTACAGTACGGTAGTCCACGGCTGTAGCTACCTCTGTGTCGGCACTCGGCAGTCCATCCATAATTGTATACCACCTACCCGTGGTTTTTTTTTTCTTTCTTCTTTATACATACTACATCTCATTATCAACCAGTCTATATTAGCAGCAGACACAGTACAGTACGGTAGTCCACGGCTGTAGCTACCTCTGTGTCGGCACTCGGCAGTCCATCCATAATTGTATACTAGTATCCATCCATCTCCATTGTTTACCCGAGGTGCCTTTTAGTTGTGCCTATTAAAATATGGAGAACAAAAATGTTGAGGTTCCAAAATTAGGGAAAGATCAAGATCCACTTCCACCTCGTGCTGAAGCTGCTGCCACTAGTCATGGCCGAGACGATGAAATGCCAGCAACGTCGTCTGCCAAGGCCGATGCCCAATGTCATAGTACAGAGCATGTCAAATCCAAAACACCAAATATCAGTAAAAAAAAGGACTCCAAAACCTAAAATAAAATTGTCGGAGGAGAAGCGTAAACTTGCCAATATGCCATTTACCACACGGAGTGGCAAGGAACGGCTGAGGCCCTGGATTATGTTCATGGCTAGTGGTTCAGCTTCACATGAGGATGGAAGCACTCAGCCTCTCGCTAGAAAACTGAAAAGACTCAAGCTGGCGAAAGCACCGCAAAGAACTGTGCGTTCTTCGAAATCCCAAATCCACAAGGAGAGTCCAATTGTGTCGGTTGCGATGCCTGACCTTCCCAACACTGGACGTGAAGAGCATGCGCCTTCCACCATTTGCACGCCCCCTGCAAGTGCTGGAAGGAGCACCCGCAGTCCAGTTCCTGATAGTCAGATTGAAGATGTCAGTGTTGAAGTACACCAGGATGAGGAGGATATGGGTGTTGCTGGCGCTGGGGAGGAAATTGACCAGGAGGATTCTGATGGTGAGGTGGTTTGTTTAAGTCAGGCACCCGAGGAGACACCTGTTGTCCGTGGGAGGAATATGGCCGTTGACATGCCTGGTGAAAATACCAAAAAAATCAGCTCTTCAGTGTGGAGGTATTTCAACAGAAAAGCGGACAACAGGTGTCAAGCCGTGTGTTGCCTTTGTCAAGCTGTAATAATAGGGGTAAGGACGTTAACCACCTCGGAACATCCTCCCTTATACGTCACCTGCAGCGCATTCATAATAAGTCAGTGACAAGTTCAAAAACTTTGGGCGACAGCGGAAGCAGTCCACTGACCAGTAAATCCCTTCCTCTTGTAACCAAGCTCACGCAAACCACCCCACCAACTCCCTCAGTGTCAATTTCCTCCTTCCCCAGGAATGCCAATAGTCCTGCAGGCCATGTCACTGGCAATTCTGACGAGTCCTCTCCTGCCTGGGATTCCTCCGATGCATCCTTGCGTGTAACGCCTACTGCTGCTGGCGCTGCTGTTGTTGCTGCTGGGAGTCGATGGTCATCCCAGAGGGGAAGTCGTAAGCCCACTTGTACTACTTCCAGTAAGCAATTGACTGTTCAACAGTCCTTTGCGAGGAAGATGAAATATCACAGCAGTCATCCTGCTGCAAAGCGGATAACTGAGGCCTTGACAACTATGTTGGTGTTAGACGTGCGTCCGGTATCCGCCGTTAGTTCACAGGGAACTAGACAATTTATTGAGGCAGTGTGCCCCCGTTACCAAATACCATCTAGGTTCCACTTCTCTAGGCAGGCGATACCGAGAATGTACACGGACGTCAGAAAAAAACTCACCAGTGTCCTAAAAAATGCAGTTGTACCCAATGTCCACTTAACCACGGACATGTGGACAAGTGGAGCAGGGCAGGGTCAGGACTATATGACTGTGACAGCCCACTGGGTAGATGTATGGACTCCCGCCGCAAGAACAGCAGCAGCGGCACCAGTAGCAGGATCTCGCAAACGCCAACTCTTTCCTAGGCAGGCTACGCTTTGTATCACCGGTTTCCAGAATACGCACACAGCTGAAAACCTCTTACGGCAACTGAGGAAGATCATCGCGGAATGGCTTACCCCAATTGGACTCTCCTGTGGATTTGTGGCATCGGACAACGCCAGCAATATTGTGTGTGCATTAAATATGGGCAAATTCCAGCACGTCCCATGTTTTGCACATACCTTGAATTTGGTGGTGCAGAATTTTTTTAAAAACGACAGGGGCGTGCAAGAGATGCTGTCGGTGGCCAGAAGAATTGCGGGACACTTTCGGCGTACAGGCACCACGTACAGAAGAATGGAGCAACACCAAAAACGCCTGAACCTGCCATGCCATCATCTGAAGCAAGAAGTGGTAACGAGGTGGAATTCAACCCTCTATATGCTTCAGAGGTTGGAGGAGCAGCAAAAGGCCATTCAAGCCTATACATCTGACCACGATATAGGAGGTGGAATGCACCTGTCTCAAGCGCAGTGGAGAATGATTTCAACGTTGTGCAAGGTTCTGATGCCCTTTGAACTTGCCACACGTGAAGTCAGTTCAGACACTGCCAGCCTGAGTCAGGTCATTCCCCTCATCAGGCTTTTGCAGAAGAAGCTGGAGATATTGAAGGAGGAGCTAACACGGAGCGATTCCGCTAGGCATGTGGGACTTGTGGATGGAGCCCTTAATTCGCTTAACCAGGATTCACGGGTGGTCAATCTGTTGAAATCAGAGCACTACATTTTGGCCACCGTGCTCGATCCTAGATTTAAAACCTACCTTGGATCTCTCTTTCCGGCAGACACAAGTCTGCTGGGGTTGAAAGACCTGCTGGTGAGAAAATTGTCAAGTCAAGCGGAACGCGACCTGTCAACATCTCCTCCTTCACATTCTCCCGCAACTGGGGGTGCGAGGAAAAGGCTCAGAATTCCGAGCCCACCCGCTGGCGGTGATGCAGGGCAGTCTGGAGCGACTGCTGATGCTGACATCTGGTCCGGACTGAAGGACCTGACAACAATTACGGACATGTCGTCTACTGTCACTGCATATGATTCTCTCACCATTGAAAGAATGGTGGAGGATTATATGAGTGACCGCATCCAAGTAGGCACGTCACACAGTCCGTACTTATACTGGCAGGAAAAAGAGGCAATTTGGAGGCCCTTGCACAAACTGGCTTTATTCTACCTAAGTTGCCCTCCCACAAGTGTGTACTCCGAAAGAGTGTTTAGTGCCGCCGCTCACCTTGTCAGCAATCGGCGTACGAGGTTACATCCAGAAAATGTGGAGAAGATGATGTTCATTAAAATGAATTATAATCAATTCCTCCGCGGAGACATTGACCAGCAGCAATTGCCTCCACAAAGTACACAGGGAGCTGAGATGGTGGATTCCAGTGGGGACGAATTGATAATCTGTGAGGAGGGGGATGTACACGGTGATATATCGGAGGATGATGATGAGGTGGACATCTTGCCTCTGTAGAGCCAGTTTGTGCAAGGAGAGATTAATTGCTTCTTTTTTGGTGGGGGTCCAAACCAACCCGTCATATCAGTCACAGTCGTGTGGCAGACCCTGTCACTGAAATGATGGGTTGGTTAAAGTGTGCATGTCCTGTTTATACAACATAAGGGTGGGTGGGAGGGCCCAAGGACAATTCCATCTTGCACCTCTTTTTTCTTTAATTTTTCTTTGCGTCATGTGCTGTTTGGGGAGGGTTTTTTGGAAGGGACATCCTGCGTGACACTGCAGTGCCACTCCTAGATGGGCCCGGTGTTTGTGTCGGCCACTAGGGTCGCTTATCTTACTCACACAGTCAGCTACCTCATTGCGCCTCTTTTTTTCTTTGCGTCATGTGCTGTTTGGGGAGGGTTTTTTGGAAGGGACATCCTGCGTGACACTGCAGTGCCACTCCTAGATGGGCCCGGTGTTTGTGTCGGCCACTAGGGTCGCTTATCTTACTCACACAGTCAGCTACCTCATTGCGCCTCTTTTTTTCTTTGCGTCATGTGCTGTTTGGGGAGGGTTTTTTGGAAGGGACATCCTGCGTGACACTGCAGTGCCACTCCTAGATGGGCCCGGTGTTTGTGTCGGCCACTGGGGTCGCCCAGCTTAGTCATCCAGCGACCTAGGTGCAAATTTTAGGACTAAAAATAATATTGTAAGGGGTGAGGTATTCAGAATAGACTGAAAATGAGTGTAAATTATGGTTTTTGAGGTTAATAATACTTTGGGATCAAAATGACCCCCAAATTCTATGATTTAAGCTGTTTTTTAGTGTTTTTTAAAAAAAAAAAACCCGAATCCAAAACACACCCGAATCCGACAAAAAAAATTCGGTGAGGTTTTGCCAAAACGCGTTCGAACCCAAAACACGGCCGCGGAACCGAACCCAAAACCAAAACACAAAACCCTAAAAATTTCCGGCGCTCATCTCTACTGTAAACATCAAGATGCATGCGCAGTAAAATCATATGCATGCACAGAATAAAAACATTGGTCATTTATGTGCTATATCACCACTGTGTCCATCCCTGAATCTAGCCTATAGAGTTTTCCTTCACAGTAAAGAAGTCCATTATTATCTCGGGGTGTCTCAGTCCCAGGTGCTTTGACTTAGGCGATCTGAGTGATGTGTCAAAAAGAGCTTCATATTAGTATAATCAGAGAACTGTTGATGTGATATATGTTCCAGTATTCCCATTGTGCACAGGTTGTCTCTGCAGGAACCAACCTCAAGTTCAGTTGCAGCTGTTGCATTACTTATTCCTTCCTCTCCCAGAATGAAATTTCACTTCCATGTGCTTGGTCTTGCAATTCAGTTATGATGATGGCTACCATATGGGGGACCTATTCATGTATGTATTAAATTATTTTAGCAAAGCCCAAATGTTTTTTACATTAGGCAGTCACCATCCATCAGTGTCATCTGGGGAGTGGCCAGGTGCTGGATGGGAAGAAACTTCCTGTGCCAGTGCTTAATGTGTTCAGGGTTTTTTTGGTGACATTAATGCCAGTGATCTATACAAATGTCTGGGACAGTTTACTGAATTAGATTACTGCAACATATTTGTTTCTGTCTGTTTGATGTGTGCTCATCCTGGAACCATTGAGATTAGGCACTGATAATGTTCCCATGTTTTATCATAGTTTCCCTTGATTCTTATAAGGAGTAATTTACAAAACTCTTTTGTCACCCACAGAGTTTCATGATAATATCTGGTTGTTTTGTCTTTCTGGCCTAATTGTATACAGCAGAGGTTCCCAAACTGTGTGCCGTGGCTCCCTGGGGTGCCTCGGGACACTTGCAGGGGTGCCCTGGGTTGGTGGTCTAGGAGCAATTCAAATTATTCATGGTCAATATAATAAGCAAAACCAGAGCTGGTGGCTGCCAGTCATAAAATATGTGGCCAAACAGAAGCAAATCTTGTCCCTTACCACACAACTGACCCTAAGGATGACCTATAAACGCAATCTACTTAATGTAATATTTCTTTCTAAATTTCTCAATAAGAAATTTTTGGCCTAGGGGTGCCATGAAATAATTTCTGATATTCTAGGGCGCAGTGATACAAAAAAGTTTGGAAACCACTGGTATACAGTATTGTTGTTGTTGTTGTTATTATATTATTATTAATCATTTTTTTATAGGGCACCACAAGGTGTCTGTAGCGCCTTACAATGAAAATAAAATGACATACATATTGAAAAAATACAAAGATTAACCAATTAAATTAAATAACTCCTGCACAGAAACTAGTCTTCCTGTTCTCCATGGAAGCTTCATGTCCTATCACAAGATGGCCACTGAGATCTCTACTGATCATATCCAGGGGCAAGCTTGTCACTACTGTGTAGAGTGACATGGTGGTGGGCAGAAGTCTAAGCTGGTAATGCCTGCTAGAAGGGAATTCCAGCATGTCTGCACCACTACCCATTTGCAGAACACACTCACTGGCTGGTAAACTGTATGAAACCCCAACTCCACTCAAGCTCTGCTCCATCATCAGTGTGCATGTAACAGTGAGTATGGCCTGCTCTTTATTAATGAAACAGTACCATTGGTTAAGTAACTGAGTTGTTAACTATTTCAGTCATCCACTGGTGTGTGCCTACATAACTCTACAATATCAACACCTGCAAACTCATTATTTCCAACACAGTTGGGGTAGTGGAGAGTATAGGTAAACTCACAAGCACCTGAATCAAGCAATAATTGGTGACACAAGGAAAATAAAGTGCAAACTGCAGTCAATGAGCCTGTACTCATTTAAAGGTATGGAGGCTGGCCAATAGTCTGCAAGGGGGAAGATGACAGAGAGAAGCAAAATAAATAAATGAACTGTGCCTTTTCATACATGATAGATTGTAGTGGAAAGAGACAAGTGACTAGGAGGCCACAGAAGAGGAGTAATCTAGATGGGAAATATCAAGAGCATGGAAAAGAGTTTCGGTGGTATCTATGGTGAGCAGTGTTCTTGAACTGTTGACAGTGGACTTGAGGGACAGATGTGATTGTGGCAAGGTTAAGTAATATTGAGAGTGAGGAAGGTGTGGGAAACCTGGATGGGGGCATCAAAATATGTTCAGATTTAAACCTATTGAGTTTGAGAAGTCTCTTGGATATCCAGGAGAAGGCAGAAAGACAGTAAGAGACATGACAGACTGACGGAGGGAGAGAGGTCTGGGGAGGAGAGCTACATTTGTGTGTCATCTGCATAAAGGTGGTATTGAAGTTCAAAGGAGCTTAAAACATCTCCAAGGGAGGTTCTGTTAAGGGAGAAGAGAAGTGCACTGTAGTGATAAAGCCCATTTCATATTGGACTGGGCATATTAACAATGGTATTGGTAACAGTATGTGTTATGATCCCCTGTATATATGTTTAAAGTGTATCATCTAAATAAATGATTCTGTATATTCAGCTATAAAAAAAAATTCTAGCAGGCCGGAATGTTTAAATTTATGCAAATACTAATTAAGCTTCAAAGGATGTGGCTGAGATACTGATATTTCCAGCAGAGCCGGACCACATATCCTGTGTGCAATTTGCATGCCAAAGGAACATGCCAGTGTATTGTGTAAATTGTGAGATTAGCAAGGGGCCAAATAGGAAATAGGAATTCACACTTGTAGGATATCTGAAATCTAAGTTTGTCTCCTCTGTATGCCAGAGCACGAAGGAGAAGATGAGATCTCTCGATTATATCCTAGGTCACACTGCCCACAGTGTCATCTCCAGTTGCTGGACAGGAATTTATTCTGAGAAAAGGTTCAGACAATCACACTTTGTACTACACTTTGTCTCCCTCTTCCACGTGATATGAAGAGGAAGTGTCCATTTATTTGATATAGGGAGCATGACAGAATATGTATCTTAGCCAGGCAAAGTGTACAGCCATTTTTGTATTTTTTTTTTGTACCTACAGTATAAGATTTGAAGCTTATCTTGAATTTAAAACGTAATTTCTAGTTCTGATTGTCTGTGCTCTTAGACCTACAACCTTATGGGCACATGCTACTGATCTTTATAGCATATATACTGTAAGCACAACCCAAGGGTCACTGTGGGATGAGTACTTTCCTAGAATAATACCTTGCTGGTGACAAAGAAGTATATTTTGTTGGGAAGAAAAAAAAGAATTACAAAGATTATTATGATTAATAAAATTACACAAATTACAGACAGTTTCAAAGAAAATAAAAATAATAAAAACAAAGCTCAGATACAACCTGTGGAATTCAACACAGGGCCTTATTCAGGTTTGTTAGGAAACTAAAAAAGTTAGCAATTGGGCAAAACCATGTTAGTGATTGTTAAAAAAAAGGCATCAACAATGTAAGTAATAAAGTAACAGTAAAGTAAGTATAGATGTAACAACTTGATGCACATTCCCTTCAGTAAACTGCTGTAATTGCAACCAAAGAGTCTTTGAAGATATACTGTAGGTACTGTTGTAGAGAATTACGTGGTTGCTGATTATGCAAAGTCAATGGTGATTGTCCCCATTAATGGTATGCTTACCTGCTGATGCAGTAGACATGTCTTCTCCCCCACTCAATACCTTTACAGGAGTGCTGGTGGGTTGCTGCTGTTGCTAGATGACTGGTCCCTCCATGCTCCTATACCTGTTTGTGCAGTCCGAACAAGCGAGATCCCGCTGATGTAAGTCAAATTTGATCCATATCCTTGAAGAAGGCTATATGTTGTTACACATTGGAGACAGTACATGTAACTGACTACTTGCAGAGTGTAGCTTGGCGCCACACTCTGTATACAGACGTCCGTCTGTCAAACTTAAGTTATCAGTAGGATTTCTTGAGGAGATGCCCTAGAGTACGGTAGTTAGTTAGGTAGGAAGACATCCGGGTGAGGTAGAAATACATCCAGGAGAGGACAGAGTCATGGAGACCAGGAGATTGAAGTGTCTGAAGGAGTAGAGGTGGTCTACAGTATCAAATGCCACAGATTGGTCCAAGAGACTGGGTATAAAATAAACATATTTATGTTGGAAAATATTCCATGGTTACTAGTTCACATACCCGAGAACTATGAGTGCTGGGGCTAGTAATGCCATACTGTAGACAAAAGACTTTTGCTGTACTTATTTTTTTCACAGGTATCTAGTTTGTAGTCCTGCCTCTCACCCCACTGCCTAGTAACTTCTTTTCTTTAGGCACTGGTATTTAGTACATTTGGAATGCCCTGGCACTCCTTTCTAGTGATGCCTTGTTTTAGAGGCAGTGGTGCCAGTCAGACTCAGGTGGTTGACTTTGCTTCACAAAAGTTGCTCAAAACAGAAAGGTAAAAGAAAGTGCTTAGTAAATCATATATTATTGGAATCTACAGATGGAGCAATTACTTTTCATCCACTGCAGCCAGGCGATGAATTGCCAGATACAATGTGCATGAAAGTTTAGCCCTCAAAATTCCTGAACAGTGGGTCTGCCCTCTGTGTATTGGTGACTGGCACCTTTACACTTGTTATTAGTCCAGGAATAGTCATAGAGGTCTATTCAACGCATGTCGGATCCTCTCAGAGAGGATCCAACTATGCAGTACTCAGTTTGCGTCAAATCCAACTGGGTTTGCCTATTTTTGACAATGACAATCCGAGTTTTTTTAAAGTAGGATTGACATTGTCAAAAACGGGACTAAAACCTGTCGGATTTGGCCACACATCCGAGAAAATATGTGGATCTGCCGATCCATATGTTTTACGACAAGTCGGAAAAATGGCAGGACAATTGTAAAAGGTTGTATCATTCATGAGTCGACCTAAAAAAGTCGGAAACTGCCATCTTTCTGACTAAATGGCAGTTCCGACTTCAAATAAATAGACCCCATAGTTGGCCAATTCTACCTTTTGGCCCAGCTGAAAATAAATGATGGTTTGTTATCTCTACCCAGTGCTTGACCTGCACCCTAATATAAATATATATACATATATATATATATATATATATATATATATATATATAGTCAGGATCTTTCTCACCTTTGAAAAAAGCTTATCTCTAATTCTGGTCACAATCTGTTTCTTTTTAGTGTGCAGGAAACCGCGTTAGTACCAACGCATCTATAGAATTAAGTAGCCCTTGTTTAACTTGTCAACCCTTAAAATAGTGTCACTAATCCGGCCTGACAGCCATATTGAATTCACCAGGTCTGCGGTTTAATCCTAACGAATGATATCTTACTCACATTTTGACAAATTGAATTTCTGGACTACTTTGGCATTTGTTTTCCCCCTCACCTAATGCCGTGCGAGATCATTATAAAAGTCTCTCAGCTAATGTCCATTTTTATTGCCTATCAGCTCCGATGTTCATGTAATGGAAAGGGCCTCAGCCAGGAAGAAAAAGTTACATCGCGGAATGCATTTAAATCACTTTGTGGAGGACATGTCAGGGTTAAGTTAGCAATCATTACAGAGCTGCGTTGTGAAGTTCGGTTATCCGCATTAATAACACCAATTAGGATAAGGAGTTATAATAAGGATTATTTATGAAGAGGCCATGTATTCTGGAGTGATCTGCATATGCACTATTGTGTATAATTATATGGGTCAGCACATATTGTATAAGAGGATCAGTTGGTCCTGGTTCATCTCCGCAACTGATCATTGTATTTGCGTTAGTAAGATCCTTGAGGAAGTCACATCCATCACTGTCGCAGTTGTTTCCCATATGTCATTCGTCAATTCTCACAATACATTGCGCACTTGACCCTTATTTATGTTTCATAAAACCCCTAACAAAGGGAACAAAGATACATATTTATTTCCAAATATTGGCTTTCCTGTTAGTCTGTCTCGTGTGCGTACTGTATATTTATATTGATGTGTTTTTTTACACCATCATCGATAGCCACATATCTTATAGGTGCCTACAAATTGGTCTATGGTCCAACAAGGGGTTTACATACTGTATTTAACTTACGGTTAAGCAATCCATTATACTATTTACCCCTGACGCCTCCTACAGCAATAACATAATTTCACAACTGCATAGCATTCATCTCTAAATTAGGCGCACTATCGGGATATGCCGAGTAATCAGAGGAGGTCCCTGTGAGTAGAAGTTACCAACAGCACATGCAACAGTACTCAACTCAGGCAGAGATTAATAAAAGACATTTATTTCAATAAGCAGCTGAAACTACGTAGAGAAAGCGATTCAGTTTGAAAATTAATTGGCACATGTATATTTTTTTTTATAAAACAAGTATGGAATCTATTATACAGAAAACCAATATCCATAAAATTCATAAAAAACTCAGGAGGAACAGAAATACGGTACTTCTCAGTAACAGTATTAGATGCCGTCATTAAGTATTTCCTCCCGCAGTCACTAGGAGGCGCTGCAGAACAATTTAATCAAGAGTCGGAGGTAGTAGGAAAGTCATATTTTAAGATCCATCCAAACCCAGCACTATTCGGGTACGGTGGCATCCTTTTCCTATGACTTACAGCCCTAACAAACAACACAAAGGCCATCATTCAGGTTTGATTGCAAATATCCGAAAATCGCAAACGGGTGATCATTGGACATTTGTGCATGCGCGGACCTTCACAATGTGATCTCCTCTCTGAAGGATGCGATCACACTGTGATTGACAGTGGTGGCCGTCAGGGGGGTGTCAATGAGGCGTTGTTGGGTCATGGGATGGGAAACGGAGATATGTCTGGACCGCTTTCCGCGGCGGTCGTGTGACATCCCACACGCCGGATGTGACCCGAAAAATGGCAACGGTACACAGCGTAGTTGCCCATTGTGGGGTCAACCCTAATTCCTTACTCGTCCTGTGTTGCCCCTTACCTGTGTATCACTGTTATTTATAATGGTCGACAATAAAATGTGGGTCCCGTTGTGATCTGCAAAATAGCTTTTGCAATGCAGCAGCATGTTCCAGTAAAGGGTTTCTTCATATTCTCATAGTGAATCCATTTATTTATTACCAATTATTTATATAGCGCACTCATATTCTGCAGTGCTTTACAGAGAATATTTGGCCATTCACATCAGTCCCTGCCCCAGTGGAGTATACAATCTATATTTCCTTCCACATGTACACACACACACACACACATTGACGCTGGGGTTAATTTTGTTGGGAGCCAGTATAACTACCAGTATATTTTTAGATTGTGGGAGGAAACTGGAGTACGCGGAGGAAACCCATGCAAGTACGGGGAGAATATACAAACTCCACACAGTTAGAGCCATGGTGGGAATCGAACCCATAACCTCAGTGCTGTGAGGCAGTATTGCTAACCATTACACCATCCGTGCTGCCATTGGCACACATGCACGGTCCAGAGAGTCAGTGAATATGTAAAAAATGCCTTACCGTCATCTGCACTGCGTACCAATGACACCGGAAATAGTGACTCAAAGATTCCTTTCCTCCTCAGTAGTTTCCAGTATAGTGCCATTAATACTATATTTAGCCTTTGGGTTTTTTGAGACCCAAGTGCACGATTTTGCATTTCTTGACATTGACCTGTAATTGCCACACTCTTGCCCATTCTTCTAGTCTACCTAGATCATCAATCATGTGTTTTACCCCTCCTGGTGTGTCTACCCTGTTGCATGCTTTTATGTCATCTGCAAAAAGGTATACTGTACTTTCCATTCAATACCATTTGCAATGTTACGGACAAAGCAAATTCTTATCATTCAACCGTCTTTGAATCCTATCCCACTTTTTTTAGTTTATTTAGCACTCTGCAATGTGAGACCATGCCAAAATCCTTTCTAAGGTCTAGATATGCTACATCTATGGTCCCTCCTTGACCTAATACTTCACTCACCTGGTCAAAAAAGTCAATAAGATTTGTTTGGAATGATCTCCCCCCAGTAAAGCCATACTGTTTGGGATTAAACATTGCTGGATTTGAGATATTCCACACTCTTTCTTTTAATAGTGTTTACATTATTTTCCTACTACTGATGCAAGGCTCACTGATCGGTAGTTGCTTGCTTCTTCCTAGCTTCCACTTTTGTGCAGAGGGATTACATTTGCTCTTTTCCAGTCCTCTGGAATTGCACCTGTAGTTAATGACTGGTTGAATAATTCTGTTTGCACCACTTTAAGTTCTTCTAGTATTCTGATGTATCCCATGTGTACACTTTCAAGTTCTGAGAGTTCTGTTAGGACTTTCTCCTCTCTAAATGTACTTGTATCTACTTAATTTTTATGAATGTCCCTGAAACCTAACTGTGGCCCTTCCCCTCTCTTTCCGTGGTGAATACTGAGCACAAATAATTATTTAGATCATCTGCTATTTCCATGTCTCTTTTGATCAGGCTCTTGCTCTCTGTCTTAAGCCTTTCAATTCCTCCATTTAATATCCTTCTATCACTTATATTTGAAAACCTAAAATGCACAGAGTAATTATAATGCAGAATTGATGCAGGCATTTTGGGTAATAACTTCATGGGTTGTGTATTCTACCCTCATAAGGTACCAAGTGAGGCAGCCATCTTGGATGCACTGCATAGGATTACCTTGGGTGGAATAGTCTGCCCTTAGAAAAGATGACATGAAATGGGGAGATTGTAACATCTTAATGCTTAGAGTAGGGACCCAACAAAACCACCTGTTCCATGTAGTTTTCATGTAATCCACAAGCGTATCAGATGAGACAGCCATGTTGGGCGCACTATGAAGGTTACACTGTGGGACGTGAGCTATATATGGGCCCAATTCATATATGGGAAAATGGACAATTGTATAATGGTATGGTATAACCTGTATGGAAAAAATTCATCTGAGGAACATCCTGCCTGCAGAGGAACCATCCCAGGCACCCATCTAGGATGCACTATGTAGGTTGCTGCTGGCAGGGTGTGCAATCAGTGGAGGTACACCCTACAGGTATACTACACGGCTGGGTGGAATTAAGCAGTCAGAATATTATTTTAAATATTTAGATATTATTTTCTTTGTCGTTAAACCACACTGGTTAAGTATTGCACTTTATAATTTTTCTTACCTCTCCTCCACTCCTTACAAGTTCTTCTTCTACTCTGCCAATGAATCACTAACACATATCCCCATCTCTGCAAAATCAGCCTTCCTAAAATCCAACACCTTTGTTTTTGTGTTGGATGAGCCTTTATATTAAACTGTACTGCTTGATGATCACTGGATCCTAGGTTTTCACCCACATTTATCTGATATTCTGCCATCATTTGTATTAAGTTTAAAATTGCATCTTTGTGGGTGGGCTGTCTCACCAATTGCCTCAGGTAAGCTCCCTGCAAGGAATTTAGAAAGTCTCCACTTCTAATGGAACTTACCAAAGACTCCTCCCAACTTTCATCATGTAAATTAAAGTCTCCCATGATTTTCACTTCTCATTTTAATGATAGCCATTTTAGTGATATCCTGCAATAGGTACCATTCCAGTCCCTCCCCTTGGCCTGGTGGTCCATATACAGTATCAACCCAGTACAAATAATGTTCTTGTCCTGGTTTCTGTGGTCACACAAAAGTTTGTTTTTCAATATTTTTTATTAAAGTAGTATTTATGCTGTTTTTCACATACATTGCTACTCAACAGATTTTTTCCATTCTGTCCATTCTAAATAATAAACTATAGCCTGGAATAGCTATGCTCCAATCATGATTTTCATTGCACATGTAATTGCCACAATATCCAAATCATGCATGGTTACTACTGCAATTAGTTTAGGAATTATTTCTCCTAAGCTCCTAGCATTTGCATACAATGCTCTAAGAGTTTGTGTATTTCTTATTACTAGGTATGGTCAAATAGTACATATGAAAATGTCAGTGTTTAAGTTTAAAGGACCTGATCTCAGATATTTTTTAATTTTTTGCTCAACTGTTTGACTAACTTCTTCTTAAAATTTACACTTTCAACACTTAGTGCATTTCAACATTAGGCAATTGCCCCCTTAACTGAATGTTAAGGTTTAGTAAGCCTGATTAAGACGCCAAATGATCAGCTGATCAAAGGAGCTAAATTGCCCTGTGTGCGCTCCATAAACTATACACCAAGGAATGAAATGACACATACTTTTACATACACAGATGACTATGCATGAGAGTGAATACAGATTGGGAGCTGTAGTTGTTTGCAGGTTGTACGTTCACCTAGGATCAAGGACAGTGGACCACATGGTAGGTACTCCCATCGTCCTCCTTAGATGGCATTTTGATTTCAGCTCAAACTGTGAAAAACATAGATTTCTGCAATTGTTCCCCACGTCTTTATAGTAGGCTATGGGGCTGCAATACAATGAGAAAATGTAAAAGGTGGTGGGAGAGGGTATGGATCATAGGGTCAACAGTAACTAGGTCGACAGTCATTAGGTCGACCACTATTGGTCGACAGTAACTACTTTAGGTCGACACCTGAAATATGTTGACACGGTCATAAGGTCAAAATGGGAAAAAGGTTGACATTAATATTTTTTTGGGAAACTCATGTCAACCTTTTGTCAAGCATGTTGACCAATAGTGGTCGATCTAATGAGTGTCGACCTAAAGACCGGATCCTGGTTGGAGAAATATGTGATTTCTAACCGGTTTCCCTCATGTTTAATAGGTAAAGGGGAACAGTCATAATAATAACCCATTTTTCAGGAAAACATTGGATAAAGGGGTTATCACTTATTGAGTGAGGAATGGTAAGTTCTATTACTGTACTGTATCTATCACATTTATTTATCACTATCCTTTATTTAGTTCCAACATGAGTATTATGTTTATATGCTTACAGTATATCAGCTGACGCACCCTCTGACCTGTGTGTGACTAATGTTCATCGTCACTATCAGCTAGTATCACTTTTCTGGATCATTTATTTGCATATATAACATTATCTCTAATAACTAGTGATGAGCGGGTTCGGTTCCTCGGAATCCGAACACCCCCGAACTTCACCCATTTTACACGGTTCCGAGGCAGACTCGGATCCTCCCGCCTTGCTCGGTTAACCCGAGCGTGCCCGAACGTCATCCCGCTGTTGGATTTTCATCCCGCTGTCGGATTCTCGCGAGATTCGTATTCTATATAAGGAGCCGCGCGTCGCCGCCATTGTCACTCGTGCATTGGAGATGATAGGGAGAGGACGTGTGCAGCGTTCTTTCAGTTGTGTTCAGTGTGCTGCAAATATCTGTGCTCAGTGTGCTGCAAATATCTGTGCTCAGTGTGCTGAAAATATCTACGTTCTCTGCCTGAAAGATGCTCCATATCTGTGCTGCATTGTAGTATATAGTAGGAGGATAGTGCAGAATGTTGCTGTGACCACCAGTATATATATATAGCAGTACGGTACAGTAGTCCACTGCTCTACCTACCTCTGTGTCGTCAAGTATACTATCCATCCATACCTGTGGTGCATTTAAGTTTTGCGCAGTATATATATAGTAGGAGGACAGTGCATAATTTTGCTGACCACCAGAATATAATATATAGCAGTACGGTACAGTAGTCCACTGCTCTACCTACCTCTGTGTCGTCAAGTATACTATCCATCCATACCTGTGGTGCATTTAAGTTTTGCGCAGTATATATATAGTAGGAGGACAGTGCATAATTTTGCTGACCACCAGTATATAATATATAGCAGTACGGTACAGTAGTCCACTGCTCTACCTACCTCTGTGTCGTCAAGTATACTATCCATCCATACCTGTGGTGCATTTAAGTTTTGCGCAGTAAATATATAGTAGGAGGACAGTGCATAATTTTGCTGACCACCAGTATATAATATATAGGAGTACGGTACAGTAGGCCACTGCTCTACCTACCTCTGTGTCGTCAAGTATACTATCCATCCATACCTGTGGTGCATTTAAGTTTTGCGCAGTATATATATAGTAGGAGGACAGTGCATAATTTTGCTGACCACCAGTATATAATATATAGCAGTATGGTACAGTAGGCCACTGCTCTACTTACCTCTGTGTCGTCAAGTATACTATCCATCCATACCTGTAGTGCATTTAAGTTTTGCGCAATATATATATATATAGTAGGAGGACAGTGCATAATTTTGCTGAACACCAGTATATAATATATAGCAGTACGGTACAGTAGTCCACTGCTCTACCTCTGTGTCATCAAGTATACTACAAAAGTTCAGTAAAATGACCCAAAAATCAAAATTAAAAGCGTCTGATGGAAGCGTAAACTTGCCAATATGCCATTTACGACACGGAGTGGCAAGGAACGGCTGAGGCCCTGGCCTATGTTCATGGCTAGTTGTCCAGATTCACATAAGAATGGAAGCACTCATCCTCTCGCTAGAAAACTGCAGTGCCACTCCTAGATGGGCCAGGTGTTTGTGATGGCCACTTGTGTCGCTTAGCTTAGTCACACAGCTACCTCATTGCACCTCTTTTTTTCTTTGCATCCTGTGCTGTTTGGGGACTATTTTTTAAATCTGCCATCCTGACTGACACTGCAGTGCCACTACTAGATGGGCCAGGTGTTTGTGTCGGCCACTTGGGTCGCTTAGCTTAGCCATCCAGCGACCTTGGTGCACCTATTTTTTTCTTTGCATCATGTGCTATTTGGGGACTATTTTTTGAAGTGCCATCCTGTCTGACACTGCAGTGCCACTCCTAGATGGGCCAGGTGTTTGTGTCGGCCACTTGGGTTGCTTAGCTTAGCTATCCAGCGACCTTGGTGCACCTCTTTTTTTCTTTGCATCATGTGCTGTTTGGGGACTATTTTTTGAAGTGCCATCCTGTCTGACACAGCAGTGCCACTCCTAGATGGGCCAGATGTTTGTGTCGGCCACTTGGGACGCTTAGCTTAGCCATCTAGCGACCTTGGTGCACCTCTTTTTTTCTTTGCATCATGTGCTGTTTGGGGACTATATTTTGAAGTGCCATCCTGTCTGACACAGCAGTGCCACTCCTAGATGGGCCAGATGTTTGTGTCAGCCACTTGGGACGCTTAGCTTAGCCATCTAGCGACCTTGGTGCACCTCTTTTTTTCTTTGCATCATGTGCTGTTTGGGGACTATTTTTTGAAGTGCCATCCTGTCTGACACTGCAGTGCCACTCCTAGATGGGCCAGGTGTTTGTGTCGGCCACTTGGGTCACTTAGCTTAGTCACACAGCTACAGTACCTCATTGCACCTCTTTTTTTCTTTGCATCATGTGCTGTTTGGGGACTATTTTTTAAATCTGCCATCCTGTCTGACACAGCAGTGCCACTCCTAGATGGGCCTTGTGTATGTGTCGGCCACTTGGGTCGCTTAGCTTAGCCATCCAGCGACCTTGGTGCACCTCTTTTTTTCTTTGCATCATGTGCTGTTTGGGGACTATTTTTTAAATCTGCCATCCTGTCTAACACTGCAGTGCCACTCCTAGATGGGCCAGGTGTTTGTGTCGGCCACTTGGGTCACTTAGCTTAGTCATATAGCGACCTCGGTGCAAATTTTAGGACTAAAAATAATATTGTGAGGTGTGAGGTGTTCAGAATAGACTGGAAATGAGTGGAAATTATGGTTATTGAGGTTAATAATACTATGGGATCAAAATGACCCCCAAATTCTATGATTTAAGCTGTTTTTGAGGGTTTTTGTAAAAAAAAACACCCGAATCCAAAACACACCCGAATCCGACAAAAAATTTTCAGGGAGGTTTTGCCAAAACGCGTCCAAATCCAAAACACGGCCGCGGAACAGAATCCAAAACCAAAACACAAAACCCGAAAAATTTCCGGTGCACACCACTACTAATAACGCCTGATCTTATTGTTGTCATATTTATTTTCTTTGCATTGTGAAGTATTTGAGCTGTGCATGAGCAAATAGCAAATCAGCCAGCTCTGTGTACAGCGCCATTGTTATGGAAGAATAGTACCGCACTGGGGTTCAGTATGATTATCCGATGGACGGGATGCCGATGGATAGAATACCAACAGGGGTATCTCGTCAATCAGAATCCTGACAGCCCCCTCTAAAGTACCCTAACCCTCCTCTGCCCCCTACCCTAAACTTAACCCTCTCGGGTGAGGACTAAACCTAACCCTCCCTTCCCCGCTGGCTAAACCTAACCCTCCCTGCTTGATGCCTAACCCTAACCCTCCCTTCCCCGCTGGCTAAACCTAACCCTCCCCGCTTGGTGCCTAATCTGAACCTCCCCTTCTATGTGCTTAACCCTAACCCTCCCTTTCCCGCCCGCTGCCTAAACCTAACCATCCCGCTTGATGCCTAACCCTAACCATCCTTCCCCGCTGGCTAAACCTAAACCTCCCTGCTTGATGCCTAACCCTAACCCTCCCTTCCCCGCTGGCTAAACCTAACCCTCCCTTCCCCGCTGCCTAAGCCTAACCCTCCCTTCCCCGCTGGCTAAACCTAACCCTCCCCGCTTGGTGCCTAATCTGAACCTCCCCTTCTATGTGCTTAACCCTAACCCTCCCTTTCCCGCCCGCTGCCTAAACCTAACCATCCCCGCTTGATTCCTAACCCTAACCATCCTTCCCCGCTGGCTAAACCTAACCCTCCCTGATTGGTGCCTAACCCTAACCCTCCCTTCCCCGCTGGCTAAACCTAACCCTCCCCACTTGGTGCATAACCCTAACCTCTCCTTCTATCTTCCTAAACCTAACCCTCCCTTCCCAGTCCCTAACCCTAACCTTCCCGGCACTGCAACCTAGCCCTAAGCCCTCTTCTCCTACCTACACCTCACCCTCCATGCGGCAGGATGCCAGCACGTCCCGCTGTCAGGGCGATTGAGATGCTGGCTGTTGGTATTGTCGGTATGTAGACGCCAGGATTGCATCCTCCTTCGGGATCCCGGTGTCGATATATGGGCCGCCGGAATCCCTTCCGTCGGTAAGCCAACTTCTTCCACCCCACCGCACTGTTATCCTGTACTAGTCGGAATCAAGAAAAGCAAAAAATATAATTTAAGTATATTTTATATCGTATACTATCATTATTGGCTTGAACTAAAAAAGGAAAAAACCCTGCAGCGGTGTGTGTGTGTGTGTGTGTGTGTGTGTGTGTGTGTCTGTATGCGTGCAAGTGTGTTACATATATTTAAAGACACGTTTTCATTAAGCTCAGTGTAGTTTGAAAAAAGAATGTTCTGAAACATTGCAGCGGAAACTTGGTACAGATCTGTCCAATGGCGGCTGCTGCCCGTGGGCTACATCTCAGACCACATATAGCAGGGAAGGGGGGAGGATTCCCGGAACACAGTACTCAGCTTCTACTCCCTCTATAACCCGCCCCCAGACTCCCATTGGCTGGTTACACAGGAGTCTATCTGTGTGGTCTGAGCTGCAGCCCTTGGGCAGCAACCGCCACGGGATGTGCGTCGGCTGCTAGAATACCGGCAGTGGGGCTTGCTGTGCTTGCCACGCTATGAGCTCAGTGGTTTGCTGCACTCGCCACAGGTTCTATTCCCACAAGTGTGAATAGCCTCTGTTAACCAGGATTCCGGCTGCCGGCATTGTCAACGGTCAGGATTCCAGCGTCGGTATCCTGACCGCCGGGATCCTGACTGTCAGCAATGTAACTGTATCCCCTGGATGTGTCCTAACATGTTTGATCATATGACATGAGGCACGTGACTTAGACATTTCGCTATGGGTAGCAATTTCCAAACTTTTCAGAATGTTGCCCCTTTGTTGCATCTCAGCTGCTCTCAACGTCACTAATAGAGACCTGGGCACTTGGGATTAGTATTTTGGTAACAATGGAGCTGGTGTAAAATTGCAGATTCGCACAGCGATGAATGGCGTGATGAATGGCGCTGGTCACTTGTATCGGACTTCCATCTTTTGCCTTTTTACCCAGGTTAGCGTCCAAGTCGCACACAGCAGCCACATATATTGCCAGTGACAGTATCAAGTACCTGGGCATTAGTGACACTAATAAGACACGCATTTCTCACAGAACAGTGTGGCGGTATGCATTGCATGGTCACAACGACTGTGCCGCACCAAGGGGGTCATTCCGAGTTGATCGCTAGCTGCATTCGTTTGCTGCACAGCGATGATGCAAAAAACCGGCACTTCTGCGCATGAGTATGCGGCGCAATGCGCACGCGCGACGTACTTTCACAACGACCAATGTAGTTTCACACAATGTCTAGCGAAGCTTTTCAGTCGCACTGGTGGCCGCAGAGTGATTGACAGGAAGTGGGCGTTTCTGGGTGTCAACTGGCCGCTTCAGGGAATGTTCGAAAAAACGCAGGCGTACCAGGAAAAACGCAGGCGTGGCTGGGCGGACGCAGGGCGTGTTCATGACGTCAAAACAGGAACTGAACAGTCTGAAGTGATCGCAAGCGCTGAGTAGGTCTGGAGCTACTCTGAAACTGCACAAAAAAACTTTGTAGCCACTCTGCGATCCTTTTCGTTTGCACTTCTGCTAAGCTAAAATAAATTCCCCAGTGGAAGGCGGCATAGCGTTTGCACGGCTGCTAAAAACTGCTAGCGAGCGATCAACTCGGAATGACCCCCCAAACACAGCTATTTGCCATGGTTTCAGCATACTGTAAGGCCCTCATTCCGAGTTGTTCGCTCGCAAGCTGCTTTTAGCAGCATTGCACACGCTAAGCCGCCGCCTACTGGGAGTGAATCTTAGCTTCTCAAAATTGCGAACGAAAGATTCGCAATATTGCGAAAAGACTTCTCTGTGCAGTTTCTGAGTAGCTCGAGACTTACTCTGCCAGTGCGATCAGTTCAGTGCTTGTCGTTCCTGGTTTGACGTCACAAACACACCCAGCGTTCGCCCAGACACTCCTCCGTTTCTCCAGCCACTCCCGCGTTTTTCCCAGAAACGGTAGCATTTTCTCACACACACCCATAAAACGGCCAGTTTCCGCTCAGAAACACCCACTTCCTGTCAATCACATTACGATCACCAGAACGAAGAAAAAACCTTGTAATGCCGTGAGTAAAATTCCTAACTGCATAGCAAATTTACTTGGCGCAGTCGCAGTGCGAACATTGCGCATGCGCAATAAGCGGAAAATCGCTGCGATGCGAAGAAAATTACCGAGCGAACAACTCGGAATGAGGGCCTAAGTGTATATAAATAAGAAAACTTGTTAGTTCTTCCATTCCCATCTTCTTTTCTTCATTCTTTATTTGCGGTGAACGATTTCTTTTGTTATAGTTTGTGTATCCCATATCAATGAAACAACGCGGAAATGTTTGTCTTATTCAATGAATGACATCAAAAGAGATAGAACGTGGTTTTTTCCCCTTTGGTATTTAATGAATATAGTGACATGAATCAAAATTACTTTTTTTTTTTTAATTAAGTAATCAAATTCTCCAGCAATTCATTGCCGGGCCGCGCCAGGAGCCAGCAGTGTTTGCTGCGGCGCTCGCTGACACATGACAACAAAATGCTGTTTATTTTGCAAGATGGAAAAAATATTGAACGCTCTCCGGACACTAAAGGCATTTTCTTGTGGGATTACAAGAGCAGAGATGAATTAGGTACACTTAAGATCGATATCTGCTTCTTTTCTCGGCTCAAGATAGGATTTGTCAAAATTTGAGAGCTGTTTCTATTGAGTGTCAGCCACAAATCCTTGTTCTTCTAAGTCATATTCTCGCACAAGGTAGGGATATAAATGGGGAAGTTCAGCTCTATTGCGGTGTCTTAGGTCAGGACACTACATCACCTCCCTTATTCTCTTCTCTTTAATGAGCTTTACGTGATAAAGTGACCTTGAAGGGGGATTTCCAGGAAGGAAAAACAGATAGCCCTTTACGGTGTGTCTGCATTTTGTAATTACTTCTGATTGCATTTCCAAAGGTGCAAATAAATTGCTTTAAAGTGGCTGCTCTGCCATTGGATTAATGCAATCAGAGAGTCGTATGAGAAAAGCATACTGCAATTATTAACAAGCGTTACACTTACAGGACTGCGACGAGGAGCTCGTCTATCACAGCCCAATCAAGAGGTCGTATTTATACTGGAGTTTTTCTTACAAAAATAATGTCTCTTTTCAATTATTGAACGTTTTATAACGCTGTAGCAGAGAATTACATTCTAGAGGTGTGTGCGGACCCCCTTGTTTGGCATGTCCAAAGATTCCCAAATGCTGGGGGCTCCAGAGATAGAGAACCAGTCTCCAATGCCCAGCCCTATCCCCCTGGGAATTGGGTGATCCAGGGGCTTAATTAAACGATTTGTGGGGTATCGCTGCATGCCTTGCCCCCTACAGCACTATGCTGTAAACCTCTGCATTGCACAGCAGAGGGAAGGGTAGCAATGACGCAACATGTGGCAACACCACACCATGGGTGTATCTAAATTCTATAATGGGTGTAAAGAGTGCAGTCCACATGGGTTCCTGGGCCCAAGGGGCTCTACAGCCAGTCCACATACATTATACTTATCTCATGGGACCTGGCGCCAGCACTGCAGAAATCAACAGCATGGCGCAGACTAACACCTGTTCATGGTCGGTGGAGTCTACTCTGCAACTGATTCAGCGAGAGTGGGGGGTACGCACGGGGGTTTCACATAGGGCCACTGGTGTATCTATAACGGGCCCCTGGATTCAGAGGGGGCCTAAACCGCACACATTGCACCCATATCTTCTATACTCACCTTTCCGGCCTTCATCGGTGACTGTGTGTGGACCCCCTCCTCTCCCGTTGCCGTCACCGCCGCTGCTAGCGCTCTCAGCACTGAGACTCTGGCACAGGGCCAGAGTCTACAGCGCATGTGCAGGACTCCGAAAAAATGGTGCGGCGGCTATTTCCTGCGCATGCGCTGTAGACTCTGGCCCTGTGCCACACACGGAGTCTACCCCTCGGGTCCTCTCCTCTCTAGAAACGCCTTTGCATAGGGACCTCTCCTCTCTTATCCTGGGAACCACAACCCCAGGCCACAAAATCTAGGGGGTCATTCCGAGTTGTTCGCTCGTTATTTTTTTGTCGCAACGGAGCGATTAGTCGCTAATGCGCATGCGCAATGTCCGCAGTGCGACTGCGCCAAGTAAATTTGCTATGCAGTTAGGAATTTTACTCACGGCATTACGAGGTTTTTTCTTCGTTCTGGTGATCGTAATGTGATTGACAGGAAGTGGGTGTTTCTGGGCGGAAACAGGCCGTTTTATGGGTGTGTGTGAAAAAACGCAACCGTTTCTGGGAAAAACGCGGGAGTGGCTGGAGAAACGGAGGAGTGTCTGGGCGAACGCTGGGTGTGTTTATGACGTCAAACCAGGAACGACAAGCACTGAACTGATCGCACTGGTAGAGTAAGTCTCGAGCTACTCAGAAACTGCACAGAGAAGTCTTTTCGCAATATTGCGAATCTTTCGTTCGCAATTTTAATATGCTAAGATTCACTCCCAGTAGGCGGCGGCTTAGCGTGTGCAAAGCTGCTAAAAGCAGCTTGCGAGCGAACAACTCGGAATGACCCCCCTAATCCAGATGACCTTTAGGTACCAGATGAAATATAAGGGTGATACATAAAACAATTGCCTCTTTCCCCACAAATATTGGGAGTCAGTGAGAATGAGCAGGGGGCAGTAGTGGGGGCAGCTAGGGAACATGTCAGAAGACGTAACATCTTTATTTATTAAACACAATTTGTAGCGGATTTCTCAGAGGTGTATAATACAGGATATTGTATTTCTGATACATGCAAATTAATATGAGTTCTGTACATTTAAAATCAATATAGAATAATCCACAAATGGGGTGGCTGTACGTAAAGTTTTCCGAATTTCCAATTACTGTACTGTACAGTTAAAGGTGACATCCTGCTGTAACTAAATTAAATAGGACACAATCCAAGATGCAGCTAGCACGTCTGACACAAAGACAATAGTGAACTCTGCAAAAATAGAGATTTCAGAAACAGGCTCTGTTCACCGTGACATAGGGGTGTGTGGGCCCCGTTTCGGCTATACTTTGTTGTGCTATAATATATTGATAGTTTTTATAGTCTCTGAGTGCTGCTGTCTGTCATTTGTATCCAGCTGCTCATACAAGATCAAAGGGCACTGGAGCATCTTATTACACAGGTGCAGTGCTGGGCTACACACACACACACACACACACACACACACACACACACACACACACACACACACACATATAACTACGGGTTCAGTATTTAATCCCAGCAGTCAGGAAGATCCCAACTGCGGATGGGGTAGGTACTTCTACCCTCCCCCCTTCCCTATCCTAACCCTAACTCTACAGGTGGTGGTGGCTAGGGCTAACTCCCCACTCCTCCAGGTCCTAACCAAACCTTCTCACCGAGACTCACCTGCTGGATGTTGGCTGTCCGTCTTCTGACATCGGTCTACTGCACAGCATTGGGATTCTGGCATTGGTCACATGACCACCAGCATCTCAACTGCCGGAATGTTGAATGCATCCCGTACGTACGTACGTACGTACGTACGTACGTACGTACGTACGTACGTACATACATACATACATACACAGTATATAAATGTCACCTAGTTATTATTGTTGTCCTCACTAATTGATTGTTTAAATGTTGGTTCTTGCTTTGCTACAGTTTCCTACAGGCTTGGGGGTAATTCAGACCTGATCTCTATGGGGCGTTTTTTGCAGCCCTGCGATCAGATAGTTGCCGCCTACAGGGGGAGGGTATATGGTGTGTGCAGGTGTGCGATCGCATTTGTAGCAGAGCTGCACAAACAATAGTTTGTGCAGTCTCTGCTCAGCCCAGGACTTACAGTACTTAGCTGCTGCGATGGTTTCCTGGTGATCGGGGCTGGAGCTGACGTCAGACGCCCTCCCTCCAAACGCCTGGTCCCTACTACGTTTCTCCGGACACTCCTGTAAAACGTTGCCACCCACAAACGCCCTCTTCCTGTTAGTCACCTTGCGATCGCCCGTGCGATCGCTTTTTTCGCCCCATCCTGTCGCTAGGCACCGAGGCCCGGTGCAGTCGTCCGACGCGCTGGCACATTGTGGTGCATACGCATGCGCGGTTAAGATCTGATCGCACGCTGTGTGAGTTACCCCCTTAATTTGTCTTCAGTCTGACAATATTTTTGGGCAATGTTTTGAATGGTATTCTTCAAATTTATCTTTGAAAGCAAAGTTCAGATTCAGCCTATTGTGGAAACCTCAATAAATACAGATTTGATAGAGGAAATGTACTGAAAAAAAATACTTTATATTTTACAAATTACCTTATTTAGAAGCTAATGTATGCACAGGGAGAATTTACACTCTCTTCAGCGTATGGTTAAAATTGGGTAACAAATCAAATACAGTAGTGTTGTACTACATTATATAGCTGACTGCTTTCATATTTGATTAGAAAAATCCCCCACCTTCCCTCTGGGATAGTACAACATATCATTACCTGCAGCGCCTATTTTGTCATCTTCACTTTGTTGCTTAAACATTTTCCTTATGTTGTCATACTTTATCATTCATGGAATGCATAGAAATGTTTTATTTACCTGTATTGACAAACACCAAACTTTTAGGATTTTTTTTATCTACTCAGCATAGAGTATAAATGCTGAACAGGACATATGGTCGTAAATTATTGTTTGACGAAGAACTTGAATTATCTGCTTATTTGCATGTAATGTCAGCCATAACTAGATAATACAATATAATAGAACATTCCTACAAAGTTTTTTTATCTACATTTACATCTACTGTTAACTTACGTTTTCCTCAGTCTTGCCACGCTGCTCCTTTTCTTCACGCCCTTGAGTACATTGTTTGTTCCAAGTTCCCAGCATTTGAGCTCGGACAGATCTTCAACACTTTCGGACAAGCTGTAGCTGTCATATCTGCCTCTGATAGTAACAAAAAGGCCAGGCATTAATCCTCCAGATGAGCAGGGAATCTCCAGTAGGGATGGTCATCGGCCATCATTGATTCAAAATCATTGATTGTTTATGGCCGATGTAGACTACTTTTGCCTTCAATGGGGGAGAACCAGATGGTTTCCCTCCATCAATGGAAAGGCTAAAGCAAATTTTTTTTTTTAGGGGTGCCGGGACACGAGTGTGGTATGCAAAGTCGACCACACTTAGGTCGACAGTGTCTAGGTCAACCACTATTGGTCAACAGTAACTAAGTCGACAGGGACTCGCTTCGCTCGCCATGCTTCATGCAAGGTGCCTCGCTCCGCAACCGCTGCGCACAGCACGGGTTACCATTCCCAATCGTAGTCCACGTGGATTGTAAAATATGAAAAAGTTCCAAAAAAGAAAAAAAAATTGAAAAAGGCATGTCACCTTTTGACCTGTCGACCTAGAACATGTCGACCAAGAGACCCTGTCGACCTAGTTACTGTCAACCAATAGTGGTCGACCTGTACATTGTCGATATAAGTCTTGTCAAACTAGAGACCGGATACCCCGGAACACGGAGCATAGCTCTGCCCCCCGACACCCCCGCAAAACCCCACAACCATATTCTGATTGGCCCATGGGCCAGTCATTAAAAAAACAGTTGTGGAAAACAATCAATGGTCATCCACTGCATTTTTTGCAGCCATCGATGGTTACTTACCATATCACCATCGATTGCAACCATCTATGGCAACCATAGGGTTGCAAGCAGTTTTCTGCAAATTCAGGTGGGCAGAGGAAGGGTATGAGAATCAGTGCCATTGCTGCCGTTTAAGCGACACTGCAATGGCAAATCGCACCCTCCATCATCAATTGAACTTCCTCTTAGAGTGTTGACACCAATGTTTCAACTTGCTATGAATGCTGACGGCCTGAGTGGCGGTTTAGAAGTTATGTCAAGAGGAAAAATATTGACATTCACAAATGTCGACATGAGATGTGTCAACACCAGTGTGTCAACATAGAGTTTTTTTCCATATTTCAGCCTAACCCTATAAAATAAGGCCAACCCTAAATTTAAGCATAAACATAAACCTAAAAAAACTAACAATAATAATAAAACAAAATTGTGCTGTCAACATAACGTCCAACACTGTGACAGATATGTCACCTGGAATGACTCGCAATACATACTTATTGGTGTAGATTTCAGTTAGCGCTTTTGAGCCAAACAACACAAGCTACATGTACAAGGTATTGATTATTTTTGCATACCAAGTTCTATGTACGTGATGTTGTGGTGACTTGGGAATAATTCAGAGCTGCTCGCTGGGCTGCATTTTTTGCTGCCCTGCGATCAGAGAGTCGCCGCCTACAGGGGGAGGGTAAAATCGCTGTGCAAGTGTGCGATCCCATGTGTTGCAGAGCTGTACAAAAAAAATCAGTTTGTGCAGTGTGTGCGCAGCCCAGGACTTACTCCTACAGTGCGATTGAATCCTGCTGATTGGGGCGGAGCTGACGTCACACACCCTCTCTGAAAACGCTTGAGCCCGCCTGCGTTTTTCCGGACACTCCCTGAAAATGGTCAATTGCCACCCACAAACGGCCTCTTCCTGTCAATCACCTTGCGAATTCCCGCGCAAATGGATCCTTCGCACCATCCCGTAACTGACCGGCGATGTCCGTTGTAGCCGTCCGACGTGCCGGCTCATTGCGGCTCATACGCATGCGCAGTTCGGATCAGATCGCCCGCTGTGTGAAAATGCACAGCAGCATGTTTGTGTTGTGTTTTGCTGACTATAACTACAATACCATTGCATAAATAATTGTATACAGTACGCTACTTAATGCACCAATCATTTTACCAATCATCACCAATTATTTTCACAGATCCACACTAACAGACACATTTTGTCTTGCATGTGATTTGGGCAAACTCAACAATTAGACCCAAGTTATATTATATGACTCCATGCGGTTCTATGTGTAGTTTTGCACACTACCACTTAATTCATTGCATCACTTGCAATAATCCCCAGATCTCAATATTGACATTGTGGTTTGATGCGCATTTCCTTTCTTTTCAGTAAATTGGTTTGCAAATGTCCCGTCATATCAAGTGAAAAATGGCGGCTTAGCAAAGCCGCACCTTATTACATCCAAATCTTAGAGATGAACAGTTGGCTAAGGATTGATTTGATGAAAGCAGGGTTACATACTTCACATCTGCAAGGTACTGAATAATCTGGGTTTAAAGGTTGGGTATTATTCTAGAGTGCAAGATACCTTCCTAGAAGCCAGAAACGATCCAACAGTGTGTGGTTATACAGGCTCGTACCTCTTTAGAACACAGATTATTACTTACAATTTAGGCAAATTACATAATAAATACATTGCTTAGTCTAGTACAGAGGTTCTCAAACTCGGTCCTCGGGAGCCCACACAGTGCATGTTTTCAGGTAACCCAGCAGGTGCACAGGTGTATTAATTACTCACTGACACATTTTAAAAGGTCCACAGGTGGAGCTAATTATTTCACTTGCGATTCTGTGAGGAGACCTGCAAAACATGCACTGTGTGTGCCCCCGAGGACCGAGTTTGAGAAACTCTGGTCTAGTACATTCAGAGCAGCCGGTTTCCGTCCTCTTGGGATGACAAGTCACTGAATGCACAAGAGGATTTTCAGATCACAGTAAATGCAGCTCTACCATCAGTGAATAATAAAATAAAAAGGACTTTGCTCCTACTGCATGTCACGGCAGAAAAGGTCTTTGACAGTGGACAGACCATTGGTTGTACATTTGTCTTCTCCTCCAAAATGTCAGATTTTTGTTTTAAATTATATTATGTCGTAATATTCCAATCCTTCAGCTAGGTCCATGCAGTCCGTCCAATTCTCTTCTCATCACTAACTCTACTAGACAGAGCCATCCACTTTCCCCTTTGAGTTTTGTCTTAATAATGGAGCCAGTGCCCCAATCTATTAGTCATTTCTTCTTCCTGAAGAGCACAGAGGTGGGTGTTAGAGGGCACAGAATAGGCTGATTCATAGATACTGTGCAAACATTCCATCATTTTGTAATAACCCTCTTTCCTCGAGGAGCTTCCATTCACTGTGGTGCAGCAAAATGTTTCAGATATTCATAGGATGTGGTCAATTTACCTACAATCAAAATACGGTGGTCAAAATGCAGACAGCCATTGACCGACGGTTAAAACCATGACAATGTCACAATCCCAACATGGTCAAAATCCCGACATTTAAAATACTGACAAGGACAAAATACAAACATTTAAAATGTCGACAGGTCAAAAAGTCAACATGAGTTTTTCATGATTTTTTCATTGAAACCGACTTGTTCATACTTTACCATCCAAGCGGACCTGGAGAGGGAATATAATAGTGCCCGAAGCATGGCAAGTGCAGCGAGCCATGCGAGGGGACGCGGTACACTTATACGGTGTCCATGTTGACCTATGTCGACAGACACACACACAAAAACAATGAAAAACTTGTGCTGACTTTTTAACATGACGACATTTTAAATGTCGGTATTTTGACCATGTCGGTATGTTAAATGTCGGTATTTTGACTGTCGTTATTTTGACCTTGTTGGGATTTTGACCGTCGGTCAATTGTTGTCGGTATTTTGACCCTTTTGATTGTAGGTATTTCATACTAAACCCATTTTTCATCAGTAATTCAGGATATTAGACAATGATTCTAGTGGATGCGCATAAATCCAATGTCCCTTGTATACTTCAAGAGATCGACATGTAGGAGGAGGAAAGCCAGGTTTAAAAGGGATCTCTGTACAGATTATATCCACCTTGATGGGTACCCCTATATATTGCTGAACTGCTGTAGATTAGATGTGATCTCACATTGTGTTTAATCCATTCTATAGAAAGTGTCTTAAATTTTAATGAATGAATGAATGAATAAATGAATGAATGAATGAATGAATGAATGAATGAATGAATGAATGAATGAATGAATGAATGAATGAAAAAAAAAAACATTCAGGAAAGAAGAGGACCGAGCTTCACTGGATAGGTTGTAAGTATATGTTTAATTTTTACAGGTACCCCTACTGGATTCTACATGGACAAGTGGACGTGAATGGCCGGCGTGGGATGTAGGTAAGTATGTGTGAGTGTGTAAGTGTGTTAATAAAATTTTACTGTCACAGTGTGTTGTGTTTTTATTTGGGTATTTTCTTTTGTTGTGGAACTACAGGTACCAGCGGGCCCGTTATTTTCTCGCATGCTGGTACTTGTGGTTCTCCAAGTACCCGCAAGCAGGGGAGGCTTGCTGGGACTTGTAGTTCCACAAAAAAATATCATTTTTTTTACCACACTTATGGCTATCAGCCCGGCACCCACCGCCCAGGGGTGCTGGGGACAGTCTCGGGCTTCACCCCTGGCCCGTGGGTGTCTGGAGGGGGTGCCCTTGATTTAAGGGGTCCCCACTCCTCCAGGGAACCCCAGCCAGGGATTACTAGTTGGGGGGTAATGCTATGGCCGCAGGAACCTACATAAATGTGTCCCCAGGCTGTGGCATTATCTTCCTGGCTTGTGGATCCCGGTGTTGGTTTGAAAAATACGGGGGACTCCTATGTCTTTTGTTCCTCATATTTTTGGAACCAGGGCCGGCCCAAGAGCCCGGTGCTGGTTGTCTAAATACTGGTAAACCCCTGTCCAATTTCCCCCCGGTATTTAAACAACCAGGGCCGGCTCAAAGAGCCTGAGGCTGGTTATACTTAGGAGGGGGGACCCTACGCAATTTTTATTTTACACTTTTAACCCATTCAGACCCATACATACAGATAAGCATACACGATTCTCACTGATCCGTGCATGACTATCTAAATACGCCAGCAGAAAGCAGGTCTATTTGAAAGCTCCATTTTGTAACGAATTCTATGCTTTCCCGGCAGTGTCTGGCTATTGTCGGCAGTGACTGAGAATACAAATTCTTAGTAAATTACAGAGTTCTATTAAATAACAGGAGTATTTGACCGATGGTCTATTCATTCGTATTTGAATAGACGTCCGCGAAAAAAATACAAATGCCCCAAACACTGCCGAGTTTAATGTTTAGTAAATTAACGAGATGCCACTTAGAAAAAAAATGCAACACGAATGGATTCAAATTAATTCGGGACCTTAGTAAATATGGCCCTAGGTTCCAACCATTGGTTGTGCACCGTGTTGTGCTTTGCAATTATCAGTGGAGAAACATCAATAGAGAAATGTATAAGTCTATGCAGAATTGCTTTTCAGATTCGAGTCCATGTTACTTGGAAACCTCTCAATGGGGAGCAGAAAAAGTATTTTTTTTTCTCAGCAATGGAACCTTATGTAATAACATAGAACTTTCGGTAATTGAATGAATATATTATGCATGTTTTCATTGTAGCATAACTCTGAACAGATCTATTACCTTTGTCATTGCAGCAAATCACTCACCATATCACCTGTGAGTCTGGAACAGGGACAGGGAAATTAGTTTAGTAAAATTTGCAATTTTCCTGGCTGAGGGTTATTTGCATATTTGTGAATGTTTGTGATGGGATTTATCGGAACCAGATTACAGTGGAGGAAATAATAAAATATACGCAATGGGAACATGGGGTTTGATTCTACACTAAGTGACGCTTGTGGCTCTTTAAACTGTAAGTTGTGTAGTCAGAGGGGGGGAATGTATTTGTCAAAGTCAGAAAAATATCTCTATGCACACTACCATATTTGCACCTCACACAGGTCCGTGCTGCGCATGCGTACGCTCTCCCGTACGTGCGCATACTCACAGTCGCGGGCACCCGCAGGCGCATGGTATGCGTATTTACGGTAGAGTTTATGCGATCGTAGCGTGCGACTCAATCATTACATATTTTCACTAATAATGTATTTTGTAGATCATGGTCCCTTTGATAGATTCTGAAAGTTTGGTTAATATAGAATGTTCATGAACAGAGAAATCCCTCTTTGTTTGATACGAAGGGTCAGACAGGAGTAATACAGTGGTGTTTAGTATCCATCGGAAGAATATTTAATTAGAAATATTCCGGTGTTGGTTTGAAGCAGATCAATCGCTCGTGCGAATAGTTATGGACATAAGAAGTTTATGAACATTTACTTTATTTGCACTTTATTACCCATGCGGCGGGAAACCCAGTTTCCCTCCCACCTGAGCAGTTGGAAATAGTCACAGCCCACCTGTATGAATCAACCTATGACCTTTTGTTATAATGCGAAGCCGAATTCCTGTGTCCAATGGACAATGAGATTGTAGGGACCATTGAATTGTATTGTGTGTGGGGCATAAATAGGCAGGCCGACCGTATCCAGTTCACTCTCTTCAACGGTTCTCATTGCTGATAATCGGGAGCTGGATATCGCATGCGATCGTTTCCCTTTGTGCGTAAGTTTTCTCCGTAATCATATTGTCTTACTGTGAGCCATCTCTCTCTCTCCCTCCTCTATCTCTCTAATATTTTCCCGTTATTGTATTGTATTGTATTGTATTTCCTGTGTAGTTATCTGGTTAGTTGGTTTATGTTATATTGTAGTGTATCATTTGTACTGTGATTAATTTTGCAAGTATAATAGTTATAATACATATAATAGGTTTTGGACCCTAAGCCCAGGTATCTGTGTATTCTTTATAGGGTTAAGTATTCTCTGAGCGTCGGTGACGCTCAAGTAGCTTTGTAGTTAATCAGGTTACACCAGGTTGCACTTACACTCTGTCTCTACACTAAGGTATACTGTGTATCTCATTGTTAAAGGTATAGATATAAAGGTTTTAACGTTGTAAGCGTCTGCACCGCTGGTGATCTCCTCGTGGTCCCGAGCGTACGCTACGCTATAGCGAATCATTACGTTAGTCGGCAGCCAATAGCGTGCCTGCCTATGATCACTGGGCCGTAAGCGAACGTGACGCTTGAGCGTCTCGACTACGGTTGAGCGATCGCTACACAACTTGCGTACCCTTACGGTACTTCTTACGTAGATAGCGTACAGTGTTCTTAGACCTCTTAAAGTGTTTTATATACGATAAATATTCAGCTTTATCAATTGGCGGCTCGCCCGTCCTTCACATATCTGCACTAGGTAGATCAGCAGACATTATCCCTCAGCAAAGGGCGGGAGGTTGTATCCCTCGTAGTGCTGACAGGATAAGCGTCTGCTTCGCTTAGGTAAAGAGTGCTGAAGGAATCCGGGAACCGGAGGTAAGAACAAAACGCTAGTGTCTTTTAAAACTGTTTATTTTTCTGTCTTGCGTACACACGCACGCACACATATATATATATATCTGCATTTCTTTTTCATTTTCGTATATCACTCTCCTGTCTGCCAGTTTTATAGTTGATAGAAGTGCTAAAAGAGATTTGCCGTTATTTCATAGTTTAAGAGTAAAGGTAATATAGTTAAAAAGATAGACAAACACACAGTTTTGCCTGGGAGATAAGGCGAAGTCAGTGTGTTGTGTGGTAGATGATCAAGGATCATCTACATTGATAAAAGTATAAATTGTGTTACGGTGGATCTTTGCTTTGCGTATACGTGTCTCTAACAAAGACTTGCGTACGCAATCCAAAGGCCGACGCACGCAGCGTACATTACGCAACGGAGCGTCCGGTTACGCCCACGTAGCTCAAGTCACGATAAGTTGATTTTTAACGCAAAGCGATAAATAACGCAAAGCGATAAATAACGCGAGGCGAGAAATAACGCAAGTCTATTTTTGGGTGTCCGAAATTTAATTAACAGATCCTGCTCCTAATTGGTAACACACCTGATCTAAAGAAAAATTTCTGCGCAGAAATAGAAATAGAAACAAAAGTGTACATGTGATGAGTGAGTGTTTTTACAATTTTTAAAGGTTGAACCACAAGAAAAGTCGAGTACTCGTGAGGTACATGCGTGTAAGTGACGTGCACGGTGGCTAGGGAGGCATCCCTGGTTAAATATACAATTTTGAGCATTAGAGTATAGCAGACCAGGAGGTCATACTGTAACAAGACCAGGAGGTCATAGCAGACCAGGAGGTCCAGGTACAGCCGACAAGGAAGTCCGCTATACAGTTCACAGGCACAACACCGAAAAGGGTTGGTGCAACACCCATATAGGCCATATGAGCTCTGGCTGAAGGAATTCGCAGTCGTAAGTTTCGATTCCATTGGTCTTTCCGTACATAAGCTTAGTTGTTTGTGTACTGAACGATTGGACCGCACGTAATTGTGTACACTAGTTAGTAATCTGACCTAATACCATTAGAGTAAAGGGGTCACAAACGCTATTTGTACACTCTAACGTGATTTGTGTAATTTTTTTATTTTAAGGGAAGTTTGCTGCTCACTCAGGAACTATCCAGCAACCAATAGTTACTGGAAAGAGTAAGTGTTCTTCGGATAACCCTCGCAGGTTCCAGTAAATAGAGGTTCAGGTCGCAGGGGCCCTAGGTCGAGTACGCCAGCACCATATCGGTGTGATCAGGTCGTATTGGTCGGCGTGGGCGAGTGAGTGGGGTACTCGGTAAACCGCCACCGTCAGCCTATTGTGGACATTTGGTTTTGCGTAAGGGTTGGCTAAATAAAGCAACACTTTCGAACTATGGGGGCCACTTGTTCAGGTAGGGGGCGATCAACCTCGGTTCGGGTTGATTCAGTGGTCCGACCAATTGGGTCGGCCAGGTATATAATGTGTGAGAAATATGGAAGTCACACAGAAACTTTATGTGATGAATGGGAGAGAATGACTGTACATGACGGGGAGAAATTCCCAAGAGTAGGGAGCTTCAGCTCAGAAGTGTTACAAAATTTAAGGAGGAGGATATGTCTCATAAAATCAACAAAGAGACGAATCCAGCATTATGATTATTTACAGTTGTGGCAACAGGAAGGTGAGATACAGAGAGGTTTGGCTCAGGCGGCGGGATCTGGCTCTAACAGAAAACTGATTGCCACGGCCCCACCGCCACCATATATATCAGGAGAGAAGTTGATTGCGGAGAAAGACGCACTAAGGTGTAACACAAAATCACTTAGTAACTGTGTAAATGTTAATGATAATGTTAACCCATTAACCCATGCAAGTATTAACCCGTGCAAGTTGTACCCTGTTTTGAACTTTCCTCAGGAGTGTGATCAAGAGGACGAATCGGCAACGATTTCAGCGCTCTCTCTAGCAGCCACCATAGCAGAGACCACAGTAGGCACAGCTCCACCCACGAGATTAGTAAAGGCCCCTAGCGGAGGGATAGGTGAGGTCGTATCAACTGGTAAGTACGGCACCATGCATTATGCTGAGACTATTTCACCACAGCCTGTAGAATCTACACAGAATGAGGTTGTTAGAATTACACCTGTTAGAGTAATAGCAGTGCCAAATGGGAAAACAGACACATCAGGAGCCACTCCCATTAGGAACATTGCCATGTACACCCCATTTTCCCGAATGGAACTAAGGACCATAGTGTCTGAATTTCCTGACCCCAGAAAAGACTTAGTTGCCAGTCAAAAATACATCAGAGACTTAGGTAACACTGCAGAGCCCAACAATAAAGACTGGCAGATATTGCTGAGAGCATGTTTACCCTCAAATGTCGACGCAACTCAATTTTTAGCTGATTGCGGACTAGATCATGATGTACCTCTTACAGATGTGTACAACCAAGATAATGTGAAAAGAATAAACTTGCAGTTAAAAGAGTATTTCCCAGCAGTAGCTAAATGGAATAAGATATTCTCCATTAAACAGAAGGAGTCAGAGACAGCTGCAGAGTATTTTCACAGAGCATTATTAGAAATGGCAAAATACACAGGCATATAGGAGATTAAAACAGACACAAACCATCGGGAAGTAGCAGTATCGGTACTGATGGATGGTTTAAAAGAGTCATTGAAGACTAGGGTACAGACCACACAACCATGTTGGCGAGGTCTGTCTGTGGCTACGTTGAGAGAGGCTGCTATTGATCACGATAGAAACATCACCAGACACAGGGAACAACAAGGTGATAAATTAATGTCAGTAAGTATACAGGCTCTGACCACAAGGCAGCCTTTGTTTGTATCACCAAATCCTGTGGGTAAGTCAAGTATGGTTACTTGTTATTCTTGTCACAAACAGGGACACATGGCACGAGATTGTAGAGTAAAGAATCCACGAAACTCATACCAACCCCCTAGACAACGACACGACACACGACATTGGGATCGGGGTCCACAGAAACGGAGTTATGAGCCACATACAGGGGAAACAAAAAGATATCCCCCGAACAGAGACTGGCATGCCTCTGGTAGTTCCCAACTATCTCCCTCACAAGTAGTTGCTGCCAGCGGGATTCAGGAAGGTCACCATACCCAATAGGGGTGTGGCCATACCTGTAATCTGCAGCCAGTAAAGTTAATTGCCAACCTTGGAAGTGAACCAGAGATCGCAATTAATGTAGCTGGTAAAACTTTAAACTTTCTTGTAGACACAGGGGCGGCCAAGTCAGTGATAAATTCGACAGTGGGCATGAGAACCACTGGTAGGACAATTCCAGCCATGGGAGTAACAGGAGTAGTCCAGCACTACCCTGTTAGCAAACCAGCCGAGATTACAATAGGGCCTTTGCATACCAAGCATTCCTTTTTGCTGGCTGCATCGGCACCAACCAATCTCCTGGGAAGAGACTTACTGTGTAAAATGGGGTGCGTCATTTATTGTACTCCTGAAGGTGTATTCTTGGACATACCTGAGAAACACGCTCAGGAAGTGCGAGACATGTTAGACTCCCCATCAAAATTAATGTCACATACCATTATGACAAATAGGAATCCATCCCAAATAGAAGAGATGACATCTCAGATACCAGAGTCACTTTGGACAAAAGACGGACAAGACACTGGATTAATGGCAAACGTAGCTCCAGTAGTTGTACAAGTAAAAGATGGTAGGATAGCTCCAAAAATCCCACAGTACCCTCTGAAGCCAGAGGTGGAGTTAGGAGTTTACCCAGTAATAGAGCGCTTGCTACAACAGGGCATTCTGGTAAGAACGTCCAGCACTGCCAATAGTCCCATCTTCCCTGTTAAAAAGAGTGGGGGGAGGGGTTACAGACTAGTGCAGGATCTAAGGGGGATTAACAAAATAGTTGAGAGTCAGTTCCCCGTAGTGCCAAATCCAGCTGTCATCCTAATGCAAATCCCTCCCACTGCCAAATTTTTCACTGTTATTGACCTCTGCTCCGCTTTCTTTTCGGTACCTCTGCACCCTGACAGCCAATATTTGTTTGCATTTACATACAGAGGAGTCCAATACACGTGGACTCGATTACCCCAAGGTTTCATAGATAGTCCAAGTATATTTTCTCAAGCTTTGCATGATTGTTTACAGTCTTTCCAACCAGACAGTGGATCAGTATTGATACAGTATGTGGACGATTTACTACTGTGTTCAGATTCACTGGAAGCATCTCTGAAGGATACGAAACAGCTCCTGTTTCATCTTTCAGACACAGGACACAAGGTTTCCAAAGACAAGTTGCAATTATGCCAAACTAAGGTAAAATATTTGGGACACTGTCTAACACAAGGACTGAGACACCTGACCGCTGATAGAATCCAAGCAATTAGAGACATGACTCTGCCACAAACCCAGCAACAGATCAGAACGTTTTTAGGAATGTGTGGGTATTGCCGTAATTGGATCCCAGGGTTTTCCATTTTGGCGTTACCTTTGCAGGAAATGGTCTCCTCAAACAAACCTGATAGGATTTCGCATACAGACGAGTCCGAAACAGCATTTGAGAGACTCAAACAGTGCCTAACGCAGGCACCAGCACTAGGTATGCCAGACTATGGGAAACCCTTTGAACTATACGGAACAGAAAGTGCTGGTTGCGCGGCAGGTGTACTAACCCAAAAACACGGTGATGCCAGCAGGCCAGTTGCATACTACAGCGCTCAGCTAGACACGGTAGCGCGATCCCTCCCCACATGCTTGCGAAGCGTTGCTGCGATAGCATTGCTAGTGACAAAAAGCGAAGATGTCGTGCTAGGTCACAACCTCACAATCCATACGCCACATGCAGTATCAGCCTTATTGAATTCTGCCCAAACCAGACACGTCTCATCAGCGAGGTTTACAAGATGGGAATTGGCACTAATGGCCCCCGTAAACATCACCATAAGGAGATGCAGTGCATTAAATCCTGCAACGTATCTCCCAGGTGTGCCTGGTCAGGCACAAAGGGTGGAAGGTGAGAGTGATGGGGAAGGAGGATTTAATATAAAGGAAGATACACATGATTGTATGGAATATTTGACCCAAAATTTTACCGCAAGGCCTGACATCAGTGACAACCCACTGGAAGATGCAGAACTCACGTTCTACACGGACGGTAGTTGTCATAGACAGTCAGACTCGGGAGACTTGTGTACTGGATACGCAGTCGTAGATGACCAAGACACCATAGAAGCGGAACCGCTAGGCCCACCTCACTCAGCCCAGGTTGCTGAACTGGTCGCCCTAACCAGAGCATGTGAATTGGCTAAGGGTAAGTCAGCCAATATCTACACCGATTCTAGATACGCATTCAGGGTAGTCCATGATTTCGGAGCCCTATGGCGTGTCAGAAATTTCATGACGGCCGCTGGTACACCGGTAGCGCATGCAGCTCACATAAAAAGGCTTCTAACAGCGATACAGGAACCCGACAGAGTGGCTGTTATCAAATGTAAAGCACACACATATAGCCAAGACCCGGTATCACTTGGTAACAGCCGAGCAGACGAAGCTGCTAAGTTAGCAGCTGCTACCCCCATACAGACAGACACCACACAATTGATGGTATTTAATACCATTAACACACAGAAGTTGTGTGAAATGCAAAATTTGTGTTCCACACAGGAAAAGGCAGTCTGGAAGGCAAAGGGATATGGCCAGGAGTCCTCAGGACTCTGGACGGATGGACATGGTAAACCAGTGGCCCCCAGAGCATATCTTCCATGTCTGGCTGAAGCAGCTCACGGGCTGACTCATCTAGGCAGGGAAGGGATGTGCAAATTGGTGAGAGCATATTGGTGCGCCCCAGGATTCTCCTCTCATGCGAGTAAAAGAGCAATGTCATGCCTTACCTGTTTGAGAAAGAATATTGGAAAGGCAATACCTACAGAACCATCCCATATCCCACCTGCCGGCGGCCCTTTCCTGGTAATACAAATTGACTTTATACAATTACCCCCTTGTCGGAATTTGAAATATGTACTTGTTTGTATAGATGTTTTCTCAAATTGGGTCGAAGCATTTCCTGCGGCTACAAATACCGCTATGTTTACTGCTAAGAAAATTGTGCAGGAATTTGTATGTAGATATGGTATCCCTAGAATAATCGAAAGTGATAGGGGTACCCATTTTACAGGTGATGTCTTTCAAGGAATGTGTAAGTTGATGGGAATTGATAGCAAGCTGCACACTCCGTACCGTCCACAGGCGAGTGCGAAGGTCGAAAGAGTGAACAGCACTATTAAAAATAAATTGAGTAAAGTGATGGCAGAGACAGGATTGACATGGCCAGAAGCTTTACCCATTGTATTGTACAGTATCAGAACCACTCCCAGGTCCCCTCTTAATCTGTCTCCCTTTGAAATCTTGTTTGGTCGACAACCGCATGTTATGATTAACCCTCAGGATGATTTGAAATGTAACAATGAAGTAACTGTAAAGTACTTGATTAACATGAGTAAACAGTTAAGGAATCAAAATGATAATCTGAAGTTGGTGATTCCTGATCTACCTGATAGTAATTGTCATGACATTGAACCTGGGGATTATGTAATGATACGGAATTTTCTACGCTCAGGTTGCCTTATTGATAGATGGGAAGGACCATACCAGGTCTTATTGACTAGCACTACAGCATTGAAGGTTGCTGAGAGAGAGACTTGGGTCCATTCATCCCACTGCAAGAAGGTTGCTGATCCAGAGAAGTCCCGTGATAAGGAACAGACGGTAGAGGTTGTATCACTGGAGTGTCTGTTCCAGGAGGACTGAGGCGGCACCTGAGCCTTGAAGACCGAGAGCTGTTGTCGACTCCCCACTCCCTTTTATTGTTTTCCTCCACTTCCCATCCCCTCTCCCTCAAATTTCTTTTTCCTCCTTCTCATTCTTCTCCGTTTCCTCCTATAAGATGGACTTGCCCCAAGAGACTGTGATCCGGATTTTCCTGTTGACCATGATGTTGACCAGAGCAGTCTGTTCCAGCGAGAGTACCATGGAGGTCGATAGAGGTTCTGGAATGGGTTCTGATGATAAAGATGGAGGCGTAGTTTTCCAAGATCAACCTAACCAACAAGCAAAGGCGAGTATCAGAAAACGATCCGATAGCATTGACCATAGAAGGAATTGTGACGGATTGTTAGCTGAGGAAAACTGTATCTGTAGGCTCTGTAACAATGTCATTGAAGATGGGTGCATTAATAAATGCCAATCCAGTTTTAATATCCACATGGACCGGCATCCATTGAGTGACTATCACTCCTTAGTGGGTAATGTGTTAAACAAAACAGATTGTTGGGTATGCTCTCAAGTACCTCAAGGTCATAGCAAATCAGGGCTAGTACCATTTCCTTTAACGATAGGGGAGGTACTTGAGTTAAATGGTGGGAGACCGGTGGACAGGAGGTTTAATATCTCCAGCCCTCCTAGTTTGAAGCTTCACCAATACCATGTGGATAGGTCCCTATTATGTTTCAACATCTCCAATCCCAGAAAACCGGGAAATTGGGAAGTGTCATGGAGTAACCACACCATGACCTTTTCGCATAGAGCAGATAGAATGCCCACAGATACAGAGCTTGTACGCCACATAGCCAGTAGAGGAAAATCTTTCCGGTATAGGTACACCTTAGGAAATAGGATTACGAGAGTTGGAGAAGTATCACCAGGATACTGTGCACATATCATACAACCTGATACGTGTATTAAGCAGATGGAAGAATTAGGGTTAGGAGATTTCACCTGGAAGGTGTGTAATATGGTTATGTCCTTCTCCGTCCCATATGTTCTCCCCGATGATGCATATTTCATATGCGGGAGAAAGGCGTACAAGTGGCTTGCCCCAAACTCTGAAGGATTGTGTTATATTGGAAAAGTATTGCCTGAAGTAATGACTGTAACACATGACAAAATGAAAGACATACATCGTGGTGCCCAAGCTCCTTATACTCACACCCACTACGAGCACGTTGTTAAAAGGCACCTGATAGAGAAGACAGAGCATCCGGCCTTTTATCTGATAAGTGAATCCACCGGGATTCAATTCTTAATCGCGTTAGATTTCACCCGCACCGCTAGAGGAGTGCTAAATTATAAATACATATCGGCGCTCGCAAATTTGTTAGATAATATCACTGAAATGTATGATGACACGTTTAGATATACTGGAAGGGAACTTCAAGCTTATAAAACAGAACTGGTGCAGCATAGAATGGTTCTTAATTACCTCACAGCAGTGACAGGCGGATATTGTGCTACATTGGCAACACAGTACGGCGTGAAGTGTTGCACGTATATCACGAATAGCACCGAGGATCCGGTCGAGGTCATAGACCAAAAGATGGACGATATTCTCCAATTGAAGTGGGAATTTCGCCGAAAACACAATCTCACTCTTGCTGCTGTAGGTAATGAGCTGACTGGTTGGGTGTCATGGTTGAACCCGCGAAATTGGTTCTCCGGTTTGGGAGACTGGGCTCAAGGAGTCATAATGGATGTTGGGAAGTTTCTCCTATGTATCTTAGGTGTTGTCATATCAATTGGTTTGATATTTAGATGCGGTCAGGCTTTAATGAAGTGCAAACATCGTACCAGGGTAATGAGTTTGAGGAGTGAAGAAACTGTAATTAACCTGGATTTGATTTATGACCCAATGATAGAAATAATGATGTAATGAAAATGCGATTTCTACGGTCCGTTTCTTTCACCTGTTTTTCTGGTTTTTCTCCAAGATAAAAAGACCCACTTGGACGAGGAAGTTGACGAGACGCTATACAGACAACGGATAGACCAAAGAAGAAGTTTTGACCACTTGAGATATGGACATTTGATGAACTTTGCCATGGATCCCCAGTTTCCCTAGAATTCTTAAACTTACGCTAGCCCAACATTTTTTTGTAAATCTAATGGCATTGACAAAGCTTTTTGCTCACACCTAATGGGCAACACAGCGCAAAGAAGACGACTTTCAACTGATACCGAACAAAACTTCAACCGACAGATGTACATTAACCTGACATAGAATACCACCGCATTTACCGTAATTATGTCTTTTCTTCATTTCTACAACCCTCAGGTAATGACACACATAGTATAGGGAATACAGGCACAGATATCAGCAATCACATATTCCCCCATTCATGTATCATCAACTAAAATGTGCTCCCCATTTTGTTCAAAATCCGAAAAGAGCTCGGTAAAGTTTGACAGCCCATCCACAGACCCGTACCACGGGATAAGAAGGAATTCAAATGTATACTTCGCAATACCTCGAAGCTTGATTTACAACACGTACGGCACGATGATACATGACCCCCCCAAACATGGACTCATACACACATGCTTCTGCTATCTCACTAGGTCATACCCTCTTCACACCTACTCCTCTCTCCTCCCTTACCCAACCATGGAAATGAATTAACCCCTGACATATATTTTTCTCCTTTTGAAATGTTTTAGAAGGTGGCAGTTATTATTGACTGCCAAAGGGTGGACTGTCAAAGTCAGAAAAATATCTCTATGCACACTACCATATTTGCACCTCACACAGGTCCGTGCTGCGCATGCGTACGCTCTCCCGTACGTGCGCATACTCACAGTCGCGGGCACCCGCAGGCGCATGGTATGCGTATTTACGGTAGAGTTTATGCGATCGTAGCGTGCGACTCAATCATTACATATTTTCACTAATAATGTATTTTGTAGATCATGGTCCCTTTGATAGATTCTGAAAGTTTGGTTAATATAGAATGTTCATGAACAGAGAAATCCCTCTTTGTTTGATACGAAGGGTCAGACAGGAGTAATACAGTGGTGTTTAGTATCCATCGGAAGAATATTTAATTAGAAATATTCCGGTGTTGGTTTGAAGCAGATCAATCGCTCGTGCGAATAGTTATGGACATAAGAAGTTTATGAACATTTACTTTATTTGCACTTTATTACCCATGCGGCGGGAAACCCAGTTTCCCTCCCACCTGAGCAGTTGGAAATAGTCACAGCCCACCTGTATGAATCAACCTATGACCTTTTGTTATAATGCGAAGCCGAATTCCTGTGTCCAATGGACAATGAGATTGTAGGGACCATTGAATTGTATTGTGTGTGGGGCATAAATAGGCAGGCCGACCGTATCCAGTTCACTCTCTTCAACGGTTCTCATTGCTGATAATCGGGAGCTGGATATCGAGGCGCATGCGATCGTTTCCCTTTGTGCGTAAGTTTTCTCCGTAATCATATTGTCTTACTGTGAGCCATCTCTCTCTCTCCCTCCTCTATCTCTCTAATATTTTCCCGTTATTGTATTGTATTGTATTGTATTTCCTGTGTAGTTATCTGGTTAGTTGGTTTATGTTATATTGTAGTGTATCATTTGTACTGTGATTCCTTTTGCAAGTATAATAGTTATAATACATATAATAGGTTTTGGACCCTAAGCCCAGGTATCTGTGTATTCTTTATAGGGTTAAGTATTCTCTGAGCGTCGGTGACGCTCAAGTAGCTTTGTAGTTAATCAGGTTACACCAGGTTGCACTTACACTCTGTCTCTACACTAAGGTATACTGTGTATCTCATTGTTAAAGGTATAGATATAAAGGTTTTAACGTTGTAAGCATCTGCACCGCTGGTGATCTCCTCGTGGTCCCGAGCGTACGCTACGCTATAGCGAATCATTACGTTAGTCGGCAGCCAATAGCGTGCCTGCCTATGATCACTGGGCCGTAAGCGAACGTGACGCTTGAGCGTCTCGACTACGGTTGAGCGATCGCTACACAACTTGCGTACCCTTACGGTACTTCTTACGTAGATAGCGTACAGTGTTCTTAGACCTCTAAAAGTGTTTTATATACGATAAATATTCAGCTTTATCATATTAGAGGACTATTATGAGATATGGGCGGGGCTAATTTGCCCTGTTTAGCCATTATAAGAGGCAAACCACAAATATCAATCAGGTGCTGTAAATCTGTATAGATACCACTAGGCTGCTGGACTAAAATATAAGACCTGAAATCTTGCAAACACAACCACAAATACAAGACACAAATAAAGGTAAAGAGAGAGTGTAAAAAATATATCAATTCTCCATTTGAATAAATATAGACAGTGGTTGAAGCAGTAATGTCAAAATGGGGTTATAGAGATTTTAAAGGGATTTAGAGTTCAATGTGTGCCAGGGAAGGGGTGTGGCCACCCAAAGGGGAGGGGTGTCCTTAAGACACACCCACCCACATTACAGATATTTAGTCAAAGTTGCCTAATCTCACACGTTGTCCGGGAGACTACCCAAGGAGCAAGCAATGGGGGTGATTCCGAGTTGTTCGCTCGCTAGCTGCTTTTAGCAGCATTGCACACGCTAAGCCGCCGCCCTCTGGGAGTGTATCTTAGCATAGCAGAATTGCGAACGAAAGATTAGCAGAATTGCGAATAGAAATTTCTTAGCAGTTTCTGAGTAGCTCCAGACCTACTCACGAATAGCGATCAGTTCAGTCAGTTTCGTTCCTGGTTTGACGTCACAAACACACCCAGCGTTCGCCCAGACACTCCCCCGTTTCTTCAGACACTCCCGCGTTTTTACCAGAAACGCCAGCGTTTTTCCGCACACTCCCATAAAATGGACAGTTTCCGCCCAGAAACACCCACTTCCTGTCAATCACAGTACGATCACCAGAACGATGAAAAAACTTTGTTACGCCGTGAGTAAAATACCAAACTTTTGTGCTAATTTACTTGGCGCAGGCGCACTACGAACATTGCGCATGCGCAGTTTGCGACTAATCGCTCTGTAGCGAAAAAAACGAACGAGCGAACAACTCGGAATCACCCCCAATATTCCTATGGTGGAGACCTGCAGTGATGCTTAATCTCACATCCTCTACTGTAGCTCTGCCCATGTCACTGAACACTGAGTGGGCAGGAGCAGTGATATTCTGCAACTAGCAGGCAGCACGGATGGTGTAATGGTTAGCATTACTGCCTCACAGCACTGAGGTCATGGGTTTCGATTCTCACCATGACCCTAACTGTGTGGAGTTTGTATATTCTCCCCGTACTTGCGTGGGTTTCCTCCAGGTACTCCGGTTTCCTCCCACAATCCAAAAATATACTGGTAGGTTAATTGGTATCCAAGAAAATTAATCCTAGCATGAATGTGTGTGTACATGTGGCAGGGAATATAGAGTGTAAGCTCCACTGGGGCAGGGACTAATGTGAATGGCCAAATATTCCCTGTACAGCGCTGCAGAATATGTTTGCGCTATATAAATAACTGGTAATAAATAGTGCCATCATAAAACTGTCCCATCCAGGCCATCAAGAGACACCGTATTTTCATGCATCCTATCCACATCTCTTGAAGGACAAGTTGACAAGCTGTAGCCTGGCACCGGGCGGCAGAGATGGACTCACAGGCAAGGAACTTGGAGGGGAGGAAAGTTTTATCATTCTCTAATCAGTGCCAGCGGAGACAAGGGACAGGAGGTGCCACCGCTGGGCACTGGCAGGCAGCCGCTGGTGAAGCTGACTGTGGAACGCTGTGTTAAATACAGACAAAGAGCACTGCAGTGCTCCGGAATGTGTATATAAAGGGGGAGAGTGGGTCTGCGCTTTACAAATGTTAGTAATAATGAGGAAGGTGCACGTAGGTTAAAATAGATATTATTTATTGAAATAAAAGGAGTTGCATTGCTCCACAAATTCTTCTTGATGGTTAATGCAGTAGGTGAGAAGTGTACACATATAGGGGGTCATTCTGAGTTGTTCGCTAGCTGCCGTTGTTCGCTGCGTAGCGATCAGTGAAAAAAATGGCTAATCTGCGCATGCGTATTCACCGTAAGGGTACAAAGTCCTTTGTGGTTTTGCACTGGTTTTGCACTGGTTCTAGCGACGATTCCAAACGCACAGCTGATCGCAAGGAGATTGACATGAAGTGAGCATTTCTGGGTGGCAACTGACCATTTTCAGGGAGTGTTTGGTAAAACGCAGGTGTGGCAGAAAAAACACAGGCGTGGCAGGGCGTTCGCTGGGCGGGTGTGTGACGTCAAAAGCCGTCCCTCCGTCGTTAGAATCAACGCATACGAAGAGTAACTACAGGGCTGGTCTTGTTTTGCACAAAAAGATTTTGCAGGCGCTCTGCTGCACAAGCATTCGCACTTCTGCAAAGCGAAAATACACTCCCCAGTGGGCGGCGACAATGCGTTTGCATGGCTGCTAAAAACTGCTAACGAGCTAACAACTCGGAATGACCCCCATAATCCTGTCTATATACATAAACAACTGTGTACATATAGGCAGCAACAATAGCAAAATGTTTATTAAGAAATTGTCCCAAGGTGCGAGCTCTGGGAGTCTGTCAAAGTCAGTAGGGTTTATCAAAGTGCAGGTAGCTAATATACCATGTGCAGGTGGCATGATAGAGACTATACCATGGGTAAGTGGAGGTGTTGTGTTCTGGAAAGTCAGTGTCCCATGTCCCCCTAGGTCCACAAACTTTCAATTCTGCTGATCTTGCACTCACTTCCTCGTGAGCGGTATCCGGTGAAGTAGGCACCATGTTCTTGTCCTCTTTCCAGTTGTCCCTGCTGGTGCCCAGTGATAACAATGTGTGCAGGCCTTCGCACCTGGCTGTAAGCCACAGGACCCACCAGTGGATGCGGGACTTCTGGCAACCACGATCTTGAGAGATCAGATGGCTCCAGAATTTCCATTTGGCAGTTAACTTTGCCTAGCCAGAGAGGAGACTTGGTGGCCAGGAGTGTAGAGAGGCTGTAGAGATGGTTGATGAGTGTGTGGTTGTACCTCATGTGCGTAAACCACTCCGCCGCTGTACAGCCGATTGCTTCTTTGGAAGTAGCAACTTCCGTGTCGGTGCAATTGAAGTGCCGGTATGTCATAACGGTGCATACCAGTACACATCGTGCACTGGATATAGAAATAAAAACATGAATATATGAAATAGACGTACAGCTGTAACATATCAGTGAGTTTACAATGAATCTATATGCAAAGGTATTAATAATCTGACCCATCCAATTACACTTCAGAGTAAACTTTTTTATAGGCGTTTTTCAACATACTGTATGTACAGTAATTAAGCAATAAAGAGTTTAAAGTCCACATGTAAAGAAGACAATAAACCAACTATCGTCAGATGACTCATTGTGGCCCTTACCGGTATACATAGTAACATAGTAACTAAGGTTGAAAAAAGACAATTGTCCATCGAGTTCAACCTATTTGTGGTCTCCTATGCAGTCTTATTATAGGACTAGTTATTTTTATGTTAGGACTAGTTAAATTAACTATAATGCGTGCCTACGCACCATAACCCTGAATATCTTTATCCAATAGGAATTTATCTAACCCATTCTTAAAGGTGCTGACCGAGTCTGCAGTTACTACTCTCTCAGGCAGGGAATTCCAAACATGTATTCTCCTTACTGTGAAAAAACCTTTTCGCCTCAATGTGCGAAAACTCCTCTCCTCTAACCTAAGCGAGTGACCACGTGATCTCTGTGCTGATCTTATAGAAAACAGGTCCCTCCCAAGCTCTGTGTATTGACCCCTTATATATTTGTAGATGTTGATCATGTCCCCTCTTAGTCTCCTCTTTTCCAATGTAAACATGCCTAGCCTTGCAAGCCTTTCCTTGTATTCCAGCGTCTCCATGCCCTTGATAAGTTTGGTCTGCCCTTGATTAGTTTGGTCAATACAATAAACGATGACATTATCTAAAGTTAAGACACATAATAGAATTTTGGCATTTCAAATCTGGTCAATCCTTTATTTGAAACCACCTAAAAAGAAAAAAGAAAAAACAATTAACCTAAACAGATATGATGGCAGGGAGAAAGAACGGCCGATGCCCAGTGGCCAGCGACCCGCTGAGCTAGAGCATCACAAAGCAGAAACTTGCATGGCCAATTGCCTTAAACAAGTGTACTTTACCGGGGCCAATTGCCCTTACACAGCAAGTGTACTTTACCGGGCCCCAACTCCCTAGACAATGCTGACCAGAGCACGGCCAGCCATCCATTGCCACTGATTCCGGATAGGATGAAATAAACCAGATCCATGCATTGCTAGTGAGTGCACCCAAATGAACAGAACTGCCGTTTTTTCCCGCCGCAACAAAAAAGTATCAACACAAAGGTAAAAAAGGGGGAGGGAAGGTAACGAATGAAAAAGAGGCAGCTCCCTGCCTCAGAACACACAACATGTTGCTACTCTCCACCTACCAAAATCCCACAATGCATCCCCATTGGACAAACAAAATTCACACCATAGGCCAAAATGTATTAAGCCTTAAAAAATAATATGGTGGAGAGTGATAAATAGTGATAAATTACCAGCCAATCAGCTCCTAACTGTCATTTTTCAAACACAGCCTGTGACATAGCAGGTCGGAGCTGATTGGCTGGTACTTTATCACTTTTTATCTGTCTCCACTTTATCACTTTTTAAGGCTTAATACATTTGGACCACAGGGGGTAATCCAATTAACCGCGATTACGCGATCTGCGGTCGTGGCTACTGTTATTGCACCTATCTCCCGAAAAGTCGGTTTATCGCAACCTACTTACTCCCACTTTTTTTTCAAATGCTGAAAAATTATAGAAAGCTATTTTTTTCTGCCAAATAAGTGCTCTCACTAATTTTGGGGTACATAAAAATGAGTATAAGTATATATTTTTGTCAATTTAGGTGAAACGGACTGATTGCTCCCACCTACAAGCCTAAAAACATTTGTCCGACTCATAACGCACCACAATATACCTGTCCCATACCTTGTACCCCAATTTCCATCACTTTGCATTTTTTGACCCCAAAAATTACCTGTCAGGGGGGTGTCCCAGGGGTTCTGAACCAAATTCCACCATTTTTAGCTTAAAATAGGGATTTTGCACTACTTCTCCCCAGCTCAGAGATGGTGAAGAGAAGTCCATGATAAACCCTATGAAGACTTATCGGCGATGTATAAAGGCAACGTTACTAAAGGACAGTAGTTTCGACAAGTCATTTTTTCCCACAAACCCACAATTCCGGATTAATTTGTTGGGGCTTTCCAAGTGATGAGTAATGAGCGTACACCTCAAAATAAAGTTGACTTGCTAGCAGGTGCGCAAATAAAGAAGTACTTGCTGATTTCAACAGGGCAAATGCTTGATGGCCGGAACATTTTACCCCTTTCCACCCTGTTAGGAGCCGAATTTCAAAAATGTCCTGCTTAGTGGGTGGTTGCAAATAACTGTCACAGTTTCCAGACCACCCAGTAGGTCACATGTTCCAGGTCAGAGTTCACCAACTTGGCATATGATGTACCCTGCTCGTAGGCATCATGAAATATGTCAATCATAAAAGTCGTCCTTCTGCTAATAATAAAGAGTAAGGGCCCACATTTTTTGGAAGTTTCTGTGTTCAAAATGGACCTTGTGGATCTAGATTATTATTTTTATAAATATAAAATGGCAAAAAATGAGCAGAAAAGAGAAATATTGCTTTAATAGAGAAACCCTCTATTCAGTATCCATGTACAGTAGCCGATTTCACCTTGTCCTGTCACTCAGCGCAGGGCAAATCCCGCTGCAGGCAAATCATTAGCTCCTTTTTGTTTGATTTTTTTTTGGGACAGGTAAATGCTTTCATATTTATTGTAGAATATTATAACAAACAATATTGCTTTCCACTTTGGCAATAGAAAGTTCCCCAGGCTCAGTTTAAAAGGCCAAGCCTGAGGCTCTCACAATATTGCACTCCGACAACGTCAGACACACTCTTTCCATAGCAAATACACAGCTGCTCAAAACCTTTGAAAAGTTATTGGGGTAAATGTAAGTTTACAGTGCAAAATGCATTGTGTGCTCTTAACAGACTGCAGCACAATATAAGCAGAGCAAGGTCTTTCTGTCATTACAGGCAATCATCAACGTATTGATAAATGGTAAGCAAGTTCCGCCTACTCCACAGCGCCATCTTCACAGATGTGATGTTGAACACCCCTCAGATTGCTAAATACGGTCACAACAAATCTTACACACAGTACCTACCCACAGTCATGAGGACGCAGGCTAATAATTAGAAGCATCATTGAGGCATGACCGCAAAGGCTCGTCCTTGTGACTTTTTCTGCAGATGCACCTGTGACTTTATGCTTATGCCGCTACAATGCCTCCTGGTATACAGCCATGTGTCTGAATGTGCAATGACTGATACACTTACTCTTGCTCCCTCTCTGGTTACTCCTTTTGTCTTTTTCCTTTTCTTCTTCCAGTCCTCTTTATTTACATCTACCTTATTGCTTCCTCTCTTATCCTCTCCCCTCCCTGTTTCTAGTGATTTCACTCCTCTTCATTTCATCCCCCTCTTTTTCCTCTGTCTTCTCCCACTCCCTATCTTCCCCATTCCTTTCCTTTCACTCTCACTCACTCCTTTCTGTCTTCTCTAACATCTCCTTCTCCTTTCATACCTCATTTCACTCCCCTCTCTCTCTCTCTCTCTATCTATCTCATATACCCTCTCTCCCCTTTCTTCTCTCTCTCTCTCCTCTCCCCCTCAACTTCCGCTGTTCTCCTCTTTATAGTATGTCAGTCTTATCTCCCCCTATTTCCCTATATTCATCATCTCGCCTCCTCTCTATTGCCTGTATCCTCTCTTACTTCCCATCATCCCTTTATTTCCCATTCCTCTACTTTCCCTCTCTCATCTCCCCCTTCTTCCCTTTTTTTTATCCTTTCCATCTCACCTGCTCCTCTTTCACCTTTCCTCTCCTTTCTCTCATGTCCTCCTCCTTATCCCTTTCCTATCCTCTCCCCTCTCATATCACCGTCATTGCCCTTTTCTTTCCTTCCTATCATGCACCCTTCCTTTCCCTGTCCTTTCCTTTTCTCTCCTCTCTCATATCACCGTCATTGCCCTTTTCTTTCCTTCCTATCATGCACCCTTCCTTTCCCTGTCCTTTCCTTTTCTCTCCTCTCTCATATCACCGTCATTGCCCTTTTCTTTCCTTCCTATCATGCACCCTTCCTTTCCCTGTCCTTTCCTTTTCTCTCCTCTCTCATATCACCGTCATTGCCCTTTTCTTTCCTTCCTATCATGCACCCTTCCTTTCCCTGTCCTTTCCTTTTCTCTCCTCTCTCATATCACCGTCATTGCCCTTTTCTTTCCTTCCTATCATGCACCCTTCCTTTCCTTGTCCTTTCCTCTTCTCTCCTCTCCCGTCTTTCACTCTTTTCATTTGATGCTGCAGCTGTTTTGTATGTTGCGATAGTGTATTTAATTACATGCAGAATTCTTGGCGCAACATTTAAAGACAAAGACTGATGTCAGACTGAAAATAACATTTAATATCAAGTTAAAAAATAGTTTAATAAGCATAAAATTAAATTAAAAAATGATAAGTTCATTCAATGGATATAGTCCACTCTGTAATGAACCAATTCAAAATTAAAAGTCAATGCCTCAACGGCAAAAATTGTCCTGAGACCTGGTATCCTTAGCCAAATAGGCTTTATGATGTATTTTATTAAACCAGTCTATAGCAGTATTCCAACGGTACAGCCTCTTGTCTTTCTACACTTTGCTCTGTAAATAGCTTAATCCACATTGGGAACTTTTCCGCAGCATACAGTCATATAGATAACTTTATGGGGGTAAATCCACTATTTTTCTGGTGACACTTTAGCCGATTACAGCGCTCATGTACCTGTTACTGGTAGTATGGTGGATCCCCCGTCTCTGCCGTCCTCGTTCCCCTCTGATAATGTCAGCCGCCTCCCAGAGCCGCGGTGATCCGTCGTTCTACACAGCTGGCAGTCTGTGGAACGCACCGCTCTGGCTTCCGGTTTCGCGGTTTCCGGCTTCCGGTGACGTTAGCCGGCGTGTGTGTGTGGTCCGTAGAAGATTCGGGCTCGTACTTGCTGTAGAACAGTGGTGCAGCTTCACCACTGTTCTACAGCAAGTACGAGCCCGAATCTTCTACGGACCACCGGAAGCCGGAAACCGCGAAACCGGAAGCCAGAGCGGTGCGTTCCACAGACTGCCAGCTGTGTAGAACGACGGATCACCGCGGCTCTGGGAGGCGGCTGACATTATCAGAGGGGAACGAGGACGGCAGAGACGGGGGATCCACCATACTACCAGTAACAGGTACATGAGCGCTGTAATCGGCTAAAGTGTCACCAGAAAAATAGTGGATTTACCCCCATAAAGTTATCTATATGACTGTATGCTGCGGAAAAGTTCCCAATGTGGATTAAGCTATTTACAGAGCAAAGTGTAGAAAGACAAGAGGCTGTACCGTTGGAATACTGCTATAGACTGGTTTAATAAAATACATCATAAAGCCTATTTGGCTAAGGATACCAGGTCTCAGGACAATTTTTGCCGTTGAGGCATTGACTTTTAATTTTGAATTGGTTCATTACAGAGTGGACTATATCCATTGAATGAACTTATCATTTTTTAATTTAATTTTATGCTTATTAAACTATTTTTTAACTTGATATTAAATGTTATTTTCAGTCTGACATCAGTCTTTGTCTTTAAATGTTGCGCCAAGAATTCTGCATGTAATTAATTCCAACCAGTGAGGGTACTGGTTTAATCTACGGCTGCATCATTTTGTTTGTCACTCTTGTCATACTTTCTTCCTCCTTTTTCTATTCTATCTGTCTTTCTGTAGAGGAGTTAGCGCAGACAATACCATACTGATAGTGTATTTAAATATGTACCAAGGATACTTTGATGAACCAGTCACCTAAACACACCTTTGCCTATCATTAATTCTGATACGTTTAGCAGATATGTTTTTTTTTAATCTTCTCAGGTTTCTAAGAAGCCCCTTTCATTTGTCTCAGTGTTAAGTGACTTGAATAACCTGATTAACAATTTGATTAGCAATTTAGGTAATTCCCTCCCAGCAGTTCTCTTCACTAATGCCGACCAGATGACTCCTGCAACAATAAATGTAAGAAAAAAAAACCAATAGCTGCAAATGAAGGTGTTCACATAATCTGCACTCTGCATGAGAATATACACTTTCCAATCACACAAATCATACACACATAGGCAATAGAGGATTTATCTGAACCTTTAGCAATTGTTGACTTGGCGGGAGTTCATAGTAATCCTCCTGCATATTGTTAATAATTTGCTATATTATACATTACCATATGACAATATTAAACAATTTTAATTCAAATCTAGCAGGAGGAGATACAATTAGGATATAAAGATTAACTTTCTCAATGCTCTGCTGAAATTGTAAAACACCATGCAGCAACGAGCCAAAGTCTGTATTCTGCAGCCCAATAGCTGTAAGCTAGAGGTGAGCGGGCTCAGTTCTCCGAGAACCGAGCCAACCTGAACTTCTGGGATCCGAGTGAGTCCGAGTGCTGGCTCAGGTTTTCCCGCTTTGCTTGGATTCCAAAACAAAGCAAAACGTCATCTTCCCGGTGTTACATCTCGCATGTTTTGGATTCTGTATACAGATGTAGCCATGCTCATCATGGTTACACCTGCGCTAAACTAACGCTCTCCGCACGGCTAGCCGTGCCTAGCTGCGGCATTTGATGCTCCCATTCCCGCAAATATGTACTCACGGTCGCACCTAATAAGGCACGATCACATGAAGATGTAGCAATGGTGAGTGTTGCTTCATCTGTATGACCTTCCCATGGTGATTCGGGCACTATTTCACACAGGATGCCAGACAGAGAGCACATCCACTAAACTTCCAGGGCATGAAGCAACATTATAGCAAAACTGGGGCACTGCAGACAGCTCAGAGTTCCTTCTAAGGGCAGCATCATTTTTTTCTTATTGGTGTAGTTGCAGCAGTAAATATTGGTGCACACATTGGTGTTCTTTTTTTTTGCCACTACCCACAGTGCTGCCCAAAGCCCCTAATACAGGAGCAGTAGTAACCCTTGGTGTGAACTGGTGTTCTTTTTCTGTCAGTGACTGCAGTACAGCATTAACCCTTTACTGTTGCACACCGATGTGTGCCACCACTACAATAATAAGCTGCATGTGTAAATAAAATATATATATATATATATATATATATATATATATATTATATATATTGTCAAAGTCAGAAAAATATCTCTATGCACACTACCATATTTGCACCTCACACAGGTCCGTGCTGCGCATGCGTACGCTCTCCCGTACGTGCGCATACTCACAGTCGCGGGCACCCGCAGGCGCATGGTATGCGTATTTACGGTAGAGTTTATGCGATCGTAGCGTGCGACTCAATCATTACATATTTTCACTAATAATGTATTTTGTAGATCATGGTCCCTTTGATAGATTCTGAAAGTTTGGTTAATATAGAATGTTTATGAACAGAGGAATCCCTCTTTGTTTGATACGAAGGGTCAGACAGGAGTAATACAGTGGTGTTTAGTATCCATCGGAAGAACATTTAATTAGAAATATTCCGGTGTTGGTTTGAAGCAGATCAATCGCTCGTGCGAATAGTTATGGACATAAGAAGTTTATGAACATTTACTTTATTTGCACTTTATTACCCATGCGGCGGGAAACCCAGTTTCCCTCCCACCTGAGCAGTTGGAAATAGTCACAGCCCACCTGTATGAATCAACCTATGACCTTTTGTTATAATGCGAAGCCGAATTCCTATGTCCAATGAACAATGAGATTGTAGGGACCATTGAATTGTATTGTGTGTGGGGCATAAATAGGCAGGCCGACCGTATCCAGTTCTCTCTCTTCAACGGTTCTCATTGCTGATAATCGGGAGCTGGATATCGAGGCGCATGCGATCGTTTCCCCTTGTGCGTAAGTTTTCTCCGTAATCATATTGTCTTACTGTGAGCCATCTCTCTCTCTCTCTCTCTATCTCTCTCGTATTTTCCTTTAATTGTATTGTATTGTATTTCCTGTGTAGTTTATCTGGTTAGTTGGTTTATGTTATATTGTAGTGTATCATTTGTACTGTGATTCCTTTTGCAAGTATAATAGTTATAATACATATAATAGGTTTTGGACCCTAAGCCCAGGTATCTGTGTATTCTTTATAAGGGTTAAGTATTCTCTGAGCGTCGGTGACGCTCAAGCAGCTTTGTAGTTAATCAGGTTACACCAGGTTGCACTTACACTCTGTCTCTACACTAAGGTATACTGTGTATCTCATCGTTAAAGGTATAGATATAAAGGTTTAACGTTGTAAGCGTCTCCACCGCTGGTGATCTCCTCGTGGTCCCGAGCGTACGCTACGCTATAGCGAATCATTACGTTAGTCGGCAGCCAATAGCGTGCCTGCCTGTGATCACTGGGCCGTAAGCGAACGTGACGCTTGTGCGTCTCGACTACGGTTGAGCGATCGCTACACAACTTGCGTACCCTTACGGTACTTCTTACGTAGATAGCGTACAGTGTTCTTAGACCTCTTAAAGTGTTTTATATACGATAAATATTTAGCTTTATCAATTGGCGGCTCGCCCGTCCTTCACATATCTGCACTAGGTAGATCAGCAGACATTATCCCTCAGCAAAGGGCGGGAGGTTGTATCCCTCGTAGTGCTGACAGGATAAGCGTCTGCTTCGCTTAGGTAAAGAGTGCTGAAGGAATCCGGGAACCGGAGGTAAGAACAAAATGCTAGTGTCTTTTAAAACTGTTTATTTTTCTGTCTTGCGTACACACGCACGCACACATATATATCTGCATTTCCTTTTCTTTTTCATTTTCGTATATCACTCTCCTGTCTGCCAGTTTTATAGTTGATAGAAGTGCTAAAAAAAGATTTGCCGTTATTTCATAGTTTAAGAGTAAAGGTAATATAGTTAAAAGATAGACAAACACACAGTTTTGCCTGGGAGATAAGGCGAAGTCAGTGTGTTGTGTGGTAGATGATCAAGGATCATCTACATTGATAAAAGTATAAATTGTGTTACGGTGGATCCTTGCTTTGCGTATACGTGTCTCTAACAAAGACTTGCGTACGCAATCCAAAGGCCGACGCACGCAGCGTATATTACACAACGGAGCGTCCGGTTACGCCCACGTAGCTCAAGTCACGATAAGTTGATTTTTAACGCAAAGCGATAAATAACGCAAAGCGATAAATAACGCGAGGCGAGAAATAACGCAAGTCTATTTTTGGGTGTCCGAAATTTTAATTAACAGATCCTGCTCCTAATTGGTAACACACCTGATCTGAAGAAAAATTTCTGCGCAGAAATAGAAATAGAAACAAAAGTGTACATGTGATGAGTGAGTGTTTTTACAATTTTTAAAGGTTGAACCACAAGAAAAGTCGAGTACTCGTGAGGTACATGCGTGTAAGTGACGTGCACGGTGGCTAGGGAGGCATCTCTGGTTAAATATACAATTTTGAGCATTAGAGTATAGCAGACCAGGAGGTCATACTGTAACAAGACCAGGAGGTCATACTGTAACAAGACCAGGAGGTCATAACAGACCAGGAGGTCCAGGTACAGCCGACAAGGAAGTCCGCTATACAGTTCAAAGGCACAACACCGAAAAGGGTTGGTGCAACACCCATATAGGCCATATAAGCTCTGGCTGAAGGAATTCGCAGTCGTAAGTTTCGATTCCATTGGTCTTTCCGTACATAAGCTTAGTTGTTTGTGTACTGAACGACTGGACCGCACGTAAGTGTGTGCAGTAGTTTGTAATCTGACCTAATACCATTAGAGTAAAGGGGTCACAAACGCTATCTGTACACTCTAACGTGATTTGTGTAATTTTTTTATTTTAAGGGAAGTTCGCTGCTCACTCAGGAACTATCCAGCAACCAATAGTTACTGGAAAGAGTAAGTGTTCTTCGGATAACCCTCGCAGGTTCCAGTAAATAGAGGTTCAGGTCGCAGGGGCCCTAGGTCGAGTACGCCAGCACCATATCGGTGTGATCAGGTCGTATTGGTCGGCGTGGGCGAGTGAGTGGGGTACTCGGTAAACCGCCACCGTCAGCCTATTGTTGACATTTGGTTTTGCGTAAAGGGTTGGCTAAATAAAGCAACACTTTCGAACTATGGGGGCCACTTGTTCAGGTAGGGGGCGATCAACCTCGGTTCGGGTTGATTCAGTGGTCCGACCAATTGGGTCGGCCAGGTATATAATGTGTGAGAAATATGGAAGTCACACAGAAACTTTATGTGATGAATGGGAGAGAATGACTGTACATGACGGGGAGAAATTCCCAAGAGTAGGGAGCTTCAGCTCAGAAGTGTTACAAAATTTAAGGAGGAGGATATGTCTCATAAAATCAACAAAGAGACGAATCCAGCATTATGATTATTTACAGTTGTGGCAACAGGAAGGTGAGATACAGAGAGGTTTGGCTCAGGCTGCGGGATCTGGCTCTAACAGAAAACTGATTGCCACGGCCCCACCGCCACCATATATATCAGGAGAGAAGTTGATTGCGGAGAAAGACGCACTAAGGTGTAACACAAAATCACTTAGTAACTGTGTAAATGTTAATGATAATGTTAACCCATTAACCCATGCAAGTATTAACCCGTGCAAGTTGTACCCTGTTTTGAACTTTCCTCAGGAGTGTGATCAAGAGGACGAATCGGCAACGATTTCAGCGCTCTCTCTAGCAGCCACCATAGCAGAGACCACAGTAGGCACAGCTCCACCCACGAGATTAGTAAAGGCCCCTAGCGGAGGGATAGGTGAGGTCGTATCAACTGGTAAGTACGGCACCATGCATTATGCTGAAACTATTTCACCACAGCCTGTAGAATCTACACAGAATGAGGTTGTTAGAATTACACCTGTTAGAGTAATAGCAGTACCAAATGGGAAAACAGACGCATCAGGAGCCACTCCCATTAGGAACATTGCCATGTACACTCCATTTTCCCGAATGGAATTGAGGACCATAGTGTCTGAATTTCCTGACCCTAGAAAAGACTTAGTTGCCAGTCAAAAATACATCAGAGACTTAGGTAACACTGCAGAGCCCAACAATAAAGACTGGCAGATATTGCTGAGAGCATGTTTACCCTCAAATGTCGACGCAACTCAATTTTTAGCTGATTGCGGACTAGATCATGATGTACCTCTTACAGATGTGTACAACCAAGATAATGTGAAAAGAATAAACTTGCAGCTAAAAGAGTATTTCCCAGCAGTAGCTAAATGGAATAAGATATTCTCCATTAAACAGAAGGAGTCAGAGACAGCTGCAGAGTATTTTCACAGAGCATTATTAGAAATGGCAAAATACACAGGCATAGAGGACATTAAAACAGACACAAACCATCGGGAAGTAGCAGTATCGGTACTGATGGATGGTTTAAAAGAGTTATTGAAGACTAGGGTACAGACCACACAACCATGTTGGCGAGGTCTGTCTGTGGCTACTTTGAGAGAGGCTGCTATTGATCACGATAGAAAGATCACCAGACACAGGGAACAACAAGGTGATAAATTAATGTCAGTAAGTATACAGGCTCTGACCACAAGGCAGCCTTTGTTTGTATCACCAAATCCTGTGGGTAAGTCAAGTATGGTTACTTGTTATTCTTGTCACAAACAGGGACACATGGCACGAGATTGTAGAGTAAAGAATCCACGAAACTCATACCAACCCCCTAGACAACGACACGACACACGACATTGGGAGCAAGGTCCGCAGAAACGGAGTTATGAGCCACATACAGGGGAAACAAAAAGATATCCCCCAAACAGAGACTGGCATGCCTCTGGTAGTTCCCAACTATCTCCCTCACAAGTAGTTGCTGCCAGCGGGATTCAGGGAGGTCACCATACCCAATAGGGGTGTGGCCATACCTGTAATCTGCAGCCAGTAAAATTAATTGCCAACCTTGGAAGTGAACCCGAGATCGCAATTAATGTAGCTGGTAAAACTTTAAACTTTCTTGTAGACACAGGGGCGGCCAAGTCAGTGATAAATTCGACAGTGGGCATGAGAACCACTGGTAGGACAATTCCAGCCATGGGAGTAACAGGAGTAGTCCAGCACTACCCTGTTAGCAAACCAGCCAAGATTACAATAGGGCCTTTGCATACCAAGCATTCCTTTTTGCTGGCTGCATCGGCACCAACCAATCTCCTGGGAAGAGACTTACTGTGTAAAATGGGGTGCGTCATTTATTGTACTCCTGAAGGTGTATTCTTGGACATACCTGAGAAACACGCTCAGGAAGTGCGAGACATGTTAGACTCCCCATCAAAATTAATGTCACATACCATTATGACAAATAGGAATCCATCCCAAATAGAAGAGATGACATCTCAGATACCAGAGTCACTTTGGACAAAAGACGGACAAGACACTGGATTAATGGCAAACGTAGCTCCAGTAGTTGTACAAGTAAAAGATGGTAGGATAGCTCCAAAAATCCCACAGTACCCTCTGAAGCCAGAGGTGGAGTTAGGAGTTTACCCAGTAATAGAGCGCTTGCTACAACAGGGCATTCTGGTAAGAACGCCCAGCACTGCTAATAGTCCCATCTTCCCTGTGAAAAAGAGTGGGGGGAGGGGTTACAGACTAGTGCAGGATCTAAGGGGGATTAACAAAATAGTTGAGAGTCAGTTCCCCGTAGTGCCAAATCCAGCTGTCATCCTAATGCAAATCCCTCCCACTGCCAAATTTTTCACTGTTATTGACCTCTGCTCCGCTTTCTTTTCGGTACCTCTGCACCCTGACAGCCAATATTTGTTTGCATTCACATACAGAGGAGTCCAATACACGTGGACTCGATTACCCCAAGGTTTCATAGATAGTCCAAGTATATTTTCTCAGGCTTTGCATGATTGTTTACAGTCTTTCCAACCAGACAGTGGATCAGTATTGATACAGTATGTGGACGATTTATTACTGTGTTCAGATTCACTGGAAGCATCTCTGAAGGATACGAAACAGCTCCTGTTTCATCTTTCAGACACAGGACACAAGGTTTCCAAAGACAAGTTACAATTATGCCAAACTAAGGTAAAATATTTGGGACACTGTCTAACACAAGGACTGAGACACCTGACCGCTGATAGAATCCAAGCAATTAGAGACATGACTCTGCCACAAACCCAGCAACAGATCAGAACGTTTTTAGGAATGTGTGGGTATTGCCGTAATTGGATCCCAGGGTTTTCCATTTTGGCGTTACCTTTGCAGGAAATGGTCTCCTCAAACAAACCTGATAGGATGTCGCATACAGACGAGTCCGAAACAGCATTTGAGAGACTCAAACAGTGCCTAACGCAGGCACCAGCACTAGGTATGCCAGACTATGGGAAACCCTTTGAACTATACGGAACAGAAAGTGCTGGTTGCGCGGCAGGTGTACTAACCCAAAAACACGGTGATGCCAGCAGGCCAGTTGCATACTACAGCGCTCAGCTAGACACGGTAGCGCGATCCCTCCCCACATGCTTGCGAAGCGTTGCTGCGATAGCATTGCTAGTGACAAAAAGCGAAGATGTCGTGCTAGGCCACAACCTCACAATCCATACGCCACATGCAGTAACAGCCTTATTAAATTCTGCCCAAACCAGACACGTCTCATCAGCGAGGTTTACAAGATGGGAATTGGCACTAATGGCCCCCGTAAACATCACCATAAGGAGATGCAGTGCATTAAATCCTGCAACGTATCTCCCAGGTGTGCCTGGTCAGACACAAAGGGTGGAAGGTGAGAGTGATGGGGAAGGAGGATTTAATACAAAGGAAGATACACATGATTGTATGGAATATTTGACCCAAAATTTTACCGCAAGGCCTGACATCAGTGACAACCCACTGGAAGATGCAGAACTCACGTTCTACACGGACGGTAGTTGTCATAGACAGTCAGACTCGGGAGACTTGTGTACTGGATACGCAGTCGTAGATGACCAAGACACCATAGAAGCGGAACCGCTAGGCCCACCTCACTCAGCCCAGGTTGCTGAACTGGTCGCCCTAACCAGAGCATGTGAATTGGCTAAAGGTAAGTCAGCCAATATCTACACCGATTCTAGATACGCATTCGGGGTAGTCCATGATTTCGGAGCCCTATGGCGCCTCAGAAATTTCATGACGGCAGCTGGTACACCGGTAGCGCATGCAGCTCACATAAAAAGGCTTCTAACAGCGATACAGGAACCCGACAGAGTGGCTGTTATCAAATGTAAAGCACACACATATAGCCAAGACCCGGTATCACTTGGTAACAGCCGAGCAGACGAAGCTGCTAAGTTAGCAGCTGCTACCCCCATACAGACAGACACCACACAATTGATGGTATTTAATACCATTAACACACAGAAGTTGTGTGAAATGCAAAATTTGTGTTCCACACAGGAAAAGGCAGTCTGGAAGGCAAAGGGATGTGGCCAGGAGTCCTCAGGACTCTGGACGGATGGACATGGTAAACCAGTGGCCCCCAGAGCATATCTTCCATGTCTGGCTGAAGCAGCTCACGGGCTGACTCATCTAGGCAAGGAAGGGATGTGCAAATTGGTGAGAGCATACTGGTGCGCCCCAGGATTCTCCTCTCATGCGAGTAAAAGAGCAATGTCATGCCTTACCTGTTTGAGAAAGAATATTGGAAAGGCAATACCTACAGAACCATCCCATATCCCACCTGCCGGCGGCCCTTTCCAGGTAATACAAATTGACTTTATACAATTACCCCCTTGTCGGAATTTGAAATATGTACTTGTTTGTATAGATGTTTTCTCAAATTGGGTCGAAGCATTTCCTGCGGCTACAAATACCGCTATGTTTACTGCTAAGAAAATTGTGCAGGAATTTGTATGTAGATATGGTATCCCTAGAATAATCGAAAGTGATAGGGGTACCCATTTTACAGGTGATGTCTTTCAAGGAATGTGTAAGTTGATGGGAATTGATAGCAAGCTGCACACTCCGTACCGTCCACAGGCGAGTGCGAAGGTCGAAAGAGTGAACAGCACTATTAAAAATAAATTGAGTAAAGTGATGGCAGAGACAGGATTGACATGGCCAGAAGCTTTACCCATTGTATTGTACAGTATCAGAACCACTCCCAGGTCCCCTCTTAATCTGTCTCCCTTTGAAATCTTGTTTGGTCGACAACCGCATGTTATGATTAACCCTCAGGATGATTTGAAATGTAACAATGAAGTAACTGTAAAGTACTTGATTAACATGAGTAAACAGTTAAGGAATCAAAATGATAATCTGAAGTTGGTGATTCCTGATTTACCTGATAGTAATTGTCATGATATTGAACCTGGGGATTATGTAATGATACGGAATTTTCTACGCTCAGGTTGCCTTATTGACAGATGGGAAGGACCATACCAGGTCTTATTGACTAGCACTACAGCACTGAAGGTTGCTGAGAGAGAGACTTGGGTCCATTTATCCCACTGCAAGAAGGTTGCTGATCCAGAGAAGTCCCGTGATAAGGAACAGACGGTAGAGGTTGTATCACTGGAGTGTCTGTTCCAGGAGGACTGAGGCGGCACCTGAGCCTTGAAGACCGAGAGCTGTTGTCGACTCCCCACTCCCTTTTATTATTTTCCTCCACTTCCCATCCCCTCTCCCTCAAATTTCTTTTTCCTCCTTCTCATTCTTCTCCGTTTCCTTCTATAAGATGGACTTGCCCCAAGAGACTGTGATCCGGATTTTCCTGTTGACCATGATGTTGACCAGAGCAGTCTGTTCCGGCGAGAGTACCATGGAGGTCGATAGAGGTTCTGGAATGGGTTCGGATGATAAAGATGGAGGCGTAGTTTTCCAAGATCAACCTGACCAACAAGCAAAGGCGAGTATCAGAAAATGATCCGATAGCATTGACCATAGAAGGAATTGTGACGGATTGTTAGCTGAGGAAAACTGTATCTGTAGGCTCTGTAACAATGTCATTGAAGATGGGTGCATTAAGAAATGCCAATCCAGTTTTAATATCCATATGGACCGGCATCCATTGAGTGACTATCACTCCTTAGTGGGTAATGTGTTAAACAAAACAGATTGTTGGGTATGCTCTCAAGTACCTCAAGGTCATAGCAAATCAGGGCTAGTACCATTTCCTTTAACGATAGGGGAGGTACTTGAGTTAAATGGTGGGAGACCGGTGGACAGGAGGTTTAATATCTCCAGCCCTCCTAGTTTGAAGCTCCACCAATACCATGTGGATAGGTCCCTATTATGTTTCAACATCTCCAATCCCAGAAAGCCGGGAAATTGGGAAGTGTCATGGAGTAACCACACCATGACCTTTTCGCATAGAGCAGATAGAATGCCCACAGATACAGAGCTTGTACGCCACATAGCCAGTAGAGGAAAATCTTTCCGGTATAGGTACACCTTAGGAAATAGGATTACGAGAGTTGGAGAAGTATCACCAGGATACTGTGCACATATCGTACAACCTGATACGTGTATTAAGCAGATGGAAGAATTAGGGTTAGGAGATTTCACCTGGAAGGTGTGTAATATGGTTATGTCCTTCTCCGTCCCATATGTTCTCCCCGATGATGCATATTTCATATGCGGGAGAAAGGCGTACAAGTGGCTTGCCCCAAACTCTGAAGGATTGTGTTATATTGGAAAAGTATTACCTGAAGTAATGACTGTAACACATGACAAAATGAAGGACATACATCGTGGTGCCCAAGCTCCTTATACTCACACCCACTACGAGCACGTTGTTAAAAGACACCTGATAGAGAAGACAGAGCATCCGGCCTCTGATCTGATAAGTGAATCCACCGGGATTCAATTCTTAATCGCGTTAGATTTCACCCGCACCGCTAGAGGAGTGCTAAATTATAAATACATATCGGCGCTCGCAAATTTGTTAGATAATATCACTGAAATGTATGATGACACGTTTAGATATACTGGAAGGGAACTTCAAGCTTATAAAACAGAACTGGTGCAGCATAGAATGGTTCTTAATTACCTCACAGCAGTGACAGGCGGATATTGTGTTACATTAGCAACACAGTACGGCGTGAAGTGTTGCACGTATATCACGAATAGCACCGAGGATCCGGTCGAGGTCATAGACCAAAAGATGGACGATATTCTCCAATTGAAGTGGGAATTTCGCCGAAGACACAATCTCACTCTTGCTGCTGTAGGTAATGAGCTGACTGGTTGGGTGTCATGGTTGAACCCGCGAAATTGGTTCTCCGGTTTGGGAGACTGGGCTCAAGGAGTCATAATGGATGTTGGGAAGTTTCTCCTATGTGTCTTAGGTGTTATCATAACGATCGGTTTGATATTTAGATGCGGTCAGGCTTTAATGAGGTGCAATCGTCGTACTAAGGTAATGAGTTTGAGGAGTGAGGAAACTGTAATTAACCTGGATTTGATTTATGACCCAATGATAGAAACAATGATGTAATGAAAAATGCGATTTCTACGGTCCGTTTCTTTCACCTGTTTTTCTGCTTTTCTCCAAGATAAAAAGACCCCCTTGGACGAGGAAGTTGACGAGACGCTATACAGACAACGGATAGACCAAAGAAGAAGTTTTGACCACTTGAGACATGGACATTTGATGAACTTTGCCATGGATCCCCAGTTTCCCTAGAATTCTTAAACTTACGCTAGCCCAACATTTTTTGTAAATCTAATGGCATTGACAAAGCTTTTTGCTCACACCTAATGGGCAACACAGCGCAAAGAAGACGACTTTCAACTGATACCGAACAAAACTTCAACCGACAAATGTACATTAACCTGACATAGAATACCACCGCATTTACCGTAATTATGTCTTTTCTTCATTTCTACAACCCTCAGGTAATGACACACATAGTATAGGGAATACAGGCACAGATATCAGCAATCACATATTCCCCCATTCATGTATCATCAACTAAAATGTGCTCCCCATTTTGTTCAAATCCGAAAAGAGCTCGGTAAAGTTTGACAGCCCATCCACAGACCCGTACCATGGGATAAGAAGGAATTCAAATGTATACTTCGCAATACCTCGAAGCTTGATTTACAACACGTACGGCACGATGATACATGACCCCCCCAAACATGGACTCATACACACATGCTTCTGCTATCTCACTAGGTCATACCCTCTTCCCACCTACTCCTCTCTCCTCCCTTACCCAACCATGGAAATGAATTAACCCCTGACATATATTTTTCTCCTTTTGAAATGTTTAGGTGGCAGTTATTATTGACTGCCAAAGGGTGGACTGTCAAAGTCAGAAAAATATCTCTATGCACACTACCATATTTGCACCTCACACAGGTCCGTGCTGCGCATGCGTACGCTCTCCCGTACGTGCGCATACTCACAGTCGCGGGCACCCGCAGGCGCATGGTATGCGTATTTACGGTAGAGTTTATGCGATCGTAGCGTGCGACTCAATCATTACATATTTTCACTAATAATGTATTTTGTAGATCATGGTCCCTTTGATAGATTCTGAAAGTTTGGTTAATATAGAATGTTTATGAACAGAGGAATCCCTCTTTGTTTGATACGAAGGGTCAGACAGGAGTAATACAGTGGTGTTTAGTATCCATCGGAAGAACATTTAATTAGAAATATTCCGGTGTTGGTTTGAAGCAGATCAATCGCTCATGCGAATAGTTATGGACATAAGAAGTTTATGAACATTTACTTTATTTGCACTTTATTACCCATGCGGCGGGAAACCCAGTTTCCCTCCCACCTGAGCAGTTGGAAATAGTCACAGCCCACCTGTATGAATCAACCTATGACCTTTTGTTATAATGCGAAGCCGAATTCCTATGTCCAATGAACAATGAGATTGTAGGGACCATTGAATTGTATTGTGTGTGGGGCATAAATAGGCAGGCCGACCGTATCCAGTTCTCTCTCTTCAACGGTTCTCATTGCTGATAATCGGGAGCTGGATATCGAGGCGCATGTGATCGTTTCCCCTTGTGCGTAAGTTTTCTCCGTAATCATATTGTCTTACTGTGAGCCATCTCTCTCTCTCTCTCTCTCTATCTCTCTCGTATTTTCCTTTAATTGTATTGTATTGTATTTCCTGTGTAGTTTATCTGGTTAGTTGGTTTATGTTATATTGTAGTGTATCATTTGTACTGTGATTCCTTTTGCAAGTATAATAGTTATAATACATATAATAGGTTTTGGACCCTAAGCCCAGGTATCTGTGTATTCTTTATAAGGGTTAAGTATTCTCTGAGCGTCGGTGACGCTCAAGCAGCTTTGTAGTTAATCAGGTTACACCAGGTTGCACTTACACTCTGTCTCTACACTAAGGTATACTGTGTATCTCATCGTTAAAGGTATAGATATAAAGGTTTAACGTTGTAAGCGTCTCCACCGCTGGTGATCTCCTCGTGGTCCCGAGCGTACGCTACGCTATAGCGAATCATTACGTTAGTCGGCAGCCAATAGCGTGCCTGCCTGTGATCACTGGGCCGTAAGCGAACGTGACGCTTGAGCGTCTCGACTACGGTTGAGCGATCGCTACACAACTTGCGTACCCTTACGGTACTTCTTACGTAGATAGCGTACAGTGTTCTTAGACCTCTTAAAGTGTTTTATATACGATAAATATTTAGCTTTATCAATATATATAAAAACTTGTACGTTTTTAGAGCTAGGCCTTACCAATGCGTTAGTAATATAAGAGCAGTGATTTATAGCAGTAAAAAATAAATTTTAAACTCACAAAAAATAAAAAAAATAATAAAAACATTGTGTGTTCATGCCTTATTGAGTTCATACATATAAGCACTGTGACTCCACAGTGTGAGTTGTCATTTGCGAAAAAATTATATATATATATTTTTTTGTACAACCACTATGTTCAGTAAAGCTTAATAGGTGTCATGCCACACTGCATTCATGCATATACAGTAAGCGCTGTGACTCTGCCCAGTGTAAGCTGTCATTTGTGAAAAAAAGTTTTTAAAAGTTAAAATAAATAAATACTATAGCTATTTTTTGTACAACTTGTGTATGGTCATCGATATGGATATTGATCAGTCGAGAGAAGAGAAGGAACAGCAACCAAATACTAGTGCTGCATCAGCTGCCACCAGTCATGATGCTACTAGTCCTTCAACGTCATCTAATAATGCTGAGGCTCAAGGGCATGGAGGGTTTAAATCAGGAAATCTGATATGAAAAAAAAATTACAATGGTTAAGAAAAAGCACCTCTAATAAAGGTAAAGTTTACTGCAGAAAAAAACATACAATTGCCATCTTGCCATTCACCACATGCAGTGGCAAAGTAAGGCTCAAGCTTGCTGCTGCTGGGGTTGGATTTCATCCCAGAAGGATACCAGTTTCAAAAAACAATTGACTGTTAAACAATCCTTTGGAAGAGGAGACAAGTATGACAGATATTACCCAGTTGCACGGTGGATCACTGACGCCATGACGGCTATGCTAGTATTAGATCTGCATTCAATATCCATCATTAATAAAGTGAGTTATAGATAGTTAATTGAGTTTCTGTTTCCCTGCTACCAATTTCCATCTCGGTTATGTTTTTCTTCAACAGCAATTCCTTGCATGGACCACATAGAAAACAACTACTTTATTGGCATACAAAATGCCATTGCACCCACTGTCCACTTCATCACATATATGTGGACAAGTGGAAATGGGAAAACTAAAGATTACATTACTGTAACAGCCCATTGGGAGGGTGAATCATCTTCAGCTAGGGATGACCATCGGTGAGCCCTCCATAGATAGTTGCCATCATTGACACCATCAATGATAGCCATCAGTGGCACAAAAAACATCTATGGTGAACCATCGATGGTTTGCACCACGCGATGGCCACAGCTGAAAGGTGCTGTCCGGGCTGTGGTCCAATGAAAATTAGGCACACGGCTTAACAAGACAGCTGGGAGAGGGGGGGGGGGGGGGCTAAGCTCCGTGCCTGGAGAGAAAAAATAAACTATTCAGTTGAACTCAGCCATCGATGGCATAGAACCATTTGCCAGTGCTGTAACTAGGCATTTTAGCGCTGTGTGCAAGAAACGACAGTGGCGCCCCCCCATGTAAGATAGGGGCAGTGCGCGGCGTAGGCGCGCGAAAAAATTATAGGGGCGTGGCTTCACGGGGAAGGGGCGTGGCCACAAAATAATAGCAATTCATACTACGGTGCACAGTAGTCTACATTATTCAAATTACGCTGCACAGTAGCGCCACTACACCAGGTAGAGCCCCTTTTATACATTACAGCAGACAGCGTCCCCCTTTTTACACATTACAGCATACAGTCCCCCTTTTTACACATTGCGGCAGCCAGTCCCCCTTTTTACACATTGCGGCAGCCAGGCCCCCTTTTTACACATAGCGGCAGCCAGTCCCCCTTTTTACACATTGCGGCAGCCAGGCCCCCTCTTTACACATTGCGGCAGCCAGTCCCCCTTTTTACACATTGCGGCAGCCAGGCCCCCTCTTTACACATTGCGGCAGCCAGGACCCCTTTTTACACATTGCGGCAGCCAGTCCCCCTCTTTACACATTGTGGCAGCCAGGACCCCTTTTTACACATTGCGGCAGCCAGGCGCCCTCTTTACACATTGCGGCAGCCAGGACCCCTTTTTACACATTGCGGCAGCCAGGCCCCCTCTTTACACATTGCGGCAGCCAGTCCCCCTTTTTACACATTGCAGCAGCCAGGCCCCATCTTTACACATTGCGGCAGCCAGTCCCCCTTTTTACACATTGCGGCAGCCAGGACCCCTTTTTACACATTGCGGCAGACGGTGTCCCCCTGAGAGAGAGAGAAAGAGAGAGAGAAAGAAAGAGAGAGAGGGATATACTTACCTTCTCCCCGCTGACAGGCTCCTCATGCTGGCATCTCCCTCTCGGTGCAGGCAGTGAGGTGAGAAGGAGGAGGAGGGAGGGGGATTGGAGCCGCAGCAGCGCTATTTGATTGGTAGTAAGCGCCGCTGCAGCGTCCCCCTCTCCTTCCGTATTGGCTGCCTGGCACTGCTGTGGATGCTGGGATGAAGGAACCGCATCCCAGCATCCATAGCAGTGCCGGGCAGCCAATACAGAAGGAGAGGGGGATGCTGCAGCGGCGCTTACTACCAATGAAATAGCGCTGCTGCGGCTCCCTGCTCCCCCTCCCTCCTCCTCCTTGTCCGCTGCCCGGCGCTGGTCTCTTCTCCCTCCAGCGCGGCGCACGGCGCACACAGCAGAGGCGGCATGTAATGAGTCAATTTGACTCATTACATGCCGCTGGCCGTGCGCCCTCAGGGCAAGTGCGCTGTGTGCCAAGCCCACTTGGCACACACGTAGTTACGGCCCTGCCATTTGCTCTCTGTCATCGATGGCAAAACCATTGAATGTCGGTAGTTAACCATCAATGTTTGCTAACTATCGATGGTCAATGGCCATCCCTACCTTCAGCACAGCATCTAACAAATGATGCCAATCATTAAGAGACAGGCTACTCTCTGTATCTCCGACTTCAATAAGAGGCATGCAGCTGAGAACATGTTAGAAAAACCAAGCAGAGCAAAATGGTCCATTGCACTTTTCACATTATTTTAGCATTACCTGAATGTCTTAAAGGGCTTTTGTTTTGGGCCTTAGGTATCCGTGAGAATGAGCAGCGGTGGGGTTGTCACAATACGTAGGGCGTAGTCTCGACAGGGGGTGTGTTTGTGCTTTACTTTGGAGACATAAATAAATCAATCCAGAAAACTTGTTTGTATGAGGCAGTAGGATTTGGGCAGTAAGGACGATCTGCTCTCCACTTAAAATCCTACTGTATGGAGGTATAATAATTTCACCACATACAGATGCATCATCATACATGTAGCCTAAATACGCCATGCAGAGAGAGTTGCCTGGCGCGAGTAAGCCGCCAGGTCCAGCTCAATTCTCCTAGTATCGTACATATTTTTTTACTAAAAGTCACAACATGATGCAACTAGGATGCACCAGGACACAGCGCAGATTAATTTGATATGTTGCACTTGTATATCTGTGTGCGACTGAGTTTATATACGAAGTACAATGGAACTTGGCATGGAAAAATTCCATGTCCGCTGCATCATAGCACTTGGTATGACAATTCAGAGATTCAGTCGTACAAAGGTATTCAAGTGTGATATGTCAAATATGACAGCACATTGTGTTGTGACTAAGATACTAGGAGTGTGCATCTGCATATCTCTTCCTCCAGCATAGTATTAGAACCCTCAATAATAGCACCTCTTAATATCTTTAGTGATGGGGTGTGCAGTCCAGTCCCCCCCCCCTCTTTTTCCTCTATAATCATGTAATTTGGGCCTGTTTTTGTTCCTACAGTATTATCAACCCCAATATTATTAATTTCCAGTCATTTCCAGTTAATTTTGACTACCTTACAGCTTACAATATTCTTCACCAATATTGGCCAAAGGCTGGCTGGCTAAACTAAGCAACAGAGCAGCGGAACAAAAATGCGGCAATTATTTCTGTTTAAAAATGTGTTGCTAATTAGTGATGTATTAGAGCTATAACCAAAGATAAAAGCCTATGTAGATAAGAACGTCCCCAATGCCCCCTCCACCCACCCCCAAAATACAGGTCATTATGAAAAGTGGTGCCAGATGGAATTGTCCATGGACTCTCCCACCCACTTTTATGCTGGATATTAAAAAGGACATGCCCTGCTTAACATACCAAGCACTTCAGCAAGAGGGACTGCCACTTTCATGGCTGAAGTGCTTGGTTTGTTTGGGCCCCCACAAACCAATTTTTTGGAAGGACTAACTTGGATCACTGATTATTTATTTATTAATACCAGTTATTTAAATAGCACACCCAAATTATGCAGCGCTTTGCAGAAAGAATATTTGGCCATTAACATCAGTCCCTGCCCCAGTGGAGGTTACAATCTATATTCCCTACCACATGTACATGCACATACAGTACATTCACACTAGGGTTAGTTTTGTTTTGAGCAAATTAACATACCAGTATATTTTTGGATTGTGGGAGGAAATCGGAGTATCCAGAGGGATGCCACACAAGCACAGCGAGAATATACTCTCCAACCACACGTACACACACATTCACACTAGGGTTAATTTTTGTTGGGAGCCAATTAACCTATCAGCACAGTATATTTTTGTATTGCCGAAGTACCTGGAGGAAACCCACACAAGCATGGGGAGAATATATAAACCCCACGTAGTACATGTACATGCACACACATTCGCATTACGGTTAATTTTTAGTTTGGAGCCAATTAACCTACCAGTATATTTTTGGATTGTGGGATTAAATTAGAGTACCTGGGGGAAACACACACAAGCATAGGAAGAATATACAAACTCCACACAGTTAAGTCCATGGTGGCAACTTAACCCATGACCCAGTGCTGTGAGGTTAACCTCTACTAACTTTGGCCTTACAAATGGAATGGATGCCTTCACAAATGTTGTCAGGATGAAAAAGACCAAGAGATGTCTTTTTTAGTCTTATGCGAAGGCATAAGACTTTTTTTTAACAGGAACAGGAACTGATGCCGCTGGTGGCTGAGTTACACAAACAACATCCTCATCATCAATATCCTTATCATCAAAATACTCATTAGCATCAGATAGTACACACATATTCCCCTCATCCTGATGCACTTCAACCTTAGCATCCTCAATTTCTATTATGTCATCATCACCATCTTTACTTGTACTGCTCATCCCCACATTTGCAGAGGGTACAGAAAAGATGGAAGGAGGCTTCTCTGCAAGTATTGTATTTAGAAATGTCAGACTCACACATAGCTAACATGGACACCCTTAGACTCAGGGATATGTGACATTTCTGAACACATAGTTTGTTCTCCAGCCATAGTGTTTTTCGGAACTGACTTGCCTGTTTTACATTTGACACCTTTTCTAGACTCTAAGTCAGAAGGTGTTGCATCATCATGTGAGGTTACAGAAGACAATGCCTTACTGACATCAGTTCTAAAAACAACACTCACAGATTGAGGCCAAGACCTGAGCCTTTCCTTGCCACTGCGTGTGGTGTATGGAATGTTAGTAATTTGATTTGTTTTTGCCAGTAAATGTTCCCTTTATTAGAGGTAATGTTTTTTTCTTTAACATTGTGAAATATTGTTTTGATTTATGGTGCCCACCATGACTTAAACCTACTATGCCCTTGAGCACTGGCTAGTTAAAGTACCAGTATCATCATGAATGGCAGCAGCCACAGCACTAGTACTTGTTTGCTGCTCCTGCTCTTTTATCGACTGACCATGATTCATAACGGCTTACATCGCTTAAGTTACTAACGCAGTGGCATGGCACCTACTGAGCCTTATTGTAAAATAGTGCCACAGCCTGGACCTAAAAACACAAGTTTTTGCAAAAAGATTTTTTGTTTTCAGTTTTTTTTTAACAAATGTCAACAACTTCACAGTGCAACTCACACAGTGCTCATATTGTTACTGCAGTGGCACATCACCTAGTGAGCATTAAGTGTTTTTAATTATACTTTTTTTATATTTATTGTTTTTTACACTGCTATGACTCACTGCACTTATAGTAATGGTGGCACCCTGGCACCATTGGAAATTGGCACACACCAAAAACTTTTGCAAGAAATTAAAGCACCAGAGTGCACCAATAAAGGGTTACTGCTGCCTTGTATTCGGAGCTCTGGGCTGCACTTCTGGAAGTTACAACACCAGTGTTCACTAGTAAAGGATTAATGCTGCCATAAGAGTTATGGGCTGCACTACGGGCCGTTACAGCATCAGTGAGACTGTGCACCAATAAAGGATTAATGGTTAATGCTGCCCTGTATTACTTAGGAGGAGCTCTGGGCTGTGTGCACCAGTAAAGGAATAATAATGCTGCTCTGGCAGTCCAGAGTTCCTGTGTCCAGAGTTCCTGTGTGAAATCATGCCCAAATCACTGCAAGAGGGACATAGAGATGTGTTCTTTCATACTGTTTCTGCTGGAGGCAGCATACAATAGCAATGTCACAATGCTGTGGTAGCAGGCAGCATGTGAATGCATGCTCCTTCTACTGCCACAGCCTGCAGTGAAAAACCTGCGTGTAGCAGGAGCATTGCTTCCCAATTCCCCTCGCTGACCAACCTCTGCCGGCTCCCCTGTGCTGTTGTGAGTAGTGTGAGCATCATTCCCCATTTCCTTCCCAAGCTTCCGAGGGATGTGCTGCATAAGTATAGGGAGCAAGTGAACACATGCTCCTACTACCATACACTACTCTGCAGCAATCAGCAGGCAGCAAACTAAGAGGGCACATCTGTAATACTGAGATGCCGGGAACATGGTGATTTGAGTTGCTTTGGAAGCTGAGCCTGACAGGAAACCCGGAGCCACATCTCTGATTCACATGGAATCAGGAAACGCACATCTCTACTAAGATGGGGGTGGGGGGTTGGTACAAAGTATTCGCATCTGGACCTGTCTGTGGTCCAGATTACCTAGAAGCCACCAAGGTGGTGAGGCACTGGCACCTGGTAGATCTCCTAGAGGGCCTTGGAAGAGGTAAACTAAGCAGTGCATGACCGACCAGGGCTGGCAGATAACTATAACTACTGTAGCTGATGCTCTTACTGTACTTCTCTCTCTTTACAGAAAAAAAGTGCAACAACCCTGCCCAGCCCCCCTTGGTTAAGACAGATGAGGGAATTTAGTATGGCTGATATAAATGTTCTAATATACATTGTGATGTTCTATGTTATATTTCTGTCAAAAATTACTAGCTGCACAAAAGAATAAAGGAAAAGCAGGAAAATATATATAACATTAGCAAAAGAGAAACGTATTGACTTTGTGAGTATGAAAAACGTAATGAATAATATTACTTTTGGAGAAATTTCAGTTTTGTTGTCCCAGTCTGTGTTGCAGATGAGGTGAGGGGGCTTATTTGTTGTCGCCAGGTGCAATGGTGTAGGAATGTGTTCCGGAGCTGGGACTGTGTGCTCGCTCCCAGTGCCGGGCAAGCAGCCCCTGCAGGACCAAGTGGCAGACACTGCAGGGCCAGTGTATCTATCCCCAGTGCTGATGGGGCTGCAGCAGCAGAGTGCAGTGGAGCTGCATCCCCTGCAGGGTGCGGTGGTGGCCGGTGCTGGGGTGGTGTGTCTGTCCCCAGCACCTGTCTAAGTACGGTGGCGGTCAGTGGTTCGGAAGCAGAGGGATTTTGAATCTGGCGCCCTCCGTGAGCCAATCACAACTTGTGGAGCACCGGCCAATCATGGGCGACTGCAACGAGCAAATCAGCACTACTGTGTACAGTTCTGGGCACCTTACCTTTCAGAGGCGGTTGACCAAACTAATTAAGGGTATGGAGACGCTGGAATACGAGGAAAGGCTTGCAAGACTAGGCATGTTTACATTGGAAAAGAGGAGATTAAGAGGGGACATGATCAACATTTACAAATATATAAGGGGACAATATACAGATCTTGTGCAGGAGCTGTTTTTGGTTAGATCAACACAGAGAACTCGTGGACACTCGCTCAGGTTAGAGGAGAGGAGATTCCGCACAATACGGCGTAAAGGCTTTTTTACGGTAAAGACGATACGTGTTTGGAATTCCCTGCCTGAGGGAGTTGTAATGGCAGACTAAGTCAACACCTTTAAGAATGGGTTAGATAAATTCCTAATGGATAAGGATATCCAGGGTTACGGGGCATACTCACGCACTATGGTTATTATAAAAAAGAGGGGTAAAACGTAACGGCAGTCATCAACTTCAGTCAAAATTTTATACAAAATAATCGTGCATAGGAGACCACAAATAGGTTGAACTCGATGGACAATTGTCTTTTTTCAACCTTAGATACTATGTTACTATGTTACTAGCAACGTCATAGGTCCCACCCCCGGGTCACGCCAGACGCAGCCGGGACCAAGAGAGAGGAGGCCGCGCTGAAGAGCGGTGAACAGTTCCTGATGCCACTTTCCAGAAATAAGATGTCCAGAGGCGGCTGGACACTAAGAAGAGGTGGCAGCACCGCTGGCCGGGGATGGGCCAGCAGCAGAAGAGCTCATCCAGGACTGAGAAGCGCTGCAGTGGTGGGAAGAAATAGAGCTGTGAAGTTCACCACTGCAGCCTTCTCCACTGTGAGGTAGGCCCTTCTAAGGCCCTACACCTTCCTCCCTAGGCCACCAGGGATCTGGCATTAGGCCCGTGGGCACATTCAGTTCACAGGCCTGTGGGCACTAGGCCCATGGGGCATTTTCAGGCATTAGGCCCTAGTCAAAGTGTGGCCCATTAGGAAAATAAGGTGACTCTGGGCATTAGGCCCAGGTCACCCATCTGGCTCCACATTAGGCGGGCAGTGGGCTCATAGGTAAAGCTAGGGGGCACTAGGCCCAGTATAAATAGTGTGTGCCCCCCCCCCCCAGGTGAATAAGGGTGGTACTGGGCATTAGACCCAGGCCACTCCAATGTGTATATGTAGGCAGGCCCGCAGGTCCTGAGCCCCTGTTAAATTAGTATATGGGGAGGTGGGTAGGCTGTACGGCGCCCACCCCCAGTAACGTAAAGTACGTTTTTCACTGTGTGGAGGAGCGGTCCAGTACCACACACGTAGCCCCAACAGCTTTAGGAGATAGGGATTTAAAGTGTAAGGACGTTGTTTAAATCTTGTACTGTTGTGATTGTTGTTTTCCGTGCAGGGTAAAGGTTGTTTAAAGTTTGTGAATAGTTTGTGTTGCACCACATACACCTGAGCCGGTTTGAGGGCTCTGTTAATGAAGCTAGTGTAGCAGACTCACACTAGGTTAGCTTTTGGCCCTGCATGGCTGTTGTTTCTTTTTGCCTCCTTAGGGGGACTTGTAAGTGGAGAAGATCCGAGTACAAGATTGTCAATGGTGAGCATCATCTGTGTCTATCTGTCCCTGTGTCTGTCTGTCCACAGAGCGCCGGTTCAGTGGACCTTGCTCAGCCGTGCAAGGTCCAGCTACACCTCTGCGTGTTAGTGCTGCATAGGTGAGAGATGGGTGGCTGAGGCTATGTGCCGATGATGATTTTCACCTAACCAGTAAAAGTCACCGCCATCCCTGGAGTATCCTCTTTTCCTTTGGAAAAGCGTTGATACTCCATTGATTTCCTTTCCTTCCTAGCTCATCTGTCGTCTGCTTCTGGAAGGGGATCGCCGTGTCCAGGTTCCAGTGAAGATTCCAAGGCCGTTGAGGTTTCCGTGACCTGAAGGTGAAAGTGCGTCGCGAGGTAAGCAGTGAGACTACACCTGAACGGCAGCAGGCACTGCACCCGCACCCCTCTCACAATGGAATATATACATTTATGTGAGTTTGATGGGGGGGCCCAGAATTGGCAACGTGGCAGTCACAGAGGGTGTTCACTTAGTCGCAACATAATTATCCTTCAATCCTGTATCTCAGTTACACAGGCTATTACGCAGAGGGAGAAAGATCCGCTAATGCAATCTTTGGGTCTCGCCTTTTAGTCACCATTCCACAATAAACTTGCACGTGTGAACGTTTCAAAGGGCTGGAACAATGCTGGTTATTTGGTTCTATGTTTGGTGCAGTTTGGGTGAGACACCAATTAACCAGTGGAGTGAGTCTTTCTCTGTGGATCAGCTTTTCAATCACTTCTCCTAAGTGGCCACATAGGACAGTGAGGCTCTTCATCACCCATCATACTACTGTAAGTAGGGAGAACAATCCCGGGCCATTTTTTCAATCCCAGGTATCGGGGTTGAAAAATGGTCAATCCCGGGATTCCCAGGATACTCGGGATTGGTTTGTTTCCTGTGTCCTTGCCATGCTCCGACCCACAACATAACTGACCACCATAGTACCTGGGAGGGTGGGTAGGTCACTTCCTCTTTGGTCCGTGCGGCAGGTGGCTGGCTGCACAGTGTGACCTCTGACTTCATGTCACACTGCGCAGGGGCAGCTGAGAGGAGGGAGCCGGGCAGTGTCTGAGCCTCCTGAGGACGCTCAACGCTGCCCGGCATTAAAAAAAAAAAGGACCACCTGATCCCGAAATCCCCAGGATTGGAGCTTCCAATCCTGGTATTGAATCCCAGATGATTTTTGGACTAAATCCTGGGATCCCACCATTCCCGATCCCAGGATTAGCCACCATAACTGTAAGTCTTTGAATGCCGGCTGAATATAGACAACAAGGTTGCCAAATATACTAACCCTCTTCCCCTATTTCCCTAATCCTCCCAACCTGCAGCTGAACCACCCCAGCTGTCGGGATTCCGGTGTCGGTCTTCTGACCACTGGGATAGCATACTGATTCCGTGACAACCTCAACAAGAAAGTAGTTAATCTAGAGTTTTAAGATAATAAAACATAAAAATTAAATAAATATAGCATTAAAAGTGAAGAAAAAAATAAATAAATTGCCGTAGTGCTGGCTCTGTAAGTAAATGAGGACATTTAATTTTAGGGGGAAAAGAGATGATTAAAAAGTCTAACACATGTATGCTCTCTTTTCCCTTAATGGCCTTCTCTAGCTCTGATTAAATCACAGTCACTTAATAATATTAATGGCCTAATTTAGCCTTTATTTAATCAGGAGAAAAGCAACCTTAGGGACACAATCTGAGTGGAAGATCGGGAAATAAATAGCGCTGCCTTCTCTTCCCTAATACATCTCTATGATTAGTGTAATGCGGAGTGACTTGATGGAATAGTATTTGGTGATATTTAATTTTTATTTTGTATTAATGACCTCTCCATTGTACCGTCCAGCAATTTCATTTTGTACAACACAATTTTACAAGTAAGAGGCACAAGAATTTTAAGTTGCAAGTAAGATTTGCAAAGATTCACCAGACAAAGTTTTCTGCAAATCCCACGTGAGCTGAAATGATTGTAGCTAATTTCATTTGGTTCATTGCCCTCTGCTTCCCTTTCAATCCTTGAGTGCAAATAAAAAAAATGCATGGACCTCACATGGATAATTTGCGAACACTTGTGGACTCTGCAAATGTTTGTTAAATTATTATTAGTAAATTAAACCTTCCATTTTTCTCTCCTGAAGCTAGACCCTTTGCTCTCCTCCGTATCTCTCTGCAAAATTAAATGTCAAGGCCCGGTATATCTCAAACAGTAAATTTTAACATGTATATACCCCCTCCCCCACCGTAATTAACAAATACAATGGTAAAATAGAAAATATGTGGCACAAATATAGTTAAAGGCATTCACATAACCATATTGCTTCTCATTACTTTAGTAAAGATTTAGAAATCTGCTCATAAACACAGCTTGAATCTTCCATGCTTCAAAGTATATGATGTAATTGTCATGAATTATGTCATGGGAAAGGCTTAACCATGAGTTAGCAAAATAAGATTCTAAAAAATAAAATAAAATGAATATTCTAACTAGGGATGAGCGTGTTCGGTTCTCTAAGATCCGAACCCCCCCAAAGTTTGAGATCTGAGCCAGGATTAAAGTCAGGCTCGGTGTTTCTGACCTAACTCAGATCCGAAGGGGGCAAAACGTCATCATCCTGCTGTCGGATCTCGCGGGATTTGGATTCTATACATAGTCCCGGTGATCGGCGCCATCTTCACTCTGGACTTAAAGAGTGTGCAGTAAGGATGTGTTCCTTCTGTGCGGTATTCTGTGCTGTTATCGGATAGGCAGGTTAGGGAAAGGGGGAAGGAGGGGAAAGGGGGAAGGAGAGAGCAGAGGGGTTGCAGCAGGAAAGTTGAGTTAACCTGGGGTGCTGCATGTGTAGGTGTTGCTGTGACTGTCACTGTGTTAGGGATCTGCATAGTAGACAGTGCACTGCATATAGCATACTGTGGCTGTGTATTGGACCATGTGTTGTTCTCTGTCTATAAGGGGCTGTGTTCTGCTATATATCCTCTGTATGTGATCCAAAAAAATATATATCTATTGGTACGTCACTCTGACTACTAGTACTGCGGCTGCTGTACACTACTGCTATATATCCTGCGTGTTTGATCGAGAGCAAAAAATATATTTCTATAGGTGTGTCGTGGGTATAGTATGGATGACCGGCGGTCAGCATTCCGACTCCGGGATCCCGGCAGCATACCGATGCCGGGATCCCGGCAGGGGGAGCAAGTGCAGCAAGCCCCTTGCGGGCTCGCTGCACTCGCCAAGCTGTGGGCTCGGTGGTGACCTGCGGTCACCATGGGTTCTATTCCAACTCTATGGTTGTTGTGGACACCCACAAGTGGAAATAGTCTCTGTTGGTCGGCATGCCGACCGTCGGGATATTGAGGGTGCAGGATGTTGGATGAGGTCATGTGACCATAAGTCTCCTGACCGCCGGTCACATTAATACCTCCCACTACCAGTACTGTCATACACTACTGCTATATATATATCTGTGTGTTATCCAGAGCAAAAAATATACTTCTATTGATGCGTCACTCTGATTACTAGTACAGCGGCTACCGTACACTACTGCTATATATCCTGTGTGTGTGATCCAGAGTAAAAAATATATTTCTATTGGTGCGTTACTCAATGACAACTACCAGTACTGCCGTACACTACTGCTATATATTCTCTGTATGTGATCCGATGCCAAACCCAAAAAATATTTCTATTGGTGCGTCACTCTGACTACTAGTACAGCGGCTGCTGTACACTACTGCTATATATCCTCTGTGTGTGATCCAAAGCAAAAAAAATATTTCTATTGGTTTGTCACTCTGAGTACTAGTACAGCGGCTGCTGTACACTACTGCTATATATCCTCTGTATGTGATCCAAAGCAAAAAAATATTTCTATTGGTGCATGATTCTGACTACTAGTAGAGCAGCTGCCGTACACTACTGCTATATATTCTCCGTGTGTGATCTGATTCCAAACTCAAAAAAAATTTCTATTGGTGCATCACTCTATTAGTACAGCGGCTGCTGAAAACTACTGCTGTGTATCCTCTGTGTGTGATCCAAAGCAAAAAAAAAATTCTATTGGTGCGTCACTCTGACTACTAGTACAGCGCTGCCGTACACTACTGCTATATGTGTGTGTGATCAGAGCAAAAAATATATTTCTATTGGTGCATCACTCAGTGACAACTACCAGTACTGCCGTACACTACTGCTATATAAACAAGAAATTGAGAAAACCACTTAACCAGCGCTTCTGTTTGTTCAAAGGTTCACTTATTCTTTTCAGACCATCTCCATCATTTTACATAAAAAACAAAGAGGTAGGAAAGAGAATATAGTGTAATACAATTTTTTAATAGCAAACAACATAAAAACAATAAAATCCAGCAATCTGTGCAAAAGGCATAATTGACAGGTAGGCTTCTCAGTCAGAGTAGATACAATGGAGGTTTACCAGATTTGGTGGAACTGTGGTTTAGACAGTTCAAAAACAGCATATAAGTATGGTAGAAATCCCAGAAAGGTCACTCATAATTGTCCCAAGTGCTGTTTCTATGCAGGTTCTCCTTCAGAGTATTAGAGCTGAGATGCCTCCTTCACCTAAGGTGAAGGAGGCATCTCAGCTCTAATACTCTGATGGAGAACCTTTCTGGGATTTCTACCATACTTATATGCTGTTTTTGAACTGTCTAAACCACAGTTCCACCAAATCTGGTAAACCTGCATTGTATCTACTCTGACTGAGAAGCCCACCTGTCAATTATGCCTTTTGCACAGATCGCTGGATTTTATTGTTTTTATGGTGTTTGCTATTAAAAAATTGTATTACACTATATTCTCTTTCCTACCTCTTTGTTTTTTATGTAAAATGATGGAGATGGTCCGAAAAGAATAAGTGAACCTTTGAACAAACAGAAGCGCTGGTTAAGTGGTTTTCTCAATTTCTTGTTTATGTTTGCACTATTGGTGAGGGGTTAAGGACACCTCTAGAAGTTAACCAGTGACAGGCTGCTTCTTGCGCACGACAAAATTCTTTCACTACTGCTATATATCCTCTGTGTGTGATCCAAAGCAAAAAATATATTTCTATTATGTATTTGAAAGGGGTGCTCTGTCTGCTGTATCTGAAGGGAGTGATCTGTCTATCCATCCAGGGGATCCGGGCCAGTGTAAAATTAAAATAATAAAAGCTAAAAACAAAAAGCCTAAAATTATCATTATCATAATAAAAAAAAGTTTGTGCTGTACCGCAGTGTACTATACAATTTTTATTTTATTTTGATAAGTACTGTGACACTGACGGTCAGACTGCATTATTTCCTACTCATAAATGCATTGTGTGACACTGTCAGTGTAGTCAACCGCAGTGTGTAATTATTATATATATTTCTGATTCATTTGTGCGACACCGGTTTGTGATATAAAAATACTACTACATATTTTTGACTCATTTGTGTGACACTGAAACCACAGTGTGTGATGCAAAAAATAATATATATATATTTTAATTTAAATTAATATTTTGTGCTGTGTCATCCCAGTATACATCCAGGGACTGCAGCTGCTCCTTCCATCTAGGGGTGTTCTGTCAGTCCACCCAAAATAAATGACATCTTTTTTTTTAAATATTTTGTACTTTATCCTCCCAGAATACATCCAGGTATGCTCCGTCCATTTCAGGGTGTGGTGTCTGTAGCTCATAGTCCTATTATAATTTATTGTCCTATTTTTATAAATCTTCTTATCACCATATTGTAATGAATACAAATTAATATTATTAATATTAATAATTATAAATTAGATACATTTAAATTAAATTAATATAAATAAACTCTACACACTCATATAGTGAACTTTCGGAATATCAAAGATATCTTTGAGGAAATGAAGAATTTGATTCTAAATAAATTAAATAAATTAAATGAAAATCCATTGAAGTTAAAATAAATTAAATCAATTAAATATAAAATATTGTCTTTTTTATTCTTCTTTTCCTTAATAATCTTTTTGTACACACAGTATGAGCCAACATTCACATTATGCCACACACTATGAGCCAACATTCACATTATGCCACACAGTATGAGCCAAAATTCAGGGACAGGGAGAGTGAAAGCAGGGACAGGGATAGTGATAGCAGCTACAGGGAGAGGGACAGAGAGTGTCAGCACGGACAGAGACAGTGACAGCAGGGACAGGGAGAGTGTCAGAGAGAGTGACCGCAGGGATAGGGAGAGTGACAACAGTGACAGATAGAGTGACAGAGGAACAGAAAGAGTGACAGCAGTGACAAGGAGAGGGACCGAGAGAGTGACGACAGTGACAGTGACAGTGATAGTGACAGAGAGAGTAACAGAGAGAGTGACAGCAAGGACAGGGAGAGGGACAGAGAGAATGACAACAGTGACAGGGAGAGAGACAGAGGGAAAAGAGAGCATTACAGCAGTGACAGAGAGACAGAAAGAGGGATTGAGAGAGTGACAGCAGTGACACAGGGACAGAGAGAGTGACAGCAGTGATAGAGGGACAGAGGGAGCGAAAGAGTGACAGCAGTGACAGGGAGAGGGATAGAGAGAATGACAACAGTGACAGGGAGAGAGACAGAGGGAAAAGAGAGCATTACAGCAGTGACAGAGAGACAGAAAGAGGGATTGAGAGAGTGACAGCAGTGACAGAGGGACAGAGAGAGTGACAGCAGCGATAGAGGGACAGATAGAATGACAGCAGTGACAGAAGAACAGAGAGAGTGACAGAGGGACAAAAAGAGTGACAAAGGGACATAGGGAAGCAGGGTAACATTACCTAATGAGCAGTGGAGGTGTAGAGGCAGCAGTTGGCTGTGGTGAGGAGGATGCTGTGGGCGGCAGCAGTGAGGAGGAGGAGACCATGGGCAGTGGTGGTGCAGAGACGGAATCTGTGGGCGGCAGTGTGGAGAGGAGACCTTCGGTGCGGCTCTGGTGCGTTCCCTATGACCACCACCATTTGAAATCTGCAGTGCATCGGCATCCAATCAGCAGCAGTCGTGCAGCTGCTCCTGATTGGCTGCCGGTTACATAGCGCCAATTGGCACTTGAACAGTGCGAAATTTGAAAGATGGCAGCGGCGGTCTTCAGTGCTCGAAGTACTGGTATGCCATACCGGTCTATACGAGCCCACTTCGAGCACTGGGTCAACGCATCTCAAGTACAAAACTCTTTTTTCAAGGCATAGTTTTGTACTTGAAATGTGTTGGCCCAGGAAGTGTTATACAGTTGGATCAAGTACCAGACTCTGGAGGAAGGTAGGACCTTGTGATTTCATTTTGGCCACATTAATGGTTATAATTGGAGCTAGGAGGTGGATCTACCGGGCATCCACTCCTTGAAATTGCACCACTGGTCCTCACTTCTCCCAGAAGGTACCCCCGCTGATTAACACTTTGCATTTTATTAATATTCATTGCTTTTTTTATGTATATTAATAAATACTTTTATAATCCTATACATATTGTCACTGAATCCCGATCACACCAAAGAAAATGTTACATGAGGAACCATGCCATTCCTATTGTGAGTGTATGGTATGCATCCATTTGCACATGTTTGTAAAGAAACCTTTATGGACAAGATCACACCTATATCTTCGTAAGTCAGGTGTGTTAATACTCTGCTTCTGAATGGTTGTTGCTGTCAAAGATACCTTAATATGTGTCAACACACCTTTATCTGTGTAAGTCAGGTGTGTTGATTGGAAATATTGTCGACTACTTCACTTACTTATGTGATTGTTTTTTGATGTTAAAGATACCTTGATATGTGTCAACACACCTACCAATCATTTTTCTAGAAACAATACCACACATTGTTCTTCATCTTTTGTAATTTTTTATATATTGAGTGTTGAATTTGCGGATTGGAAGGCTCAGCCAGGATGACACACTTGTAATCCTTGCGCACAGCTAAGTACTCCTACCACCTTACCACCTCGCTCCCGCCTTTGGTAGCTCCATCTTTTCCACACTCTTTATTTGTCTTTACAATAAAATTGTGCAGTGCAGGGTAGACATTACTGTGATACCCAGGGGAACCCTGACTCCTAAATTACTTTATAATTGATTCTTTAAGGGGATGAAGACCTCTCTGCATGGCAGCTCTTATTCCTACTTGCGAGGTTCAACCTGGTGTTATATGGGGTTCCCAGAGTTAGGTATTAGCGTGCATTAGGCCGGATTCAGAGTTCGTGGAAAGTAATGAGACCCACGCAGATCCCCGATTGTCTGCAGCTGCAAAAGGTCTATTCTGCACATGTGCTTGATGATAACTGTAGTTCGGCTTTGAGGGGGAGAGGAGGGAGCGGAGCTGCATTCCTAGAAATGGGGCGTGTCTCCTTTGTTTTCTAGGATGGAAGAGGCAAGGATCTGATTGTCACCATGCAGACTTCCTGGCCGTGCAGCCCTCAGTTCCATTGGCCAGCTGCATGCCCCTCCTAGAGATCAGACAGAAATTCAGTGCATGCTTGCATGCGCCGTTGCACTTCCATCCATCTTTGAATCAGGCCCATAACCCACAAATACAATGCTGAGATGCCCTGTTTGGCCAGATATATTTCACTACAGTTTATATATCTCTTAGAACAGTGGCACATGAAAATAATATGTTGTTTGCTTATTAGCCAGTAAACATAATATTAAGGATTCCCATTTACAGTACATTATGGGGCTAATTCAGTAAGGATAGCAAATCAGCAGAATTTGTTATCCTGTGGATCGCATGCTGGGGGCCGCCTATCGCTGGGAAAGGCCGCCCAGCATGCTGACCAGCGCCTCCCCCCCTTGATGAAGCAGAAATTGCGAGCGCCTCGCAATTCTGCTTTATCGTAAAAATTCTTGATGCCTCCTGCCGGCAGGAGACCCGGTGCCATCTTTCCCATCGTGGCAGCTGCGTGTGACATCACGCAGCTGCCGCGATCATGTCCATGACACGCCCCTGTTTGCACCGCACCGCCCACCGTTCGTGCAGCCCCCACAACACTTTTTTTGTCTCTTCCAGGTCCTCCGATACACAGTGCACATTGGGTTTCTTGGGGGGGGGGGGGGTTGTCACTGCCCTGAGTGCACCCCAGAGATCCTAGAACAGATGCAGGAATAACCCTTGGTGCACAGTGTACACTGGTGTTTGTTTTTGTCACTCCCCAAAATGCAGTACATGGGCCCTCATTCCGAGTTGTTCGCTCGCTAGCCGCTTTTCGCAGCCTTACACACGCTAAGCCACCGCCCTCTGGGAGTGTATCTTAGCTTAGCAGAATTGCGAAAATATTTTTCTGTGCAGTTTCTGAGTAGCTCGAGACTTACTCTTCCAGTGCGATCAGTTCAGTGCTTGTCGTTCCTGGTTTGACGTCACAAACACACCCAGCGTTCGCCCAGACACTCCTCCGTTTCTCCAGCCACTCCCGCGTTTTTCCCAGAAACGGTAGCGTTTTTCCGCACACTCCCATAAAACGGTCAGTTTCCGCCCTGAAACACCCACTTCCTGTCAATCACATTACGATCACCAGAACGAAGAAAAAACCTCGTAATGCCGTGAGTAAAATACCAAACTTCTTAGCAAATTTACTTGGCGCAGTCGCAGTGCGAACATTGCGCATGCGCAATTAGCGGAAAATCACTGCGATGCAAAAAAAATTACCAAGCGAACAACTCGGAATGAGGGCCATAGATCCTAATACATGGGCAGCTTTAACCCTTGGAGCACAGTGCACACTGGTATTTTTGGTCACTGCCCGCAGTGCATCATTAAGCCTTCATTGGTACACATTGGTGTGTACCACCATTACTATAATTACTGTATATAAGCACAGTGATTCACAGAAGTATAGTAAAAAAAAAAATCTAAAAAACAAACAAAAACAAACTTGGTGTGTTCAGGGCCAGGCTAGTGTTGCTCGCTACCGGGACTAATTTCTCTTCATGGGTCTGGGAGGCATTTCGGTTTGCAGCTATCCTTCTGTAGGTTGCCAGCTCTTGTTCGGGGTCCTGGGTGTTTCCCATTGCCCCGGTGCGTTGCTAGAGCCCTACCGGTTGCCTGAGTTTTCAGGGGTTGGCACTGGGCACAATGGCGGGTTGCTGTCGCCTCCCCGCTGACAAGTTACCGACACTTTTGGTTTTTGTTAACCACTGCTTGGAGCAATGCGAACTTTGGTTTTAGTGGGTGCAGTCGTCGTTCAGCTCCCCCCCTTTTTGCCAGCAGGTTTATCCCCATGGGTGGCATAGTTTGCAGTAAATCTACGACCCGCTGCGGGGTCGGCCAGGTAGCGTCACGCAGTTTCCCTTCCCGAGAGATAAGAGATGTTTTTGTGGATTCAGTCTTCAGTCCTATAGTCTTGTTACGGGGAGGTTTTCTGGCCTCCTCCTCCTTGTTCCCTCCAGTCCCCCTAGGCTTTGCGACTGTTGCGACATCTGTTTGTCTGCTTGCGGCGCAGTTTTACCATTGCGCGCCCGGAGTCGGATGGCGGATTGTACGGGTGGCTACACGAACTAGGCATGCGTTGGCTCCTTCCTCGTTTGGGGCATCTGCTGCGTCCTGGGTTTTTTTCAGTAGGTTGGATACAGCGGGTTTTTCCCTGGTAGACGGTTTGATGGTTTTCGTGTTCGAGCGTTATCTGGGAGGTAGGTCAAAGGCAGCCATGTATCCCGCCCTTGCGGGCATTTCCTTCCGTTCTAGGCTGCGCGGTCTGGTGGACCCCACCTGGTCTTTCGCCCCTTTCATGGGTGCTTAAGGGTTGGGGTTAGGGTGCGCCCCACGCCTGCTGATACCCGTAGGCCTGCTACGTGGCAATTTTTGGCGGAGTTGCTGGATGTGCTGCCTCCTGTCGCCGAGGCGGTGTTGGAGGTGGCCCCCCTGTTTTAGATTAGCCCTTGCTTGGCTTTCTTCTGGGTTTGGGGGGTAAGCGAGTAGTGGCGAGCAGCAGGCATTTCGGGATTCCGGGGCCTTTTCTGTAACGCGTGTTGCAGGATGGTCGGTGGCTCGGCAGGATGGTGTGATCCAAATCAGATCAAGCAGCAGGGGGTCGCTGGGTGTCCTTGGAGGCCCAGGAGGAGGTGGGTGTCTGCCCGCTGCGCCTGGCGCATGAGTATAGATGGGCCTCCAGGGGGGGGGGGGGGGGGCGACCAGTTGCTGATACAGGCGCTCGCTGGTCCTCTCTCTAATTTACAGTTTGCTGCTGTGTTTGGGGTCGGTATACTTCTTAGGTCCTATTCCTTGCGGATGGGGGCGGCTGACCATGCGGAAGCCACAGGGTCCGCCACGGCAGCTGTGCAGGAGCTGGGTCGTTGGGGGTGTACTTTTAGGCCCTATTCCTTGCGGTTTGGGGTGGCTACCATGCGGCAGCCACTGGGTCCTCCACGGCTGCTGTTCAGGAGCTGGGCCGTTGGCGGTATATTTTTTAGGTCCTATTCCTTGCGGGTTGGGGAGGCTGCCATGCGGCTGCCACGGGGTCCTCCACAGCAGCTATTCAGGAGCGGGCCGTTGGAGGTATACTTCTTAGGTCCTGTTCCTTGCAGATTGGGGAGGCTACCATGCGGCGGCCATTGGGTCCAACACGGCACCCGTTTCAGGAGCTGGGGCGTTGGAGGTATAATTATTAGGTCCTATTCCTTGCGGATGGGGGTGGCTACCATGCGGCAGCCACAGGGTCCTCCACGGCAGCTATTCAGGAGGTGGTCCGTGGAGGTATGCTTACTATAAGTCCTTCTGCATGTGGATAATGTTTAGCTGCGCCTGTTGCGCTAACCCAAAAACTTGTTTACCCATCGGTTTTTGAACGGGTAGCGTTCAGGAATCGAGGGTGTGAAGTGAATTTTTCAATTTTCCTCCGAGGGGGCCTAATTACAATTGGCTCCTCAAAGATCCACGGGAGGTTTTTTGAGTTTTCTCCTTCACTTGGGTTAATTCTGTTCTCTGTCACTTGGTTTTCCTATGTGATGTATGTCAGTGTGATGATGTAAGGGTGTTTTTCTTTTGCAGCCGTCGATGGTTTGAACAGGAGTGGCTGGTTGGCCACTCTTACAATTTTTGGGCGGCAGGGCATTCCTTGGCGCGTAGGACAGCTGATGTTTTGGTCAGGGTGGTTTGTTGGTTGGGTGTCCGTGGTTAAGGGATACTGAGGGGTATTTGTACAGCTCCTTTGCCACCTTGTGCATAGTTGGGGTTGCCCTGGCGGTATTGTTCTATGTTTTGGGCGGCGCTGATAGGGGTCGCGTCGACAGCATCTACCTCAATTTGTTCATAAAGGCTGATTTCATGGGCCACGTTGTCACTGGCCGGAGATCCGTTTTGGGTGGTCAATTAGTCCAGCGTTTTTTCATTGGAGAGGGCGGTGCTTTTCTCAGCTATTGAGAAAGCCCGCCAGATGGTAATTCTGCTGTTTCGTTGTTGTTACGGCTTTTAGGTGGAGTAGTGGTCAGGCATCCTCTGCTTGTACTGCGTCAGCGGCAGTTCTACAAGGAGGATGGGGTTCGTCTTCTCCGGCTGGAGTTTTCGGGTTTTCTTAAATGGGGTTTTGGTCCTTTCCGTTAGCAATCTTGTTTTCCTGGTTTTTATTGGTTTGGCTGGCGGGGCGGTTTGTTAAACCTTTGTGGCGGGAAGTCGCTACCAACCAGTGGTCAGATGGGCATAAGTGGTCATTGTGGGGCACCCTCTTTAGAAGGACGGCAGGTGTGTCCTTACCTTGCGGCTGGACATTTAGACGTTCCCCTGCGGGACCCGAACGTTTGCCAGAGAAAAGAGTGGTGAGTCCTGCACAATGCGGGTTATGCAGGGAGGAGGCGGTGTTGTGGTTTAGTCCCCTCCTCAGTTTTTGTGTTTCAATCTAAATGACTGGAGCTGGTGTCTGGTAGCGACTTTTCCTTTGCCATCCTCCAATATAAAGTCAATTCAATTACAATTATAGTTTAAAGAACAGGTCAGAGATCAATAAATATCGTCTGACCTATAACTACAGCTAACCGTGTCCGTGTCATTATTTTAGTGTGTCGTTATTTTAGTGGTAAGCTAGCTTAAAGAAGTGTTTATATCAATCGCAATAAAATTATGGGCGCCTTAAATGTATTTACTGTATTTAACTATTACTAAGAGTAAGCGTAATGTGTGGTAATGAAATGAAATGCCTTTTTGCCTATAATGTTCTATGGGCCTAATTCAGACCTGATTGCAGCAGCAAAATTGTTCTCTAATGGGCAAAATGGTTTTGCACTGCAGGTGGGGCAAAAATAACATGTGCAGAGAGAGTTAGATTTGGTGGGATGTGTTTAAACTGAAATCTAAATTGCAGTGTAAAAATAAAGCAGCCAGTATTTACCCTGCACAGAAACAATATATACCACCCAAATATATCTCTCTCTGTACGTGTTACATCTGCCCCCTCTGCAGTGCACATGGGGGTTCATTTCGAGTTGGTCGCTTGCTAGCAACTTTTTGCAGCGCTGCGATCAGGTTAAATCTCTGCAAAACTGCGCATGCATATGCACCGCAATGCGCAGGCGCGTCGTACAAGTACAAAGAGGATTATGCTGGATGATGGATTTAAGGAAATAATCCATTCACACAGCCGATCGCAAGGTGATTGACAGAAAGAGGGTGTTTGTGGGTGTCAACTGACCGTTTTCTGGGAGTGTTTGGAAAAATGCAGGCGTGTCCAAGCATTTGCAGGGCGGGTGTCTGACGTCAATACCAAAAAGACTGAAGTGATCGCAGCGGCTGAGTAAGTCCAGCGCTACTCAGAAACTGCAAAAAAACTTTTTTGTGCCGTCGACTGCAAAAGCGTTCGCACACTTGCATAGCTAAAATACACTCCCCCGTAGGCGGCGATTATCTGATCGCTGCGCTGCAAAAAGTTGCTAGAGAGCGATCAACTTGGAATGACCCCCATGGTTTTGCCTGTTAGAGGACAATTTTGCTGCTGTGATCAAGTCTGAATTATGCCCCATAACATCAAAAAACACATCTGTACTCACCTTGATCAAACAGTTGACCTTACTAAAATAATGCTTGTATGCGATTGTATACTTACAGGAAGGTGTGGAGTTAATTCTCTGTTTATACAATGCCCCCATTGCTAACTGAAATTAACAAAATTTGCTTAATAAATTGGCAAGTTCTTCTCTTAGAAACACAACTCCAAACTAATGTAAGGAAAAGTTTGGAAGCTGCAAGAACATCACATTACATCATACTGTCCCATCCTGCGCATATATAAACTTGGAATGTGCACAGAATTATTTTTTTTCACCTTCCCAAACACCAGATGTTCTTAGATAAATTGGCGTGTTGTGTAATCTATATTTATTTTCCGCAGAGAAGTGTGCTTATCAATACTTAAAATCAAAATATATTTAAGGAATAGCACATTGAAAGCGAATATTTTTCTCTAATGAGAAAACTTGAAATAGATTTAAATTTAATATATGCAAACACAGTGTTGTGCGGCATCGTCCAATGTATTATTCAGACACCTGCAATTATGTCGCCTAAAATATAGTAACTGCTATACAAGACGCAGGAGATAAGGACAGTGTAATGCTTCTGTACTCTATAATTAACCATTCTTGTATTCCAAGAGCATATTTTTTTGCTTGTGTTAGTTTGTTGTTTATTTAACAGTTTTAAAGTGCATGTACTAAGAAAATGGATTTATATAGACTGTCAGACATTTGCTTACAAGGAACAATCATGGAGCTCTTGTTCTACTTATTACTCAATATATAATTATAAACATATATATATATACATACAGTACTGTGCAAAAGTTTTAGGCAGGTGTGGAAAAAATGCTGCAAAGTAAGAATGCTTTAAAAAATAGAAATGTTAATAGTTTTGTTTTTTGTCAATTAACAAAATGCAAAGTGAATGACCAGAAGATAAATCTATATCCAATCAATGGGGCAGATGTATTAACCTGGAGAAGGCATAAGGAAGTGATAAACCCGTGATAAGTACAAGGTGATAAATGGAACAGCCAATCAGCTGTTAACTATTAATTTACATATTGGAGCTGATTGGCTGGTGCGTCTTTCACCTTGCATTTATCACTGGTTTATCACTTCCTTATGCCTTCTCCAGGTTAATACATCTACCCCAATATTTGGTGTGACCATCCTTTGCCTTCATAACATTACTAATTCTTCTAGGTACACTTGCACACAATTCTAGAAGGAGCTCAGCAAGGAGGTCATTCCAAACATCTTGGAGGAACAACCACAGATCTGCTTGTGGATGTAGGCTTGCTCAAATCCTTCTGTCTCTTCATGTAAACATAGACAGACTCTATGATGTTTTAGATCAGGGCTCTGTGAGGCCATATTATCACTTCCAGGACTTCTTTACACAGAAGATAATTCTGAATGACTTTGGCTGTATGTTTGGGGTCGTTGTACTGCTGCAGAATAAATTTGGAGCCAATCAGAAGTACCTCATGATTTTTTATTCTATATTTGAAAGCACTCTCACTTTGCAGCTTTTTTTCCAAACCCTGTCTAAAATTTTTGCATAGTACTGTATGTGTCTATATATAATTTTTTATATATATATATACATACATACATACATACACAAGAGATGTGCGGCTGGCACTTTTCGTGTTTTGGTTTTGGATCTAAATCCCCACTCGTGTTCTGGTTTTGAAAAAAACACCCTTTCGTGATGTGGTTTTGGATCTGGATGATTTTTAAAAATCATAAAAACAGCTAAAATCACAGAATTTGGGGGTAATTTTGATCCTACAGTATTATTAACCTCAATAACATTAATTTCCACTCATTTCCAGTCTATTCTAAATACCTCACACCTCACAATATTGTTTTTAGGCCAAAAGGTTGCACCGAGGTGGCTGTATGACTAAGCTAACGGACACAAGTGTGCGGCACAAACACCTGGCCCATCTAGGAGTGGCACTGCAGTGTCAGACAGGAGGGCAGATATAAAAAATCATTTAGGTGTCAGTGGACTGCTTACTCTATTACACAAAGTTTCTGAACTTGACAATGACTTATGATGAATGTGCTGCAGGTGACGTATAAGGGAGGATGTTCCTAGGTGGTTAACGTCCTTACCCCTACTTACTATGGATTGACAAATGCAACAGATGGCTTGACACCTGGTGTCCGGATTTGTGGATAAATAATTCCACACTGAAGAGGTGGTATTTTGCCCAGGCATGACAATTGGCTTTTTCATCCCATGGACAACAACTGTCTCCACTGGTGCCTTATTCAAACAAACCACATCACCATCAGAATCCTCATCGTCAACTTCCTCCTCAGCGCCAGCTACACCCATAACCTCCTCATCCTGGTGTACTTCTACAGTGACATCCTCAATCTCAATATCAGCAACTGGACTGGCGGTCCTCCTCCCAGCACTTGAAGGGACATGAAAATGGTGGTAGGAGCCTCCTCGTCCCATTCAGTGTTGTGAAGTTCAGGCCTAGACATCGCATCCGCATACAGTGAAAGCACCGCTGTATATTCACAACACCCCTGTAATTTTACAGCATACAAGACAGAGCCAGTATACATTGATTTTCACTGCACCCTAGAATTATTACAGCACACAAGACAGGGCCAGCGTACATTGATTTTTACTGCACCCCTGACAGGGCCAGTGTAATGTTATTTGAACAGCAACACCCCTATATTTTACAGCATAAAGCAGTGTGCTTTTAATTACTTTTAACAACTGAACCCCTGAATTTTTAATAGCATACAGGGCCAATGTAATGTTATTTGAACAGCAACACCCCTATATTTTACAGCATACAGCAGTGTGCTTTTAATTTTTAACAACTGCACCCCTGAAATTCTTTAGCATACAGGGCCAGTTTAATGTTATTTAAACAGCAGCACCCCTATATTTTACTGCATACAGCAGTGTGCTTTTAATTTTTAACAACTGCACCCCTGAATTTTTACAACATACAGGGCCAGCAGCACCCCTATATTTTACAGCATACAGGAGCAGTGTGCTTTTAATTTTTAACAGCTGCACCCCTGAATTTTTATAGCATACAGGGCCAGTGTAATGTCATTTGAACAGCAGCACCCCAATATTTTATAGCACACAGGAGCAGTGTGCATTTAATTTTTAACAACTGCACCTCTGAATTTTTACAACATACAGGAGGAGAGTGCCCCTGTACAACACAGTGACAACTAGGACAGCAATACCCATGTACAGCTGTAGCACATGAAACACCAGTGACAGCCAGGACAGCACCCCTAACACAGCACAGGTACATCCCAGTGACTGAAACAGCACTCCTACAGAGCACACACTAATCCCACCTGACACCAAAACCCATAGAGAGACAGGGGTCTGTCCTCCTCAATCTCCAAGTCCGGAGTGAAAACAGCGGTGACACGCAGTTGTTTATATGGGATCCAAAACCTGTGAGAATCCGACAGTGGGATGATGACATTTTGCCTCGGTCTGGTTTCCGAGTCTGGCAGTTCTCAGGGAACCTGCTCATCTCTAATACAATATATATGAATATATATATATAAGAACAATGTGCGGACCGGTACTCCTCCTATTGGACTCAGTCGCTCCCGTGCCTCCAGAACACATGTAATATAAACAAGCAAAAAAATTGCTGCTTATCCTTGACAAAGGGGTGTGCCAACCCCGCAACATTGGAGTTCAGGTGTTATTTTTAATACATCACAACTTTTGCATCAAGCCTCTGAGTGCCGCAGTTTTTTTGCTCGAATATATATATATATATATATATATATATATACACTGCTCAAAAAAATAAAGGGAACACTAAAATAACACATCCTAGATCTGAATGAATGAAATATTCTTATTAAATACTTTGTTCTGTACATAGATGAATGTGCTGACAACAAAATCACACAAAAATTATCAATGGAAATCAAATTTATTAACCCATGGAGGTCTGGATTTGGAGTCACCCTCAAAATTAAAGTGGAAAAACACACTACAGCCTGATCCAACTTTGATGTAATGTCCTTAAAACAAGTCAAAATGAGGCTCAGTAGTGTGTGTGGCCTCCACGTGCCTGTATGACCTCCCTACAACCCACACAAGTGGCTCAGGTAGTGTAGCTCATCCAGGATGGCACATCAATTCGAGCTGTGGCAAGAAGGTTTGCTGTGTCTGTCAGCGTAGTGTCCAGAGCATGGAGGCGCTACCAGGAGACAGGCCAGTACATCAGGAGATGTGGAGGAGGCCGTAGGAGGGTAACAGCCCAGCAGCAGAACCGCTACCTCCACCTTTGTGCAAGGAGGAACAGGAGGAGCACTGCCAGAGCCCTGTAAAATGACCTCCTGCAAGCCACAAATGTGCATGTGTCTACTCAAACGATCTGAAACAGACTCCATGAGGGTGGTATAAGGGCCCGACGTCCACAGGTGGGGGTTGTGCTTACAGCCCAACACCGTGCAGGACGTTTGGCATTTGCCAGAAAACACCAAGATTGGCAAATTCGCCACTGGCGCCCTGTGCTCTTCACAGATGAAAGCAGGTTCTCACTGAGCACATGTGACAGACGTGACAGAGTCTGGAGACGCCAAGGAGAACGTTCTGCTGCCTGCAACATCCTCCAGCATGACCGGTTTGGCAGTGGGTCAGTAATGGTGTGGGGTGGCATTTCTTTGGGGGGCCACACAGCCCTCCATGTGCTCGCCAGAGGCAGCCTGACTGCCATTAGGTACCGAGATGAGATCCTCAGACCCCTTGTGAGACCATATGCTGGTGCGGTTGGCCCTGGGTTCCTCCTAATGCAGGACAATGCTAGCCCTCATGTGGCTGGAGTGTGTCAGCAGTACCTGCAAGACGAAGGCATTGATGCTATGGACTGGCCCGCCCATTCCCCAGACCTGAATCCAATTGAGCACATCTGGGACATCATGTCTCGCTCCATCCACCAACCCTTGTTGCACCACAGACTGTCCAGGAGTTGGTGGATGCTTAAGTCCAGGTATGGGAGGAGATCCCTCAGGAGACCATCCACCACCTCATCAGGAGCATGCCCAGGCTTTGTAGGGAGGTCATACAGGCACGTGGAGGCCACACACACTACTGGACAGTCTGTGGTGCAACAAGCGTTGGTGGATGGAGCGAGACATGATGTCCCAGATGTGCTCAATTGGATTCAGTAAACACAGTTGTTTGACAATAAATGGCTTCACCCAACCACTAACCATGAGTGAATGAAAAGTTTGTGAGTTATCATTCATATTCTCTGACAAATGGGCAGAAAATCACAAATTCTGCTAGGGTATGTAAACTTAGGAGCACTACTGTATATATATATATATATATATATATATATATATATATATATATATATATATATTTACACAATTAGTTTATGAATAAATCCACATGAAAAATGAATACCCTAATGGTACAAATGTTATATTAGAAATATTATTTTGAATTTTGAATTATTTTAATTATAAAGGAAGACATTTTTTTTTAAATGGTGAGGGATGAAGGTGGAGTGTACCTAATAAGATGGGGTGAAATATGTGTGACAGTGAAAATATTAAATTAGTGTGAAAAGGTGACACAATTATAAAAACACCATGGTCCTGTAGAAAGTTCATACAATTAAACCACAATGGTACAGTACAGTGTTTATCTGAAATTAATGTCAGTCTGCTGGGGATATCACATGCCGTACCTCACAATTTTAAAAAATTGGAGGAGGGACACGGCGCACATCCGAAATGAGGGAGTGTGGCCTTGTGAATGGGGGCGTGGCATCACAGGAAGTGAGTGATCCAGACCCATACCCCATGGCCTACCAAATGCCTACACACACACACACACACACACCAGCAAAATCGAGACATTTGGTAGGTATGGTATCAGAGAAAAAGCATGGAATGATACATAAATTGTAAACTTCCTATAGCAGAGGTTCCCAAACTGTGTGTCGTGGCTCCCTGGGGTGCCTCGGGGCACTTGCAGGGGTGTCCTGGGTTGGTGGTCCAGGACCAATTCAAATTATTCATGGTCAATATAATAGGCAAAACCAGTGCTGGTCCCTCACCACAATCTTGTCCCTCACCACACAACTGACCCTAAGGATGACATATAAATGCGATCTACTTAATGTAATAATTATTTCTAAATTTCTCAATAAGAAATTTTTGGCCTAGGGGTGCCGTGAAATAAATTCTGATATTCCAGGGCGCCGTGATTCAAAAAAAGTTTGGAAACCACTGTCCTATAGATAAAAATTAACGCAGACTGACAGTGTCTGTTCTTATCCCCCTCATGGATCTGCTTTCCCTATGTGATTGGTGGTATCTGCACAAAGGCTCATTGTGGGCATAGGCGGATCCAGGTAGGGGGGGGGGGGGGGCACTTGGGCCCGTGCCCCCCTTGTCGTTTCTGACTTCTTCTTTTTTTCAAAAGGAGAACAGCAGCAGCACTACTGCTATTTCCGTCAGTCAGATTTGATAAAAGAGCCGGCAGGCACTAGGACCCGCCGCTGCTCTAACAGCAAGTCCGTGTGGCATCCAATGAGGATGCTAGAGCTGCAGCCACAGCCTTCCCCTGCTCACACTGCAACCTACCTCCCCCACTGCCAGCCAACCAGAGTCCAGCCCAGGCGCGGGGTTCAAATGCCAGCATCGAGTAAGACTGTTACTTATGACGGCGCAGAAGGCTTCATTAGCCGTCACTGCACCGTACAGTTTCCCAGCACTTTCTCCTCCACTTCCTTTACCACCATGCTAGGTGCAGTCACACTCAGCCTCAGCTTTGAGAAGGCGGCCTGTGTGATTGTGACAGGGCTGTCCTGCAGAAGTCTTATGTTACTTGTTGGAGATCCAGCTGGCTGCTTCTGCTAATCAAAGATGGGACGTTCATGTCCTGCAGTCTGAGTCTCAGTGCAGTGCCCAAAACAAGGTATGCTGCACCTGCCACCACCAACTAAACACTATAATAACTATATTGTGCTGGGGTGCCTTCCAGGCTCCCATAACTAATGGAACAGGTGACCAACATTTCAAGGCCCAATCAGCCTTTTCATCAGGGTGAAACATTGGCAATAAACCAGTATGCGCTCCTACAGCCAATCATTGCCTGATGGCGTATTCTGTGAGGCCACACCCCCTGTGATACCACTCCTCTTATCTGGGAGCACACGTGCCTTAGGTGCATGTAAATATAGCTATTACCGTTCCCCTATCATGGTGCCCTCCCTTTCATTTTCTTCTGGATCCACCCCTGATTGTGGGCATAGGTACATAAATAGGTTTTCCCTTCTACTCTTATACTCTTCTTTAGTACTGCTGACTATAGAGTAGGGGATAATCAAAATTGCTACAGACTTTTGTGCAGACTATGGGCTGAATCGTGTTTGTAAGTAACGCAAAAAAGCATACAGCTGGGCAATACCATGTGGTGCTGCATGTGGGGCAGATGTAACATGTGCAGAGAGAATAAAATATTGGTGGGTTATATAGTTTCTGTGCAGGGTAAATATACGAGCTGCTTTTGCATGTAGCCCACAAATGCTAGACAGCTTTCTTTTTACACTGCAATTTAGATTTTAGTTTGAACTCACTCCACCCAATTCTAACTCTCTCTGCACATATTACATCTGCTCCACCTGCACTGCAGCATGGTTTTGCCCAGTTGCTTGCTTTTTTGCTTTTGTTTACAATCATGATGTTTTCTGGGTGACCTGTCGCTTTTGTAGGCTACAAGTTCCAATGAGATATATATCGTGTATTCTAGAAAACATCTGGCTGGTTACATTGAAAAATATCCCCATTTTTCTTGCATCAGTTTACATACAGTGTTGGTGACATATAGGAGGCTATTCAATTACCCATAATTTGTGGGCACACATAATTTAGGGGTACACATACTGTATATTTGCCATCTATGGTACTCTACATTTTGGCCACATTTCCGGTTTCTGTGTGAACTTGTATGGGGGTGGGTGGGACGTATCAAACATTGGCGAGCTGGAGAGAGATAAGGTGGAGAGATAAAAAGTACCAACCAATCAGCTCCTAACTGTCTTTTTACAGGCTGATAGATAGAGGCTGGTTGGTTGGTACTTTCTCTCCACTTTTTCTCTCTCCAAGCTTTGATACAGCTCCCCCTGGGAGCGAACAGATATTCTGAAACACAATTCCCTGAATCCCTATAAAACTTACACTGTATTATGGCCCTCATTCCGAGTTGTTCGCTCGCTAGCTGCTTTTAGCAGCTTTGCACACGCTAAGCCGCCGCCTACTGGGAGTGTATCTTAGCATAGCAGAATTGCGAATAGAAATTTCTTAGCATTTTCTGAGTAGCTCGAGACTTACTCCTACACTGCGATCAGTTCAGTCAGTTTCGTTCCTGGTTTGACGTCACACACACGCCCAGCGTTTGCCCAGACACTCCCCCGTTTCTCCAGACACTCCCACGTTTTTCCCTGACACGCCTGCGCTTTTTTGCACACTCCCAGAAAACGGTCAGTTTCCGCCCAGAAACACCCACTTCCTGTCAATCACACTACGATCAGCAGAACGATGAAAAAACCTCGTTAGGCCGTGAGTAAAATACCAAACTTTTGAGCTAATTTACTTGGCGCAGGCGCACTGCGAACATTGCGCATGCGCAGTTTGCGACTAATCGCTCCGTAGCGAAAAAAACTAACGAGCGAACAACTCGGAATCACCCCCAATATTCCTATGGTGGAGACCTGCAGTGATGCTTAATCTCACATCCTCTACTGTAGCTCTAAAGCTTATACTGTATTGGCCCTCATTCCGAGTTGTTCGCTCGCTAGCTGCTTTTAGCAGCTTTGCACACGCTAAGCCGCCGCCTACTGGGAGTGTATCTTAGCATAGCAGAATTGCGAACGAAAGATTAGCAGAATTGCGAATAGAAATGTCTTTTCAGTTTCTGAGTAGCTCGAGACTTAGTCCTACACTGCGATCAGTTCAGTCAGTTTCGTTCCTGGTTTGACGTCACACACACGCCCAGCGTTCGCCCAGACACTCCCCCGTTTCTCCAGACATTCCCGTGTTTTTCCCTGACACGCCTGCGTTTTTCCGCACACTCCCAGAAAACGGTCAGTTTCCGCCCAGAAACACCCACTTCCTGTCAATCACACTACGATCAGCAGAACAATGAAAAAACCTCGTTAGGCCGTGAGTAAAATACCAAACTTTTGAGCTAATTTACTTGGCGCAGGCGTACTGCGAACATTGCGCATGCGCAGTTTGCGACTAATCGCTCCGTTGCGAAAAAAAATAACGAGCTAACAACTCGGAATGACCCCCTATGATAGAACATTTAGAAGAATGACCGTATTGCATTTCCCTGAAAATATGTTATTTACTGAAGCTTTGGTCAAAAAAATTGCTGCTGAATGTGTAATACGTTCCTCTGTAAATGATAGGAAACACAGAACAGACACAATCTCCTTTATGTGAGATGTAAGTAGTGTACAATTGTAACTTTTGTACTGAATCCCTGTTTTTCGTTTTCTTTTTTGTTCCGCTCAGACTGATTTAGTGTGACACATTGTCTGGCAGACATCAGGACTGTTTGATTCCGCTGATACGCCTATAGGCTTGTGGCATGAAACACTCTGCTTATAATACTGAAGCTAATGATGACACTACAAGTTCAATTGTGCCAGTGCCAATCCTGATTTATTAAAGAAATGTAAGAGCCAAACATCCCGGAAATAAAAATCTCGCTTCACACAGCAGATCCACCAAAAAAAAAAAGTCTCTAAATGTAAAATTCTACAATGAGTGTCAGATAACTTGCCCTTGAAAGTTTGTAAATGACATTCCCCCCCCCTTCCCCCCCCCCCCCCCATCCTCAAAAGCTACAAATGTGAAGAGAGGAATACAAGATTACATTCAGACCCAGAGCTTTGCAAAATGTTTCGGAGAGAGAATTCTCCGTGCGCTGTTGTTTTGTGAGTAATATATGCGTCCTCACAAATCTTATTTATTATTTATTTTATTTCCTTCTACTCGTGGCAAAGTCATTGGGGTACGTCTGACCTTAGACAGAACACTGCGATACCCCGGCTGACACGGTCCTGTGCCGGAGGAGGGAATTAGGTTTTCCATCATTTACTTGTAGAGCTTTATTTGTTGGATCATACTGGGCTCTATTATTTATTTATAACAAAAATTTAATTTTTCATGCACAGAGAGAGTTATATTAATTAGCGAGCTCGTCGTTACTCGGTACATGGCGATGCTGAGTGAGGCAGATTAAAATAAGTTGTCTATTTACTAAGCCTTGGATGGAGATAAAGTCAACGGAGTTAAAGTACCAGCCAACCAGCTCCTAACTGTCATTTTTCAAACACAGCCTGTAACATGGCAGTTAGGAGCTGATTGGCTGGTACTTTATCTCCACCCAAGGCTTAGTAAATAGACCCCTTCCACTTGTACATTCTGTGAATTAATTGTAAAGCGCAACGGAATATGCCGCGCTATATAAGAACCTGTTAATAAATAAATAAATAAATAAATATGGATGCATATGATATAATGCACTGTATTCTCAATGCCTTCTATCAAATCCCCTAGTTAACAATGCTTACTAAGGATACGGATGTATACTGAATCCATGCTGCTCTAGAAATGTGGAGTGAATATATACTTAAGTAGAATTACTTTTCACCCTAAGGGCTAGATGCATCATCGCTTGGAGATAAAATGGAAAGCGGTAAAGCACCAGCCAAGCAGCTCCTGATAGTCATTCTTTAAACATGGCAGTTAGGACCTGATTGGCTGGTGCTTTCTCTCTCTATTTTATCTCCAAGCGATGATGCATCTAGCCCTAAATCCTAAATGCTGCACTAAAGACCACCCACATGCATTCTCATTGGGGATAATGGGGGTCATTCCGAGTTGATCGGTCGCTAGCAGTTTTTAGCAGCCGTGCAAACGCATTGCCGCCTCCCACTGGGGGCTGTATTTTCACTTTGCAGAAGAGCGAACGCCTGTGCAGCAGAGTGCCTGCAAAATCTTTTTGTGGAAAACAAGACCAGCCCTGTAGTTACTCTCCGTGTGCGTTGATTCTAACGACGGAGGGACGGCTTTTGATGTCACACACCCGTCCAGCGAACGCCCAGCCACGCCTGCGTTTTTTCAGCCACGCCTGCGTTTTTCTAAGCACTCCCTGAAAACGGTCAGTTGACACCCAGAAACGCCCTCTGTCAATCTTCTTGCGGCCGGCTGTGTGATTGGAATCGTCGTCAGAACCAGTGCTAAACCACAATGGACTTCGTACCCGTACGACGCGCGTGCGCATTGCGGGTGCATACGCATGAGCAGATTAGCCATTTTTTTCACTGATCGCTACGCAGCGAACAACGGCAGCTAGCGATCAACTCGGAATGACCCCCAATATACGGATGGTGAAGTTACTAATGTCCACAGCAATACAGGCTCAGTGTGTTTCAGTTTACCGTGATCCTGGTCAGTCAGGTGAAGGGGAAAAACGTTTTGCCACTTAGGGGTCTAACCAGTGGAGAAGTTGCCCATGGCAACCAATCAGCATTGACTTAACATTTATAACTTGCATACTTAAAAACTGTACAGAGCAGCTGATTGGTTGCCGTGGGCAACTTCTCCACTGGTTCAATTCTCCACTCTTTTCACTACTTCATGAATAGACCACTTAGGTTCTAATTCAGACCTGATCGTAGATGTGCAAAAAATGCACATCTACGATCAAAATCTTTGACATGCAGGCGACGCCCAGCACAGGGCTAGTCCGTCCCGCATACCGGATCCAGCACCGCCCCCCACCCACAGACATGCGAAAGCTTTGCACGGTGGCGATGCTTTCGCACCTGCTGAGTAGCCCTCTGCCTACGCAGCATAGCTGTGAAGGGAGACGACTACCCGCCATGTTTATGGCTGCAGCTGCTTGGTAGGACATCATGTAGCCGCTGCGATTTGCCCCAGCAAAGGTCCGAACATGCCTCCATTGTCCGGACTGTACCCTCAACGCTTCTGATACGCTCCAGACTGCCCAGCGACCGCCTCTGCCTGCCAATCAGCTGTTGCATCTAACTGTGGCCCTCATTCCGAGTTGTTCGCTCGCTAGCTGCTTTTAGCAGCATTGCACACGCTAAGCCGCCATCTGGGAGTGTATCTTAGCTTTGCAGAATTGCGAACAAAATATTAGCAGAATTGCGAATAGACACTTCTTAGCAGTTTCTGAGTAGCTCGATACTTACTCGGCATCTGCGATCAGTTCAGTCAGTTTCGTTCCTGGTTTGACGTCACAAACACACCCAGCGTTCGCCCAGACACTCCTCCGTTTCTCCAGCCACTCCCGCGTTTTTCCCAGAAACGGTAGCGTTTTTTCGCACACGCCCATAAAACGGCCAGTTTCCGCCCAGAAACACCCACTTCCTGTCAATCACATTACGATCACCAGAACGATGAAAAATCCTCGTTATGCCGTAAGTAAAATACCAAACCTTTGTGTAAAATAACTAAGCGCATGCGTTCTGCGAACCTTGCGCATGCGCAGTAAGCGACTAATCGCAATATAGCGAAACTCGGCAACGAGCAAACAACTCGCAATGAGGGCCCGTGTGCGCACGCACAGTGCAGCTTCTGCGCGTGCGCACACTTCACCGGCCTTCAGCCAGTGTGACCGTGACGCGTCCAGGTGTGAATTAGGCCCTTAGTCTTCTTCTTGTATACCACATTGGCCTTACAGTAGGAAAGGTGAATATGGATTCTCTATGGTGCTGAAAGTTACAGGTTTTCATACAGTAAATCTCTCCTCACATCGGAGACAAAGAAAATGTGAACAAGGGAACAAGTATAATGGGGGTAATTCCAAGTTGATCGCAGCAGGAAATTTTTTAGCAGTTGGGCAAAACCATGTGCACTGCAGGGGGGGCAGATATAACGTGCAGAGAGAGTTAGATTTGGGTGGGTTATTTTATTTCTGTGCAGGGTAAATACTCGCTGCTTTATTTTTACACTGCAAATTAGATTGCAGATTGAACACACCACACCCAAATCTAACTCTCTCTGCACATGTTATATCTTCCTCCCCTGCAGTGCACATGGTTTTGCCCAGTTGCTAACAGAATTCCTGCTGCGATCAACTTGGAATTACCCCCGAAATGTTGCAGTACATTATATGACAAAATGTATAATTAGAAGACTGTTACTGTAAAGGTTCATTTCTAATATCTTATACAGATGGAGCCACGATCATCTTGGCTTCTCTGCTGCACCTAGGTGCACCAAGACTTATTAGCATAAGCCTTTCATCTATTGTTCTCAGCTGCAGTACAATACAGAGAGAACAATACAGCAGGGGATTAAGTCATTACAGCAGGGGATTAAGTCCGACTGCCCTGACTATTAAAGGCCAAGATAAAGATGGCTCCATCTGTATCTGTAATAATGTAAAGTAGGAAGTACATTATGCCTTATAATACCCAATGTGGGGGTAGATGTATCAAAGCTTGCAGAGAGGTATCTGGAATTTTTCGCAATGCACGTGGGGGTATTGTTTTTGTAAGGGGCACTCCGAAGCTAGTAGCAGGGCAGTCTTAACACCATCAAATACTATGAGTAAACAATTGCACTGAGGCCCCTACCCAGCCACTCACAGGAAACAATAATAAAATCAGAACATGCCCTGTGCCGTCTCTCTACACGCTTCCATGCAGTGAATGGCTGTCATCACTCTGATTGGTCTGGGCTGCTGTAGGATGGGAGGCCGGTAGAGAAAGCTGCCTTGCCGCTCTGATTGAGTGACTACCACCTACTCCTGCTGGAAGACCACTAGAATTGTGGGGCCCTGGCTAGTGTGCCTATACATTAAGATGGCCCTGGCTAGTAGTATACTGAAATGTTAATTAATTAATAATGAAATACCAATAGGCCCATCTGGTGAGAGGTCACTCATCTTCTGTTTATAAACATCTTAGTGATATTTGGTGGACCCCTTTCTTTGAAAGTAAAGCATTCATAACCTAAAACCAGAAATAACGACACGGAGACTTGAATTGTGGCAGAAAATTGCTAGCTATTTATTTGTCCCTATCCATTAGGAAACCTGTAATAAAGAAATTAATTAAATATGCCGCTCTAGCCGGCATATGGTGGCGGCCCAAAAGAACGGCTCAATTAACCTAAATTAACCTTAAATAACTAACCCTATAAATTTACTAAAACTTATCATAAACCGGTAATAGGTGACAACTCAACCCCCACAGTGACTACCCACCGCTCCTGGGTGCCCTGCCGCTGCCTTCCCGGACGGGTGGTCAAGCGGCCATAAGTCGATGGAGGTGAGTGCACCTAAACCACAACAAACTGTAAAACACTACAGTTTTCTCTACCATACAAAACTGCCGTTCTTTTCCGCCAACAGCGAAAGACTCATCCCCACAGTCTTTCGCACCGCCACCATAAACCTACCCTAACTCCTGCAAAGCGAAACCTAGATCCTCCAGAAAAAACATCATCCCCTCATTGGATAGATGTACTCCATCACGCCGGAAAAGGTGGCTGTCTCTGAACCGAATCCTCGGGTGGCGAACCACCCTCCCTCCGTGGGACAGCACCCACTTTGCCACCGCTCCGTTCACCTTTTTCAGGGCCTCGTCAATCTGGCGCCCATCCGCCACTCCCCTCCAACACAATCTTGGCACCATCATTGAAAAAACCAATACACAATTGGTCCATACTGCGGTCACACTTGCCAGATCCCGTATCATGGCCCACCGCAGGTCCAAGGATGTCCTCTTCCCCAGGTCGTTGCCATCTAGATGGACAACCAAGACCCTAGGGACTCCATGCTTGCTGGCCTGACTCACTAACCTACTCCTCAGCTCACCCCACATCATTCCTCGCCAGCCAAGCCATCTGACACCCTGTGTTCCTAGCAATGCCTGAGACCCTTCCGAGGCCACAAACCTGGCCGCCCAATAAATGTAAGAGTGGCCAACCACCCAAACGGTCAAATTGTCGTCAAACCATCCTGAAGGGGAAAAGAGGGGTAGAATTGATTACTAAGAGGCTTATTAATTGTTTACACTGAAGGATCTGCCAAAAAGAAAAACTTTAGATCTCGCTATTGCAGCAGTCACGGCCTAGCCGACTGCACCATGTTTCGTTGCCATTTAAAAGCGCAATTAAGGACACAAAGGGGAAGGATCAAATAAAAACAAACGAAATAAAATAGGGGGGGGGTATAAAATGGGAAACACATGTAATAACTCAGCTGGAGGTGAAAGCGTAAAGACCTGCTGAGGGACTCTGATTAGACCAGATTAGCCGAATTGTAGATTAGAATTCAGTCCGTCAAGTCAGGCAAAAAATCGCAAAATAACTCCAGACCCCCGCTGCCGACTCATGTCAGCAACGGCGAGTAGCTAATCCCTGAGTAGGATAAAAAGGGGGAAAACACTAACAAACTCACAACACCATAAAATCACAGAACTGTAACATCATAATACATTGCAAATAAACAAAGCACCAAGCGCAAACCGACCCTCATGTGACAGGGCGAATATATCGTCTGTAACTTGACGACTTCCATCGCCCCACCGCCTGGATTTCAGTTCTGGAAAAACCCGCCGCAGCAGCCGACGTCGCCGCGCCTATCCGAAAGGAATGGGTACCGAAAGCAGCGGGTGAGAGGCCCAAGCCCGCCAAACAATGACCCAGCATCCAACGGAACTGGTATTTCGTGACTGGCAGCCCGTCATAATGCAATAGCCATGACCCCTCCTTAACGGGTCGCACCACCACATATTGCATTGCCAGACCCACTGGGCAAACGCTTTCTTCTAGCGCTGGAACCATAGTGACCCAGCGCCCTCTCCCCACTTGATCCGTCTTGGAGCGCCGCAATCTGCACAGCAAGGACCTCTCACCCACTACCACGTCTCCGACCAGCATGCGCGAATCTGCTCTCTTGGAAGGCGCTACCAACTCCGAAACCCTAAAGGCCCCGTGGTAAGCCATTGAGAACGCCAAACTGAACAAAAGCGTCTCAAACCTGGACGACGCGACTCGCCCCACCGCCGCGATGACGGCCGGCAACAAGGCCGCATCGATGGGCCGCCTCCTATCTGGTGGCGTCGGCGCAACTCGCGCCCACCCTTTCATTGCCTTCCGCAGAACCTCGCTTTTTGTTATATCGGGGACGCCTCGCAGCTTGCAGAAAAATGAGACGCCAGCCAAGTACCGTGATACCACCGCTCGTGACCTACCGGAAACGTAAAGCTGCCAAATAAAAGAAAGCATCAGCCGATGCTTGCTCTTACCTTTATGCTGACGACCCTGGACAAACTCCTCCCACTCGCTCCAAGCTTGTCCGTAAGCCTTGAGCGTGGCTGGCGCGACTGACCGCAACGCTAGACCCTCCAGTCCGGCCCGATCACCTGCCAAACATAACCGGGACAGTGAAAACCTTGCTCCTCGGCCTCGGGTGCCAAAACCCAAAATCTCTCCCACTGTCCACGCGACAACGCGTCTGCGATTCCGTTCTCCAAGCCGGGCACGTGTTGTGCCCGGAACCATAGGTTCCTACGCAAGCACGTCAAAAGCAATTGCCCGAGCACCCGCAGAACTACTAGCGATTTCGCCCTCTGGTTATTAATCGCATGTACCACGCCCAGATTATTGCATCTAAACAATATGCTGCGGTTAGCCAACCGATCGCCCCAGACTTCTAACGCTACCATGATGGGAAAAAGCTCCAGCAGCACCAGATCTCTTGTAAGACCCTCGCTATGCCAGCTTGCCGGCCAAGATTCCGCACACCACGATCCCTCCAAAAAACAACCGAATCCCGAGGCACCTGCGGCATCGGTAAACAGCTGCAACCGTTCGCTGTCTACGGCTGGCGATTGCCATATGCTCACCCCGTTGAAATCCTCCAGGAACGAAGCCCAGACAGCCAAATCCCTTTTTAATTCAGAGGACAATCGAACGAAATGATGAGGCCTGGCACACCCCGCCGTTGCCCTTTCGAGCTTCCGGCAGAACACCCTGCCCATCGGTATTACCCGACAAGCAAAGTTCAGCATGCCCAGCAAGGACTGCGCCTGCCGCAGCGTGACTTTACGCGAGACGTTGAACCGGCAAATGGTTTCGCGGAGCTTCGACACTTTGTCCCGGGGCAGGCGACACTCTCCCGCCACGGTGTCAATTTCAATCCCCAAAAATGATAGGCAGGAGTCCGGACCCTCCGTTTTGTCCTTGGCTACAGGAACGCCGAAGTGGTAGAAAAGAGCCCGGGTGCTGAACAGCAAGTCGCCGCACCTTGTGTCATTAGCCGGACCCGCACATAGGAAATCATCGAGGTAATGTGCAACCCCGTGACCGCCTGACGCAGACTCCACGCACCAATGAAGAAAAGTGCTAAAGCGCTCGAAAAATGAGCATGAAACGGAACATCCCATCGGCAGACATTTGTCGATGAAATACTCCGCCCCAATCCGGAAACCCATAAAACGGAATGAGTCCGGATGCAATGGCAGTAATCTAAAGGCTGACTCAACATCAATCTTAGCCATGAGGGCCCTGCTCCCGTAGCTGCGGACCATCTCTAGCGCTTCGTAAAATGACTGATACACCACCGAGCAACAAGCCGGTGGTATTGCGTCGTTGACCGATGCCCCTGGCGGGTAAGAAAGATGCTGGATGAGCCGAAAAGTGCCTGGAGTCTTCTTCGGTACCACCCCGACCGGGGAGATGACCAAGTCATCCACCGGGGGTGACCTAAACGGCCCCTCCATCCTGCCCAACCTGACCTCCTTGTCCACCTTCTCCCGCAGCACCGTCGGCAAAGCTCGGGCAGACTGGAGGTTCCTCTGCGCGCACACGGACACCTCGCTTGCAACAGGCAAGCGAAAACCAAACTTAAAACCGTCTAACAAAAATTTTGCATCCCTTTTATTTGGATACAGATCCAACCACTTACCCATCGTTTCCAGCTTAACTGGCGTTGGGGCTCTGCTGAGCGGTCCCGCTCGCGGCCTGCTTTGGGTATGGTTGTTTCCCCCGATTTCCCTGTCGCCCCCCTTTGAAACAAGAGGAGGCTGGGTGGGCTCCACCACACTGCTGGCAGGAGTGACGAAAACGACACTGTTTGCCAAAGGAACATGTTCCGCTGTTAAAAGCGAAGCATTTCCCTCGAGGGGCAGACCGCCCGCCCACGCGAACGGCCAATCCGCCTGTCTTGGCAAATCCCCCGTCCGCGCCCGTTCCCTGTGCTGATGACCCCGCGCGACGCCCACCTGCTCCCTGTTTCTGGGTTTCCTCCTCCCGCTGGGATGCCCGGGTCACTTTGAGCCAGACCTCCACGTCCTTGAACCCAAAATCCATGACCCGTAGCCCGTCCTGCTTCTCCCGAAACTCTTGGTCATACCGCCGCCATTCCGAGCCCGAGGATGTGCGCTGCATGTCGTGCACGAGATGAAGGTACCGGATGATATTCATGTGCTCTTCCGGCCTATCCTCCAAATAGCATGCCGCAAACACCCAGAAACCGGCCAGCCAATTATCAAAAGACCGGAAAACTTCTGTCCCCATGCCCTTCGTAGCGGCCGCCGCTTTGTATTCCTTCTTCATGGCCTTAGTCAAGCCGAATAAGTCCACGAAGTCACCCCTACGTATCTTCTTGCGGCAGCTGTCTTGTAGCCCCCGCATAACTGCGGTGTACTCGCAGCGCACTACCCCAGGCAGATCGCGCCGCTTCTTTGCCCTACGCTCCTCCTCACTAATTCGCTTGCGCCGCTTACGCCTCTTCTGCTGTTTTGCTGCCCTTTTGGCAAATTTTTCGGCCTCCTTCCTTGCCCTAGCAGTACTATCTGCGTCGGACGCTTGCGACGCCAAAGAAGAGGAGGAGGAGGAAGACGAAGAGCTATGCAAACTCGAGCTCGCGGTGGAAATTGATATAGACTGTACCAACTCACCGGATGCCATCGACCTCTCCGACCCGGATTCTTCGTTTTCTTCAGCCCAATCATCGTCCACCACGAAATCCGCCAAATCCCCTTCCTCTCGGCCCTCTGTGGAAGACAAAACAGAAGAGGGCCCGGCCCGTGCTTGCGGCGCACGCCGGGCACCCCGTGTGGAATGCGCAGTGACCGCGCGCCCCTGCTGCTCCCGGTCTGACCTTAGCTCCAGCTCCGCCGCGGCGGCCCCCAGCTCCCGGCAGGCTCGTGCCACCCGCTGCGCCGCTGATGCCCTCCGTTTGCCAGACCCCCTGCCTCCCGCAGACTGGCCGAAATCCGCCATCGCCCTAGGGGAGGCCACTGCAGCTAACGGCCCCAGAGCCACCACCACCGTGGCCAGCGCCGACGCTATGGCCCCAGGAGGATCATGTGTGGCGCGACCCCCGTAAACGCCGCCCGAAGGACGACCGGTCCTTGGTTGGGCGCGAGCCCGCGCCCACCGACCGCCCGATGCGACCCGGGGACCCTGCCCCTCTTGTTCTGACCTGAAAGCTAGTGCCCCCCGGCCGGACCAATCGCTCTCTACTTCCGATCCTTCGCCTTCCCTCTCTAACGAAGCAGAAGAATCCCCCGGTCCTGGGGAGGACCCGCTGTCGTGCGCAGCGGCCCGTGCCGCGGCCCTGCGGCTGCTGACCCATTCCCTGTCTCCCCTCCCCCCGCGGGACCCGCTGCGTCCCGCCTCTGCAGTGCTGGTGCGGGGAGTCACAGGGACCCGCTGCGCACCCGCGCGTGTTCCCCCGCGCGTCACCTGACCCGCGGAGTGCGCACGCGCATGCTGCTCCCGGCCACCCCTTGCAGTTCCTGCCGTGCCCCCCTCTCCTATTGTCATCCACACGTGCGCGGCCGGCGGCGTCCGGAGCGAGCGTGGGCGCGCGCGCACCCCGAGCGCGCGTCCCACGTCCTCCCGCCATCGGGCTCTCCTCCTCAGCCGCCGCGCGAGGCTCCTGCACAGGCCCCGCGCGGCGACCGCCAGCTCCTCGTCCGGTCCTCTCCCCCCGCCCGGCACTAACAGTCGGCCGTGGCAAGGAGGGAGGGCTAGGTCCTGCAACTACCGGGCTCCCCCCGCGGCGCGCACGCGCGCGCCCGCGGGCGCCCGACATGATCCCGGACTCGGCGGCTCCCGGAGGGGACGGCCGCCGCCCGCCAACCGTCGAGCGGCTTGAAGGGACCCCTGGTCCCCCACGCCGCCCTCGCCCGGCCGGAGTGACCGACTCGGCTGCCGGCGGCGAACCCGCCCGGGCCCTGCTTGTGGTGCTCGCGGCCGTGTTTGTGGAGGCCCCCAGGGACGGAGCCCCGTCCCCCATGCTGCCCACTGCAGCCTCAGGGCCCGCTCGACCGTCTGACCCACGGTACCGAGCCGGGGCCCTTAGAACACGCTGGGGGCGAGCAGCCATATTAGCAGTTAATAATAGGAGGAGAGGGGGAGTATAACCTTGAGGTAGGGGTTATTCTGTGTGCACTTGAAGGAGAAACAAAATTTGTCTGCAATGCAGCACTCACCTAAAAGCAAATCCACCAAGAGAACTAAGATGGCCTCACCTTCCCTATATATATCAAACCCTCCCCCTAAAGAAGGCTGTACTTTCCTCACAGCTAGGTCCACCCCTCCCCAGATGTTTAACTCTTTCCTCTCCTATACAGTCAATACTCTCTCCGAAAGAGTTTACGAAATAGTCACATTTGGGAAATAATTGTAATATGGCTTCAGTAATGGCCTAATTTACAGCATGATGCAATTCTGCCCCCAAAAGCAGGTGTAAGTTACTTGCTCTCCCATGCCCCGATCTGCTGCCGCACAACAAGGAGTGCTGAAAAAACAACAACACATAAAAACATGTTCCCGGAGGCCTGTGCATGCACAGAAGACTCTGGCACTAGGTCTCCAGGAACATGGTGCCCTTGCCACGTTCCAAGTGATTTGTCTACTGCGCATGACCAAATCTTCAGGGAAAAAGCAGGGCATGCACTAAAAGATGTGTGTACCCAGCAATGGCACAATGCACCTCCACATGCAATACATTGTGCCGTCCGTACACACTACAAGTGGGTGATGGCACAATGTATCGTTGCCCGCCACATTTAAAATGCATGCCGTCATTCCTTGGGTCGCCCCGTTGGGCATGTAGCACGCCCGACAGGATGACCCAGGAGACAACTGCCGGAGAGTGCGACGGCTGGGACACATTGAGCGATGTGAGCCGATACACAGTATAGCTCCGATACACGTCAGAATGATATATCATCCGATCAATCACCTAATGTGTACCCGGCTTTAGTCATCACAAGGCCTGTTTCTGCATGTGTACAATTGTACATCCAAAGGTACTTCATTTCTTATTGACGCCAATAGGTGCGATTAGAAATTATCATTTGTAAATATGTGCAGAATTTGTAAGTAATGTTTTTGTTCATCTAGCATCTTGGCCTAATTCAGACCTGATCGCAGCAGCAAAATTGTTCTCTAATGGGCAAAACCATGTGCAGTGCAGATTTGGGTGGGTTATATTGTTTCTGTGCAGGTTAAATACTGTCTGCTTTAGTTTTACACTGCAATTTAGATTTCAGTTTTAACACACCCCACCCAAATCTAACTCTTTCTGCACATGTTACATCTGCCCCCCCCCCCCCCCTGGTTTTGGGGGTGATTCAGACCTGATAGCAGGGCTGCTCACCTTGCTGCCCTCCTCCAGTTGGAGTGTAAATTCGCTGTGCAAGTGTGCGATCCCATGTGTACGCCGGGCTGCAAAAATCCACTGTGTGCAATCTCTGCGCAACCCAGGACTTACTCCTCCAGTGCGATCACAACAGGTTGATCGGGGCCGGAACTGAAAATGATTGGGCACACCTGCGTTTTTCCTGAACACTCCCAATAAATGGTCAGTTGCCACCCACAAACGGACTCTTCCTGTGAATCACCTTGTCAATACCCGTGCAAATTACATTTTCGCACCATCCTGTCGCTGACCGGCAATGCCCATTGTTGCTGTCCGAAATGTGTGCGCATTGCGGTGCATATGCATGCGCAGTTATGACCTGATCGCCTGCTGTGCGAAAACGCACAGCATTGATCAGGTCTGAATCAGGCCCTTTGCCCATTAGAGAACAATTTTGCTGCTGCGATCAGGTCTGAAATAGGCCCTCAGTCTGCGATTCTGCAAATAGTTGCACTGGTCGTATACAGATTAAAAAAAATTGAAAATATGCGCAGACAGAAACAATTGTGCAAACCTAAACATGCAACTGCATATTTTGTACTTAGTAAGTGATGAGACCTTAGAATACTGCAGCGAGGAAGTGACCTGCTGACAAATAATTATAATTCCTATTAATATTTTTTATTTTTAACTAAAACTTTTAATTTGACCTGATTAGTTCCACAATATTGGATTAGATGAGTTTTCCTTGAAAAAAATCAGTGAATTAAAAAAAGGATAACATTTTAAAACACAAACAATATTTGTTTGATGTAGGCGTAAAAGCAGATTTCTTAGTTTTGCATGTGCTAAGGTAATATATAAAATAAAAAATTATGAAAATTAAAGGGTTTCCGCAATTATGGTAGTTATTTTCCTAAAACAAGTCATGTTCATTGGATGTGTGGAACTGTATGGCCAGTTTGTGTTAGAAGTAGAGATGTGCACTGGACCATTTTTGCTGGTTTTGGTTTTCGTTCTAGGGATTTGCCTAATCGCTATGACTGGTTTTGTATTTGTATTTTTTTTTTTCACAAAAAGTTGAAGTCACATAATTTGCCCCTTTTTTGTTCCTACAGTATTATTAACCTCAATAATATTAATTTCCAGTCAATTGTGACCACCTCACAGCTCACAATATTGTTTTCATCCAGTTTAAGCCAAAGGCTGCAGCAAGCTGGCTGGTTACTAAGCGATAGAGCAACGGCACAAACACACGGCAGTTTATAGCACACAGCAGTGTTAGAAATGAAAAGTGGTGCAAGATGGAATTGTCCTTGTGCTCTCATGTCCACCCTTATATTGGATATCAAAAAGGACATGCACAGTTTAACAAACCAAGCACTTCAATGACAGGGACTGACACCTTTGTGCTGAAGGGCTTGGTTTGTTTGGGCCCCCACAAGACAAGCTATAAATAGGCTTAAGGAAGTTAAGTTAACAGCTCTGCAGTGGCAAGATGCCACTGTCACTACCATTCTCATCCTTACCCTCATCAGTGTGTACATCACCCTCACACAATATAAATTCATCGTTGCTGGAAACCGCCATTACAGAAGTATATGTATTTTGATGCAATTGCCGGTAAAGGTCTTTGTTATGGAATTGGTAATTCATTTTGATGAACATCATCTTTTCCACATTTTGAGGAAGTAGCCTCCTATGCCGATCGCTGATAAGGTTCCCAGCTGTGCTGAAAACGCTTTCTGAGTGCACACTGGCAGGTAGGCAGCTTAAGTAATGCAAAGATCTGAGTCCTGTTGGAGAAAGAGCGCTATATAAATAAAATTATTATTATTATAAAGACAGTTTGTACAGGGTCCTCCAAAGGTATGCGGTCATGATCCCGCCGGACAGAATCCCGGCGCTCTGTGGGTGTCCACAACACCCATAGAGGGAGAATAAATTAGTGTGCCAAGCATAGTGAGGCACCGTGCCCGCAGCGAGGCGAGCCCGCAAGGGTCGGCGTTGAGCTCACCCCCCTGTCAGGATTGTGCTGGTCGAGATCCCGTCCGGCGGGATTGCGTACTGATCCCCCTCCAAATTGACTTTTTTTTTCTTTCCAGTAGACAAAGGGACTCTAGGACATGCTTATTTGAATGGTGTTATGAAAATAATCTTCCACCATTCTTTGGATGGTATCCATATCAGATGGAGTTATGGTGGAGGTGTCACTAATTTTTTGGCAATTCTTTTAGACCTGACCAGATGTCAGTATTATACAATAATATATTTAGTTCTTTTTTTTAACTGGCAGCTCGTCTAACACTGTGTGGAGTCACATGGCTTACATGAAGTCAACAAAGCATATAGCGGTAGGTAGAGTGCACAGAATAGTACAAACAAATTATTCAACTATATATATATATATATATATATATAAGTTGCTGCTGTTCAGGAGTGCTACCCACACTGAGAAGCTTGATTTATACAACTTAATTGTTGTCAACAGTAAATTCAGCATCATTGTTAACCTCATAACCTCACATTCTGTCATCCAACATTGCTGGGTGATCATACAGTATCATACAACCCATTAAGAACCTAGCAATCTGGGGGACCATTATGTAACAGGTAGCATCTATCCTTGTGTATCAATGCCTATTTCCCTATAGAGTGTAAGCTTGCGAGCAGGGCCTTCCTACCGCTATGTCTGTCTGTCTTTGCCCAGTTTTGTTCTATAACTGTTGTTCTAATTGTAAAGCGCAACGGAATATGCTGCGCTATATAAGAAACTGCTAATAAATAATTGTTATACCATTGCAGTATCATATCGATCTTTTAATTGTGGGAGCATCGTGACCATATGGTTGGTTATACACCCCACAAAGTTTTCCTGACTCCTTTGATATGAACCCCTGATGAAGTCCATTCGGACGAAACGGGTTGGATTAATTACGGATGTGGGATCATCAGAAATCAGTTGATGTGATTCAGAGATACCATTGGATTAAGAAACTCTATATGTACAAAATATCATACCAGTCATGGTTTTAAAATCATATGTTTTTAATGTGGATATATTATTCATATGATAATAATGCAGCAATTGCATGAACTGTGGTCCTATGTTCAGTCTTAATAAATGAATAAATTGAATTTAACAATTTGTGGTCATAACTTGGAGAGAGATATTGGAAAAGTAAAAAGTTAAGATTCACACAGCTCCCTTGGAAATCCCATTTTTTTTGCATTTTCTCTCTGTACTCTACCTAACAGAGGGTACATTCCACTATAGCACAGAATTAGGTCTATATTGTACATATATATATGTACACATATATATATATATATATATAAAAATGTGTGTGTGTGTGTGTGTGTGTGTGTGTGTGTGTGTGTGTGTGTGTGTGTGTGTGTGTGTGTGTGTAGACAAAGAGGCAGCAGCACTCTTGGATTTAGTAAAACATCAACTTCTGTATTGTGGAGAAAAATGGTCACATATAGCCAACGTTCTGGGACCCGCAGCCCCTTTGTCAAGACGTGACAAAGTTCACGCTTAGACAAAGGGGCTGCGGGCCCCAAAACGTTGGCTATATGTGACCGTTTTTCTCCACAATACAGAAGTTGATGTTTTACTAAATCCTGGAGTGCTGCTGCCTTTTTGTCTACTTGTACCATTACCTACTGCGGAGGGCACCTGGGTCTATTTCAGATATGCAGAGAGTGACAGGCATTTTAACTATATATATATATATATATATATATACTGGCAGCTCGGCTCACACTGTGTGGGGTCGCAGGGCTTGCATGAAGGTCAAGCCCACACAGGTTGTACAAACTTAAAAACATTTTTTTTATCTTTTTCAAAAAAATTGTGCTAATTTTTACATCTATTTATTTTTCTTATGTTTTACTTTTTTCACAACTATCAATATAATCACATTACGTATATGTGAATGCAGTGGGTGGGGTATGGCTTGTGGGGTCAGTGCAGCACCACTGTGTGACAGAAACTGAATTGAATTGAATTTGTTTGATTCTAAAAAATGTAATTAATCATTGGGGGCATTGGTAATGGTTTTCATTGCATAGACCACAATTTTTATTAGTTATTGCACTAATCCAACTTTTACTAATCCGATTTTTTCTTTGATTTTACATGCCCTATTTTAAACCATCTATGCCCTTGGGCATCAGCCTTAGTAGATGACGATGACAGACTTGTATCATCATGACTGGTGCCAGAACCTGCAGCACTAGTATGTGCTTCCTGCTCTCCTTTCAATTGTTCGTCCTCCATATCTGTCAGCAAACACGAACCAAGTGGGTTGCAGCACACACCACAATTTGTACAAAAAATGTACCATCTGCAGTGTCACAATACATGTATGAGGTAAATTAAAGTTCAAAAAGGGTTGAGATTACCTAAAGGGGCAGACTAGATGGGCCAAGTGGTTCTTATCTGCCGTCAAATTATATGTTTCTATGTTTCTATGAGTCGGAGATAATAATCTAACACTGCGGTTTATGACCAGCAGTGTCACAGAAAAATAACAGTATAGTACACTGGGGTTTAGCACCAACAAATATATATATATATATATATTTTTTTTTAAATGGTATATTATTTAACTTGCGCAGAGCACCCCTAGATTGACAGAGGACCCCTTTAAGTACAACAAAGCACGGGCCAACTACATTTTCTTAATATGTGTATGACTGACTACTCTGCAATCTGACCTGCAGTGTCACAGAAAAATAACTACAGTACACTGGGGTTTAGCACAAAAAATTTAAATATATATATATATATATATATATATATTTATATATAAAGAAACAGATGAGGAGTGCGAGGTATAAGTAAAACGGTTGTAAGCATTTAATTAGTAGAAGCATATGCATACATACATCTCAGAAAGAAACAAGCGGCTCGATGTATCACACGCAGGCGCCCAGGGCCGTCTTTTCGTATGGGCTCAATGGGCACTTGTCGAAGGGCCCCAGGAGTATAAGGGCCCGAGGCTGATAGCTGAGGGTCTCCTCTTTCCATGGGTACCAGATTTTGAAAATCGGGCAAGTGGAACCAGAGATATCCGACTTCAAAGCAGTGGTCCCCATCCAAGCCTGTTAATTGCTCTTCCCAGCCAGATATCTCAGATTCTGTCTGACTTACAGTTTTTATGAGGGTATACTCCAAATGACTCTCCCCTTTTGGTAAACACTAAAGGCCAGTACTCACTGGCCGATGTCAGAGAGATGTGTGCTGAGCGAACCGCTCAGCACACATCTCTCCCGACGCTCAGCACAGCGCGATCTGTGCTGAGCGTACGGGGGGAGACGGGGGGGCCGCTCACTTCACCCAGCGGGTGAAGTGAGCGACCCGCTAGATTGGCCTGCATGCAGGCCAATCTAGCAGCAGCGATAGCGATGCGCGGGGCTGCGCATCGCTATCGCTGAGGGGGCTACACACGGAGCGATCGTGCTTAAAATCTAAGCAATCTAGTCAGATTGCTTAGATTTTAAGCAGCGATCGCTCCGTGAGTACCCCCCTTAACAGCTTGTCTCTACTATGCCCAGAACCAGAGATATCAGCCTTCTAGCAGCTGGTCCATGCTTCAGCTCTGTACGCCTGGTATACAGTTTTATATTTTCGTTGGTGGATTTCTCTGGCCTCTGAACGCTGATCCCTAAGTCCCCAGTACCTCCTGAAAGGTGAGACTCTTTAGTGTTTTTTTCCCATTCAAAGCTAAGAAATTTATTTCCAGGAACTGTAGATATCTGCAGTCAAGCAAGCTGCCCTCTCACCGGAAAATGGTGAATATTAAGCCCACTCCACTATCCACCCCTCCCCTGCGTATTAAATACCCCCTAGCACCCTGGAAGTCATGTACCAGGACCCCTTCATTCAGCCCAACGCCCCCTTCTACAGTTTAGTGTTCCCTCTGCCGCAGTAAAGGATTAATTAGCAGAAATTACTGCTCCAGGTCCTACATGCTGAGCTGAATATAGAACATCCCCTACTGCCCACGGGACATCAAAGATGCTGCTGATAGCACCCCCAAACCCTACAGCTGGAGGATAGGTAGGGGCCCCAGTGCATTGTTGTGCCCAGGGGCCCACACTGCTGTTAAGACGGCCCTGCAGGCGCCTCCGGACAGAACCAGGGTAGCGGGCACTAATCACAGCTCATCAACCGATCCCTTATTCGGGACCACACAGGAACAAGTCAGCAAGGACGTGAATACATCCAGCGTCCAGTTACCACGACAGTACACTGGGACATCACAGTGACATGTCCATTCACTGCAACCTCCACAGCTGGAGTGAAATGGTGGCGATCACCGGGAACCTTTATAGAACCCATAACCCCCGAGAATCTGACAGCGGGAGGATGACATTTTGCCTCGGATCCTGGTTCAGATCGCTAAGTTCGAGTGGGTCCGGTTCCCGGAGAACTGGATCTGCTCATTTCTATTAAGAAGGATCTCTTTACTGTATATGCTAAAAGTTTTTCTACCCAGCATTTTAAAAGGTTTCCATCTATCTGAAGCTTGTGCAGAACTTCAGTTTATCATGCAGATTTGTACAAACCCTTCGAGCCAGAAAATATCTGATGAAAAGCTAAATCAATCCTACAGCACCCATCTCTAAATTCCTATAGTGATACAAAGTCAAAACTGTTTGAAACAAAAACACGAAAAAAAAAATCCCCACATATCCCTGAGAATAGAGAATGTATAATGCCTTGAGCTGTTTCTATTCTCAGCATAGCATCCCAATAACGTAACGATCCCTCTGCGCTATATAAGACCGATAGAAGTGTAAACACTCAAACACAAAAAAAAAGCAGAAAAAAATCATGAAAAGTAATCACAGGCTTTTAAAACGTGATTGACAAGTGTTCCGATCGATCTTTGGATAACTGGCGATAACTTCAAATAAATTGTCTAAGCTTTAACATCGCAGCTGTTTGCTAAGGGAAAGTACGCGAGGAGCGCCAGATACTACCTGCTCTTTAAAACAAGTGGGAATAAAGCATTTAAATTCTAGATCAGTTTATACATTCTGTGTAATTTTATGCACCAGGAAAAAATCCAATTGCATCAGCAAAGCATGGAATAACTTTGATCCCCTATGTGCAACTTAATCAGCTGAGAATACTACATGATTATATATACAACTCCAGCAAGGAAAGTTCACAGCTTGATTAGTAAAGTACATACCCCAATCAGCAAAGCATGCAACTTCAATGGCTAACAGGCAGCTGACTGAATACAAATACGCTGGCGGAGCATGACATTTCCTACATGTGGTTTATTATCATTTGCCTTCTGTAAATCAGCTCTCTACATTAATAAATGCTTCCAAAGGTGGCTGCATCTAGTGCCGCTGAATAAAGCGACTTATTTCCAAAGACTTGCAGCCATATGTCAGCGTTTGTTCTTCATTTTATTATAGGTTTCATACAATTTCTTAAAAATAATTAAATAAATTCTGTGGTGTTTACAGGTAGGAATTTTTAATAATGGGCAAAATGTACTGAAAGGAAATTGCAGCCAAAAGCCAGTTTTTCGGGATTTGACCACATTTTTGCGGAGAGTAACGCCAGCTTTTGTGTCACAGCGGCCTGAAACTCCATTTACACCGCAGGATAGGCCCCGGGTTATTGCTTCATCTCCAAGCGCCGGAGAACTGGCTTTCCGTACAGTGTAAACCTGGGTCACTGCCCTGTTATACAGGGCTTACCCTGCTCGCTACCCAGGTTGGATTGCCAGATCAGTCGACCCATGTTTTTCTTCAAAGACCCTTGTAAAGGGGTAATACTGACACAGGACCCGGGTCAGCCCGGCTTGCCCCGCCAATATCCCGAGTCTGAGGCTCAGTGTGAAAGGGGCATTATTTGGATGGCAGTTGGTTATTGCATGGCCACCGCGCCTTTGGCGCGCGCCACAAAAAAGGGGCGTGGTTTCGTTGGAATGGGCGTGGTTTCTCATAAAGGGGCGTGGCATTGCAGGGAAAAACTACCTTATACCCCAGTTTTGCAACCTGCACGCCCAGACGTTAGCCACCACAGGAAAGAAAAATAATCCTGATTCATGCCCCTTACATTATTTGTCATTTTTCCTCCTTATAGTAATGCCCAGTATACATTATTCCACATACTGCAATGGCCCTTAGACATTATGCCACACACAATAATGCACATGACACAATATGCACACACCGTAATGCCCCAGACATATTATGCCACACACTGTAATGCCTGTGACACATTATGACAGGAATCGCAATGCCCGTTATACATTATGCTACACACTGCAATGCCCCTGATACATTATAGCACATACAATGCCTGTGACACATTATGACACACACCGCAATGTCCGTGATACATTATGCCACACACTGCAATGCCCGATACATTATAGCACATACAATGCCTGTGACACATTATGCCACACACTGCAATGACCTTGAGACATTATACCACAATGTCCGTGATATAGTATACCATACACCGTAATGCCTGTGACACATACCGCAATGCCCTGCCCGTTATACCCTATGCCACACACCGCAATGCCCGTTATGTATTATGCCACACTGCAATGACCCTGAGACATTATACCACATATCACAATGCCCGCGATATAGTATACCATACACCGTAATGCCTGTGACACATTATGACACACACCGCAATGTCCGTGATACATTATGCCACACACCGTAATGCCCATTACACATTAAGTCCTACAGTAAGGCTTCTAATTACTTTCAATTACCTGCTCGTTGTCAGGGGTTTCATGCACTGGGTGTCATGCTCGTTGCCAGGGGTTTCATGCTCTTGGTTCCATGCACGGTGCCAGGGGTTTTCATGCTCAGGGTGTCATGCTCGTTGCCAGGGGTTTCATGCACTGGGTGTCATGCTCGTTGCCAGGTGTTTCATGCACTGGGTGTCATGCTCGTTGTCAGGTGTTTCATGCACTGGGTGTCATGCTCGTTGCTAGGAGGTAGTCCTTGTTGCTAGGGCTGTGCTCCCAGTGCCACATATGTCCCCAGTGCCAGATATTCCCCCCCAGTGCCACATATGCCCCCAGTGCCAGATATGCCCCCAGTGCCATATATTCCCCCCCCAGTGCCACATATGCCCCCAGTGCCGGATATTCCCCCCCAGTGCCACATATGCCCCCAGTGCCAGATATTCCCACCCAGTGCCAGATATTCCCCCCCGTGCCATATATGCCCCCAGTGCCATATATTCCCCCCCAGTGCCAGATATGCCCCCAGTGCCAGATATCCCCCCCAGTGCCATATATGCCCCCAGTGCCAGATATCCCCCCCAGTGCCAGATATTCCCCCAGTGCCAGATATTCCCCCCCAGTGCCATATATGCCCCCAGTGCCAGTTATCCCCCCCCAGTGCCAGATATTCCCCCAGTGCCAGATATTCCCCCCCAGTGCCATATATGCCCCCAGTGCCAGATATCCCCCCCCCAGTGCCAGATATTCCCCCCCAGTGCCAGATATCCCCCCCTGCCATATATGCCCCAGTGCCAGATATTCCCCCCCCCAGTGCCAGATATTCCCCCAGTGCCAGATATTCCCCCCCAGTGCCATATATGCCCCCAGTGCCAGATATCCCCCCCCAGTGCCAGATATTCCCCCCCAGTGCCATATATGCCCCCAGTGCCAGATATTCCCCCCCCTGTGCCAGATATTCCCCCCCAGTGCCAGATATACCCCAGTGCCAGATAATCCCCCCCCCAGTGCCATATATGCCCCCAGTGCCAGATATCCCCCCCCAGTGCCAGATATTCCCCCAGTGCCAGATATTCCCCCCCCGTGCCATATATATGCCCCCAGTGCCAGATTCCCCCCCAGTGCCAGATATCCCCCCCTGCCATATATGCCCCAGTGCCAGATATTTCCCCCCCCCATGCCAGATATTCCCCCAGTGCCAGATATTCCCCCCCAGTGCCATATATGCCCCCAGTGCCAGATATCCCCCCCCTGTGCCAGATATTCCCCCCCAGTGCCAGATATACCCCAGTGCCAGATAATCCCCCCCCCCAGTGCCATATATGCCCCCAGTGCCAGATATCCCCCCCCCAGTGCCAGATATCCCCCCCCGTGCCATATATGCCCCCAGTGCCATATATTCCCCCCCCAGTGCCAGATATCCCCCCCTGCCATATATGCCCCAGTGCCAGATATTCCCCCCCCAGTGCCAGATATTCCCCCAGTGCCAGATATTCCCCCCCAGTGCCATATATGCCCCCAGTGCCAGATATCCCCCCCCCAGTGCCAGATATTCCCCCAGTGCCAGATATTCCCCCCCAGTGCCATATATTGCCCCCAGTGCCAGATATTCCCCCCCCTGTGCCAGATATTCCCCCCCAGTGCCAGATATACCCCAGTGCCAGATAATCCCCCCCCAGTGCCATATATGCCCCCAGTGCCAGATATTCCCCCAGTGCCAGATATTCCCCCCCAGTGCCATATATGCCCCCAGTGCCAGATTCCCCCCCCCAGTGCCAGATATTCCCCCCCAGTGCCAGATAATGCCCGCCGCCGCCGCTGCTGCCGCTTGTTGGAGGGACACGGAGGGCACAGCGTCTCCTGTGTCCCTCCTGCATCATCTCCGGCGGCCGCGGGTCTAATAGGGGGAAGTGCCGGTTCGTGAGCCAATTAGAGCTCACGGACGGCACTTCCCCCTATTAGACCCGCGGCCGCTGGAGATGATGCAGGAGGGACACAGGAGACGCACACGCTGTGCCCTCCGTGTCCCTCCAACAAGTGGCGGAGGGAAGGAGAAAGCAGACTGACATGCGGACGCTCGTCCGCATGTCAGTCTGCTGTAAATCAGTGGTGCCCCCGCAGCCCCTCGCCCCCAAGCCACCGCGAGGACTGCGGGGGCAGTAGTTACGCCACTGGCCACCTCTACTGCATGTGTTACAGTTCTCCTCAGTATCACAATTGCAGTGGTCACTCAGCGCCATATGTGCAGCCAGTAATGACTATACGGGTTGCGTTTATGTCGGGTCACAATACCGGTGCTGGTATCCCGGCATCTAAAAATCCCGCCAGTCAGCATGCAAACCAACAGGGACTATTCCCACTCATGTGTGTCCGCAAAACTCATAGGGGTATATTCAATTGCGGTCAAATTCCGGCGTGAATTCGTCAATTTTTGGGTTCGACACAATTCAACAGGCGAAACCCTCCAGCCAGGACCCAAATTCAAAATATTCAATAAATAACGGATTCGACAGTCCCCCTGTCAAAAAATGGACCAATTAACAAATAGCGGGTGGACTGGATTTGACTTCATGGACATTACAAAAGTGTTCAATAAATCCTGGACAAAATTGCGTGGGGTCCCCCCTCCTAAGCATAACCAGCCTCGGGCTCTTTGAGCCGGTCTGGTTGTAAAAATACGGGGAAAAAATTTACTGTGGTTCCCCCATATTTAAACAAACAGCACCGGGCTCTGCGCCTGGTCCTGGTGCAAAATATATGGGGGACAAAAGACATAAGGGTCCCCCGTATTTTTTCCACCAGCACCGGGCTCCACTAGTCAGAGAGATAATGCCACAGCCGGGGGACACTTTTATATAGGTCCCTGCGGCCGAGGCATTAAATCCCGAACTAGTCACCCCTGGCCGGGGTACCCTGGAGGAGTGGAAACCCCTTAAATCAAGGCGTCCCCCCCTCTAGCCACCCAAGGGCCAGGGGTGAAGCCCGAGGCTGTACCCCCCATCCAAGGGCAGCGGATGGGGGCTGATAGCCTTTTGTGACAAAAGAATATTGTTTTTTGTAGCAGAACCACAAGTCCCAGCAAGCCTCCCCCGCAGCTGGTACTTGGAGAACCACAAGTACCAGCATGCGGGGGAAACAGGCCCGCTGGTACCTGTAGTTCTTCTACAAAAAAATACCCCAAAAAACACAATGCACACACAGTGATAGTACAATTTTATTACATACATGCACACCTACATACACACATACTTACCTATGTTGACACGAAGCAGTCGGTCCTCTTCTCCAGTAGAATCCAGGGGTACCTGTAAATAAAATTATACTCACAAACAATCCAGTGTAGATCGGTCCTCTTCTTGTCTGTAATCCAGGGACTTGGTAAAAAAAAAAACGAAGAACCCGAACCACGCACTGAAAGGGGTCCCATGTTTACACATGGGACCCCTTTCCCTGACTGGTCGGTTAAGTGGGGCCAACCACAAGAGTGACCCCACTTTACCTCGCGGTCTACCGCAGACCGCAAAGTTCCCACCATTGGATACAATGGAGCGACTAGGCGCTACATTGTATCTCGAGTGCGCCGCCTGACTGACAGTTAAGGTGTGCACAGCCAGTCAGGAGAGTGCCATGACGTGGCGCTCCCTGATTGGCTGAAGGGACCCTCTTTGACAGCAGTCACGGGGCTATCAGCCCCCCATCCGCCGCCCTTGGATGGGGGGGACAGCCTTGGGCTTCACCCCTGGCCCTTGGGTGGCTGGAGGGGGGGACGCCTTGATTTAAGGGGTCCCCACTCCTCCAGGGTACCCTTGGCCAGGGGTGACTAGTTGGGGATTTAATGCCACGGCCGCAGGGACCTATATAAAAGTGTCCCCCGGCTGTGGCATTATCTCTCTGACTAGTAGAGCCCGGTGCTGGTGGAAAAAATACGGGGGACCCCTTAGTCTTTTGTCCCCCGTATTTTTTGCACCAGGACCAGACGCAGAGCCCGGTGCTGGTTGTTTAAATATGGGGGAACCACAGTCAATTTTTTCTTTGTATTTTTACAACCAGGACCGACTCAAAGAGCCTGAGGCTGGATATGCTTAGGAGGGGGGACCCCACGCATTTTTTTCTGGATTTTTAACACTTTCAACACCCCTTCCAACTGAAAAACATGCTCTGATCTCTCCATATTATTGTAGTCAGTAAAAAAAAAACTTTTGTCGAAAAGCTGCATTTTTAACATTGCAGACATGTCGAATTGAATAAATGTCGAATTGCAAAAATTCAAAAATGAAACGGCAGTTTTTTGTCAAAAAGTACTGTATTGAATTGTCGAATCAAATTCGACAGGTTTTTTGTGTCGAAAATTACCCGTTTTTCGACAATTTCGGCAATTCGACCGCAATTGAATATACCCCATAGAGTGGGAATAGAACCTGTGGTGAGCGCAGTGTGCCACCTAGCCTGCTGCGTGGCAAATGCAGTGAGCCTGCAAGCGGCTTCTCTCTGCTTGTTCCCTCCCCACCGGCCATCAGACAGAGGAGATCCCCTGTCGGTATTGTGACCTGTGGTCTCCTGATCGCCGGTCACACATACCCAACCCGACTACACATGTGCACCAACCGTGACATCTGTAAAAATTTACTTTTAGGGGTCCCAGAGGACAGAGGTGGTCATTCCGAGTTGATCGCTCGCTAGCAGTTTTTAGCAGCCGTGCAAACGCTATGCCGCCGCCCACTGGGAGTGTATGTTAGCTTAGCAGTAGTGCGAACGAAAGTATCGCAGCGCTGCTACAAAAATTTGTATGTGCAGTTTTAGAGTAGCTCCAAACCTACTCACTTCAGACTGTTCAGTTCCTGATTTGACGTCACAAACATGCCCTGCGTTCGCCCAGCCACGCCTGCGTTTTTCCTGGCACGCCTGCGTTTTTTCGAACACTCGCTGAAAACGGTCAGTTGACACCCAGAAACGCCCACTTCATGTCAATCACTCTGCGGCCAGCAGTGTGACTGAAAGGATCGCTAGACCCTGTGTGAAACTACTTTGGTCGTTGTAATAGTACATCGTGCTAAGCGTCTAGTTTCTCTTCATGGAGAGGACCTTTGCTGTGCGGTGCGCGATGACGTCATCGCGCACTGTACAGCATAGTGGCACAGACACTAGGGGTCATAATTGACCTCTAGTGTCTATGCTGTGATATGGGAGAGACGTAATGACGTCTCTCCCATAGATCTGAGGACAGACACAACCATCCGAGGGCAGGAGAAGAGCGGCGCCGGCGGAGAAGGAGGTCTGGAATCAGGAGCGGGGATTGTAAGTATACTTTTATTTTTTTAGTTTTTTTTTTCAGCTGCGCTGCAGGGGGCACAAATGGGGGCATAACTGACCACGCCCCCATATGAAGCCACGCCCCAATTTTTACCCGGGGCGCCACAAGGGCAAGATCCGTCCCTGACTGTATTGCATACACTATGCCAGTGCTACAGTAGGTACTTCTGCCACCCTCCAGATTACCACGTTTCCTGTCTTGTCCCTACTGGCTGGTGACTGGAACAACAGAGACTTCAGTGGGGAAAGGGCACCAGGGCACAAGGCACAGAGAATCATAATCATTTTAGAGAAAACATTGAAATGAAAATCTTCAACAAGTGCTTGGTGCAACAATGAATGTTTGATGGTGTTAGGACTCTTGCTACTTATACTGCATACTGTATTATTAAACCTTATAACTGCTTAATAAGTAAAAGTGAAATAATTTGCATTTTAAAATGGATAAAAGCACTTTGAGCGAGCAATAACATTATGATTCCTGAATAAAACATTTCCTTGATAAGAATTCATATTTACGAGTGTTTACAGGAATTAATATCAATAGTTGTATCTATTGTATCAAAGTATTATCATGGTCCATTTTCCCAAAAATGGACTTTAAATGACAGTGTACAAATGTTTATAAAGTTGGCCAGACATGTAGCAATTATAGGAATAAATCAAATCTTTTTACCCTAAAGTGGGACAGATCATCGTATTATGGGTCCAATATCATAAAACCGTTTGATTAATACGAATCATCCACAAGTACATTTTCCTCTCTGAAGATTATATTGCTGCAGGTATTCAGTCTCTAGGTGGACCACACTTCGGTCGACAATGTCTAGGTCGACCACTATAGGTCGACAGTAAGTCCAGCCCAGCACTTGACTTTTCCAGCAGCTAGGCCTCTATCTGGGATAACCTGGCACTTACCGGGTGCACTGTATCTGTAGGATAAAAGTAAATGCAAAGTGTGTGTGAATGTGCAGCAAGTGTTCATTGCAAAAAACAACTTTCAGTGTCAGAAACATTTTACATTTGCAGCAAGATGCCAAATAATTTCTTTTTTCTTAAAACACAATCATTTGAAATTTTATATCCCAACAAAGTTTTAGGTTTTTTAGCTCTTAGAATTTTACAAACACTTTGTCTCCTTTAATAAAATAGAATCAATTATGTACATGGGACAACTCGTTCCTTGAGTCATCCCATTGGGCATGCAGTATGACTGACAGAATGACCCAGAGAACAACCCGCGGGATCACGAGTACACACTGAGCGATGTGGCCAATATATCGCTCTGATCCGCGTTGGACTGATATATCGTCCAATTTATCTCCCAGTGTGTACCCGGCTTTTTGTTTATTTATTTAATAGCAGTTATTTATATAGCGCACACATATTCCGCAGCGCTTACAGAGAATATTTGCCCATTCGCGTCAGTCCCTGTCCCAGTGGAGCTTACACTCTATATTCCCTACACACATTCATGCTAGGGTTAATTTTTTGTTTGAATCCAATTAACCTGCCAGTATATTTTTGGATTGTGGGTGTAAATCGGAGGGTATGCAGTTAGCTGTCACAATACCGATGTTAGGATCCCAACAGGGGCACCACACCGCCGCTGGTATACCGGCGAGGTAGGTGATTCCCCCTATATGGGTGTCCACGACACCCATAGAGGGAGGTTAAAACCCGTGGCGAGCCACAGAGCCCGCAACGGGCTTCGTTGCGCTCGCCACCCTGCCGGCATTCTACTGCTTGGGATGTCGGGATCCTGACATTCGGCATCCCGGCCGGCAGTATATCAAACTAAACCCAAGCGGAGTACCCAGAGGAAACCCACACAAGCATGGGGAGAATGTACAAACTCCACACAGTTAGGGCCACGGTGGGAATCGAACCCATGACCTCAGTGCTTTAAGGCAGTAATGATAACCATTACATGGCCCATGCTGCCTTGAGGATATACCTGTACTGTATAAGATCTTTCATTTATTTATCATGATGCACTTGATTAGTGTTGTAAGCAGGCTTGGACTGGCTCACAGGGGAAACCACCGGTGGGCCCCACTGCCTGAGGCCCACCTCATGCTCTAAAGATCAGGTTCCAGATTGTGCACTTGAATTATACATTATATACAGTATATGTTACCATATACTGGACTATGGTGTATTTTCTGCAGTGCATTGCTGTTATTAATCTGTTATTAATCTGGTACATTATCATGCATGCAGCAGCTGAATTTACTGAATTTAATGAAGGGGCCCAGATGTTGCACTCTCTAATAGTCAGTCAAACCAATGAGGTGGCAGGCCACACCCTCTCTGCAGACTGACCACACCCCTAAACATGGGCCCCTACCACTGCATTCCCCCGGTGGGCCCTACATGCCCCAGTCCGACACTGGTTGTAAGAAAGAGTCTTCAAAGTTTCACGGAGTGTCCACATTGACCCAAAATACAAGCACACCCTTTAATCCGTTCCACTTCCAATCCAATCCACAAAGATACAGTGAAAATTCAATAAATACAGATGTTTCGTTAGTCATCACAAGTTTATATCGCATTTGAGATTAAGCTGTGTGGCAGATTGAAACAGTAATGCTTTCATGCTCCGCCGATATAATCTAAGATTTCCGCCTTTCACGCGTTATGTGATAATTACATCAAAACCAGCATTATAATTTCCCTTAACATCTCCACTAATATCACATTGTAATCTACCTTATTGAGGGGGATAACACTTTGCCGTTTTCCTATCTCGCAGTTGGCCGTACGCATCTCCTTTGAATTCTTAATTATTTTCTAATATTTTTCTCCCTGAAGGAATAGTGGGGAAAATGTGGTCTTGATAAAACATATTTGATATTCATGGCCCTTGAGTAACTCAAATAGAAAACAGACATGTGCTGCCCTAAGATAACACGTGCCTTCCAGGCAGAATAGAGCTTTCATCAAAGAGTGTCCTCCGTGACGCCAAAATGTCATTTATTTCACACTGTTGCGCACCTTTATATATTTCTTTTGATTTAAACTAGTTAAAATAAGTTTAAGGAGCTTATTTAGTTTTGATGTGTTACTAAAAGGCCATGAAAAATCAAATACAGTTTGATCCAAAATTAAAAGGTATTTTTGAAACATTCAAAAGTATATTATTATATACATGTAAAAGTTCTCATTTGTAGAACACAACTTTTTAGTAAGTATCCTAATACTTTCAAATTAGCTTTGCTGCCCATAAGGCCTCAAAGATACAAAGGCTACAAAGGATCTTGTTCGACAACTGTAAAATAAATATTTCTTCCCATTTGTTTAGTTTATTCATATTACTGTACGTTCATGCTACCCTGAGTTTGTGCAAATGTTGTGCCTTCTCTGCACACGTAAAGTTCTACCAGACATATCATGGAGGAACAAAGAAATAGAAAAATACTGGCACCGGCTGTTGTTCCAACAAATAAAGGGACGTTTACAGTTAAATATAAAAATAAATAAATTTATTGCATATTCATTAAAAAAGGGGAAATGCCAAGTATCCCATTTAAAAGAATGTTAACTTATTAAAAAGAAAAAGCCACTTATATCCTCCTCAAGGTGTTAGATCACAGAATCTGGCTAGGACTCACTCCACATTAAAGTGCAAGTTCATCTGAAGCAATGGTATTACCATATCAATCAAATACAGTCCCATAGGTATCTCAGTTCAGGCAGAGATCCAGTTTTATCCAGAGGAAATTATCCAGGTCCAAAATGTGCTTTCACCTGTAGAGTTCAGTGGATGCAAATGAGTCCAAATTGTGCCAGAAGAAATGGTGCGGAGGTAATGGTTTTGTAATCCGTAATGGTAAACTCAACGCGTTTCACTGGTCTAGTGGCTACCAGCTTCCTCAGGAGCATGGAGGAACATCGATTGAAATACTGCATGTAGACCTGTTTTTTAGAACCAGTTTTACAAATATCCATTTTACAAGGGGTGTGCAATAAGTTTCCAGATGCACAAAAAGTATTATATTTACAAAAAAAGTACAAATTTTATTTGTATAAAAGTATTCTCCAGAGGAGGCGATGCAAAGTTGCATGCGTTCAAACCACTTGGTGAAACAGCTGGACCAGTCCAAAGCAGGTACAGTATGTCTTCTACATGCTGAATGAAGGTCTTCTACATGCTGGATGAAGGTATCCACTGAGTCTTCTGGCAACTCAAATTGAAACCCACACATTTTGCGCTTGATTTGTGGGTACAGGAAGAAGTTGTAGGTGGCCAGGTCTGGACTGTACGGTGAATGACCAAGCTCCTGGATGCATTCATGGGCAAGAAAATTCACCAGTTTCCTGGACTTGTGGGCAGTGCAGTGTCGGAATGGAGAAGGGCACCATGATCACAAGTTCTTGAACAGCACCTGGCTTCCATCACTTGCGACAGGCATTGGTTGGCACACCAGTACTCAGTGATGGTGCGCTGCTGCATGAGTAGTATGGTAGTTACATGACCAGTCTTGGCCACAAAAACATCACCTGCCTGGCCATATTGCAGTCACTTTTGAACTTCTGAGGCTGTGCACCTCCAACTGGAGGTCCACTGGGCCGACTGTTGTTTGGTCTGGGGGTCAAAACTGTAGATCCAGGATTCATCGCCACTAATTATCTCCCAGACAGAGTTTGAATGACCACCACTAAACCTAGCCATTATGATCCAGCACCAAGTCACCCGAGACTTCTTCTGCTCTTATGTCAGCTGATGGGGCACCCAGAGTGCAGTACCCTTGCTCAGGCCAAGCTTTTCATGGAATATCAAGCAGATGGATCCTGATGAGGCGCCTATCTCCTTCTCTTACTGGGCCATGGTCACCCTGGTATCCACCTCAACTATGGCCTGCAAGGCAACAATGTAGTCCTTATTGATGGCAGATACAGGTCAGCCGCAGCGCTCTTCATCTTCCATCTCCTGCACAAAAATTTTGCAAACCACTCAAACACAGTGGTTCGGGATGGTGCTTCATCCCCAAAAGCAGCTCACAGACGGTCACAACTCTCTGATAACTAGTCGTAGAAGTCTTCTAGTCGTAGAAGATCATGGCTCTTCAGTGGTTGAACTACTTATATACTGTCCTGTGCTTTGACATTTCACAAGATCTTTAGTCACAGATTACAGTTTACAAACAAATTGTGTCTACTGTACCTATGCACTGCACATCTGGATATTTACTGCGCAATCGTTGTCTATGCCCCAAACAGAGCAGTAAAGCAAAACAAATCTGTTTGCTTTGCTACTGTCAAATTCACTTGAGTGTTGAACAAACTCAAAGTTGGTTATTCAAAACTGGCTGTTTTTTTTTTACTTGAAATGAGCACCAGACCCACATACTTTGGGTTTTTATTTTTGGTTTATCACCAAGAAAATTTAAATTGCTAAAACAAAACTATTAAACAAAAAACTGTTAAAATTAAAATTGCTGCTCTATTTTTTTGAAACCCACATAATGTATATTGTTTATATTAATTTACACTTATTTATTTATAACAACCTCACAATTACCAACATACAGTATGGCGCTCACGTTCGTGTAAAACTTGTTCACTTAAAAAGCCCAAATTGTGGGCATTTGAAAACTTACCACTGTCTTTAGGTGTGTACCATTAGCAGAAGTGCCTGGTTTACGACAGGCTTGCATCTCATACAATTACTCCCGTGTTCTAAAACATTTGTTTTAATTGTGAAATATGCATTTTGCTAATAGACTCCTGTAAAAAAGGGAACAGAATGATTGCATGAGCAGCCACCAAACCAGGTACGAGACACCTGCCTCCGCCACTGCTGCTTACTCACCAAGCTCCATAATCATCATTAGTAATATTGGGGTGGCTATCATTGCCCTATATCCTCTCCCCCCAGTTCTGGTTGCACGGTGAGAAGTACGGGGCTGGACGCTCTCTGTTGCAGACCGCTGGTGCTTGCAGTGTGCGGCTGCGCCATCCTGTGCAAGAGGAAAGGTGCCCTTGCTGCAGGGGGTGGGAATCATGGTGGTGTCAAAAGGGCCTACATGTTTGTTGTGAAACCCAGTCCAGTCTGTATGCATGGGAGGAAAGAGCCTTCAGGAGAATTACAGTTGTCCCACCCCGTGTGTTCCCGGGCACTATTTGACCCCACTGACTTTGTGCAAGGATCGCGGCACATTGCCACACCACCTGTCCTCCAGGGCACTAGGAATGTCATTATTACCCATCAGCCTCACCCTACTGTGAGTGACAGGCATAGCACCTGACGTTTGCTGTCACTCCTGCTTACATTTTATTTTTCTCTACTTTACCTTTTCTTTTTTTGTTTATTTCTGCAGCCATCTTGGTTTATCTCTAGCAGCTTCCTGCACAGTAACCGGGGATGAGCTAGAAATGTTAAATAATCACAGTATTAGAGAAATAATACTACTAGGTTAATTTATGTTGGTGTTGTGTAAATGGCAGATGTTGTAAATGAAGTATAATAACTATAGATGTGTCTTCTTGCATGAAAATGGAGTGTTTTACACCTCAAGGCCGGGGGTGGGCTTTTGTATCATCAAATTCTGAACTAGTCCTATGAAATTTAGGAGTGGTGTTGAAGGAGTATCTTGAGTCTGCAATCATATTCTTTTGTTCCTGTCTTCCCACCTTCCCTCCGTGCTTTCGTGTTTCCAGTTTGGAAAGAACAGAAGGTCACCAGTTATGGTGCAAAATTTGGATTACGTTTGACTGGTGGTAGTTTTATGTGTTCCCCCCGCCTTCGCGTGCTACCCTAATAATGCCCCGGAAGTTCATTTTGCAATGGAAATGCTAAAGGATTTTATTTTATTTATTCTTTTTACGTTTTTTGATCTCTTTATTCACTGATGTTTTGTAACTGTGTATTCGGTCATTTTCTACATCTGTGACCTGCTGATTTCCTGATAAATTAGCTGGTCAATTAGAATCTCATTTGGACACATTTAATGGTGATTTCTACGCTTACAAGGAAACAAAATGTCTTTTTAATTAAGAAAGCTTAATGATTCATTTTGTTGTTGAGCTGTATGCCATTAGTATGTGTTGTGTTTACTCTAATAATTTATTTTAATTGCAACACTCAAATCTTATATTTCACTTATTTATTTATTTTAAATCATGTGCATGTAAGGTTGTAGTAATTAATCATCATAACAGGCAATAAGGCAAAGGTTTTCATGATTTTTGGCAGATATAACTATATATTTTTATTTTTTTATTTTAAGTGGCAACAGCAATCTAAAATGATATTGCTTAATTAAAACCCTTATGTCAGTACTACAAGTGAGTGTGATCATTTCTAATAATTGAAACAGGACCCTTCTGGTATTGCCTATTGGAATGTCAAACACCAACTGTTTGTAAATAGCAGATTTATTGTTATTATTATTATTATTATTATTAATAGCAGAAGGATGACTTTTATGAGTGACATATTTCTATGATGCCATCGTCTGAGACAGGCAAATCATATACCAAATAAAAGGTCTTGCTCCATAGATTTACACAAAAATATTGGTGTTGTAATTGGTTGCTAGTTATGTACCATTTACAATGCATCTCTTTTGTGCTCTGGAAAATGTGACAGTTGGAGAACTCTCCCTGTGCACCTATTGGGTGTTCTGGAACATGTGACCTGCAGGGTGGTCTGGAAACTGTGACAGTTATTTGCAGCCACACCCTAAGCAGGGATTTTTCTAAATTCGACTATTAAGGGGGTGAAAAGGGGTAAAATGTTTCACCCAGCAAATCTCTGCCCAATTGAAACCATGCACATCAGCTAGTTGTTATTATTATTTTTATTATTGTTATTATTATTATTATTATTATTATTATTATCTTATTTTTTTTTATAGAGCTCCACGGGTGTGGTACACTATATTAACATTCAAAATCTAGACAGTCATAATATAGACACCATAATGTCAAAAAGTAAATTTTGCAAACAACCAAACCATGGGCCTAATTCAGAACTGTTCGCTCGCTAGCGTTTTTTGCTGCGCAGCGATCAGGTAACTACTGCGCATGCGTATGCACCGCAATGCACAGGCGCGCCATACGGGTACAAAGGGGATCGTTGTTGTGCACTGGTTCTAGCGAAGAAACCATTCGCATAGCCGTTCGCAAGGAGATTGACAGGAAGAGGGCATTTGTGTATGTCAACTGACCGTTTTCTGGGAGTGGTTGGAAAAACGCAGGCGTATCAAAGCGTTTACAGGGCGGGTGTCTGACATCAATTGCGGGCTCGAATAAGCTGAAGTGATCGTAGCGGCTGAGTAAGGTCAGAGCTACTCAGAAACTGCACAAGCTGTTTTTGTACAGGGCGGCTGCACACACGTTCGCACACTTGCAAAGCTAAAATACACTCCCCTATAGGCGGCGACTATCTGTTCACAACGCTGCAAAAAATAGCTAGCGAGCGAACAGATCTGAATTAGGCCCCATGTCCACTTATTGTAGATACTGTATATTACTTTTAACATAGTTAAAAAGTTGATATTAAAGTATAGTTAACTGCACATACAGTAACTTAACCTGAAGTCAAAATAGCGTGAACATTTTTACCATATCAAAATATCAATGTGGTCAAAATGTTAACATTCTAACTATATTTTGCATGTCAACATTTTCACCATGTCAAAATGTCAACAGCCAATAGGTAACCTGCGTTCACAATATAGGCGGGTCTATATGCTTTGTCATTTACTGTTTATCAGAACAATGAAGGGAATTTGCACTACTGTGATGGAGTTTAATGCAATGGTCATGGCAACTAATGTATCATGTAGCACAGACAATGATGTTTTTATTAGAGATGTGCCCTGGACCAATTTGCTTGTTTTGGTTCAATTTCGTCATCTGGTTTTGGATTTTCAAAAATTGCTGTGACTGGATTTTTTTTTTTTTTTTTACATTTACAGTGCAAAAAAACTAAAATCGAATAATTTAGTCTTTTTTTTTATTTCTACAGTATTATTAACCTCAATAACATTATTTTCCAGTCATTCCAGTGAATTTTGACCACCTCACTGCTCACAATATTGTTTTCATCCAGTTTAGGACAAAGACTGCAGCAAGCTGGCTGGTTACTAAGCGGCAGAGCAGCAGCACAAACACACGGCAGTTTACAGCACATCTATGAAACATTGCCACACAGCAGTGAAAGAATAGAAAAGTGGTGAAAGATGGAATTATCCTTGGGCTCTCTCACCCACTCTTATGTTGGATATTAAAAGGGACATGCGCAGTTTAAAAAACAAAGCACTTCAGCAACATGGTCTGACACTTTTGTGGCTGAACTGCTTGGTTTGTTTGTGCCAATAGGCTTAAGGCAGCTAAGCTAACAGTTTTGCAGTGGCATGTTGTCATCTTCACTACCATCCTCATCCTCACCTTCATCAGTGTGTACATAATCCTCACACAATATAATTTTTTTCCTGCTGGAATCAACCACTACAGAAGTATCCTCATGGAAATTGTAGTTTAAAAAAAAAAAAAAAACATAATTTCCACCTTTCTAGGAAATAGCCTCTTATGCCGATCACTTACAAGGTTCCTGGCTGTGCTGAAAACACTGGAGGGTGGACAGTTTAAGTAATGCAAAGCCAGTTTGTACAAGGGCCTTCTAATTTGCCTTTTTTTCAGTAGTCAAGGTACTCTGTGACATACCTGTTTTTATGCTGTTATTAAAATAACCCTCCACCATTCTTTGGATGGTGATTATATTAGATGGAATACATGCACCAGAACAGTACAAACAATAGAACAATATATATATTTTTCACTTTGCAGATCAACTCACATTGTGGCAAATCATAGGGCTTTTATTATTATATTATGTATGTGAATGATAAATACACAGGGGTACAGTGTGCAAGAACAGTACAGACAATAGAATATATTTTAAATTTGCAGCTCAACTCACACTGTGGCAATTCAGAGGGTATTTATTATATTATGTACGTGAATAATAAATGCACAGGGGCACAGTGCGCCAGAACAGTACAAACAATACAGCAATATATTATATTATTTTTAAATCACAGCTCAACTCACACTGCGGCAATTCAAATGGTTTCTATAATATTATGTATGTGAATAATAAATGCACAGGGGTAGAGTGCGCCAGAATAGTACAAACACTAGAGCAATATCTTATATTATTTTTAAATTTGCAGCTCAAGTCACACTGCAGCAATTAAAAGGGCTTTTATTATATTATGTATGTGAATAATTAAAGGGGTATAGCACACACAGGTTGTGCAAACTTTAAAAAAAAAAACATTTTCTTTATTTTTTTATAATTTTTTTTATAGTTTTTACTTTTTTTGCAACTGACAAGCGACAATACACACTGTAATGCTTCTTGTAAATGCACAGTCATTTTAGATGGTCACAGCGCAGCCAATTTAACCAGCAGAGTACAGTGCAGCACACAGCAGCTTGCCTTGTATACACTATACACAACCTTTTGACCTTTTGAACCTGTCGATCATTTGTACCTGTCACCATTAAGCAGTGTCTACCTTTTAACTGTTGACCATGTTGCCCTAATGCATGTCGACCATATAATGTTGATCTATTGTTTATCTATACTGTATACTGTACAATGGAACATGGGCAGAAAGGGGTGACCCCCCAAACCGTGCAGCGTAAAAAAGCCTGAAGACCCTTGCCTTTTGATTTTGGGGGTTGAGGATTTAAGGGGTCCCTCTGAGCATCATCAATGGAGGATCTGCAGATTCCCATTTCCCCTCATTGGGCCTTCTGGCTCTGAGGGGAAGGGGAGTAACAGGGCACTTCTCCTTTTGGAGCAGGTCACAAGTCCCATGCTCCCAGTCCCAGCACAGTTTTTGCACTGCGCTGGGTGTTTTGAAGCATACACCTCAGGCTTAGAAAAAACAACTATAAAACCTGTAGGTAGTTAAAGTGTCAGAAGATGCTGATGTGAGGTATACAGATGCTGTACATACACTGATGTGAGATGATGTATGGCTGAGGTGCTGTACTGCACACAATACACAGAGATGGAATAAGGGAATGAATGGGGACAAGTGTGTGAGTGTAATCAGTGCCAGACGGCTGTCCGTCATCAGGGCCGGTTCTACACCTTGTGGCGCCCAGTGCGAAAGTTTCCACTGGCGCCCCCCCCCCCCCCGCGCGTTTCAAAAAGTAGGGGCGTGGCTCCATAGAGGAGAGGCGTGGACACAGTTATGACCCCAGATTTGCCCCAAGTAGTTGTGTCCCCTGTCGCTTTGCCCCCAGTAGTTGTGTCCATTGTCGCTGTGCCCCCAATAGTTGTGCCCTCTGCTGCTGTGCCCCCCTGTTGTGCCCTCTGTTGCTTTGCCCCAGTAGTTGTGCCCTCTGTTGCTGTGCCCCGTTGCTTTGCCCCAGTAGATTTGCCCCAATAGTTCTGCCCCCAGTTGCTTTGCCCCCAGTAGTTGGGCCCTCTGCTGCTGTGCCCCCTGTTGCTGTGCCCCCAATAGTTGTGTCCTCTGCTGCTGTGCCCCCTGTAGCTGTGCCCCCAATAGTTGTTCCCTCTGCTGCTGTGCCCCCAATGGTTGTGCCCTTTGCTGCTGTGCCCCCTGTTGTGCCCTCTGCTGCTGTGACCCCTGTTGTGCCCTCTGCTGATGTGCCCCCTGTTGCTGTCCCCCTGATAGTTGTGCCCTCTGATGCTGTGCCCCCTGTTGCTGTGCCCCCGATAGTTGTGCCCTCTGCTGCTGTACCCCATTGTGCCCTCTGCTGATGTGCCCCCTGTTGCTGTCCCCCTGATAGTTCTGCCCTCTGATGCTGTGCCCCCTGTTGCTGTGCCCCCGATAGTTGTGCCCTCTGCTGCTGTACCCCGTTGTGTCCTCTGCTGCTGTGCCCCGTTGTGCCAATAGTTGTGGCCTCTGCTGCTGTGCCCCCTGTTAACACACACACACACACACAAATAAAATAACAATACTTACCACTGCCCCGCTCCTGCTTCCCGACCGGCTGCTGCTGCCGCTCCGTCTGGCCGCCGGCTCCTCTGTATGGGAGAGACGTCATGACGTCTCTCCCATAGCAGCGCCGCACAGACACTAGAGGTCAATCCTGACCTCTAGTGTCTGTCACTGGAGCCGGCTGCAGCGGACGCCCACACAGGCCACGGCGTCCGCTGCAGCCGGGGAGCGTGGTGTGGGTAGGCGGCGGTGCCTGCGGGGGGCACTGCTTGCCTGCACCTAGGACCGCTCCTGTCCGTCATGTGTTGTCGGGGCCACATATCAACAATCTTCTCGTTTAGGCCTACGCATCTGATGCCTATGGATAATTTATTAAATGTAATCCGTACACCGGGTTGGGGAGGGAATGGGGCATTTTATTGTGCAAAGCTAAGGGTGCATTTACTTAACTGAGAATTCATGCAGACCAGTACATAGAAGTATATTTGTGTAGAATCGTTTGCATTTGTGTATATGTTTAAACCATGATACAACCAAACTTGCCATTTGATTTCTTGTCACAATGAGAGGTGATGCAGATGAACACTAAGGGGGCAGGCTGAGTATTTGTTCCATCATTTGTCCTGTTACGGGAAAATGCCACTAATTGTGGTTCCAAATCACTGACCCCTCTCTACGGACCTGCAATTCCCAGTCATATCTCTCCATCCTGCCTGTTTTACTAGAAGTGGGCAGTATACCGGAGCTCTATCCACCATTCTAGGAAACCTGGGGAATACCTGAAAATCTGGAGTCTCCCGCACCTTCTGGGAGAGTAGGTAAGTATGGTTTAAGAAACTTTTATTTTCTTGTGTGTGAAACAAGCTGTTTCCGATGTCTAAGAGAAGCATTTGAAGTTGAGAGTGAATGACTATTCTGCAAACAAATACAGGGAGTAATTCAGACCTGATCGAGCACATCTATGATCAGAATCTATGACATGTGGGGTAACGCCCAGTACAGGGCTAATCCGTCCCACATGCCAGGTCCTACCCTCCCTCCCCCGCAGAGGTGTGAAAGCATCGCATAGCGGCAATGCATTTTCACCCGGCGAGTAGCTCCCTACCTGTGCAGCCTAGCTCTGGATGGCAGGCGGCTACCCACTATGTTTCTTGTGATGTCACGCAGCCACCGTGGCCAGCCTCCACAATGGCCCGCAACATGCCTGCGTTGTCCAGACCGCGCCCCACCAACAGCGTTCTAACTGTCAATCAGGCAGAGGTGAACGCATCTCACTGGGTGCGCACGCGCAGTGCGGCCACTGTGCGTGCGCACTACAGAAATGGCTGCGATCGGTGTTATAGCGGCCCACAATACCATCAGCTCTAATAATGGACATAGCTGAACGTGTTGTATGCCTGGCATAAACTGGGCACATTCAGCGCTGGTGATGGCCTGCACATATCTTGTAATAGTTGCAGCTTTGTACATACACGCAATTTCAGGTTTTTAGTGAATTCATATTGCGCCTGCATTTTGGGGTGCAATTGTGATAATTTCTGCCCCTATGTATACAGTAATTTATGGAATGGGTATTTAACAGTATTACACTGGTGTCTCTTTTTTTTGCTGTAATTGCCACATACATATTGTAAGTGTGTGCAGTTGTATAAACATTTCTCACTACCTGAACTAGAGTAATGACTATGCTAATTCATGTTAATGTGTTTGTAAAAACACCTTGACGTGCTAAAGGTTAATCACTCCAGACATTGCTGTGTAAATGAGATCAGAGTGTATGACGTTTAAAATAGGGATGTGCACTTGAAATTTTTCGGGTTTTGTGTTTTGGTTTTGGGTTCGGTTCCGCGGCCGTGTTTTGGGTTCGACCGCGTTTTGGCAAAACCTCACCGAATTTTTTTTGTCGGATTCGGGTGTGTTTTGGATTCGGGTGTTTTTTTCAAAAAACCCTAAAAAACAGCTTAAATCATAGAATTTGGGGGTCATTTTGATCCCAAAGTATTATTAACCTCAAAAACCATAATTTCCACTCATTTTCAGTCTATTCTGAATACCTCACACCTCACAATATTATTTTTAGTCCTAAAATTTGCACCGAGGTCGCTGGATGACTAAGCTAAGCGACCCTAGTGGCCGACACAAACACCTGGCCCATCTAGGAGTGGCACTGCAGTGTCACGCAGGATGGCCCTTCCAAAAAACACTCCCCAAACAGCACATGACGCAAAGAAGAAAAAAAGAGGCGCAATGAGGTAGCTGTGTGAGTAAGCTAAGCGACCCTAGTGGCCGACACAAACACCTGGCCCATCTAGGAGTGGCACTGCAGTGTCACGCAGGATGGCCCTTCCAAAAAACACTCCCCAAACAGCACATGACGCAAAGAAGAAAAAAAGAGGCGCAATGAGGTAGCTGTGTGAGTAAGCTAAGCGACCCTAGTGGCCGACACAAACACCTGGCCCATCTAGGAGTGGCACTGCAGTGTCACGCAGGATGGCCCTTCCAAAAAACACTCCCCAAACAGCACATGACGCAAAGAAGAAAAAAAGAGGCGCAATGAGGTAGCTGTGTGAGTAAGCTAAGCGACCCTAGTGGCCGACACAAACACCTGGCCCATCTAGGAGTGGCACTGCAGTGTCACGCAGGAAGAAAAAAACGCAGGAAGAAAAAAAGAGGCGCAATGAGGTAGCTGTGTGAGTAAGATAAGCGACCCTAGTGGCCGACACAAACACCTGGCCCATCTAGGAGTGGCACTGCAGTGTCACGCAGGATGGCCCTTCCAAAAAACACTCCCCAAACAGCACATGACGCAAAGAAGAAAAAAAGAGGCGCAATGAGGTAGCTGTGTGAGTAAGCTAAGCGACCCTAGTGACACAAACACCTGGCCCATCTAGGAGTGGCACTGCAGTGTCACGCAGGATGGCCCTTCCAAAAAACACTCCCCAAACAGCACATGACGCAAAGAAGAAAAAAAGAGGCGCAATGAGGTAGCTGTGTGAGTAAGCTAAGCGACCCTAGTGGCCGACACAAACACCTGGCCCATCTAGGAGTGGCACTGCAGTGTCACGCAGGATGGCCCTTCCAAAAAACACTCCCCAAACAGCACATGACGCAAAGAAGAAAAAAAGAGGCGCAATGAGGTAGCTGTGTGAGTAAGCTAAGCGACCCTAGTGGCCGACACAAACACCTGGCCCATCTAGGAGTGGCACTGCAGTGTCACGCAGGATGGCCCTTCCAAAAAACACTCCCCAAACAGCACATGACGCAAAGAAGAAAAAAAGAGGCGCAATGAGGTAGCTGTGTGAGTAAGATAAGCGACCCTAGTGGCCGACACAAACACCTGGCCCATCTAGGAGTGGCACTGCAGTGTCACGCAGGATGGCCCTTCCAAAAAACACTCCCCAAACAGCACATGACGCAAAGAAGAAAAAAAGAGGCGCAATGAGGTAGCTGTGTGAGTAAGATAAGCGACCCTAGTGGCCGACACAAACACCTGGCCCATCTAGGAGTGGCACTGCAGTGTCACGCAGGATGGCCCTTCCAAAAAACACTCCCCAAACAGCACATGACGCAAAGAAGAAAAAAAGAGGCGCAATGAGGTAGCTGTGTGAGTAAGCTAAGCGACCCTAGTGGCCGACACAAACACCTGGCCCATCTAGGAGTGGCACTGCAGTGTCACGCAGGATGGCCCTTCCAAAAAACACTCCCCAAACAGCACATGACGCAAAGAAGAAAAAAAGAGGCGCAATGAGGTAGCTGTGTGAGTAAGCTAAGCGACCCTAGTGGCCGACACAAACACCTGGCCCATCTAGGAGTGGCACTGCAGTGTCACGCAGGATGGCCCTTCCAAAAAACACTCCCCAAACAGCACATGACGCAAAGAAGAAAAAAAGAGGCGCAATGAGGTAGCTGTGTGAGTAAGATAAGCGACCCTAGTGGCCGACACAAACACCTGGCCCATCTAGGAGTGGCACTGCAGTGTCACGCAGGATGGCCCTTCCAAAAAACACTCCCCAAACAGCACATGACGCAAAGAAGAAAAAAAGAGGCGCAATGAGGTAGCTGTGTGAGTAAGCTAAGCGACCCTAGTGGCCGACACAAACACCTGGCCCATCTAGGAGTGGCACTGCAGTGTCACGCAGGATGGCCCTTCCAAAAAACACTCCCCAAACAGCACATGACGCAAAGAAGAAAAAAAGAGGCGCAATGAGGTAGCTGTGTGAGTAAGCTAAGCGACCCTAGTGGCCGACACAAACACCTGGCCCATCTAGGAGTGGCACTGCAGTGTCACGCAGGATGGCCCTTCCAAAAAACACTCCCCAAACAGCACATGACGCAAAGAAGAAAAAAGAGGCGCAATGAGGTAGCTGTGTGAGTAAGATAAGCGACCCTAGTGGCCGACACAAACACCTGGCCCATCTAGGAGTGGCACTGCAGTGTCACGCAGGATGGCCCTTCCAAAAAACACTCCCCAAACAGCACATGACGCAAAGAAGAAAAAAAGAGGCGCAATGAGGTAGCTGTGTGAGTAAGCTAAGCGACCCTAGTGGCCGACACAAACACCTGGCCCATCTAGGAGTGGCACTGCAGTGTCACGCAGGATGGCCCTTCCAAAAAACACTCCCCAAACAGCACATGACGCAAAGAAGAAAAAAAGAGGCGCAATGAGGTAGCTGTGTGAGTAAGATAAGCGACCCTAGTGGCCGACACAAACACCTGGCCCATCTAGGAGTGGCACTGCAGTGTCACGCAGGATGGCCCTTCCAAAAAACACTCCCCAAACAGCACATGACGCAAAGAAGAAAAAAAGAGGCGCAATGAGGTAGCTGTGTGAGTAAGCTAAGCGACCCTAGTGGCCGACACAAACACCTGGCCCATCTAGGAGTGGCACTGCAGTGTCACGCAGGATGGCCCTTCCAAAAAACACTCCCCAAACAGCACATGACGCAAAGAAGAAAAAAAGAGGCGCAATGAGGTAGCTGTGTGAGTAAGATAAGCGACCCTAGTGGCCGACACAAACACCTGGCCCATCTAGGAGTGGCACTGCAGTGTCACGCAGGATGGCCCTTCCAAAAAACACTCCCCAAACAGCACATGACGCAAAGAAGAAAAAAAGAGGCGCAATGAGGTAGCTGTGTGAGTAAGCTAAGCGACCCTAGTGGCCGACACAAACACCTGGCCCATCTAGGAGTGGCACTGCAGTGTCACGCAGGATGGCCCTTCCAAAAAACACTCCCCAAACAGCACATGACGCAAAGAAGAAAAAAAGAGGCGCAATGAGGTAGCTGTGTGAGTAAGCTAAGCGACCCTAGTGGCCGACACAAACACCTGGCCCATCTAGGAGTGGCACTGCAGTGTCACGCAGGATGGCCCTTCCAAAAAACACTCCCCAAACAGCACATGACGCAAAGAAGAAAAAAGAGGCGCAATGAGGTAGCTGTGTGAGTAAGATAAGCGACCCTAGTGGCCGACACAAACACCTGGCCCATCTAGGAGTGGCACTGCAGTGTCACGCAGGATGGCCCTTCCAAAAAACACTCCCCAAACAGCACATGACGCAAAGAAGAAAAAAAGAGGCGCAATGAGGTAGCTGTGTGAGTAAGCTAAGCGACCCTAGTGGCCGACACAAACACCTGGCCCATCTAGGAGTGGCACTGCAGTGTCACGCAGGATGGCCCTTCCAAAAAACACTCCCCAAACAGCACATGACGCAAAGAAGAAAAAAAGAGGCGCAATGAGGTAGCTGTGTGAGTAAGATAAGCGACCCTAGTGGCCGACACAAACACCTGGCCCATCTAGGAGTGGCACTGCAGTGTCACGCAGGATGGCCCTTCCAAAAAACACTCCCCAAACAGCACATGACGCAAAGAAGAAAAAAAGAGGCGCAATGAGCTAGCTGTGTGAGTAAGCTAAGCGACCCTAGTGGCCGACACAAACACCTGGCCCATCTAGGAGTGGCACTGCAGTGTCACGCAGGATGGCCCTTCCAAAAAACACTCCCCAAACAGCACATGACGCAAAGAAGAAAAAAAGAGGCGCAATGAGGTAGCTGTGTGAGTAAGCTAAGCGACCCTAGTGGCCGACACAAACACCTGGCCCATCTAGGAGTGGCACTGCAGTGTCACGCAGGATGGCCCTTCCAAAAAACACTCCCCAAACAGCACATGACGCAAAGAAGAAAAAAAGAGGCGCAATGAGGTAGCTGTGTGAGTAAGCTAAGCGACCCTAGTGGCCGACACAAACACCTGGCCCATCTAGGAGTGGCACTGCAGTGTCACGCAGGATGGCCCTTCCAAAAAACACTCCCCAAACAGCACATAACGCAAAGAAGAAAAAAAGAGGCGCAATGAGGTAGCTGTGTGAGTAAGATAAGCGACCCTAGTGGCCGACACAAACACCTGGCCCATCTAGGAGTGGCACTGCAGTGTCACGCAGGATGGCCCTTCCAAAAAACACTCCCCAAACAGCACATGACGCAAAGAAGAAAAAAAGAGGCGCAATGAGGTAGCTGTGTGAGTAAGCTAAGCGACCCTAGTGGCCGACACAAACACCTGGCCCATCTAGGAGTGGCACTGCAGTGTCACGCAGGATGGCCCTTCCAAAAAACACTCCCCAAACAGCACATGACGCAAAGAAGAAAAAAAGAGGCGCAATGAGGTAGCTGTGTGAGTAAGCTAAGCGACCCTAGTGGCCGACACAAACACCTGGCCCATCTAGGAGTGGCACTGCAGTGTCACGCAGGATGGCCCTTCCAAAAAACACTCCCCAAACAGCACATGACGCAAAGAAGAAAAAAAGAGGCGCAATGAGGTAGCTGTGTGAGTAAGATAAGCGACCCTAGTGGCCGACACAAACACCTGGCCCATCTAGGAGTGGCACTGCAGTGTCACGCAGGATGGCCCTTCCAAAAAACACTCCCCAAACAGCACATGACGCAAATAAAAATGAAAGAAAAAAGAGGTGCAAGATGGAATTGTCCTTGGGCCCTCCCACCCACCCATATGTTGTATAAACAGGACATGCACACTTTAACCAACCCATCATTTCAGTGACAGGGTCTGCCACACGACTGTGACTGAAATGACGGGTTGGTTTGGACCCCCACCGAAAAAGAAGCAATTAATCTCTCCTTGCACAAACTGGCTCTACAAAGGCAAGATGTCCACCTCATCATCATCCTCCGATATATCACCGTGTACATCCCGCTCCTCACAGATTATCAATTCGTCCCCACTGGAATCCACCATCTCAGCTCCCTGTGTACTTTGTGGAGGCAATTGCTGCTGGTCAATGTCTCCACGGAGGAATTGATTATAATTCATTTTAATGAACATCATCTTCTCCACATTTTCTGGAAGTAACCTCGTACGCAGATTGCTGACAAGGTGAGCGGCGGCACTAAACACTCTTTCGGAGTACACACTTGTTGGAGGGCAACTTAGGTAGAATAAAGCCAGTTTGTGCAAGGGCCTCCAAATTGCCTCTTTTTCCTGCCAGTATAAGTACGGACTGTCTGACGTGCCTACTTGGATGCGGTCACTCATATAATCCTCCACCATTCTTTCAATGGTGAGAGAATCATATGCAGTGACAGTAGACGACATGTCCGTAATCGTTGTCAGGTCCTTCAGTCCGGACCAGATGTCAGCATCAGCAGTCGCTCCAGACTGCCCTGCATCACCGCCAGCGGGTGGGCTCGGAATTCTGAGCCTTTTCCTCGCACCCCCAGTTGCGGGAGAATGTGAAGGAGGAGATGTTGACAGGTCGCGTTCCGCTTGACTTGACAATTTTCTCACCAGCAGGTCTTTGAACCCCAGCAGACTTGTGTCTGCCGGAAAGAGAGATCCAAGGTAGGTTTTAAATCTAGGATCGAGCATGGTGGCCAAAATGTAGTGCTCTGATTTCAACAGATTGACCACCCGTGAATCCTTGTTAAGCGAATTAAGGGCTCCATCCACAAGTCCCACATGCCTAGCGGAATCGCTCCCTTTTAGCTCCTCCTTCAATGCCTCCAGCTTGTTCTGCAAAAGCCTGATGAGGGGAATGACCTGACTCAGGCTGGCAGTGTCTGAACTGACTTCACGTGTGGCAAGTTCAAAAGGTTGCAGAACCTTGCACAACGTTGAAATCATTCTCCACTGCGCTTGAGACAGGTACATTCCACCTCCTATATCGTGCTCAATTGTATAGGCTTGAATGGCCTTTTGCTGCTCCTCCAACCTCTGAAGCATATAGAGGGTTGAATTCCACCTCGTTACCACTTCTTGCTTCAGATGATGGCAGGGCAGGTTCAGGCGTTTTTGGTGGTGCTCCAGTCTTCTGTACGTGGTGCCTGTACGCCGAAAGTGTCCCGCAATTCTTCTGGCCACCGACAGCAACTCTTGCACGCCCCTGTCGTTTTTTAAAAAATTCTGCACCACCAAATTCAAGGTATGTGCAAAACATGGGACGTGCTGGAATTTGCCCATATTTAATGCACACACAATATTGCTGGCGTTGTCCGATGCCACAAATCCACAGGAGAGTCCAATTGGGGTAAGCCATTCCGCGATGATCTTCCTCAGTTGCCGTAAGAGGTTTTCAGCTGTGTGCGTATTCTGGAAACCGGTGATACAAAGCGTAGCCTGCCTAGGAAAGAGTTGGCGTTTGCGAGATGCTGCTACTGGTGCCGCCGCTGCTGTTCTTGCGGCGGGAGTCCATACATCTACCCAGTGGGCTGTCACAGTCATATAGTCCTGACCCTGCCCTGCTCCACTTGTCCACATGTCCGTGGTTAAGTGGACATTGGGTACAACTGCATTTTTTAGGACACTGGTGAGTCTTTTTCTGACGTCCGTGTACATTCTCGGTATCGCCTGCCTAGAGAAGTGGAACCTAGATGGTATTTGGTAACGGGGGCACACTGCCTCAAGAAATTGTCTAGTTCCCTGTGAACTAACGGCGGATACCGGACGCACGTCTAACACCAACATAGTTGTCAAGGCCTCAGTTATCCGCTTTGCAACAGGATGACTGCTGTGATATTTCATCTTCCTCGCAAAGGACTGTTGGACAGTCAATTGCTTGGTGGAAGTAGTAAAAGTGGGCTTACGACTTCCCCTCTGGGATGACCATCGACTCCCAGCAGCAACAACAGCAGCGCCAGCAGCAGTAGGCGTTACACGCAAGGATGCATCGGAGGAATCCCAGGCAGGAGAGGACTCGTCAGAATTGCCAGTGACATGGCATGCAGGACTATTGGCATTCCTGGGGAAGGAGGAAATTGACACTGAGGGAGTTGGTGGGGTGGTTTGCGTGAGCTTGGTTACAAGAGGAAGGGATTTACTGGTCAGTGGACTGCTTCCGCTGTCGCCCAAAGTTTTTGAACTTGTCACTGACTTATTATGAATGCGCTGCAGGTGACGTATAAGGGAGGATGTTCCGAGGTGGTTAACGTCCTTACCCCTACTTATTACAGCTTGACAAAGGCAACACATGGCTTGACAAATGTTGTCCGCATTTCTGGTGAAATACTTCCACACCGAAGAGCTGATTTTTTTGGTATTTTCACCAGGCATGTCAACGGCCCTATTCCTCCCACGGACAACAGGTGTCTCTCCGGGTGCCTGACTTAAACAAACCACCTCACCATCAGAATCCTCCTTGTCAATTTCCTCCCCAGCGCCAGCAACACCCATATCCTCCTCATCCTGGTGTACTTCAACACTGACATCTTCAATCTGACTATCAGAAACTGGACTGCGGGTGCACCTTCCAGCACTTGCAGGGGGCGTGCAAATGGTGGAAGGCGCATGCTCTTCACGTCCAGTGTTGGGAAGGTCAGGCATCGCAACCGACACAATTGGACTCTCCTTGTGGATTTGGGATTTCGAAGAACGCACATTTCTTTGCGGTGCTTTTGCCAGCTTGAGTCTTTTCAGTTTTCTAGCGAGAGGCTGAGTGCTTCCATCCTCATGTGAAGCTGAACCACTAGCCATGAACATAGGCCAGGGCCTCAGCCGTTCCTTGCCACTCCGTGTGGTAAATGGCATATTGGCAAGTTTACGCTTCTCCTCCGACAATTTTATTTTAGATTTTGGAGTCCTTTTTTTACTGATATTTGGTGTTTTGGATTTTACATGCTCTGTACTATGACATTGGGCATCGGCCTTGGCAGACGACGTTGCTGGCATTTCATCGTCTCGGCCATGACTAGTGGCAGCAGCTTCAGCACGAGGTGGAAGTGGATCTTGATCTTTCCCTAATTTTGGAACCTCAACATTTTTGTTCTCCATATTTTAATAGGCACAACTAAAAGGCACCTCAGGTAAACAATGGAGATGGATGGATACTAGTATACTTATGGATGGACGAGCGACTGCCGACACAGAGGTTGCTACAGCCGTGGACTACCGTACTGTGTCTGCTGCTAATATAGACTGGATGATAATGAGATGAAATCAATATATATATATAATATCACTAGTACTGCAGCCGGACAGGTATATATATTTATTATGTAATGACTGATGACGGACCTGCTGGACACTGTCAGCTCAGCAGCACCGTGTCACAATCCTGACTGTAGGTTTATATTTGGTGACTTACCCCTGCCATCTGTCCTGGATCCTGTGTCTTTTCACTCACGGAGTTAAACAGCTTGTCAGCACTATGAGTTTTCCTGAGTTCTCTGCCTGAGAGGTAATCAGCTCCACCTGTGGTGATCTCCTGTGTGAGGCTGAATTCAGTAATCTAAAAGCAAGCATCCTGTGTTTTGCAGAAGTCCAGGCTTCAGTGTTCTCTTGGCCTGCTAGGCCTCATTCTACATCACAGCCTTGGCTAGAGTAGTCACATGACAGTGACATCACCTAATCCTGCCCACCAATCATCAAGGACCAGGAAGTATAAATCAGGAGGCTGAGTTGGAATCTGGGCCAGTTCCTTGTGTCACATACAGCCTTGTGTGGGTCTTAAGCTGAGCTCCCTAAAGGTAACCTTTGTACCTAAGTTCCTGTGGAAACTCTGTTCCCTTGTTACCGTTTTGTTTACTTGTGTGTTGCCATTTGATTTCACCATTTCCCTGAGTCTCAATGTAAAGGTACAGCTGCAATGTTTCGTCTTAAAGGCACAGTACTGAATTCCGTGTTCTCCACTGAAAACCACAGCTGTCGTGTTTCAGTTTTACTACTGTTGTAGTTGGGATCTCCAGGGCTCAGTACCTCGTGCCTCAGCATCTCCGTGCTTCCAGCATCTCCGTGCCTCAGCATCTCCGTGCCTCAGCACCTCCGTGCTTCCAGCATCTCTGTGCCTCAGTACCTCCGTGCCTCAGCACCTCCGTGCCTCAGTACCTCCGTGCTTCCAGCACCTCCGTGCCACAGCACCTCCGTGCCACAGCACCTCCGTGCCTCAGTACCTCCGTGCCTCAGCACCTCCGTGCCTCAGTACCTCTGTGCTTCCAGCACCTCCGTGCCACAGCACCTCCGTGCCTCAGTACCTCCGTGCCTCAGTACCTCCGTGCCTCAGTACCTCCGTGACTCAGCATCTCCGTGCCTCAGCCCCTCAGTGCCTCAGTACCTCCGTGACTCAGCATCTCCGTACCTCCGTGCCTCAGTACCTCCGTGCCTCAGCACCTCCGTGCCTCAGTACCTCCGTGCCTCAGCATCTCCGTGCTTCCAGCACCTCCGTGCCTCAGCACCCCAGTGTCTCTACGCACCCCAGTGTCTCTACGCACCCCAGTGCCTCCACGCACCCCAGTGCCTCCACGCACCCCAGTGCCTCCACGTACCTCAGTGCCTCCACGTACCTCAGTGTCTCCAAGCACCTCAGTGTCCGCAAGCACCTCAGTGTCCGCAAGCACCTCAGTGTCCGCAAGCACCTCAGTGTCCGCAAGCACCTCAGTGTCTCCAAGCACCCCGTGCCCTTTAGCACAATTATACCTGGTATTCTTCACTGATTCATCAGTGCCTTTCCAGTTCTGTCTTTCAGGAGACCTTCAGCATGCCTCCTGTCTGCCGACCTAATCCTGCATGAGGAGAACCTGGATTCGGCCATCTCTGCTGCGGTTCCTCTTCCCAGTCACCGGAAGAAACCCAGAGTCCACAACAGTCCCAAACCAGGTCAGTGGTAGTATTCATATAATCCTCCAGTCGCCTGCACAGACTTCACTAACACCGGGTTCACAAAACCTTAGTCATGACACACCGCAGACTGCTACAGTAAGCTACTATAGTAGTATGTATAAAGAAGAAAGAAAAAAAAAAAACCACGGGTAGGTGGTATACAATTATGGATGGACGAGCGACTGCCGACACAGAGGTAGCTACAGCCGTGGACTACCGTACTGTGTCTGCTGCTAATATAGACTGGATGATAATGAGATGAAATCAATATATATATATATATATATAATATCACTAGTACTGCAGCCGGACAGGTATATATATTTATTATGTAATGACTGATGACGGACCTGCTGGACACAGTCAGCTCAGCAGCACTGCAGACTGCTACAGTAAGCTACTATAGTAGTATGTATAAAGAAGAAAGAAAAAAAAAAAACCACGGGTAGGTGGTATACAATATTATATATATATTATATACAATTTTATATATATATATATATATATATATATATATATATATATTAAACTGGTGGTGACTGGTGGTCAGGTCACTGGTCACACTATCAGCAACTTGCAAGTAGTACTCCTAAGCAGACAATCACAATATATATTATACTGGTGGTCAGTGTGGTCACAATGGCAGTGTGGCACTCTGGCAGCAAAAGTGTGCACTGTACGTTATATGTACTCCTGAGTCCTGCTCTCAGACTCTAACTGCTCCCCACTGTCAGTGTCTCCCCCACAAGTCAGATAATATACAGTCACACTATCTATCACTTCAGCAAGTAACTAGTACTCCTCCTAATGCTCCCCAAAATTACTACTGTGTCTCTCTCTACTGTCTCACTCTCTTCTCTATAAACGGAGAGGACGCCAGCCACGTCCTCTCCCTATGAATCTCAATGCACGTGTGAAAATGGCGGCGACGCGCGGCTCCTTATATAGAATCCGAGTCTCGCGATAGAATCCGAGCCTCGCGAGAATCCGACAGCGGGATGATAACGTTCGGGCGCGCTCGGGTTAACCGAGCAAGGCGGGAAGATCCGAGTCGCTCGGCCCCGTGTAAAAAAAAATGAAGTTCGGGCGGGTTCGGATTCCGAGGAACCGAACCCGCTCATCCCTAGTTTAAAATTCATAATAATTTTGTTCAGTGAATTCAGCTCGTTAGGGATGGTACAGTATTTCTGCATGAAGACATGAAAGCCAGTTATCAGTTCACTATCATTTCCATGTACAACAATGAATGTTGCATGTGAGAGTGAATTTGCTTATGTGAGGTACAGAAACCATTTCTGACCCGTGAATATAGCCGAAAAATTCTGAAATTAAAAATCTGTATTAAAAAGGCAATGATTAATGTCTTGTAAAATAGAAATGGTAAACAGGAGTCTCTTTTATTTTGCACAAGTCAATTTCTGCAGTTCATCAGATACATCAACATTTGTCTTCATTCGTTCAAATCTGTATTGTGATATCAATTGTTGAACCAACACAGAGCGAACATTTGTCATTTTTATTATCTATGTATAGGCGTAAGTGAGCTCAAAAACTATTTCATATTCCGTCCTAATGTTTGGCAAATGAGAAGCAGTGTATTCATCATTATGAATTAAAGTGCGTTAAGATTGATCCCTATGATTTTTCATGTTTGTTCAACAGCAGTGCATAGGAAAGTGTGTGTGTGGGGGGGGGGGGGGGGGGGGGATGGGGCTGCGCAGATTATGGGATCCTAACACTTTAGCCAAGTGGGAGCAAGTGGATGGACACTGTGGGGTATATTCAATTAGCAGTGATAACGAACTTTTCACGTGAAAAGTCCGGTTTTCGGGTGAAAAAACTGACTTTTCACGTGAAACGCAATTACAGGCGATTCAATTATCCTGGAAAATTTATCGGTGATCATTTTTTCACAAATTTCACTTCACCTACTCTGAGCAGGTGAAAAGTTGGGAAAAGTCACTATTTTAAGGTAAAAATGCTTGGATATGGTACAGAACTCATAGGACACCCCCCTTAATGACTAATTAGGCACGTTGAAGTTTTTAATTATTTTTAATTGGCCAATAATGACATGTCATTTTTGGGGTGAAAAAGTAAAAAGTCATGGAAATTGGGGTTCAAGGTATGGGACAGGTATATTGGGGTGCTTTATGAGTGGGACTGGTGTTTTTTAGGCTTGCAGATGGGAGTAATCGGTCTGTTTCCACTTTTTTTTAAAGTACCCTAAAATGACCCAAATATATACTTATACCCATTTTCATGTACCCCAAATTTAATGAGAGCATTTATTTTGCTCAAAAAAAATTTGCTTTCTATAATTTTTTTGCATTTAAAAAAAAATGCATATAACAGCCATTTCACACAATTTAAGTCCCCAAAAACGCTCTAATGTGATCTCTAACACACTTCTCTTCTGTTTTCCTATGTTAGTTTAGCATTTTTTGGGGTACAGGCTGATTTCCCCATTTTCACCTGCACTTTTCACTGCAAGAATTTTCACGTGAAACCCGGTCGGAATTGAATAGGTCGAAAAACGGAGCGTTTTCGCGGCAATTTTCGGCCGATTGCCGCGAAAAATTTTCGGGTGCAAAATTGCCGCGAATTTGCGGATAATTGAATATCCCCCTGTGGGTCTTTCCTCCTCTTTGCATAATCCGAGTACAGATTTTGGGCTATATTTACTTACCCAGTACTTCTCATTGGATTTGAAAATAAAGTGCAAACATGGCGTATTCTTAGTGCCACTTAAAGGGGTCTATTTACTAAGCCTTGGAAAGAGATCAAGTGGACGGAGATAAAGTACCAGCCAATCAGCTCCTGGCTGCCAAGTTACCAGCTGTGCTTTAAAAATGACAGCTAGGAGCTGATTGGCTGGTACTTTATCTCTCTCCACTTTATCTCCATAAATAGTCCGATAAATTAGAGATAGGCAGGTGGGTTTTGCTGAAGACTGAACTTATCCAAACCAAGTTGTAAAGAGATCATCTCGCTAAGTGTGGCTCTCTGATCTAAAAATCGAATCTCATGAGTTTTGGATTGAATATACTGTAAGTCCCTCCCTTGTCATGTCAGGTGCCATTGTCACACTGGAAATGACAGGAAATTAATAATTAATGTTATTGATGTTAAAAATGTTTAGAGAATCCAGATCCAAAACCAAAACACGGCAAAGAATTAGAACCAAAACCAAAACATGGGGTTCTGGGCACATCTCCGCTTTAAAGTTTGAGGTCATACCTGCCGAGAAGCAAGCTTTGTAAATATACCCTGTGGCCCAACTTTTTCCCAACCCATTTTGTTAGTGTAGTTTAGGGCAGTGGTTCTCAAACTCAGTCCTCAGGACCCCACACAGCGCATGTTTTGCAGGTAACCCAGCAGGTGCACAGGTGTATTAATTAATCACTGACACATTTTAAAAGGTCCACAGGTGGAGCTAATTATGTCACTTGTGATTTTGTGAGGAGACCTGCAAAACATGCACCGTGTGGGGTCCTGAGGACCGAGTTTGAGAACCTGTGGTTTAGGGTATTGAATACTGGACCCTATTCAGTAAGAATTGCAAATTCTGCTTTTTACTCGCAAACTGGGGGCCACCCATCACCGGGCAAGGCCGCCCAGCCAGCTAACCGCAGCCCCTCCTCTGCGACCACGCTGAAATTGCTTTCGCACCGCAATTTTAGCGTGTTCACAAACATTGTGGATGCCTCCTGGTGGAGGCCCACCGCCATCTTTTTGATCGTAGCGGCTGCTAGTGACGTCACGCAGCTGCCCCTATCACACCTGCGCCATGCCCCCCATTCACCCTGCCATGCCTCCGTTTCCCCACCGCCGCCCCCACAATGCTCCATCTCCGCCGAAACAAAGCGTTGTTGCCCCCCTCCAGCCACGCAAACGCGTGATTGACAGGCAGAGGTGTTCACATTTACTGTGGACGCATTGCGCAGGACGAGTCCTTGCACGTGCGCCTGCATCATCATTGTCATTTTTTGCGCTTGGATCGCCAGTCGCCAATTACGATCCAACCTGAATGAGCTCTATTGACCGTTCTCTTCTTTTACAGGACCATCAATGGTGAGCAAACCTTCTCCTAATAAATTGGAATTTTTTTATTTATTTTTTTGGTGACTACTCAGCAGTTTCCATTAATCAGAGTTTAGCCATTACCTTTCCACCCCAAACTCATAAACATTGCGGCATCAGTGGTCATAATACCCGAATAAGCAGCGCCAGCTGGAACCAAAAGTCAGTACATTTGTTCGGAATCCGTCGGTTTTCCAGCATCCTTCACAAAATAAATAAAAGATGCACGTGTTCAATTGAGTCACATATTTTGATGCAATTATACTAAGAGCAAAATTATCACATTATGGAAGTTCAGAGAGGTTAATTAGTAAACAAGACACTTACATATGCAGATACGGAGGCAAAGATGTTTTATATTAAAAAGCATTACGGTATTAATAGAACTAATTGTAGTGCTTACAGCGCCATTACCCAAACTTTGTAACCAGTTACTGCTGACAGGTGCAGAACTCTGGTTTATCCAAGGTTGAAGAGCTGGTGTTTTTATTTACCCTTTATCTACTGTATCAAAAGCCATTACCATGCCAACAAAACCACCAGGGGCCACAAATGTATGTACAAACATACATATTTATTTACTTATAATGTAACTGAAAGCCCAAATTTAGACTGATAAAATAAATAAATAAATGTAATTATACCCAGGATAATTGGAATTTTTATGAATATTACCCACATTTCGAGGTGATTGCTGAAAGAACTACAGGTAAAAGTAGTCACTACAGTATAGACCTGGGAGCCTCACACATAAGAAAGGAAAGTAAAGGAATTACTTCAATGAATAAAGATTGACGGCAGCATATATTTGCTTGTGAGATCACATCACACAAATCTAGTGGATTATTTTTATTATTATTTTACATTTTTATAAACAATTTGTAACTAAAAGTAATAGATCAAAGTGGAGCAGGGGACATACAGTAGATTATCTGGATTTTACCAAGACATAGACAGGATGGGGTACATTCAGGGTTGGACTGGCTCACAGGGGTACCAGGGAAACCACCGGTAGGCCCCACTGCCTGAGTGCCCACTCCTTACTCTAGGGATTAGGTTCCAGACTGTGCACTTGTATTATACATGGTAGATATGTTGCATTACACTGCACTAAACTATTGTGTATTTCTAGCCTCTGTGGAGGCTGGCCACACCCCCTTTGTAGGCTGGCCACACCCTTAAGTATGGGCCCCTATCACTGCACTCCCCCGGTGGGCCCTTCATGTCCCAGTCCGACACTGGGTACATTTATTGGGCTTCATAAGCAATGGTTTAGTGTCTAAAGTAACAGTATTTACTAAAAAACCAATGGCAGCTGCTTACCTGGGGGCTACAGCACAGACCACATATAGTAGAGAGGGGGCAGCATGGCAGTTATTACATAACCCTGAATGCACCTTTAATTAAAAAAGTGAATTTGTACAGATGTTTTGGAACAAATTCAAGTGGATTCACATTTTTTTTGATAAAGTTATTACCTGTGATGAAACATGGATCTGCCAGTACGATCCATAGACAAAACGCCAGTCCATGCACTGGAAATAACCATCATCATCATCATCATCATCATCATCATCAAGAATGAAGAAAGCGTCCAAGCAAATCCAAATTGTTTTCTTTGATATCAAGGGTGATATTTTCGCAGACTGGATACCAGAAGGAGCAACAGTGACTCAACATTACTACAAAAATGTTCTAGAAACTTTGCAGGAAAGAATCAGAAGAAAGAAGCCAGAGTTGTGTGAAAATTGTTTCATTCTCCATCAGGACAATGCACCGGCCCACACAGCTCTCTCTGTGAGGCAGTTTTTGCCGAGAAACAGATTGCAGTGCTAGAGACCCTCCATATTTGCCAGACCTAGCACTGTGTGACTTTTTTATTTCCCCTAAAGTCAATTCTGGACTCAAGGGAACCCGTATTGCATCAGTTACTGAAATTAAGAAGAAAATGACGGAGCTGTGAGACAGCTGACAGAAAATAAGCTACAGCACGGCTTTGACCAATGGAAAATAAGATTGCAGCGGTGTGTGGATGCAGAAGGTGGTACACAGAAGGGGAAAGGAGTAAAAATGTACTTACTATAAGTAAACATACTGTAAATAATAGCATCAGTCTCATTATTTAACCACTTGCCTGGCATGGTGGCAACAGATGCGACCATGGCTGCAAGTGCTCTATCTGACCTGGTCACACAGGATGCGACCAGTCAGATAGAGAGTGTTAGCAGTGGCAGGGAAGGGAAACTTTCCTCCGCTGCTGCTGCCAGAGGGACCTCTGCCTCCCTGCACTCTCCCCTACTGATTGCCGTGCTGCCGATCACTGCTGATTGGTCAGCACGGAGTGACATCCCTCCCCTCCAGCAGCCGCAGACAATAGCAGCCACTGGGGAAGTGTAAATTATCCCCCACAAGCACCCCCTGTGTACCTGGAGGCTGTCCCGGCTTTCAAAATGAAAGCCGTGATGGTTGTAATGTTTCCGATGGTCGCAATGTTTCCAATTGATGTTTCAATGTTTGAAAAAATATATAAAAAAATAAATAAATTAAAAAACATTTTTTTATTGTTTTTAACTAAAATAATTTTGGATGGGGTTAAATTCATGTTCTTCACTTAATTCACTCATAAAAAAACCTGACAATTTCGGAACTTTTTTTGGGGAAAAAAATAATCAGTTAAGTGGTTAATAGCCACAGCTTGTACTTTGAAATACATCGCCAGAACATTGTCAATTGTATTGGTAAGGACCCTCACTATTTGTTTGCCCTGGTCCCCCACAAGCTTTACTCTAGCCTTGCAGCTCCCTGAACCCTGAACATTTCCTGTCAGACATGCGGTATTGGCCTTAGTGTTCTTTTACCATGCTTACTGTCTTCTACAAGGAGGGTAATTGATTGTATCTCTTTAGCTTCTGTACATAACGTGATGTATGTCACTATGACATGAGTTACTGTGTTACTGGAGTAGCGTACATGTGCTTTCCTGACTATCGGAACATAAATGGGTAACATTAAGACGTGTGAGATGCAATGTGTGAGGAGAGAGAACAGTAAAGGGCCCCATACACTATTTTGTTATTATTATCCTTTATTTATATGGCGTCACAAGGGTTCCGCAGCGCCCAATTACAGAGTACATAAATAATCAAACAGGAAAACAGCAACTTACAGTTGATGACAGTATATGACAAGTACAGGGTAAATAAACATAGTTACATCAGCAGATGACACTGGAATAAGTATCAGGTGGCAGAAGACTGCTGGATGTGGTCCAGTTGATGATTATTAAAGTAAGACAAAGGATAAGCACATGAGGGAAGAGGGCCCTGCTCGTGAGAGCTTACAATCTAAAGGGGAGGGGTAGACAGAAAGGGGTGACACAGATGGGATACATAGAGAATGTGGAACAGAGGCTTAGGATGAGATTTGGCAGGGTTTGGTGAAGAAGTGGGTCTTGAGAGCCCGTTTGAAGTTTTGTAGAGAGGTGGAGAGTCTGAGGGGGAGAGGTAGGGAATTCCAGAGAAGTGGTGCAGCATGTGAAAAATCTTGGAGGTAGGAGTGGGAGGAAGTAATCAGTAGGCAGTAGAGTCGTCGTGCATTAGCAGAGCGAAGAGGACGGGTGGGAGTGTAAAGGGAGATAAGGTCAGAGATGTAGGTGGGAGAGGAGTGGGTGAAGGCTTTGTAAGCGAATGTGAGAAGCTTGAAATGTATTCTGAAAGGGAAGGGGAGCCAGTGAAGGTCTAGTAGGAGAGGAGAGGTAGACGTAGTGCGTTTAGTGAGGAAAATGAGCTGGGCAGCAGCATTGAGGATAGATTGGAGTGGAGAGAGGTGTTTTTCAGGAATGCAAGTCAGGAGGAGATTACAGTAATCCAGTCTGGAGATGACCAGTGAGTACATAAGAGTCTTAGTAGCATCCTGGGTCAGAAAGAGTCTGATCCTGGAAATATTTTTTAGATGAAAACGGCAGGTTTGTGAAAGGTGCTGAATGTGTGGTTTGAAGGAGAGGGAGGAGTCAAGGATTACTCCAAGACAGCGCACTTGGGGGCTAGAGGAGATAGTAGTGCCATCAATAGATAATGAGATTGTAGGAGGTGAGGTTATGTGGGAGGGAGGGAAGAAGATCAGCTCGGTCTTAGACATGTTAAGTTTAAGAAAGCGCTGGGACATCCAGGAAGAGGTAGCAGAGAGACAGTTGGAGATATGAGTGAGGAGAGCAGGGGAGAGGTCTGGAGAGGAAAGATAGATTTCGGTGTCATCAGCATAGAGATGATATTGGAAATCAAAAGAACTAATGAGCTTACCTAGTGAGGATGTATAGAGAGAGAAGAGAAGAGGACCAAGGACAGAACCTTGGGGTACACCTACAGTTAGTGGAAGTGAGGGGGAGGTGGTGTCATGAGAGGAGACAGAGAATGAACGGTCAGAGAGGTAGGAAGACAGCCAAGAGAGGGCAGTGTCACACAGACCAATGGAGTGAAGGATTTGCAGTAGGAGAGGATGGTCCACAGTGTCAAAAGCAGCAGAGAGATCAAGTATAATGAGTATAGAGTAGTGTCTCTTAGATTTAGCAGCATGGAGGTCATTGCATACTTTTGTAAGGGCAGTTTCAGTGGAGTGGAGAGGACGGAAGCCAGACTGGAATGGGTCAAGTAGTGAGTGTGAGGAAAGAAAGGAAATAAGGCGGCTGTAGACAATACGCTTAAGAAGTTTGGAGGCAAAAGGGAGGAGAGAGATGGGTCGGTAGTTGGAGAGAGTGTTTGGATCAAGGGTAGGTTTTTTAAGAATAGGAGAGATGAGTACATGCTTGAAGGCAGAGGGAACAGTGCCTGATGAGAGTGAGAGATTGTGAAGGTGGGAAAGATGGGAACAAGCAGAAGGAGAGAGGTAACGGAGGAGGCGGGAGGGGATAGGGTCAAGTGGGGAGGTGGTGAGAGGACAGGAATGAATGAGGGCCATGACTTCCTCTCCACATGCATGGGAGAAAGATGTCAGAGTTGGTGGGAGGGATGGGGAGGGGTGGTAAGGGATGGGAGAAACCTGGTTACTGATGGTCTAGTGTGATGTGATGTCCTTACGTATGGAGTCAATTTTGGATGTGAAGTAAGTGGCAAAGTCAAGAGCAGAGAGTGAGGAAGGGAGACGAGGTGGAGGTGAGCTGAGGAGTGAGTTGAGAGTGGCAAAGAGGCGCCGGGGGTTGGAAAACTTGGAGGAGTTGAGGTTCTTGAAGTATGACTGTTTAGCAAGAGAAAGGGCAGCACTGAAGGATGAGAGCATAAGTTTGAAATGGAGGAATTCTGCCTTAGAGCGTGATTTCCTCCAGTGACGCTCAGCAGTACGTGAGCATTTTTGCAGATATCTGGTGCATTTGGTGTGACAGGGTTGAGGTGTTAATTTATGAGGGTGAAAAGTGGTTGGTGGAGCAACAGAGTCAAGAGCAGAAGTGAGGGATGCATTGTATATGGAAGTGGCTTGTTCAGGGCATGAGAGAGAGAGAATAGGAGAGAGAAGTGAGTAAAACAGGGAGGAAAGGAATGTGGTGTCAATAGCCTCAATGTTATGCTTAGTGATGGTAGCCTTAGGAGGTAGAGATGGGGAAGTCGAGAGAGATAGGTTAAAGGAAAGCAGGTTGTGGTCAGAGAGGGGAAATGGGGAATTGGTAAAATCAGAAATATCGCAGCGGTGAGTGAAGACCAGATTCAGTGAGCTCCCATTCACATGGGAGGGTGAGGAGGTCCACTGGGAGAGACCAAGTGAAGAGGTGAGGTTAAGGAGTTTAGAGGCAGGGGATTGTGTGGGGATGTCAATAGGGATGTTAAAATTGCATAGGATAATGGAGGGAATGTCAGAAGAGAGGAAGTGAGGAAGCCAGGAAGCAAAGTTGTCAATGAATTTGGAGGCAATGCCAGGGGGAGGGCGGTAAATGACAGCTACTCTAAGATGGACTTGTTGGAAGAGGCGTATAGTATGGACCTCAAATGTAGAGAATGTAAGGGATGGTTCGGGTGGTATGAGTTGGTAGGAGTAACTAGAAGGTAAAAGGACCCCAACACCACCCCCATGGCGACCCCCAGGTCGGGGAGGGGTGTGAATGCGAGGCCTCCAGCAGAGAGAGCAGCAGGAGAAGTAGTGTCAGAGGGCGTAATCCAAGTTTCAGTAATGGCTAGTAGGTGGAGGGAGTTTGAAATGAAAAGGTCATGAGTGGAGACCAGTTTGTTACAAACAGATCTGGCATTCCACAGGGCACAGGATAGGGGATATGAGTTTGTGGGAGAGATGTAAATGAGATTATCAGGGTTGCTGTAGCGATGAGGAGAGATTAACTTTGAGCGATTAAACCCGATTTCAGCCCAATTTGGGCATTCGGGACGATATATTGGGTGAAATCGGGCATTTTGGCTGTGTATCCGATCTGATGCTCGACCCCGTGAATGTCAGATCTGATCCTCCAGATCGCTAGTGCTGCACTCGTGATATATCGTAATCGTCTGGAATCATATGGAAAAAGGTGTTTTTGTGCCAGCGATATATCGCCTGCAATATATCGTAGGAAGTTTGACTGGCATTCTCAGGACACTCCCATCAGCGGCAGCAGCAGCGACGCAGCAGGAGGAGAGCACACAGATATATCCGATTTGATTGAATTTCTCATTGCCCCAAGTATGTATTTCCACACTGACCACCAATCACTGTCCACCTATCACACAGTCCACCAATGTAATCACACTGACCACCAATGTTATCACACAGTCCACCAATGTTATCACACTGTCCACCAATGTAATCACACTGACCACCAATCACTGTCCACCTATCACACAGTCCACCAATGTAATCACGTTTAAAAATGAGAATTACCGCGCTGTTGCCGGGATTTAAGTGTTTTAGCTGCCCTGAATAAATTAAACAATTTAAATAGACACTATGTTAAAACAAGGCGCTTGTGACAATATGTGTTCTATTTTGCAACAATTTAAATGTTGCAATACTGTAGTGCAATACCTGTAAAAAAAGGATTAGTAATGTTTACAGCTCCTTTTATGTTTATTTTCAGTCCTGCCGGATTTTTCTATAATACCGGCTCCTTATCCCATTGAAATCTCTGTACGGGGTGATGGTTACCCTATCTTTCCCTATACTACCCACCTTGTGTTCAGCAATGGTGGGACGAGATCTTTATTCCAAGCGGTGAAGTGTTTCCTCTTCGTAACCGCTGCTTGTCTCTGTTCCGTCTTCAATGTCCCGTGCTGTGCTGCGGCGGCTGCTCGGAATCCCGGCTTGTGAAGCGGAGGGGAGACAGGTTATTTCTTCTGTGTGCTCCGTTTCCAGTGCGCTGTGCTTTGCTGCTGCGGCCGCTCGGAATCCCGGCTTTTGAGACGAACGGGAGGGATGTGGTTTCTTCTGTGCACCACGCGTTTCGGACTGCACGTCCTCGATAAAGGACGTGCAGTCCGAAACGCGTTGGAAGCTTTTTTCGGTCCGTACACTCTTAGCCATACAAGAGTGCACAGAAGAAACCACATCCCTCCTGTTCGTCTCAAAAGCCGGGATTCCGAGCGGCCGCAGCAGCAAAGCACGGCGCACTGGAAACGGAGCACACAGAAGAAATAACCTGTCTCCCCTCCGCTTCACAAGCCGGGATTCCGAGCAGCCGCCGCAGCACAGCACGGGACATTGAAGACGGAACAGAGACAAGCAGCGGTTACGAAGAGGAAACACTTCACCGCTTGGAATAAAGATCTCGTCCCACCATTGCTGAACACAAGGTGGGTAGTATAGGGAAAGATAGGGTAACCATCACCCCGTACAGAGATTTCAATGGGATAAGGAGCCGGTATTATAGAAAAATCCGGCAGGACTGAAAATAAACATAAAAGGAGCTGTAAACATTACTAATCCTTTTTTTACAGGTATTGCACTACAGTATTGCAACATTTAAATTGTTGCAAAATAGAACACATATTGTCACAAGCGCCTTGTTTTAACATAGCACCAATGTAATCACACTGACCACCAGTGTTATCACACTGTCCACCAATGTTATCACACTGTCCACCAATGTAATCACACTGACCACCAATCACTGTCCACCTATCACACAGTCCACCAATGTAATCACACTGACCACCAATGTAATCACACTGACCACCAATGTAATCACACTGTCCACCAATATAATCACACTGACAACCAATGTAATCACACTGGCCACCAATCACTGTCCACCTATCACACTGTCCACCAATGTAATCACACTGACCACCAATGTATTAGAAATAATTGTTCACATTGTATTATTTTCCTGTGTGCCCAAAGTCATTTACAAATCCCCCAATGGCCCTTTGTTTTCACCGCCACTGTACCCCAATGCTGCACCATGTGTTTCAGGGGCCCCAAAGTAATTTCAACCCCCTTATGGCCATGTGTTTTCACCGCCACTGTACCCCAATGCTGTTCCACTGATGTTTGTATAATAAGGAAAGTATTTACTATAAAAAAATCTTTATTTAAAAATATATATATATATATATTTTACAAATTAAACACCATGTAAACAAAAAAACATTTAACCATATAAACATTTAACCATATAATCATATAACATTTAACCCTAAAAACATTTAACCACATACTGTACCTTAAATAAAACCATTTGTATAACACACTAAATATGGGCACCACTTTTTTATTATTACAGATATGTCTCTACATAGTGACATAGACTTTATCACTGTCCTACTTGAGCTGTACCGTGGACATGAATGTCTCTGGAAAGTAAAGGCCAAGGGGTATTCCGCTAAAGTCCGACGGAATGCGGCATTGGAGGAGTTAGTGGAGTACTGCAGGCCCTTTGTGTCCACTGCGGACAAATAATGGGTAAAAAAAAGACCCAGAACCTTCGCACGGTGTTCCTTAAAGAACACAAAAAAATGGAGCAGTCGAAAAAGTCTGGAGCAGGTTCGGCCCAGATTTATAAAACATCGCTCTGGTACTACAGCATACTGGATTTTGTCCTGGACCAGGAGCATACCCAGACAGGTTTCACCTCCCTCCCTCGGACTGCCACTCCAGAGCCTGAAGACGATGACCTATCTCTGTTGGTATCTGTAAGTATATTTTTTTAAAAACATTTTTAACTTTATCAAAGTTCCACCATCATTGCAACACAGTACACTGATTAAATGTGGGCCTCCTGCCAATCAACTGCACCTACCCCATTAAAATAGGCAAGGTACTCGTCCCTGAACTGTTTTGCCTGTAGATTTGCCCTAGAATGGAGTAAAGGGGGTTCCACAGAGGTAAACGGTGAAGTCTACTCTGGGTGTTCAGTGTCTGGATCTCATGGCACTTCTCTGGGCAGTGGGGGTAATTCCAAGTTGATTGCAGCAGGAATTCTGTTAGCAATTGGGCAAAACCATGTGCACTGCAGGGGAGGCAGATGTAACATGTGCAGAGAGAGTTAGATTTGGGTGGGGTGAGTTCAATCTGCAATCTAATTTGCAGTGTAAAAATAAAGCAGCCAGTATTTACCCTGCACAGAAACAAAATAACCCACCCAAATCTAACTATCTCTGCAAATGTTATATCTGTCCCCCCTGCAGTGCACATGGTTTTGCCCAACTGCTAAAAAATGTCCTGCTGCGATCAACTTGGAATTACCCCCAGTGTCCTATGCTGGGTGGTTTTGCTGCGCAAATAGTTATGCAGGACACAGCACGCAGTCACCACCCAATTTATCTTCTCCACCTGCAAATTGATAGCCGCTAGGAATATTCGGAAGCAGCTAGAAAGGATTCCAAAAGTGTCCGGGATAGCCTAAAATTGTGGATGCGTTTCTCCCTGGTCAGGAGCCTTTGGGGGTACGTCTTCATAATGTTCTCGTGGAATGCGAATGCCACAAAAACAAAAACATCAGCCACAAAAACAAAATTGAGGCCGTGCTGGGTTTGCTCCCTAGATGGCAAGTTCAGGGTCTTTGTGGTGAGCCGCTCGTAGAAGGTGGTATTCTTCAGCGACCCACCGTCTGATGCACGTCCGTTTTTGCCAACGTCAATGAAGATGAATTCATAGTTGGCGTTCACCACTGCTGCAGGAACATCTATTGTCAATGTCTTGGCCGGCTGGCTCTGTGTCTCTCTGTCCTCGTTGATGCTGGGAGGAGCCAGACTAAGCAATGCCACGGCTCCTCCCATCATCAGTGAGAACGGGGAAACAGTGTCTTCCGTAACACTGACAGCAGATGTGCCTGCAGCAGTACACTGCCGATAGAGGAGAAGCCATGAGCACAGGTCTGTGGTAAAGTTACTGTTTGGCTATCAGGTAGCATATCCAGGTGCAGGGTGATGGCCGGGCCCTGGACGTGGCCAGGGCCCCATAGCAACCGCACTCCCTGCACATATGATACCTACGCCTATGTGCGGGCGTGCTTTCCATCTATCGCTCCACCACAGTTGGGGAAATGCCAGGTGGTGGCAAACTCCTCTGCCACGGATTGCCATTCTGATGTACTTGCAGGGAGCTATAAAAAAAACAGAGAAAACAAAACAAACATGTATTTAAACTAGTGATGAGCGGGTTCGGTTCCTCGGAATTTTACACGGTTCCGAGGCAGTCTCTGATCTTCTCACCTTGCTCGGTTAACCCGAGCGCGCCCGAACGTCATCATCCCGCTGTCGGATTCTCGCGAGATTCGTATTCTATATATGTAGCCGAGCGTCGCCGCCATTTTTACTCATGCAGCGTTCTCTCAGTTTCTGTGTTCTGTGTGCTGAAAATATCTACGTTCTCTGCCTGAAAAATGCTCCATATCTGTGCTGCATTGTAGTATATAGTAGGAGGACAGTGCAGAATGTTGCTGACCACCAGTATATAATAAATAGCAGTACGGTACAGTAGGCTACTGCTCTACCTACCTCTGTGTCGTCAAGTATACTATCCATCCATACCTGTGGTGTATTTTAGTTGTGCGCAGTATATATCGTAGGAGGACAGTGCAGAATTTTGCTGACCACCAGTATATAATATATAGCAGTACAGTACAGTAGGCCACTGCTCTACCTACCTCTGTGTCGTCAAGTATACTATCCATCCATACCTGTGCTGCATTTTAGTTGTGCACAGAATTATATAGTAGGAGGACAGTGCAGAATTTTGCTGATCACCAGTATATATATAACAGTACGGTACAGTAGTTCATTGCTCTACCTCTGTGTCGTCAAGTATACTACAAAAGTTCAGTGAAATGACCCAAAAATCAAAATTAAAAGCATCTGATGAGAAGCGTAAACTTGCCAATATGCCATTTACGACATGGAGTGGCAAGGAACGGCTGAGGCCCTGGCCTATGTTCATGGCTAGTGGTTCAGATTCACATGAGGATGGAAGCACTCATCCTCTCGCTAGAAAACTGCAGTGCCACTCCTAGGGGGGCCAGGTGTTTGTGTCGGCCACTTGGGTCGCTTAGCTTAGCCATCCAGCGACCTTGGTGCACCTCTTTTTTTCTCTGTATCATGTGCTGTTTGGGGACTATTTTTTAAATCGGCCATCATGTCTGACACTGTAGTGCCACTCCTAGATGGGCCAGGTGTTTGTGTCGGTCACTTGGGTCGCTAGGCTTAGCCATCCAGCGACCTTGGTGCACCTCTTTTTTTTTTGCATCATGTGCTGTTTGGGGACTATTTTTTAAATCGCCCATCCTGTCTGAAACTGCAGCGCCACTCCTAGATGGGCCAGGTGTTTGTGTCGGCCACTTGGGTCGCTTAGCTTAGCCATCCAGCGACCTTGGTGCACCTCTTTTTTTTGCATCATGTGCTGTTTGGGGACTATTTTTTAAATCGGCCATCCTGTCTGACAATGCAGTGCCACTCCTAGATGGGCCAGGTGTTTGTGTCGGCCACTTGGGTCGCTTAGCTTAGCCATCCAGCGACCTTGGTGCACCTCTTTTTTTCTTTGCATCATGTGCTGTTTGGGGACTATTTTTTAAATCGGCCATCATGTTTGACACTGCAGTGCCACTCCTAGATGGGCCAGGTGTTTGTGTCGGCCACTTGGGTCGCTTAGCTTAGTCATACAGCGACCTCGGTGTATATATTAGGACTAAAAATAATATTGTGAAGTGTGAGGTGTTCAGAATAGACTGGAAATGAGTGGAAATTATGGTTATTGAGGTTAATAATACTATGGGATCAAAATGACCCCCAAATTCTATGATTTAAGCTGTTTTTGAGTTTTGTTTGTAAAAAAAAAAACGAATCCAAAACACACCCGAATCCGACAAAAACATTTCAGGGAGGTTTTGCCAAAACGCGTCCGAATCCAAAACACTGCAGCGGAACCGAATCCAAAACCAAAACACAAAACCCGAAAAATTTCCGGTGCACATCACTAATTTAAACAGTGTATTTTTTGTATCTACTACAGAATACAAGTGTGGAGATTCCCCCACCCCAGACCTCACCTTCATCCAGGATACTAAAGAATCCCAGCCCCAACTTCCTATCCCTGAAACACCCGCTACCTAGGATACCTCAGCATCAACAGCTCCTCCGTCTTGCCCCCGGAAGAAAGCGCAAAAAAAAAAGAACACCGCCCAGGAGGGCGAAGATATTATCTTTGAGGAGATAAAGGCAAGACTACCCCCCCCCTATCACTACTCCAATTTCGTGGAGTTTATAGCCTCTTCCATGCAAAAACTACCCCCAGGTCAGGTAGATTGAAAGGCTTTGTCTGAAAGCATGCAAATCAAAACTTCACGATGATGTGGTACTATACGACCGCCGTCCTCTCTCTCTCTTTATCCAACCCAATCCTATCCTATTCCGCCCACCCAACCCCATCTCATTCCGCCTACCCAACCACAGCCTACCCCCCACCTACCTACCCCTCAGCCATATACTCTGCTATGCTGGAGGCAGAGGAGGACATGCCCCAGTTTGAAGATTTGTAGGCATCTTATAATCCCCAATAAATATGGTGTGGTATAAGCTAAATGGTGTTTTGGGCCCAGATTTTTGGGGTAGCAATGATACACGCATGCTGTAGGTGCATAATAATGTGGCGGGACCATTCATTTTGCACTTTACAGCATGTGGGTATTCTTCCAATCTAATCTGTGCCCAAAACACCATATAGCCCTCCATTAAAGTACCACACCATATTTATTGGGAATGAAAAGTAAAATAATCTAATATTTAATCCTTTTAATTATTTATATATATATATATATATATATATATATATATATATATATATATATATATATATATATAAAATGGGGGGATAAGGGTACCGGCGACTTGTGTTGTTTAAAATGCAATAGCTAAAATTAGATTTAAAAGCCAAAAAATATATAATAATACAAACGAGCTTTAATATCACTTAAATGCGGATCACAACATAAAACGTACTTCAAAACATTGATAAAAATATATGAACATAAAAGGTCTTTGTAAAAGGTAAGGAGTTCTGACTTATCTTTTAAAAATAGGCAAGGGAGTCACTACAGGGAGCCCAACGCGTTTCGTCACAAATGGGTTTACACAAATTTGTCTGTTTAGTGCAGACGTAGGTACGGTGGACGAGGGTCTGCGGTAGATGATGTCAGCCCTAATCAGAATTGGCGCGTTGGTGCACCGGTACACTGTGGGTGAAATTGACTACTTAAGGTAGGAATGTTGTTGTACTTCTTTATTCCTGACAACGGTTTTGACAAATAAAACCGAAACGTAGAACTATGGATTAGTATGTTTGGTTTTTAAGTACCCGTGGAGTGCCGCCGCTCGATAGTGGAACTTTGCATATGTTATTTGGAGGGCACTGGGTCAAGTAAACATGGGGAGGCGAGGAGTGCCAGAAGATACGAATATGCTATATATATATATATATATATATATATATATATGATGAGCAGGTTCGGTTCTTCGAAATCTGAACCCCCCCCCCGAACTTTACCCATTTTACATGGTTCCGAGGCAGCCTCGGATCCTCCCACCTTGCTTGGTTAACCAGAGCGCGCCCGAACGTCATCATCCCGCTGTCGGATTCTCGCGAGATTCGTATTCTATATAACGAGCCGCGTGTCGCCGCAATTTTCACTCGTGCATTGGAGATGATAGGGAAAGGACGTGCAGCGTTCTCTCAGTTTCTGTGTTCAGTGTGCTGCAAATATCTGTGCTCAGTGTGCTGCAAATATCTGTGCTCAGTGTGCTTGCAAATATCTACGTTCTCTGCCTGAAAAACCCTCCATATTTGTGCTGCATTGTAGTATATAGTAGGAAGACAGTGCAGAATTTTTGCTGACCACCAGTATTATATAGCAGTACGGTACAGTAGTCAACTGCTCTACCTACACCTGTGTCATCCGTCAAGTATACTATCCATCCATACCTGTGCTGCATTTTAGTTGTACGCAGTATATATAGTAGGAGGACAGTGCAGAATTTTGCTGACCACCAGTATATATATAGCAGTACGGTACTGTAGTCCACTGCTCTACCGACCTCTGTGTCGTCAAGTATACTATCCATCCATACCTGTGCTGCATTTTAGTTGTGCACAGTATATATAGTAGGAGGAGAGTGCAGAATTTTGCTGACCACCAGTATATAATATATAGCAGTACGGTACAGTAGTCCACTGCTCTACCTACCTCTGTGTCATCAAGTATACTATCCATCAATACCTGTGCTGCATTTTAGTTGTGCGCAGTATATATAGTAGGAGGACAGTGCAGAATTTTGCTGACCACCAGTATATATATAGTAGTACGGTACAGTAGTCCACTGCTCTACCTACCTCTGTGTCATCAAGTATACTATCCATCCATACCTGTGCTGCATTTTAGTTGTGCGCAGTATATATAGTAGGAGGACAGTGCAGAATTTTGCTGACCACCAGTATATATATAGCAGTACGGTACAGTAGTCCACTGCTCTACCTGCCTCTGTGTTGTCAAGTATACTATCCATCCATACCTGTGCTGCATTTTAGTTATGAGCTGTATTATATAGTAGTAGGACAGTGCAGAAGTTTGCTGACCACCAGTATATATATAGCAGTACGGTACAGTAGTTCACTCCTCTACCTACCTCTGTGTCGTCAAGTATACTATCCGTCCATACCTGTGCTGCATTTTAGTTGTGCGCAGTATTATATAGTAGGAGGACAGTGCAGAATTTTGCTGACCACCAGTATATCTATAGCAGTACGGTACAGTAGTCCACTGCTCTACCTACACCTGTGTCATCCGTCAAGTATACTATCCATCCATACCTGTGCTGCATTTTAGTTGTACGCAGTATATATAGTAGGAGGACAGTGCAGAATTTTGCTGACCACCAGTATATATATAGCAGTACGGTACTGTAGTCCACTGCTCTACCGACCTCTGTGTCGTCAAGTATACTATCCATCCATACCTGTGCTGCATTTTAGTTGTGCACAGTATATATAGTAGGAGGAGAGTGCAGAATTTTGCTGACCACCAGTATATAATATATAGCAGTACGGTACAGTAGTCCACTGCTCTACCTACCTCTGTGTCATCAAGTATACTATCCATCCATACCTGTGCTGCATTTTAGTTGTGCGCAGTATATATAGTAGGAGGACAGTGCAGAATTTTGCTGACCACCAGTATATATATAGTAGTACGGTACAGTAGTCCACTGCTCTACCTACCTCTGTGTCATCAAGTATACTATCCATCCATACCTGTGCTGCATTTTAGTTGTGCGCAGTATATATAGTAGGAGGACAGTGCAGAATTTTGCTGACCACCAGTATATATATAGCAGTACGGTACAGTAGTCCACTGCTCTACCTGCCTCTGTGTTGTCAAGTATACTATCCATCCATACCTGTGCTGCATTTTAGTTATGAGCTGTATTATATAGTAGTAGGACAGTGCAGAAGTTTGCTGACCACCAGTATATATATAGCAGTACGGTACAGTAGTTCACTCCTCTACCTACCTCTGTGTCGTCAAGTATACTATCCGTCCATACCTGTGCTGCATTTTAGTTGTGCGCAGTATTATATAGTAGGAGGACAGTGCAGAATTTTGCTGACCACCAGTATATCTATAGCAGTACGGTACAGTAGTCCACTGCTCTACCTACCTCTGTGTCGTCAAGTATACTATCCATCCATACCTGTGCTGCATTTTAGTTGTGTGCAGTATTATATAGTAGGAGGACAGTGCAGAATTTTGCTGACCACCAGTATATATATATATAGCAGTACGGTGCAGTAGTCCACTGCTCTATCTACTTCTGTGTCATCAAGTATACTATCCATCCATACCTGTGCTGCATTTTAGTTGTGCGCAGTATATATAGTAGGAGGACAGTGCAGAATTTTGATGACCACCAGTATACATATAGCAGTACGGTACAGCAGCCCACTGCTCTACCTACCTCTGTGTCGTCAAGTATACTATCCATCCATACATGTGCTGCATTTTAGTTGTGCACAGTATTATATAGTAGGAGGACAGTGCAGAATTTTGCTGACCACCAGAATATATATAGCAGTACGGTACATAAGTCCACTGCTCTACCTACCTCTGTGTCGTCAAGTATACTATCCATCCATACCTGTGCTGCATTTTAGTTGTGCGCATTATATATAGTAGGAGGACAGTGCAGAATTTTGCTGACCACCAGTATATATATAGCAGTATGGTACAGTAGTCCACTGCTCTACCTCTGTGTCGTCAAGTCTACTATGCATCCATACCTGTGCTGCATTTTAGTTGTGCGCAGTATACTATATAGTAGGAGGACAGTGTAGAATTTTGCTGACCACCAGTACATATATAGCAGTACGGTACAGCAGTCCATTGCTCTACCTCTGTGTCGTCAAGTACACTACAAAAGTTCAGTAAAATGACCCAAAAATCAAAATGAAAAACATCTGACGAGAAGCGTAAACTTGCCAATATGCAATTTACGACACGGAGTGGCAAGGAACGGCTGAGGCCCTGGCCTATGTTCATGGCTAGTGGTTCAGATTCACATGAGGATGGAAGCACTCATCCTCTCGCTTGAAAACTGCAGTGCCACTCCTAGGGGGGCCAGGTGTTTGTGTCGGCCACTTGGGTCGCTTAGCTTAGCCATCCAGCGACCTTGGTGCACCTCTTTTTTTTTTTTGCATCATGTGCTGTTTGGGGACTATTTTTTAAATCAGCCATACTGTCTGACACTGCAGTGCCACTCCTAGATGGGCCAGGTGTTTGTGTCAGCCACTTGGGTCGCTTAGCTTAGTCATCCAGCGACCTTGGTGCACCTCTTTTTTTCTTTGCATCATGTGCTGTTTGGGGACAATTTTTTGAAGTGCCATCCTGTCTGACACTGCAGTGCCACTCCTAGATGGGCCAGGTGTTTGTGTTGGCCACTTGGGTCGCTTAGCTTAGCCATCCAGCGACCTTGGTGCACCTCTTTTTTTCTTAGCATCATGTGCTGTTTGGGGACTATTTTTTAAATCGGCCATCCTGTCTGACAATGCAGTGCCACTCCTAGATGGGCCAGGTGTTTGTGTCTGCCACTTGGGTCGCTTAGCTTAGCCATCCAGCGACCTTGGTGCACCTCTTTTTTTCTTTGCATCATGTGCTGTTTGGGGACTATTTTTTAAATCGGCCATCCTGTCTGACAATGCAGTGCCACTCCTAGATGGGCCAGGTGTTTGTGTCTGCCACTTGGGTCGCTTAGCTTAGCCATCCAGCGACCTTGGTGCACCTCTTTTTTTCTTTGCGTCATGTGCTGTTTGGGGACTATTTTTTAAATCGCCCATCATGTTTGACACTGCAGTGCCACTCCTAGATGGGCCAGGTGTTTGTGTCGGCCAATTGGGTCGCTTAGCTTAGTCATACAGCGACCTCGGTGTATATTTTAGGACTAAAAATAATATTGTGAAGTGTGAGGTGTTCAGAATAGACTGGAAATGAGTGGAAATTATGGTTATTGAGGTTAATAATACTATGGGATCAAAATGACCCCCAAATTCTATGATTTAAGCTGTTTTTGAGTTTTTTTTGTAAAAAAAAAAACGAATCCAAAACACACCCAAATCCGACAAAAAATTTTCAGGTAGGTTTTGCCAAAACGCGTCCGAATCCAAAACACTGCAGTGGAACCGAATCCAAAACCAAAACACAAAACCCGAAAAATTTCCGGTGCACATCACTAATTTAAACAGTGTATTTTCTGTATCTACTACAGAATACAAGTGTGGAGATTCCCCCACCCCAGACCTCACCTTCATCCAGGATACTAAAGAATCCCAGCCCCAACTTCCTATCCCTGAAACACCCGCTACCCAGGATACCTCAGCATCAACAGCTCCTCCGCCGTGCCCCCGGAAGAAAGCGCAAAAAAAAAAGAACACCGCCCAGGAGGGCGAAGATATTATCTTTGAGGTGATAAAGGCAAGACTAACCCCCCCCCCCCTATCACTACTCCAATTTCGTGGAGTTTATAGCCTCTTCCATGCAAAAACTACCCCCAGGTCAGGTAGATTGAGAGGCTTTGTCTGAATGCATGCAAAACAAAACTCCACGATGATGTGGTACTATACGACCGCCATCCTCTCTCTCTTTCTCCCACCCAATTCCATCCTATTCCGCCCACCCAACCCCATCTCATTCCGCCTACCCAACCACAGCCTACGCCCCACCTACCTACCCCTCAGCCATATACTCTGCTATGCTGGAGGCAGAGGAGGACATGCCCCAGTTTGAAGATTTGTAGGCATCTTATAATCCCCAATAAATATGGTGTGGTATAAGCTAAATGGTGTTTTGGGCCCAGATTTTTGGGGTAGCAATGATACACGCATGCTGTAGGTGCATAATAATGTGGCGGGACCATTCATTTTGCACTTTACAGCATGTGGGTATTCTTCCAATCTAATCTGTGCCCAAAACACCATATAGCCCTCCATTAAAGTACCACACCATATTTATTGGGAATGAAAAGTAAAATAATCTAATATTTAATCCTTTTAATTATTTATATATATATATATATATATATATATATATATATATATATATATATATATAAAATGGGGGGATAAGGGTACCGGCGACTTGTGTTGTTTAAAATGCAATAGCTAAAGTTAGATTTAAAAGCCAAAAAATATATAATAATACAAACGAGCTTTAATATCACTTAAATGCGGATCACAACATAAAACGTACTTCAAAACATTGATAAAAATATATAAACATAAAAGGTCTTTGTAAAAGGTAAGGAGTTCTGACTTATATTTTAAAAATAGGCAAGGGAGTCACTACAGGGAGCCCAACGCGTTTCGTCACAAATGGGTTTACACAAATTTGTCTGTTTAGTGCTGAAGTAGGTACGGTGGACAAGGGTCTGCGGTAGAAGACGTCAGCCCTAATCAGAATTGGCGCGTTGGTGCACCGGTACACTGTGGGTGAAATTGACTACTTAAGGTAGGAATGTTGTTGTACTTCTTTATTCCTGACAACGGTTTTGACAAATAAAACCGAAATGTAGAACTATGGGTTAGTACGTTTGGTTTTTAAGTACCCGTGGAGTGCCGCCGCTCGATAGTGGAACTTTGCATATGTTATTTGGAGGGCACCGGGTCAAGTAAACGTGGGGAGGCGAGGAGTGCCAGAAGATACGAATATGCTATATATATATATATATATATATATGTGATGAGCGGGTTTGGTTCTTCGAAATCCGAACCCCCCCCCTGAACTTTACCCATTTTACATGGTTCCGAGGCAGCCTCGGATCCTCCCAACTTGCTTGGTTAACCAGAGTGCTCCGGAACGTCATCATCCCGCTGTCAGATTCTCGCGAGATTCGTATTCTATATAACGAGCCGCGTGTCGCCGCAATTTTCACTCGTGCATTGGAGATGATAGGCAAAGGACGTGCAGCGTTCTCTCAGTTTCTGTGTTCAGTGTGCTGCAAATATCTGTGCTCAGTGTGCTGCAAATATCTGTGCTCAGTGTGCTTGCAAATATCTACGTTCTATGCCTGAAAAATGCTCCATATCTGTGCTGCATTGTAGTATATAGTAGGAGGACAGTGCAGATTTTTTGCTGACCACCAGTATTATATAGCAGTACGGTGCAGTAGTCAACTGCTCTACCTACACCTGTGTCTTCCGTCAAGTATACTATCCATCCATACCTTGCTGCATTTTAGTTTTGCGCAGTATATATAGTAGGAGGACAGTGCAGAATTTTGCTGAACACCAGTATATATATAGCAGTATGGTACAGTAGTCCACTGCTCTACCTACCTCTGTGTCGTCAAGTATACTTTCCATCCATACCTGTGCTGCATTTTAGTTGTGCGCAGTATATATAGTAGGAGGACAGTGCAGAATTTTGCTGACCACCAGTATACATATAGCAGTACGGTACAGTAGTCCACTGCTCTACCTACCTCTGTGTCATCAAGTATAGTATCCATCCATACCTGTGCTGCATTTTAGTTGTGCGCAGTATATATAGTAGGAGGACAGTGCAGAATTTTGCTGACCACCAGTATATATATAGCAGTACGGTACAGTAGTCCACTGCTCTACCTGCCTCTGTGTTGTCAAGTATACTATCCATCCATACCTGTGCTGCATTTTAGTTATGAGCTGTATTATATAGTAGTAGGACAGTGCAGAATTTTGCTGACCACCAGTATATATATAGCAGTACGGTACAGTAGTCCACTGCTCTACCGACCTCTGTGTCGTCAAGTATACTATCCATCCATACCTGTGCTGCATTTTAGTTGTGTGCAGTATTATATAGTAGGAGGACAGTGCAGAATTTTGCTGAACACCAGTATATATATATAGCAGTATGGTGCAGTAGTCCGCTGCTTTACCTACTTCTGTGTCATCAAGTATACTATCCATCCATACCTGTGCTGCATTTTAGTTGTGCGCAGTATATATAGTAGGAGGACAGTGCAGAATTTTGATGACCACCAGTATACATATAGCAGTACGGTACAGTAGTCCACTGCTCTACCTACCTCTGTGTCATCAAGCATAATATCCATTCATACATGTGCTGCATTTTAGTTGTGCACAGTATTATATAGTAGGAGGACAGTGCAGAATTTTGCTGACCACCAGTATATATATAGCAGTACGGTACATTAGTCCACTGCTCTACCTACCTCTGTGTCGTCAAGTATACTATTCATCCATACCTGTGCTGCATTTTAGTTGTGCGCAGTATACTATATAGTAGGAGGACAGTGCAGAATTTTGCTGACCACCAGTATATATATAGCATTACGGTACAGCAGTCCATTGCTCTACCTCTGTGTCGGTGCACCTCTTTTTTTCCTTGCATCATGTGCTGTTTGGGGACTATTTTTTAAATCATCCATCCTGTCTGACACTGCAGTGCCACTCCTAGATGGGCCAGGTGTTTGTGTCGGCCACTTGGGTCGCTTAGCTTAGTCATCCAGCGACCTTGGTGCTCCTCTTTTTTTCTTTGCATCATGTACTGTTTGGGGACTATTTTTTAAATTGGCCATCCTGTCTGACACTGCAGTGTAACTCCTAGATGGGACAGATGTTTGTGTCGGCCACTTGGGTCGCTTAGCTTAGTCATCCAGCGACCTCGGTGCAAATTTTAGGACTAAAAATAATATTGTGATGTGTGAGTGTCATGACTAAGGTTTTGTGAACCCGGTGCTAGCGAAGTCTGCGCGTGCGACTGGAGGACTACACGAATACCACCACTGACCTGGTTTGGAAGTGTTGTGGACTCGGGGTCTCTTCCGGTGACTGGGAAGAGGAACCGCGGCAGAGATGGCCGAATCCAGGTTCTCCTCATGCAGGATGAGGTCGGCAGACAGGAAGCACGTGTGGGCGCTGAAGGTCTCCTGAAAGACAGAACTGGAAAGGCGCTGATGAATCAGTGAAGAATAACAGGTACAACTGTGCTAAAGGGCACGGGGTGCTTGGGGACACTGAGATGCTTGGAGACACTGAGGTGCTTGGAGACACTGAGGTGCTTGGAGACACTGAGGTGCTTGGAGACACTGAGGTACTTGGAAACACTGAGGTGCTTGGAGACACTGAGGTACTTGGAGACACTGAGGTACTTGGAGACACTGAGGTACTTGGAGACACTGAGGTGCGTAGAGGCACTGAGGTGCGTAGAGGCACTGAGGTGCGTAGAGACACTGGGGTGCGTAGAGACACTGAGGTGCGTAGAGGCACTGAGGTGCGTGGAGGCACTGAGGTGATTGGAGGCACTGAGGTGCGTAGAGACACTGAGGTGCGTGGCGACACTGGGGTGCGTAGAGACACTGGGGTGCTGAGGCACGGAGGTGCTGGAAGCACGGAGATGCTGAGGCACGGAGGTGCTGGAAGCACGGAGATGCTGAGACACGGAGGTGCTGAGGCACGGAGGCACGGAGGTGCTGGAAGCACGGAGGTACTGAGGCACTGAGGTGCTGAAAGCACGGAGGTGCAGAGGCACGGAGGCACGGAGGTGCTGGAAGCATGGAGGTACTGAGGCACGGAGGTGCTGGAAGCACTGAGGTACTGAGGCACGGAGGTGCTGGAAGCACGGGGGTGCTGAGGCACGTAGGTGCAGAGGCACGGAGGCACGGAGGTGCTGGAAGCACGGAGGTACTGAGGCACGGAGGTGCTGGAAGCACGGAGGTACTGAGGCACGGAGGTGCTGAAAGCACTGAGGTACTGAGGCACGGAGGTGCTGGAAGCACGGAGGTACTGAGGCACGGAGGTGCTGAAAGCACTGAGATACTGAGGCACGGAGGTGCTGGAAGCACGGAGGTGCTGAGTCACGGAGGTGCTGAGGCACGGAGGTACTGAGGCACGGAGGTACTGAGGTACTGAGGCACGGAGGTGCTGGAAGCACGGAGGTACTGAGGTACTGGGATAAGGGAGATCTGGAGATCACAAGCTTAGGGAGCTCAGCTAGAATGCTCACACATAGCTGTGTGTGACACAAGGAACTGGCCCCGTTTCTAACTCAGCCTCCTGATTTATACTTCCTGGTCCTTGGTGATTGGTGAGCAGGATTAGGTGATGCAGAGAGTCTCAGGCTGGCAGAGGATTGAACAACTCTGGGTCAGGTGAACAGTCACTGTCATGTGACTACTCTAGCCAAGGCTGTGATGTAGAATGAGGCCTAGCAGGCCGAGAGAACACTGAAGCCTGGACTTCTGCACAACACAGGATGCTGGCTTTTAGACCTAAAGTTCAGATTACTGAATTCAGCCTCACACAGGAGATCACCACAGGTGGAGCTAATTAACTATTACCTCTCAGGCAGAGAACTCAGGAAAACTCAGTGCTGACAAGCTGTTTAACTCCGTGAGTGAAAAGACACAGGATCCAGGACAGATGGCAGGGGTAAGTCACCAAATATAAAACCTACAGTCAGGATTGTGACAGTATCCCCCTCTTCAAGGGTGGACTCCGGACACCCATCTTGAATCTTAGAGGAACTTGAGAAATTCATACAGAAGAATTTAGGACCTTCGTTGATGCAGATTCCAAAGGTTTAGGACTAAATTCTTTAACTACAGCGTTACTAAAAGTCTGTAAGTCATGGAACACAGGATCATTACTCTCAAAGAGCATGTTGGCCCACTCCAAAGCTCTTCCTCTGAATGCCAGGAACAGATATCGAGTAATGTTGGAAGGAGTTACTGCACCTGAAGGATCAGACTCCATCCGAGAGAGAAATTGTTCAACCAGAGCGGCATATTGCAATAAATCTCCATCAAAGTAAATAGGTGGAAAACCATCAGACGAAAGCTTAGAGGATGAAACTGAAGAAAGCTTTGGCTGGACGAGTAGGACTGGATTGGATCCGAGGATACTTGAATTGGCTGGAGCCAAAGGAGACTGACCAGGCTGGTCCTGGAGTATTGCTGGACCGGCTGGAACCGGGACGGACTGACCAGGCGGAGCCTGGAGTATTGCTGGACCGGCTGTAACCGTGACGGACTGACCAGGCAGGGCCTGGAGTATTGCTGGACCGGCTGGAACCGGGACGGACTGACCAGGCAGGGACTGGAATATTGCTGGACCGGCTGGAACCAGGCTGGGCCTGGAGTATTGCTGGACCGGCTGGAACCGGGACGGACTGACCAGGCTGGGCCTGGAGTATGGCTGGACCGGCTGGAACCGGGATGGACTGAGCCCTTTCTTCACGGGGCTGAACTAAGGCAGGAGCCCCCTCTTCACGGGGCTGGGCTGAGGCAAGAGCCCCCACTTCACGGGGCTGGGCAGCACTCTGTAGAATCTCTGGCTGGGCAGCACTCTGTAGAATCTCTGGCTGGGCAGCACTCTGTAGAATCTCTGGCTGGGCAGCACTCTGTAGAATCTCTGGCTGGGCAGCACTCTGAAGACTCTCTGGCTGGGCAGCACTCTGAAGACTCTCTGGGGCTGGACGCTCTGAACCCCTCACTGGGGCTGGACGCTCTGAAGACGCCCCTCCTGGGGCTGGACGCTCTGAAGACGCCCCTCCTGGGGCTGGACGCTCTGAAGACGCCCCTCCTGGGGCTGGACACTCTGAAGACGCCCCTCCTGGGGCTGTGGACACGGACTCCTCTGTGACTGTAAATGGCTTGAACATTCTTCTCTGGACACCCAACTTGGGATAAGGTCTTTTAACCACCGGACCCCAGTCATAAATTTGAGTCTCTCTCAGAAGAGTAGCCTTCTTGATACCCCCGTCAGCAGCAGAAGGATCGGATACTGTGGATGACTTGTAGACATGAGCACTATGATACTGAGATTTGTCACTATTACCTGGCTTGCGAAGAATGCAGTCTTTAACAAAATGACCAGAATTTCCACAGTAAAGACAGAGATGTAGCTCCTTACGCCGCTGACGTTCAGCTTCAGAGAGCTTGGGCCGTGGATAGCTCTGATGAAAAACTTTCCCTTGCGCAGAGGAAGAGACTCTATTAACTGGATGGGACAAAACAGGATCAACAACGTTGGTAGTATTCCTGAGGAGATCAGGCATCACAGAGAGAATACTAGGCAAAAGTTCTTGTAACTGTAGTAACATCTGGTAGAAAATCTGCAGTTGGTCAGGAGTCTTAGAGCAGAAGGTCAGAGAATCTCTGGAGAAAGAATTCCGCTGCAGACACTGTGCCAATTGATGCTGAGTCGACTCCAGACCTTCCAAGCGTCCTGCAATATTGCTTAGGAGGTCCTGCGTCAGACAAACACTTTCGGCGGGTCCATGTGGCCAGTTCCTACTGTCATGACTAAGGTTTTGTGAACCCGGTGCTAGCGAAGTCTGCGCGTGCGACTGGAGGACTACACGAATACCACCACTGACCTGGTTTGGAAGTGTTGTGGACTCGGGGTCTCTTCCGGTGACTGGGAAGAGGAACCGCGGCAGAGATGGCCGAATCCAGGTTCTCCTCATGCAGGATGAGGTCGGCAGACAGGAAGCACGTGTGGGCGCTGAAGGTCTCCTGAAAGACAGAACTGGAAAGGCGCTGATGAATCAGTGAAGAATAACAGGTACAACTGTGCTAAAGGGCACGGGGTGCTTGGGGACACTGAGATGCTTGGAGACACTGAGGTGCTTGGAGACACTGAGGTACTTGGAGACACTGAGGTGCTTGGAGACACTGAGGTACTTGGAGACACTGAGGTACTTGGAGACACTGAGGTACTTGGAGACACTGAGGTGCGTAGAGGCACTGAGGTGCGTAGAGACACTGAGGTGCGTAGAGACACTGGGGTGCGTAGAGACACTGAGGTGAGTAGAGGCACTGAGGTGCGTGGAGGCACTGAGGTGATTGGAGGCACTGAGGTGCGTAGAGACACTGAGGTGCATGGCGACACTGGGGTGCGTAGAGACACTGGGGTGCTGAGGCACGGAGGTGCTGGAAGCACGGAGATGCTGAGGCACGGAGGTGCTGGAAGCACGGAGATGCTGAGGCACGGAGGCACGGAGGTGCTGGAAGCACGGAGGTACTGAGGCACGGAGGTGCTGAAAGCACGGAGGTGCTGAAAGCACGGAGGTGCTGAGGCACGGAGGCACAGAGGTGCTGGAAGCACGGAGGTGCTGGAAGCACGGAGGTACTGAGGTACGGAGGCACGGAGGCACGGAGGTGCTGGAAGCACAGAGGTGCAGAGGCACGGAGGTGCTGGAAGCACGGAGGTACTGAGGCACGGAGGTGCTGGAAGCACGGAGGTACTGAGGCACTGAGGTGCTGAAAGCACGGAGGTACTGAGGCACGGAGGTGCTGGAAGCACGGAGGTACTGAGGCACGGAGGTGCTGAAAGCACGGAGATACTGAGGCACGGAGACACGGAGGTGCTGGAAGCACGGAGGTGCTGAGGCACGGAGGTACTGAGGCACGGAGGTACTGAGGTACTGAGGCACGGAGGTGCTGGAAGCACGGAGGTACTGAGGTACTGGGATACGGGAGCTCTGGAGATCACAAGCTTAGGGAGCTCAGCTAGAATGCTCACACATAGCTGTGTGTGACACAAGGAACTGGCCCCGTTTCTAACTCAGCCTCCTGATTTATACTTCCTGGTCCTTGGTGATTGGTGAGCAGGATTAGGTGATGCAGAGAGTCTCAGGCTGGCAGAGGATTGAACAACTCTGGGTCAGGTGAACAGTCACTGTCATGTGACTACTCTAGCCAAGGCTGTGATGTAGAATGAGGCCTAGCAGGCCGAGAGAACACTGAAGCCTGGACTTCTGCACAACACAGGATGCTGGCTTTTAGACCTAAAGTTCAGATTACTGAATTCAGCCTCACACAGGAGATCACCACAGGTGGAGCTAATTAACTATTACCTCTCAGGCAGAGAACTCAGGAAAACTCAGTGCTGACAAGCTGTTTAACTCCGTGAGTGAAAAGACACAGGATCCAGGACAGATGGCAGGGGTAAGTCACCAAATATAAAACCTACAGTCAGGATTGTGACAGTGAGGTGTTCAGAATAGCACAATAGACTGGAAATGAGTAGAAATTATGGTTATTAAGGTTAATAATACTATGGGATCAAAATGACCCCCAAATTCTATGATTTAAGCTGTTTTTGAGGGTTTTTTGTACAAAAAAAACGAATCCAAAACACACCCGAATCCGACAAAAAAATTTCAGGGAGGTTTTGCCAAAACGCGTCCGAATCCAAAACACGGCCGCGGAACCGAATCCAAAACCAAAACACAAAACCCGAAAAATTTCCAGTGCACATCACTAATATATATATATAAAATGAACGGAAACTTTTTTGGGTTTATATATATATATATATATATATATATAAACTGTTTTTTTTATGTGCCATGTTGGCAAATAATTGCACACATTTGCACAGTTGGTTAAAAAAACAAACCATTTTTGTTTCTATAAACAGTTTAAAAGTAACTAAACAGGTGTGGTGTATATTTTATTTACCTTTAAATACTGGTCCTGCAGAACCTTGACAATGGCCTTGCAGGTGTCAGGGATTATCCGGCCCAAAGCCTGGGGGGAGATCCCGAACTTCATGTCCTCTAATGACTGCCCTGTAGCCAGGAACCTCAGAGTAACAGTCAGCCTCTCCGTCGCATCTTGGTGTCCTGCCTCTCTATGGAGAGAGTCACAAGGCCCAGCAACTCCTGGAAGGTAGCATCATCCATTTGCAGGTAGTTGCGTTAATCTTCAGGGTTATTATCCCTAATCTCGGTCAGGAGTGACATCTGAGAGAGAGTCCCCCTCTTCAATAAGCACTCCTTGCTCCAAACCCTCTTCCGTTTCAGATCCCTGTCACGCTTCAGCTTCAGATAGCCTTAGGCTAATAGAAGCTCATACCTGTCGGAATCCATCACAAAATAGGGTATAGCACTTTGTTGAAACAAGCCAAACAAAGCAAAGCACAGTAGCAATGTGGAACGCTCGGAAGGTATAAACCAGCCCCACTAATCACAGAGCAGCAGTGTGCACATGTCTAAAATGGTTACTGCTATTCATATGCCTATTTGGCCCACCTTCCTCGCACCAATCCAGCCAATCACATATTGTATAGGTGCAGTGTCCACAGGGCTAATGGTTGCTAATGGCTGCTGCTAGTTAATTTGCCTTTGGCCCAGCCCCCTAGCACCTGCGATATGTCGCCGCGTGACATATCACTGGCGATATATTGCATGCAAAAAAAGTCACACATGTACCAAATCGTTTGGAATCGTATGGAACCACCTCAGGGAAGCTCTTGGGAGAGTTCAAGGGTAATCGCCCCGACTTCAGCCTTTAGACATATCGTATGTGTATGGGGCCCTTAAGAAATAAAAGACTGATTGCAGTGTTTGCTAGTCATAGCCCCGCTACTCACACTGTGTTACACATCGCCAATGCAAAGCAATTCACAAAACAATCCCTAGAAGCATTGTCACCAGTGCTTAAAGTGGTCCTAGAGAGGTGGTGGAACTCACCCCCCTCCCCACGGCGCCCATGAAATAAAGGTATTGCGCGCGCCTACGGCGCGCGCAGCAAAAAGGGGGTGTGGTCTCAAAAAGAAAGGGGCGTGGTCACACAATAGTAATAATGCCCACAGTAGTAGTACCCAAGTGGAAATTTTGAAGTGGGGGTATGGAAAAGTGAAGGGTGCAATTATGTGCGCGCCGAAGGCGCGCGCACTCCTGACAAGGGGGCGTGGCCACACAAAAGGGGGCGTGCCCTTCAGTGTAGTTTACCACACCATATACCCCTTATACACATTATGCACCACAATAGTAGGACCCCTTTCACATTATAGCTCACAGTATGAGCCGAAATTCACATTTATACCACACAGTATGAGCCAAATTCACATTACACCACACAGTATGAGCCAATTTCACATTACACCACACAGTATGAGCCATATTCACATTACACCACACGGTATGAGCCGAAAATTCACATTACACCACACAGTATGAGCCGAAATTCACATTACACCACACAGTATGAGCCGAAATTCACATTATAGCACACGGTATGAGCCGAAATTCACATTATAGCACACAGAATGAGCCAAAATTCACATTATAGCACAGAGAATGAGCCGAAATTCACATTATAGAGTGACAGAGTGACAGGGAGAGTGACAGCAGGGACATGGAAAGTGACAGCAGGGACATGGAAAGTGACAGCAGGGGAATACAGTAGGGACTAGGGAGAGAGAAAGGCAGCAGGTTAGATTACCTGTTTAGCAGCGGCGGTGGTCTGCGGTGCTGTGGATGAGTAGGCTGTGGTAGGCGTGACGTGGAGGAGGCTGTGGGCCTCGGAGATAGTGCGGAGGAGGAGGCTGTGGGTGCGCAGAGGTCCGAGGGCGGGGCGGCAGAAGAGGCTGAGGGCGGCTGCAATGGATCTGGAACCAGGCTGGCTTTATTATCCCTGCCGCCGCATCGAGCTCCTGTGACCACGGCGCTAATATTTCAAAACTGCTGCGGACCGGCAGCCAATCAGCGACAGATTTGAACTAGTAGTGCCGCGGTCACAGAAGCTCGATGCAGCGGCAGGGATAATAAAGCCGGCCTGGTCCCAGATCCGCTGCAGCTGGGAGTCTGGAACCTGGGCTTCCAGTGCGGCGGCGATGGTAGGGACGGAGCGACAGAGGGAGGACCGGGAACGCAGCTTCTTTGTCGGCCCATACAGTAATGCCCCCAGCAGTAGCATCCCTTATACAATGCCCACAGTAGTAGTGCCCCTTATGTAATGCCCCCAACAGTAGTGCCCCTTATGAAGTGCCCCCTTTACAATGCCCTCATTAGCTGTGCACCCCATCAGTAATGCCCTTAATGGTAATGCCCCTGTGTAGTATTGCCCCTAGTCGTTTAGCCCCAGTAGTCATGCCCATACTGGTAATGCCCCTGCAGTTATGACCCCAGCAATTTACTCCCCCCCCCCCTCTAGTTTAGCCTCTGAGTGGTAATGCCCCCAGTAGTTTTGCCCTCATGTAGTTTGCCCCATGTAGTTTAGCCCCCAGTGGTAATGCCCCCTGCAGTTGTGCCCCCAGTTGTTTAGCCCCTGTAGTTTAGCCCCCATGTAGTTTGCCAAAGTTAGTAATGTCCCCAGTAGTTTGCCCCCTTGTAGTTATACCCCCAGTAGTTTAGCTCCTGTAATTATGCCCCCTTGTAGTTTAGCCCCCAGTAGTAATGCTGCCAGTAGTTTGCCCCTTTGTAGCTTGCCCCCTTGTAGTAATGCCCCCAGTAGTTTGCCCCCAGTAGTTTGCCCCAGCAGTAAAGCCCCCCAGTAGTTTGCCCCCAGTACTAGAGCCCCCCAGTAGTTTGCCCCTCTGTAGTTTGCCCCAGTAGTAAAGGCCCCCAGTAGTTTGCCCCCAGTACTAGAGCCCCCCAGTAGTTTGTCCCTCTGTAGTTTGCCCCAGTAGTTTGCCCCCAGTACTAGAGCCCCCCAGTAGTTTGCCCCAGCAGTAAAGCCCCCCAGTAGTTTGCCCCCAGTACTAGAGCCCCCCAGTAGTTTGCCCCTCTGTAGTTTGCCCCAGTAGTAAAGGCCCCCAGTAGAAACGCCTGTGGTACACATATAGGAGGGAGGGAGGGAGGGGGGAAAGAACTATACTTACCTAGCCCCGCTCCCGCCGCAGTCCTCTCTCGCCGCCCGCTCCTCTGCACTATGAGAGAGACGTCATGACGTCTCTCCCATAGCGCGCACTGACAGAGCCGGAAGCCGGAGCTCAGTACTGAGCTCCTGCCTCCGGCTGCCGCTGCGGAGAGGGAGACGGGCGCCCGCTGGTAACGCGATCTCAGCGGGCGCCCGGCATCTCCCTGCAGCGCCGCCCGGGACATCGGGTTAGGTGAGCGGGGGGAGGCGGAACTGCGTTCCGTCTCCTGGTGGAACTGACGGAACGCAGTTCCGGCCCGTTCCGGCTCACTTTAACCCCTGATTGTCACTAAAGCAATGCACTCATAGCGATGGGTTTTTATTCCCCCAATTTCAAAATTATTTAAGAATACTTTAAAAATACTGTCTAATATCACATATCTTAAAGTTGGCTTTTGTTTTTGTGTTTCAATTAAACTCTTCACTATAAAAGGAGTGTCCAAGTAACTGCATTATACTTTAAGTAAATGATACTGTTTGTTCTGCTCCTTTTCTGCATAAACCACCTAATTTCCAAGCGTCGTGTTGAACGTTTTTTGTTTTTTTTTTTGTTCTAGAAGCAATTGCTTTTACAATTTACCTAAAGAAAAGATTTGACGGATCAGTAACTGAGAATAAAGAGGAACCTGTGTTTTTTTAGATATATATATTTCATTTAACATTCTAGCTATAGAAGTGCAATTTTAGTTGAACATATGTCTGTAAAGTAGGGTATTGTGTTAGCGCTATAATTATTTTTAAACATAAACTACAGTAAGTACAGGTGTTAGTTTTGTTCTTACATTTTGAAGTACTTTGCATTGCTTACATTACAATACAGTATCCATAGACACCAAGGATGTCATTTACTAGTCACACCCTAATTATATAAAAAATAAAAAATCTGTAGCCGATGCAGGAACACAGCGCAATGTACCAACAATCATCTCTTGCTCCTTCAAATCACTTTTCTAAATATAACCCATATTTCTTTAACCACTTACCTGGCATGGCCATACAGCGCTTCACTTTTTCCACATTTTGTTATGTTACACCCTCAAAATTCTACACACAATACCCCACTAATGACAACGTGAAATATAGTTTTTTTGAGATTTTTGCAAATTTATTAAAAAAAAAAACTAAGAAATCACGTGTACATAAGTATTCACAGCCTTTTCTCAATACTTTGTTGATGCTCCTTTGGCAACAATTACAGACTCAATTCTTTTTGAATATGATTCCACAAGCTTAGCACAACTATCTTTGGGCAGTTTCGCCCATTCCTCTTTGCAGCACCTCTCAAGCTCCATCAGGTTGGATGGGAAGTGTCGGTGCACAGCCATTTTCAGATCTCTCCAGAGATGTTCAATCGGATTCAAGTCTGGGCTCTTTCACATTCACAGAGTTGTCCTGAAGCCACTCCTTTGATATCTTGGCTGTGTACTTAGGTTCGTTGTCCTGCTGAAAGATGAACAGTTGCCCCAGTCTGAGGTCAAGAGCGCTCTGGAGCAGGTTCTCATTCAGGATGTCTCTGTACTTTGCTGCATTCATCTTTCCCTCTATCCTGACCAGTTGCCCAGTTCCTGGCACTGAACAACATCCCCACAGCATGATGCTGCCACCACCACCATGCTTCACTGTAGGGATGGTATTGGCTTGGTGATGAGCGGTGCCTGGTTTCCTCCAAACATGACGCCTGGCATTCACGCCAAAGAGTTCAATATTTGTCTCATCAGACCAGAGAATTTTGTTTCTCATGGTCTGAGAGTCCTTCATGTGCATTTTTGGCAAACTACAGGCAGGCTGCCATGTACTTTTTACTAAGGAGTGGCTTCCGTCTGGCCACACTACAATACAGGCCTGATTGGTGGATTGCTGCAGAGATGGTTGTCCTTCTGGAAGGTTCTCCTCTCTCCAGAGAGGAATGCTGTAGCTCTGACAGAGTGACCATCAGGTTCTTGGACACATCCCTGACTAGGAACTTCTCCCCCGATCGCTCAGTTTAGATGGCTGGCCAGCTCTAGGAAGAGTCCTGATGGTTCCGAACTTCTTCTATTTATGGGTGACGGAGGCCACTGTGCTCATTGGGACCTTCAAAGCAGCATATATTTTTCCGTACCCTTCCCCAGATTTGTGCCTCAACACAATCATGTCTCGGAGGTCTACAGACAATTCCTTTGACTTCATGCGTGGTTTGTGCTCAGACATGCACCTGTTAAGTGTAGGACCTTATATAGACAGGTGTGTGCCTTTCCAAATCATGTCCAATCAATTTACCACAGGTGGACTCCAATTAAGCTGTAGGAACATCTGAAGGATAATCAGTGGAAACAGGATGCACCTGAGCTCAATTTTGAGATTCATGGCAAAGGCTGTGAATACTTATGTACATGTGATTTCTTAGTTTTTTATTTTTAATACATTTTCAAAAATCTCAAAAAAATGTTTTTCCCATTATTATGGGGTATTGTGTGTAGAATTTGGAGGGAAAATAATGACTTTATTCCATTGTGGAAGAAGGCTGTAACATAACAAAATGTGGAAAAAGTGAAGTGCTGTGAATACTTTCCGGATGCACTGTGTATGTCCTGCTTTCCTTAATTTCCTGTAAACATTGTGGCAGAAGACAAATTAATGACAGTGAGGATGATGATGATGATGATGATGATGATGATGATGATGATGATGATGATAATAATAATAATAATAATAATAATAATAATAATGTTTAACTTTCCTTTAGAATCTTGGTCCACTCAACCCTGATAGCTCTTAGACCATCCCCATTCAATATATTTTTTCTAAAAGAACCATCAAGAATTATTCATGGAAACCACAGCCTATTGGATTTTCACTCTCCTGGCTTTCAAGCCACATTTCCTCCTCGTCACACTTCCATCGGGGAGAGCTGTAAGGCCATCCATTGTACTTTGTAAAATCGGAAAGTCATTAATCCTTGTTCACTGGTATCTGGGGGAAGTTAATGTTAATAGGAAAGGCTAGATATGGTTAATAATTGATTTACCTGTGTGTCTCTCCCGCAACAGATGTGCCGGCATATATCCTGCCTCTGACAGAGGCCTGATGAAAAAATTATTCATAATTCATGACACTGGAAATTTGGATACCACATTAGTGATAAGGTTGCCAGTGTCACAGCCGCAAACAGAACAAACATCCATCTTATTTAGGTTTTCATTGTTATGTTTTTGGAAATCAATCTTTTTTTTTTCCCATTGCTACCTTTAATTCTGGCTGCCACGAGCGGCCTTTGTTGAGAAAGTCGAGGCTGTCTCTCCCTGGTTATTAAGGACGTCACTCTGTACACAACCAGCACATTTCCTGGAGCGCTCAGCTTTTGTTTGCTTCTCCTCTCTACCTTGTAACACAGCAATTTCCTTTTTTCTCTCATTTTGTGCAGAAAGTATTTCCGTGTTCCAAAATCTATTAGAAGCTCGGGATTGTGAAATTGGTCCAAATAATAGTCGAGTATGAGCTTGAATTAAACAAGAGAAAAATGTTAATTTTTATGGGGTCTGTTTTAATTAAATTTAATCCATTATTTCAGCTGCATTAATTTTATTTGTAGTCCAAATAGAAAGATGAATCAGTGGTAGGCTGCAGATAGATGTGTACTGTTATTTATATACTTTACCATGATATGTGGAGTCTCTGCAGAATGACTTATCTAAACTTTAAATCTGGGCATCTAAATGGAGAATGAGGTTCAATATAGAAAAATGCAAGGTTATGCATTTCGGGACTAAAAACAAACTTGCATCCTACATATTAAACGGGGAAAGTCTAGGGGTAACAGTTTTGGAAAAGGATTCGGAGGTACTCATTGATAATAGACTTAATAACCGTATACAATGTCAAAGCGCAGTAAAGAAGGCAAGTAAGGTGCTAGTGTGCATAAAACAGGGAATTGAGACAAGGGACGAGGATGTAATTCTGCCGCTGTACAAATCATTGGTACGTCCGCACCTGAAATATTGTGTTCATTTTCGGGCACCACGGTATAAAAAAGATATCGGTGAACTCGAAAGGGTTCATAAGCGAGCTACTAAATTGATTAAAGGACTAGAGAGACTGCATTATGAGGAAAGGCTTAGTAGGTTGAACATGTATACACTGGAAAAGAGGCGTCTAAGAGGATACATTATTAATATCTTCAAATATGTAAAGGGGCACTACAAAGAGTTATCAGAGGAATTATTTATTAAAAGAACTCTGTTTAGGACACGTGGGCACTCGCTGAGGCTCTAGGAGAGAAAATTCCGCACACAATGTAGGAAAGGGTTCTTCACTGTTAGGGCAATAAGGATTTGGAGTTCCTTGCCAGGGACGGTGGTAATGGTGGACACTGTAAATGCATTTAAAAGGGGATTGGATGAATTTCTGATTGAAAAGGATATCCAAGGTTACAACATTTAAAATATTGAAGTTGTTAATCTGGGTTTAACATGATTTGCAGTTGTTAACTAGTCATAAAACATTCTTCAGCAGGTACATTAAAATCAACTCAACTTAATACAATAACAGGTTGAACGCGATGGGCATTTTGAATACTACTATGTTACTATGATTTGCTGAAATACTGTATTGTCTCATACAGATCATAAATGTAACATTAAATATAACAGGAGAAAAATCATATTTCAGTTGCTGCTAAATTTCAGTTGTCCATTTTGAATCGATTTAAAGTATAGATGTGCAGCTCGGTTCTCCAGAAATCTGAACCCACACAAATTTTATGGATCTGAACCAATTCGAAACCCAGCCTGGATCTCCAGAGAAGATTCTAACTGAGTCCCAGTTTAAATCTTCCTGCCGTTTGGAATTTGGATTTTAATAAAGAATTAAAAGTTTTGGATTCGGTTTGGAATGCAAAATAACAGATTTTTTTGCTGTTTTTATAAAAATAAAAAATTTGTACGTAATCCAGATCCAAAACCAAGACTAAAACCAAAAACCACCCAACAAATTAGAGCTAAAACCAGCAAAAATTGGCCGGCGCACATCTCTAATTTAAAGTCATCTACTATGGCAGAGGTGGGTTGTAAACCCAGGTACTATAGATTCCAGATTCTGTTTCAGGGGTCTCACTATTCTGAGATACAGTATGTCATGCACTACATTGGGAACCCGGCCTCAGGGTCAAGGAATAATCTAACAGAGACACTTTCCGTCCTAGCTCGGAGCACCGCTGTTCTTAGAAAACTGTTAAAGACATATTCATCTGCAAAATGCTGTGTTTTCTAGTTATCTACTTATACTGCACAATGAAATCATATGAAATAACTAAATGTGGTCTTAAGCTAATGATTACAGCCGCATGAATCTGCTACAATTGGGTTTGCAATGCATTTTGCTATATTGGGCAAATAGCTCTATTTATCCAGCTAAATAATTCATAAAGCTTGTATGGCTAGATGAAATAAAAAGAAAAAGAACATGTTTAAAAAATACATTTTTAAAATGATTCATTGGTTGTGTTCTCGAAAGGTACAAAGAGTGAGAAGTTCCCTAGAAACTCTGCCGCTGAAGGACTGAGGGAAATAGTTTGGATTTGCTAAATATCCAGCCCATACACTCTCACACAAAGTACATTTACCGCATCCCACTAAGGAGGAAATTCATTTAGTGTCAATAAACGGTCATGGAGAGCTACTGGTCACAGTACCCCAACATCGCAGATATTCCTGCTATGGTTGCAAATAAAATTCTGCATCATTGGTGTCAGCAAAGTGCTGAGAAATGGTCGGAACACTGGCACCATGCAGTCAATGACGCTAATTGTATTGCCCCTTAAAAAGAGGTCCAGATTAAAAATGGGGCAAATGGGACTGTTGCCCCAGGTCTCCACATAAAAATAGCCCTGTCATCATGACAGCATGATAATGAGCAGCCGCCCAGCTGGCCATGTGGCCAGCAAGATCACCAAAGCTGATTTGTATTAAAATTGCAGTGCTATTTTCCTCACAAACGTATGCAATTTTTATGTATTTTGGGACACATCTGGGCTGATAGTGTAGAAGTATACACGCCCACATGGCTCTGGCCACACCCACACAGCACTGATCATACCCACATGACACTGGCCACACCTGCATAGCACTGGTCACACCTCCTACACTTCTCCACAACTTCTTCCATGTGGTCCACTACTCACTGTGGACTCACAGACTATACTTACCTTTCTGCCAAAACTACAAAGGTCATCAGGAAATAGCACTGGCACCATTTTCACAGAGGTATGCGCTGGCGCCGCAGAGAAGTCACTTTTAGAATGGCTCCAGTGCCATTTTCCTGGAGATATGTGCATACAGACTCTTGCACACTCACGAGAGTGTGGCCCTTACAGAGACTGCGCAACTGGCCTAATTCAAAGTTGATCACAAAAGCAAAATCTTCCTCTAATGGGCAAAACCATGTGAACTGCAGGTGGGGCAGATAAAACATGTGCAGAGAGGGTTAGATTTGGGAGGGGTGTGTTCAAACTGAAATCTAAATTGCAGTGTAGAAATAAAGCAGCCAGTATTTACCCTACACAGAAACAAAATAACCCACCCAAAACTAACTCTCTCGCTCCACAAGTTATATCTTCCCCACTGTCATGTTAAATACAAAAAGGAGGATCACAAATTATATGTGATCTAAGGTGTGGTGATTACCTGCAGGAATAATCACCTATAATGTTTTCAAGTGACTGCATATATATACTTTTGTATTCTTTCAGCTTAGATGTGACAAAATGGCTGACAGGTAATGTCCTCCATTTAACCTCCATACATCCAGGCTTGGGGAGATCTGCAGACCATAAAGTTTGAGATGACATGTGCAATGACCAGACCAGAGGTTATAAATACTGATAAGAGGGAGATGGCCGGATCAATTACATGATGGAAAGAAAAAGAAGTCCACATGTTTAGATAACTAAGCCAAAACTTCCTGGCTAGTCATAAAGCTGTCCAGGGGTGACAAGGTGAAGATCCTCACAGACCTCACTCTCTTTGAAGGAGATTTCAAAGCCTTTGGGCTATACCCCATCCCCTTCTCCTGTGTTTCTTTCTATCACCAAGTATGTAAAACCTGGTGTATGTGTAATGTCCAGCAGGGACGTAGTTAAAAATCCAAGGGAGGGGGCCGGATGAAGATGGAGATATGTCTGTCTGCCTCATGAAAACAGAAAGTGTGATTTCTTGGGGACTCAGCACTGTTGGAGATAACCTGAGTTATTCTGTGAAATCCCCCACAGTAGAAATACCTAAAATCTGTTTGCGTAAGTGAATTAGGGTTTCTGCAGTTTTTATTTCTTGTTATTTATTGATATTGCTGTATTATGTGTGTGTTTTTAAAATATTCTTAATAATCTTTGTAACCTTTTTGTAGCTAAAGCTCTGAAGTATTCTTGAAATTAAAATTCTAATTTTAGTTTTGATTCTGTGATTCTTATGAACTCAGGGCCTGTGTGGCTCATGTCTACCTATTTTTCTAAGTATTGCAGTGTGTGTGTGACAGGTAAAGCTACACCTGCAACATCCGTAATACATTTAAAAGTCTTTGATGGTGGCAGCTGAAGATACTCAAGTAATCCCGTGTGTCAAAAGTGACCCTGCACGTCGCATGTGGCAATTCTCAAATTGGCATATTTGTGGAATTGGCCGGCAGTGTCATCACAAAGTGGTGGCAGTGGTGGGATGATAATTGTTTTTTTTATCTAAGAACTTAAGTGAATGTGTTAAAAATTCCGTGAGCGGAACACCCACTTCACCAGATTCAGAATTCAGAGCTTTATTATAATTTAAAATCCTCACAGTGAGTGGCAATCTCTGTTCCCCTCCCCTTCTCTTGTTTTTCTTTTCTATTATTTTATTTTGGTGAAGATGAGATCAAAGATGACTAAGTCTAAGCATCTGATGAAGGATGGTGCCAAATTTGTGCATGGGAATGATGCATCGGCCTGTGCTGCTGAGACAGTAGGGAATGTATTGCGCACTGGACTGTTACGTAATGCGGCTAGTAATGGTGCCATGCTGATTTCTGATGTGGACTCTGTTATCGATGAGAGATCTGTGCATATGGCCTTGAATGAATATTCGCCAACTGATATCAAGCATAGGAAAGATACAGAGCATCATGATGGCTGCGAACCTGTGCATGGGAATGATACATCGGCCTGGGCTGCTGAGACAGTAGGAGATGTATTGCGTACTGGACTATTATGCACTGCGGGTAGTAATAGTGCGATGCTGGACTCTGATGTGGACTGCTATCGATGTGAGGCCTGCTGTGGCTGCCTCAAATGTGGATCTTATCCCCCCATTCCTGGAAATTGTTGGAGCTGCTTGCTGGACAGGGAGAAAGTGCTCCAGTGCATGAGAGGAGAGAGAGTTAAAGCCTGCCAGTGCTCCACACTGGCAGGCTCCCTGGTGCAGAGGGAGAGTTCTATGGCAGAAACGAGTTCTGCAAACCGAGTAGCTGAGAGAGAATGTGAGCTACAAATTGCATCGCGACAAGAAAGTGATTGCTTGCGATACCATGAGACCAGGGAGGTCACCGTTAAACATTGCCTGACACCAGTCCCTAGTATGACGGACTATGGGAACTTGGACAGTACAACACATGCCAGTACCAAGGAGACGGCAGAGAGTGCTTCAGCCAGGGAGGCTGCACGGCAACCATCCAAGACAGCGTCAGAAAAGCAATGGGGGTATGGTCCAGATAACCTGTTTTCCAGGATGAGTATGGAGGAGCTAAGTAAAGAATGTCGGCTGCAGGGTCTTGCATGCCGTGACAATCACAGTACCCGCAGTAAGATGCTCTGGCAGCTCTGGTGGGCAGAGGTGAGCGAGTGCAATGCCTTCAGCAGGTATCGATCCACACTTCTGCGGTCAGGTCACGAGATGAGTCCTGGGTACCTGCTGCGTGAGCTGTTGGAATGTTTTGAAGATGCATGGAGAGAGGCACAAAGTTTGAGGAAGCTCGATACCCCATTCTGGCACGATCAGTGTCGCAGAGTGGATAATGAAAGACAACGTCTGCGAAGGTTCTTTTATCAGCGGAAGAAGCAGTAGTCCAGCCTACAGGGGTGCCCCAAGAGGAACAGGTACCCCCAACATCTACAGTTAGTGTGCACTATGTTACGGGGTTCTCACATCCCAAGGTGCAGAGTACCCTACTGGGAGGGGCTGTTGGTGCGAACAGCCTATTACCACCGTCTGTGCAGAATTAGCAGCTGGAAGAGGCTGATTTTCAGGAGAACCTGATTGTGGAGGAGATTATGTCGACAAGAGAGGTGGGAATGTCGGATATTATCCCAATAATGTGTTCATGAGGACTGACTTTGGACAATTGATAGCACAATCTGTGCCTGACATTTCTAAGTCTGTTGAAATACGTTAATCATCTCAGGTAGTATGTGAAGATGCTAAACCTTGTAATGGGGTTACTCTGTGTACAGTACCTGTAATGCTATGTGATACTGCTGGATCTTGCACAGAAGTGACTCTGGGTCAAAATGTAGTTCCCCAGGAACCTTTAGCATTTTGTACTGTGATAGAGACTTGTGATAATACCAGTGAAATGAACGGTATTGCTGCAGCAACTAATCCTTCTTTTCCTCAGGGGACACCTGCTGATCCGCACAACATTAATGCCAATGTATGTGATGCCGAGAATGTTACCAACCAGTGTGTACTAGAAAAAAACTCTTTGTCGTTACACAGGGCTGAATCTATTCTGTCAGAAAGTGCATGCCCTGATATAGAGTTGTGTGGGGTGCAGTTAGCAGATTATGTTCCACCTGTCTGTATCAGTAGTTGGATTGAAGGCTGTATGCAAAAACGTGTCCCGTGCCACCGCTATTATTGTGATAGGATGTAACCCTGTTTGTCCACAGGCATCTTACCACGAGGTGGGAATAGGGGACCCTGTTCCCATATGTGTGTTACCCAACCTGCCTAAGAGTGAGGTACTTGCAACTGGTTTGGGACAAACACACTCCACCTACATGAATGATTATTACTGATACTGCAACGTTTCCAGCTTTTCTTGCTATCACCAATCTCCCTCAGGCCCCAGGTGATCCGGATAACATGCCAATGTCTATGTGTAGGGACAAGGAAATGACTCCCTGTATTGTTGAGACAGCATCAGGTTGGTTTGCAGGTACAGTGGAACCAAGATGAAATGCAAATGTTTATGTGTCAAGGGAGGGCAGTGAATCCAGGTGTTGAGGAAAATGCTCCAATTGATTTGCAGGTTCTGAGGAGCCCCGAAAACATGCAAATGTCTATGTATAAAGGAGGGGCAATGATTCCTTGTACTGATGAAAATGCTTGTGTTGTGTTGTAAGTACCCGAGGATGGTGCACCCAGTCAGGATAATAATGAGGATGATGTATTATCTTGTACCTGTGTTACCAGTAATTCTGATGATGCATGTATCAATGTAGGAAATAATGTGTCTTTCAGGGGTGCTGCCAGCATGTTAGGTAACAGGGCTGTGTCAACAGCTAAGGAGAAGGGAGAAACACATGTTGCTGTCCCTCCCCCTCAGACCCCCCTCCCTGCACTCCAGTTGCATGCAGACACCCAGCAGGGATTCCCATACACTGAGGCTTACCTCTCCAGGCTGAGGGCTTGTCCCAATACAGCACAAGGGCAGGAAGAGATTGTTTGGGAAAAGTGTCAAGGTGTATTTTCCCCGGTATGTGTTAATGAGGAAATTTCTCTCCATTGTGGTACCACTAGACCCGCCGAGTTACAGACAAATGGGAATGATGTGGGCACACTGTATAAAGATGTATCTGAGGTGAGGTGTGACCTAGCTATAGGTACCAAGCAGAGGGCAATGCAGAAGGGCTGCACATTAACCCTTGGAAAGGAATCAGAAAGTATTTCTGATGATAAGAGACTGTCTCCTTTTCACTTAGCAATGAAAGTAGAAATTTTATCAGTGTCAGGAATGGCTGTGCCTGATATAGGCACTGATGTAGGTAAAAAGTGTGAAATTGTGTTTAATCAGAATGAGAATCCCCATTTACAAGTTCCAGGGGGTAAGATAAACAAAAGGTTTGGACAGGAGTGTGATGCAAGTCATGCAATGCAAGCGCCCCTCTGCCCTTACAGAGAGCAGCCAGGGAGGGGTGGGGAGGACTCTTCAGAGAGGGCCCAGGCAGATGCCTGAGGGTGAGGGCCTATCAATCCTTCCCTGAGGCTGAGCCAGGAAAGGAACATGTTACTCTCTCCAGGTGTAGGTAACAGGGGATTAGAGGTATACAGTGTTTATTCACAGAGGTTGTGTATGGAGGTGGGTGACCCCAGTCTTGTGGAGATGGGGCAGAGTGACAAAGGCCATAGCTGTGGCGCAGCTATAACACATACCATAACAGCAGAGATAGCAACACAGGGGGTACGGTGTACGAAAGAGTGTGTTCCCATCACAAATCACATAGTTGACAATGGCTAATGGGGAATAATTATTAATAAGAGCTGACGTAAAAAAAGAAGAAAAATTTATTCTGTTAATAACATTAATTAAGACATTTGGAGTCTAAATATAAAATACAATAAAAACATGTGAACAAAATTTAAATGTGTCAACACCTTGATAATCAGATGTATGGGCTGCAAATTCTCAATCTGCTTGTTGAGAATAGGAACCACAGAGTCCAGAATTGATGTAATTGGAGTGTCCACAGTTCCAGATAAACAGCCGATCAGTGTGTGGCTAATAATGAGTGTCTTGGGAGATTGTCACAGACAAGTGGGCTACTGAATAATTATGAATCGGATTACCTTCTCCTAGGGCTGGTCCGTACCGAGCGTCGGACCAGCCCTAGGAGAAGGTAATCCGATTCATAATTATTCAGTAGCCCACTTGTCTGTGAAAATCTCTGAAGACACTCATTATTAGCCACACACTGATCGGCTGTTTATCTGTGATATGGATAAGTGAATACAAAATGGAAGCTGGATGTCAGTTTGTCTATTGCTTAAAAGAAACTGTTGTTTTAAATGTGATTTTTATATGTTTGCAGAAATTTTGATTTTCAGACAAAACAAGAAGTTAAAGCCAGCTGCGCAGTGTATCACAAGACTGTGGTTAGCTAGTGTTTTGCAAAATAAGGAATTGTGTTTTGCAGAATAAAGATAATTTAAAGTAGGTGAAAGGTAAAATGTATTTTGATATTAAACAGTCATAATCACAAGATGTTGAGCTAATTAATTGGAAATCCCCCATAAGGGGAGTATATGAATTAATAATATATTCTGATAAATGAATTGTGATTGGTTTATGTATATGATTGGTCTGCAAATTTGATTGGATCATGTAACGCTGTAATGATAAGTATATAAGATGAAATCAATGTGTCAATATTCAGTTCATGATATTCTTTTATCGTGAGCCCTGTGAATTTCACAATGCAATAAATCTACCAAAGAGACTTAATTGTTCTTCAATTATTTGTTACAGCTATATCATTCTGGAGGTCCCACCGAGATACTATCCAACATTGACACACGAAGAAGGAAGGTGGACTGGTGCCGGGGTACCTGGATCAACTGTGGCCACAGGTAAGAGCTGTTATCTTACTTCTGCTCCATGTGTCCCTGCCTCGGTCCGCTGCCTTTGTGTGTTATTGTTGGTTTGTAACTCTTTGAAGTCTTTTTGGAGATTGTGAGTATGGAACCAAATTGAATTTATCTGCATTTTACTACCAGTTACAGTGATTTGTATAAAGTTTTAAGATTTAAATTTCTGTGGTCATAGTTACAGATCACAATGGGATCTTTTGTCTGCCATATCTTGCTAATTTCAGAGTGAAGTCTGCGAGTGATTGTGAGTGAGATTGGCCGAGGCTTCACGCCGGCAGAGTCTGGACAGGGCCCAGGTAGGAGAGAGGCTCCGGTTAAACTCTCCTATACTGGATAGTATCAGGGATACTCACCCACTGTGAAAAGCACCTTGTACACAAAAAGGCCAAGCTTAGCAGAGTGTGGAACACGTGTGCCTGTTCAGAGCCGTGGCACCTGACGAGGTGGTGAGGTTTCCTAAGTGGAGTAATATCTCTATAAACAAGGGGAGCGTCCCTGTTTACCATTGTATTGGACATTGAGGCTGGACTTTAAAATAAAGATTAGCCATTACAATGGGTCAAGAGATGTCCACACCGAAGGGCTCTTCTATGTTAGAGATCCCGCACGGCAGTTCAGCAAGTGTGATGTATCAGAGATATGGTAGTGTGGCTGTGAAATTTCTCAGGAAATGGCATACAAAACAACCTGAAATACCTGTGATAGGAACCTTTGATATGCAGAAATGGACAGACTTAAGGGGTAAAATAAGAAAAAGGGAGGAGTGGAAAGCTTACACACTATGGCTGGAGGCATCTAATGTAACCCCGCCACCAGCCTATGTTGCACAAATGTCCTGTCATGTAAATAATGAAGGAACGTTACAATTACAACCCAGGCATGCTTCCCCACGGGTAGTGCAGGCAATGCCAGTAAAGACACTAGAACAAGAAAGCCCAGACGCACTAGAACACATACTCCCAGCAATGATGGCACTGGCTGATGCCCCAAGTGCCCCTCCAGTACAGGAGAAGAAAAAGGTAATAAAGGCTCTAGTAAACCCCAAGACTGGGAAGCATGACACTTACTTGGTGGGGGAAGATGGGATTTGGGTAGCGCAGATGGATTTGTTTGATGGGGATGGCGACTCTGCTGGAATTTATGTTTATGACCCCCTCAGTCAGACATACAAAGCTCAGTACAATAACATGAATGGTGAAACTGTCACACACACTTTATGCAAAAACAAGCAGTGAAATTTAGTTCCTTATGAAGACAAATTACCAGTAATGGGAGCGCATTTTGCAGACATACACCCATCGAACATTTTGGCTTCTGGCACTCATAGCACATCCACCCAGGGCAAACCACTTGCAACAATGCCTCTGAGAGTGGTAACTACAGATCGGGGTGCACAGTGGTCCATACATGTTCCTTGGTCAAAGGCTGAATTACACCAAATTTGCACAGAATTAGCAGATTATAGGTCAAAGCCAGCAGAAGTCAAAGCCAAACTCCAGCGCTTGTACAAAGTACATCAACTAACACATAGTGACATGGCACAATTATTTACTGCTTTGCTAACAACTGAAGAATACAAGAAGCTCGCAACGGACCTAGGGTGGGATAAAGAGGGGTTTAAGCCTCCCTTATACGTTGCTAGAGAAGACCTGGACCAAGAGTGGAAACATTTAATGACAGCTTTTACAGAACAGTTTCCTTGCCAGCCCAATTGGGGAAAAATAATGATGATTAAACAAGGTCCTACGGAAACAGTTAGAGATTATTGGGGCAGATTTAAAACAGAGGTCCAAAATTATGGAGGCATTGAAAATATATTTAAGGAGGAAGTGCTTCAGCCCATGTTATCTGGAGTTCTTGTGGAAGGTCTTAAGCCGCAGGTAAAAACCCGTTTGACCATCAATGATCCTCTATGGCGCAAAAAGGGTCCAGAAGATCTGGTCACTCTTGCAATATACCATGAGGACAATTTGGTGGTCAAGAAATTGAACACAGAAACCAAGCTCATGAACCTACAGGTCAAAGCTGCACAAGCCACCTGTGACCTAGCTAATAGACCAATTGATTATAGCATGGGTGCCAGGCGATCATCAGACAGATCGCAGCTTACTTGTTACAATTGCCAGAGGAAAGGATACTTTGCAAGGGACTGCAGACGCCCTAAGAAACCAAGGCAGTCCCAGGCAAAGAAGGGCACCGCAGAAAGTGATGAGGATTTACAATGACAGGATACCGCAGCCCCCGTGAAGACCATGACTGTAATATCTTGTAACTCTCAAGAACCTACTATTGATTTAAAAATTGGAGATTCTAAACATTCTTTCCTGATTGACACGGGTGCTGCACGATCCCTAATAGCGGACAAGGTCATTTTACCTACCACAAACAAAGTTGTACATGCAGTAGGGTTGGCAAACAAAGTAATCCCCTTAAGGGAAACACAAGATGTAAAAGTAACCGTTGGACCCTTAACAAGTGACCACTCCTTCTTGTTAGCAGCTGATGCCCCCACAAATTTATTGGGGAGGGATTTACTGTGTAAATTGGGATGCACAGTATTTTGCACTCCAGATGGGGTATACCTACAGGTACAAGATTCCAACAAGGACTTGGTCACCGATGCACTGCTCAGTGACCCTCCTTCAACAGAAAGGGCGGAACTGAATACCTTAGGTGTACTCCCCCCTGAAGTGTCTGAAATGTTTTCAACAATTCCAGACCAGCTGTGGACCACGGGCTCCAACAATGTGGGGAAAATCCTAAATGCCCCACCAATAAGAGTCAGGCTCAAAGCAGGAGCAGTAATTCCCAGTAGACCACAATACCCCTTAAAGCCAGAAGCTGAACAGGGGGTGTTCCCAGTAATCCAAGAATTACTACAACAGGGGGTGTTGGTTAAAACCCAGAGCCAGGCCAATACGCCTATCTTCCCTGTGACAAAGAGTAATGGGCGTGGTTATCGCTTAGTTCAGGACCTGAGGGCAATTAATGCAAACGTTGAACCCTTACACCCAGTGGTACCAAACCCAGCTACCATATTAATGCAGATCCCCGCAGACAGCACTCATTTTTCAGTGGTTGATCTGTGTTCAGCATTTTTCTCCATACCAATACATCCAGACAGTCAGTACCTTTTTGCATTTACCTATAGGGGTAACCAGTACACCTGGACAAGGATGGTCCAGGGGTATCTTAATAGCCCTACAATTTTTAGCCAGTCCCTTGCTGAAAACCTCCAAAAACTCATCCTACCAGGTGGATCTACATTAATTCAGTATGTAGACGATTTGTTACTTTGTTCCCCAGATTTTGAAACATCAATTAAAGACACAGCTGAGCTTTTAAGGTTCCTTGCAACAAATGGACACAAGGTGTCCAGAGATAAATTGCAACTATGTCAAACAAAGGTGTCATATATAGGCCACTGTTTATCTGAAGGCCTCAGACACCTGTCCCCAGATAGGATTGCAGCCATCCAAAACATAAGGTTGCCCATCAACAAAAGGAAGCTAAGGGGTTTCCTAGGAATGGTGGGTTACTGTAGAAACTGGGTACCTAACTACTCACAGCTTACTGCACCCTTGTATGAGCTGACCAAGGCTTCTGTACCAGAGCCCCTCATACATACAGAACAAACAACTATGTCATTTCAACAACTTAAAGATGACCTGACAGCGGCCCCTGCTCTGGGGCTGCCTAACTATAAACAAGTATTTTCTCTCTTTTGCCATGAACACCTAGGCCATGCCACAGGTGTACTTACACAGTTCCATGGTCACGTCCTGTGACCAAGCTTAATTTGCGAAATGTACGTCAGGATCAAGCAATCACGTGATGCGCACACGTGATCGCGCCAGCCGGAGCGCTTAGACCATCACCAGGCAACGGCCCTCAGTGAGACCACGGACACACGCCGCTGCAGCTTCCGGAGTGTCTCCGCGGCAACGTCTACAACCCGCCGCTATTACAGACACACGCCGCTGCAGTCCTCGGAGCCCTTACACGGCCTAAAACGGAATGGACAGCGTACAGACCAGCACTGGTATCGTATATACCCCACACCAATGTGCAATCTAACTATTTTACAGTGAAAATTTGCAAGGCTGCAACTGACTGACTGAATAATCTGCAAATACCTCTTATAGAACTCTGAACATCAGAGATACCCTATAGCAGTTCAGTCCCCAAGTGCAATCTAAAGAAATAATTGTTCATTACAGCTGGTATCTGTTTGATATCTATTCAAAATTGTCTGCCACTCTGCCTTAATCAGGCACTTAAGTTAATTGGTACGGCCGTACTGGTGATTTTTTCTAAGCACAAACATAACATTTATCAATTAGTGATGTAATGTGGCATTTATGAATTTTTCCACATATATATATTTTTTCTAATAACTTATTTATAATTTTTCTGTGAACTTCTATGTCACATGCGATACAATTAAGGGAGTGTATTTATAACTATCTCTTTGTGACCATTGTGTCATATGTTGATCAATCAACTGGTGGTTGTTAACCATGTCACATGTGGAATAATTAAGGGATTGTATTCATAATTATCTGTTTGTGACCATTGTGTCATATGCTGATTAATCAGCTGGTGATCGTTAAGGATTCTGTGGCCGCCGTGTCACATACCTTTCCACAATTTAAGTATCTCTTTGTGACCACTGTGTCGTGACTGCCGGGTCACAAACCGACTTATCAATTGATGAATACTTGTGACAATCAGGTCACATGTGGTATAATTAAGGGATTGTATTTATAATTATCTCTTTGTGACCATTGTGTCATATGCTGATCAATCAGCTGGTGATTGTTAAGGTTCTGTGACCACTTTGTCACATACCTTTCCGTAATTTAAGTATCTCTTTATAACAACTGTGTCATGACCGCCATGTCATATATTGACTTACCAGTTGATGAATATTTGTGATAATATGCATTTATTTACTCCCATGTGACCGCCGTGTCACATATTTTGCTTATATGTGGTATATTTGAATTACTCCCTCATATATTTAAGTGACTATATACATACAACTAACCCCAGTGATCACTGTATCTTATGCTGATTTATCAGCTGTTTGCATGTAATCCTTTTTAGTTTGTAACTCAATTGTTACGAATTATATACATTTTCCACTCCTTACATATAGTTGTCACTAGGCATATATTTGGAGTGACCAAAGAAAGGAGTCCAATAATTGCGGTCATACTCCACTGGAGATGCCCAATCTCTTCTGAACTTGGAAGCTAAGCAGTGAAAGGCCGGGTCAGTACGAGGAAGGGAGACCTCCTTTGAACACCCTGGTACTGCAATAAATTGGCTCTTGGACACAGTGGCACTCAGTTGTATGTCATCCAATATTGGGATTCGTATGACCAATGATTTTATTCTCTGCATCTACAAAAATCCGTAATGGATATTAATCGCAGAATAAATGATGGTCACTTATTTCATGAGATATATCACATAGAATTATGGTGACAAAAGCATCACAGAAATTTGCTCCTGGCGATTTGCTAATCGTGAGTATTGGAGATCACGAATAATTTATTAATATTCTCGCTAAGCTACTATTAATTTCATAGGTAGTCACTCCCTGAATTTGAATTTTGTTAACTATCATTGTTTCTATTTAACAATTTATAAATTACACTAATAACCTCTGAATTAGAGTGCTCCCACAAAAGAGTCTTTTCCAAAACTCTCCTTTTGGCTTTCTTTGTACAGTTCCATGGGGAAAAGCAAAGACCTGTTGCTTATTACAGTGCCCAATTAGACCCAGTAGCACGAGGCCTACCTGTTTGCCTGCGAGCCATAGCAGCAGCTGCATTGCTGGTAGACAAGTCAGCAGACATTGTATTGGGCTGTGATCTAAAAGTTTATGTTCCCCATGCTGTAGCAGCCCTGCTTACCTGCCAAAAGACAAGACATGTCACTGCAGCACACCTGACAAAGTGGGAATTAGCCCTCATTATGCCCACAAACATCACCCTCATTAAGTGCAATATTTTAAACCCTGCAACACTTTTACCGGTAAATGAAACTGATGAGTTTCAGAGAGAGGAGTGGGGGGTAGTAGAACAACATGTCCCACATGATTGCTTAAAATATGTTGATGAGCAATCCACCCCTAGGGTGGACCTGGAGGATACACCACTCCAGAATCCTGATCTGGTTTACTATGTTGATGGTAGCTGCCACAGACAAACAGAAACGGGAGCTACTCAATCAGGATATGCTGTGGTGGATGATACACAAACTGTTTTTTCCTCCCCACTTCCACCACCACACTCAGCCCAATTGGCAGAGCTCAAAGCTTTAACTAAAGCATGTCAACTAGCTGAAGGAAAGACTGTAAATATATATACAGACAGCAGATACGCGTTTGGTGTTACACACGATTTTGGTGGACTGTGGAAACACAGAGACTTCCTAACAGCAACAGGCAATCCAATTGCACATGCAGAGGCAGTAAAAGAATTACTAGATGCTATACAACTGCCCTCACAGATAGCAGTTATTAAATGTCAAGCTCACATGACTGGCCATGATGAAGTTACAAAAGGGAACAGAAGGGCAGATGCTGCAGCAAAAGTGGCAGCCCAACAAAAGGTTATAATGGAAAATGTTTGTATGGTAACTGATGTATGTATACCAAGTGAACAAACATTAATTGATATGCAAAAAGTTTGTGATTTACAGGAAAAGACCAAGTGGGAAAGTGCAAAGTGTACCCAAGACAACAAAGGCCTGTGGCACAGCTCTGAAGGTAAGCCTGTTGTCCCTAAATCACTCTTGCCAGCATTGGCACAGATGTCCCATGGACTGACCCATGCAGGTAAGACAGCCATGATAAGTCTAATCAAGACTTATTGGTATGCACCTGGTTTGCGCCAGTGGCAACCAAGTACTGTGCTTCTTGCATCACCTGCTTGCAGAAGAATGCTGGAAGAGCAGTTAAAACAATGCCTTCACACATTCCCCAAAAAACTGGTCCTTGCCAAATCCTACAAATTGATTACATTCAGCTTCCAAAGGTTAGGATGCTTCAGTATGTTTTGGTTTATGTCGACACATTTAGCGGTTGGGTAGAGGGATATGCTGTGGCCAGTGCAACAGCAGCAATCACAGCAAAGAAATTGGTACAATAATTTGTATGTAGGTATGGCATACCATATGTGATATCATCAGACCAAGGTACACACTTTACTGGATTAGTGTTCAAAAAGATGTGTCAGCTTCTTGGCATTAAACAACAGCTACACACCGCATACCATCCGCAATCGAGCGGTAAGGTGGAACGCTATAACGGGACCATTAAAAATAAGCTGGCCAAAATATGTAAAGAAACCAGCTTGCAGTGGCCAGAAGCTTTGCCATTAGTGTTGCGCTCGATCAGAACAACACCAAGGGGGGAGTTGAACATTTCTCTGTATGAAATACTATTTGGAAAATTGCCCAATGTTGCTATTGCACCCGCATATGAACTCAGTAAAACAAATGACTTAACTGTGAACTATCTTATTTCATTAAGCAACCAGCTAAAGAATATCCAAGCTACTGTGACCAGCACACAACCAATCCCTGTGGAAGGTGCTTGTCATAATCTGCAACCTGGTGATGAGGTGATGGTCAGAAATTTCCTGAGATCGGGCTCGCTGACAGACCGGTGGGAAGGACCCTACCAAGTCTTGTTGACAACTCCAACTGCTGTTAAGATAAAGAAGAAGACTTCGTGGATCCACTCCACCCACTGCAGAAAAGTCACGCCTCCTGAGACAGCACATGTGGAAGATATTCTCCAAGACTCCTCTGCACTTCACCAGTAAAACCAGCAAGTGAGTGGTTCGGGCATAATAATCCCTTGAGCCACTTGCCAACGCAGTATCTCTGTGGAGGGTACATAACTCCTAGAAGAGTACTGTAAAGATCAAGGACAACAAAGACAATGCTAAACAGGATGATGCTGATATGCCAAAGGCCAGACCGTGGACTATGGGGGTGCATTCTCTCATGGGCATGTCTGATTACAATCATACTCATTGTGCTTGAGTGTTGTATATACATTCCAGGGTCTGTTAACAATGTGACCGGTCAAACAGGTAATGTAACACTTTACAATGAAATGTTATCCAAGACACGTGTTTGTAGGGCCTTACATAAGAATGATTATGGAGGAGAATTTACAGGTATTTCCATGATAGCAATGCACAGTAAAATTGCAAAGGCTCTCAACACAACCAAATGTTGGATTTGTACCCACCTACCCATCAGTGTAGATGCAGGTATACCCCTGCTGGCTCATTACATAAGCACAACAGACATGATAGACAGAGATTGGTCCTGCCATAAGCGAAAGAATGGTAGTCGCATTTGTGCCAATAAGACACCTAAAGTACAGAATATAGTAGACCTCCCATATTTGGATGTTTCAAACAGAGGTCTGCTGCATTCACCTGCTCTACAAGTAACCGCAGCCACAGGGAGACCTGAATTTTGTTTAAGTGTCAATTCAAAGCCAGGCAAGTACACGTTAAGTAGGAAGAAAATCACAGTCAGGGTGAAAAGACAAAACCTGGGATATACTAACTGTACTGGAGCCACATTTGTAGATCAAAAGTCGAATAAGTGTACACTGACAAACCTCAAACACTGTTGGCACTCAATAGATACAAATGAAGTACTAACACCTAATGACACCCTAGACCAGTTACTGCATGAAGGGTGTACTCTTGATAACAGCACGTGTAGAGATGTCAATGGCAATAACACCGGGTATTTTATGATATACATAGGACTCATTTACACTAAAATATTTGGAATGCCCCTGCCTAAGGGTATGTATTGGGTTTGTGGAAAATGGGCATATTCATAGATACCTTTGGGTGCCAAAGGACAATGTGTGCTCTCCTATGTAGTCCCCTTAGTGAGAGCCACTACTAAGCTGGATCAATACCCAAGAAATATCCCTGTAGAATATGATTTAGTGTAAAGGACTTTACATATTTGAGACATCATAGCAAAAGAGAAGTGAAGAAAGGGGATGTATCTTTCAGATTTTCTGATGGAGAACGTACGGCTGGAACCCTGTTTCCTCTGTCCACTATCTATCTTGTGGAAAAGGCTGTGTCTCAAACCTTAACGGTACTAGATCAGATGGTAGGGGAATTGGTCGTTTCAATCAATCAGACAGTGGAAGAGCTGGCTCAAGTAAGAAAAGTGGCTTTACAAAATAGGATGGCACTGGATCAGCTGTTGGCAGCAGAAGGGGGTACGTGTGCAGTAGTAGGACAAGAATGTTGTACTTATATTGAAGATCACAGAGCTGAAATAGGTGCTCATCTGAGCAAGGTGGGAGAGTTGCAGCAGGAAATGAGAAGGTTAGGTGCTAGTGAAGGTTGGGAGCCACTTGGATGGCTAGGAGGAAGTATTGCAAAGCTTTTCTCTGGAATATTGCAGTACATTGTGTTTGCTGCCCTGATTGTAGGAATCATATATCTTACCATCAAGTGTGGACCAGTAGTTTGTGTACAATGTGGTAAAGGATTTAAAAGGTTGAAAGTGCACCATGAAATGACCATTGTGGTAATAGATGATGAGGTTCCACTAGAACAGGTAACTCAGGGAACTAGTCAGGGGCAGCAGGAAAGACAGGTGGTATATGCTGACATGAGCAAGTCTTATGAAAGTTTACGACTCTAGGAACCTGAGCCCATATACCAGGCTTTAGAGGAGGATCAGGCAGGTAGGGAAAGTACACAGCTTGTTAATTTTACTTATGAACTGGATAACAGGGTAGAAGTTAATCAGGATGAGTATGTAAGACATGAAATACAAGCGAGTTTCACCTAACTGTGTCAAAACCCTCTTAGCCAACACCGGAAGGTTCGTATGAAAAAAAACAGGGATTCCCATCCGGTGCGGTGAGCATTGGCGCCAGGCCCAGCCCCGTGAACCTACCTTTTGCCTATGTTGTGCGTCTACCCAACCCTCATTAGAAATTGTGAAACTGAACCTTCTGATTTGTGTATTAGAATGCCAAGTATATTGGCAGAGAGAGGAATGATATGGATAAGTGAATACAAAATGGAAGCTGGATGTCAGTTTGTCTATTGCTTAAAAGAAACTGTTGTTTTAAATGTGATTTTTATATGTTTGCAGAAACTTTGATTTTCAGACAAAACAAGAAGTTAAAGCCAGCTGCGCAGTGTATCACAAGACTGCGGTTAGCTAGTGTTTTGCAAAATAAGGAATTGTGTTTTGCAGAATAAAGATAATTTAAAGTAGGTGAAAGGTAAAATGTATTTTGATATTAAACAGTCATAATCACAAGATGTTGAGCTAATTAATTGGAAATCCCCCATAAGGGGAGTATATGAATTAATAATATATTCTGATAAATGAATTGTGATTGGTTTATGTATATGATTGGTCTGCAAATTTGATTGGATCATGTAACACTGTAATGACAAGTATATAAGATGAAATCAATGTGTCAATGTTCAGTTCATGATATTCTTTTATCGTGAGCCCTGTGAATTTCACAATGCAATAAATCTACCAAAGAGACTTCATTGTTCTTCAATTATTTGTTACGGCTATATCAATCTGGAACTGTGGACACTCCAATTACATCAATTCTGGACTCTGTGGTTCCCATTCTCAACAAGCAGATTGAGAATTTGCAGCCCATACATCTGATTATCAAGGTGTTGACACATTTACATTTTGTTCACATGTTTTTATTGTATTTTATATTTAGACTCCAAATGTCTTAATTAATGCTATTAACAGAATAAATTTTTCTTCTTTTTTTACGTCAGCTCTTATTAATAATTATTCCCCATTAGCCATTGTCAGTTGCTCTTCCTCTTTTTGCGCAGCCGTTTCTTCTTTTTATCATTTATTCACTTTAAACACACACACAGTGTTTTACGGAAGTGCAGGTGACAGAACAATTGTACAATTATTTACATTATATTCATTATTTGAGGCGCTATTTAGCAGTTTTGTCTTTCTCTTTTACAAAACACATAGTTTCCCACTATAGCAAGGAAGAGCAACCAGATGACCCTGATTTAGCATCTGTAAGGACGCAGATCAGTCAGACAGGCTGGGGAGATAAATCAGGGAGAATTTCTCTTAGAAACGGGTATTTAGGTGACAATCCCAATGTCCTAGGTATACTCCAAATGACGTGCAGGGAAAACTGTCAAGAGCATTCTGTAGAGCAAGACGCCCCCACCTCAGGGCCCGTGTGGGTGAGGGGCAGGCCACCAAATCAGGAAAGGGCACAGGGTGAGATTATGTGGGAGAAGAACATAGTCACCTGTACCACCAAGAGCATTAATCATGAGAGTACTCCCATTTGTCAGTAGCGCAGCAATGAGTCGGTGACATGGGTCACCACGCCTTGTGTGCCATTTGCCGGGGGAGATGTCATGTTAAATACAGAAAGGAGGATCACAAATTATATGTGATCTAAGGTGTGGTGATTACCTGCAGGAATAATCACCAATAATGTTTTCAAGCGACTGTATATATAATTTTGTATTCTTTCAGCTTAGATGTGACAAAATGGCTGACAGGCAATGTCCTGCATTTAACCTCCATACATCCAGGCTGGGGGACATCTGCAGACCATAAAGTTTGAGATGACATGTGCAATGACCAGACCAGGAGGTTATAAATACTGATAAGAGGGAGATGGCTGGATCAATTACCTGATGTAAAGTAAAAGAAAACCACATGTTTAGATAACTAAGCCAAAACTTCCGGACTAGTCATAAAGCTGTCCAGGGGTGACATGGTGCAAATCCTCCAGACCTCACTCTCTTTGAAGGAGATTTCAATGCCTTTGGGCTACACCCACTCCCCTTCTCCTGTGTTTCTTTCTATCACCAAGTATGTAAAACCTGGTGTATGTGTAGTGTCCAGCAGGGAAGTAGTTAAAAATCCCAAGGGAGGGGGCCGGATGAAGCTGGAGACTATATCTGTTCCTCGCATGAAAACAGAAAAGGTGATCTCTTGGGGACTCAACACTGTTGGAGATGACCTGAGTTATTCTGTGAAATCCCCCACAGTAGAAATACTTAAAATGTGTTTGCGTAACTGAATTAGGGTTTCTGCAGTTTTTATTTCTTTTCATTTATTGAGATTGCTGTATTCTGTGTGTGTTTTTAAAATATTCTTAATAATCTTTGTAACCTTTTTATAACTAAAGCTCTGAAGTATTCTTGAAATTAAAATTCTAATTTTAGTTTTGATTCTGTGATTCTTATGAAATCAGGGCCTGTGTGGCTCACGTCTACCTATTTTTCTAAGTATTGCAGTGTGTGTGTGACAGGTAATGCTAAAGACACCTGCAACGTCCGTAATACATTGAAAAGTCTTTGCTGGTGGCAGCTGAAAGTATTTAAGTAATCCTGTGTGTCAAAAGTGACCCCGCACGTCGCATGTGGCAATTCTCACATTGGTGAATTTGTGGAATTGGCCGGCAGCGTCGTCACACCCACCTTCAGTGTACATGGTTTTGCCCATTAGAGGAAGATTTTGCTTTTGCAATCAACCTTGAATTAGGCCCAATGTGCACTAGTCTATTAGAATGCATCTGCTTTTGAGGAGTTTGATTGTAACCACTCCAATCTGCCAAACCTGCATATGCAGAACAGTTCCTGCATCCTCACGTGCAGTGCCCCCAAGCTGCAGATTTATAGACAGACGGCCAGTGTTTAGAGGCGTGGGGGGCCGTGGGTGGAGCTGTCCTGCATTCTTGAAAATAGGGCCATGTCGCCCCTTTTTTTCTGGGAGGGGCTAGGCCAGTGACACACCTTTAATGGCCCCAGCAGTGTGAAGAACCCAGCCACCCTGAGTGGCCTGAGGGTTACACAGATGGGCAATGTTCATGCAGATGATCTGATGCTGCACCTTTGTATGCAGCAGTAGGTTCCACTAGCACACAAGATGACTCCTGCTACTTTTGCATATTTTCATATAGCAGTTGCATCCAAAGGCGCAGCTGCTGTACAAACTGTGTCCATCCCTGAATTGAGCCCAGAGAAGCTTCTATGCATGATCAGATGTAACTGGGCCGAGCATTTATCCGAGCATACACCAGCTGTTCTCGTGACTCTGCAGAGCAGTCAGCCATCTTACATTCCTCACCCATAAGCATTACAGGTCAGCTTTCTCTTGTCTTAACTAATATAACCAAAACGTATCTAATGAATAAAGATACGGATGACAAGAATTGGCTTTAAAAATTAGTGTCAAATATATTTTGACAATCGAATTTGAATTGATTTATGTTCCTTCATGTTTCAGATTGAAGTTTAAAGTTAGTATAGTGGTGGACAAAGGAATCCATGACAAACAAGTCAAAATAAATTCATCCAATCAAATGTTGGATTCAACTCTACATAAGTCAACAACACACCCGGACGGGTGAAGAGCTCACCCACTAATAAATCTAAGCCAGTGGTTCTCAAACTCGGTCCACAGGACCCCACACGGTTCACGTTTTCCATGTCACCCAGCAGGTGAACTGTGTATCACCAACTGTCACATTTTAAAAATCTACAGGTGACCTGCAAAACATGAACCGTGTGGGGTCCTGAGGACCAAGTTTAAGAACCTGTAATCTAAGCAAATCAAAACCATGCAGCCATTCTACCGCCGCCACCATAGACAACAGAAAGCAAACAGAAACTAGAGAGGTGGGGGGAGGGACTTCCAGAGAAAAAGATGGAGAACTGCCAGCCGACAGCTGGTTATAAATAAACAGAGACACGCCCCTTTTACCAAAAATGGCTAAAAAAACTATCAATTAACTATTAATGCCTAAATTTAAAGGAGCAACCAAAACGTAAAGGGGCCTAGCTGGAAATCGACCTAGGAATTTAATAATGCTCAGTCACATTCCTTGGCCTATGCTGGTCAAGGGGACAAGGGGATGCAGTTAAAATGCCGCTGGACGGGATCTTGGCGGTTGAAATACTCATGCCCGAATCCCAAATGATGGCATAAGATCGGCGACAAAATCCCAACGGGTTACAGCAGGACGTGGGGGGTGGGAGGTTAGGTTTAGGCATTAGAAGGTTGGTTAGGGTGCAAGGACGGGAAGGTTATGGTTAGGTACCGGGATGTGGGATTAGTGTTAGTCACTTTCAAGGTGAGGTGAGGGTTAGGCACCAAGTGGGAATGGTTAGGTTTAGGCAGCAGGAAAGGAAGGGAAAGGGTTAGACAACACCGAGGCGGGTTAGGGATAGGCACCACCGGGGAAGGTTAAGTTTAGGCACCCACGAGGGCGGGTTAGGGTAGGGAGCAGGAGATGCCGCTGTTGGCATTCTGACCGCCGGCATTTCGTCCATCAGGATATCATACTGGATCCAAAACAAGTTTGATCTTTTATTACATTACTCATGATGCAAGATCATCTTGGACACATTATATCAAAAATATTGCATGCCTATATACAGATATGTTTTTGCGCAGTGCCCAAGACCTCACTGAACATCTTTAGGCAACTTCCAGCACTAAATTGCGATGCCCTAGAAAAAAGAAGCGTTTGATGTCTAACTTTAGGAAACTTGTTGAAGCTACAAATCTTAACTTCTGCAAAGCATCTGCATTAGAATTCAAAGTGTTCCACAGTAATTATAAAACAGCTGTAATGTAAAATTGGTAGTCAGACACATTTTCCACTATAGAGAACTGTGAATTGGCTCCATTATGTTGCTAATTCTCATTGCGTTCATTTGCATAGGAAACAATGAATTTGTAATGAGATATACAAGGATAACATGCTCTGATCAGAGAAGGGTTAAAACACATTATGTCCTGTGGGTGGTCAGTGACCTTATTAAAGTATTACACTATATATAAGTATTAGACCTCACTCTGCATGTTTACACACAAATATTCAAAACTCCTCATTTAGGAAACTTTAAGATATAGAGGCTATGGGGGTCATTCCAAGTTGATCGCACGCTGCAACTTTTTGCAGCCCATGTGATCAACTAGACGCGGCCTATGGGGGAGTGTATTTTTGCATAGCAAGGCTGCGATCGCTTGTGCAGCCCTGCTATGTAAAAGAAGTTTTGTGTAGAACAACACCAGGGTAAGAGTTACTTACCCTGTGCGATCAATCCAGCGTTGCAGGTCCCGGAATTGACGTCAGACATCCGCCCTCCAAACACCTCGATACACCTGCATTTGGATCTCCACGCCTAGAAAACAGTGAGTTCACACCCGGTACCGCCTTCCTCCTGTCAATCTTCTTGCGGTCGCCGCTGCAACGGCTTTCTTCATTAGCAGTCTCGCTGTCGCCGGGCAATAATATGCCTGCGCAATGCGGCCGCCGCGCATGCGCAGTTCCGACCCAATCGCACGGCTGCGAAGAATCGCAGCGTGTGATCGGGTCAGAATGACCCCCTATGTGTGTAATTTAGAAAATTCAATTTTAACATCTCATTTTAACGTAAACTACAAGTGGGTGGTCTTCAGTTTGCAGGCTATCGGGATCACGGCACACAGTATACCAGCGCCGGAATCCCGACAGCCGGCATACCGTCATCTTTTCTCCCTCTTGGGGGTCCATGACCCCCCTGGAGGGAGAATAGATAGCGTGGCGCGCGCAGCGGGCCTGCAAGGGGCTCATTTGCGCTCGCCCAGCTGTCAGTATGCCGGCGGTCTGGATTCCGGCACTGGTATGCTGGCCACCAGGAGCCCGGCTGCCGGCATACCCTACTACACCCCTACAAGTTACTGGCTTTTACTAAATATAGTAGGTACTAATATATAACAAGCTGCATTTAATTTGGAAAAAGCAGCAGAAATTACTTGCCTTCCATGGAGTAATACAGGTAGACTGGTAACCCTGAGAAATAGATACTTCTATGCAGCCATGAGAGCTGATCAGACCAGCCCTTGGAATACCGCTTCCGTTTTGTGTTACCTTTTCTACACTTCTACGGTATAGGGACCTTGGGGGTCATTCCGAGTTGTTCGCTCGCAAGCTGCTTTTAGCAGCTTTGCACACGCTAAGCCGCCGCCTACTGGGAGTGAATCTTAGCTTATCAAAATTGCGAACGAAAGATTAGCAAAATAGCGAATAGAAATTTCTTAGCAGTTTCTGAGTAGCTCCAGACTTACTCGGCATCTGCGATCAGTTCAGTGCTTGTCGTTCCTGGTTTGACGTCACAAACACACCCAGCGTTCGCCCAGACACTCCTCCGTTTCTCCAGCCACTTCCGCGTTTTTCCCAGAAACAGTAGCGTTTTTTCGCACACACCCATAAAACGGCCTGTTTCCGCCCAGAAACACCCACTTCCTGTCAATCACATTACGATCACCAGAACGAAGAAAAAACCTCGTAATGCCGTGAGTAAAATACCTAACTGCATAGCAAATTAACTTGGCGCAGTCGCACTGCGGACATTGCGCATGCGCATTAGCGACTAATCGCTCCGTTGCGATAAAAAAATACAAAGCGAACAACTCGGAATGACCCCCCTTGTCATTAAAAAGTGCAATATTAAAGGCAACAGACCTTTGTATCAAAAGTGTTAGAAAAAACGCAAGGAAAAGGAAGCCAGTGTAGTTTGCGAAAGAAGTAGCAAATATTGCAAAAGCAAAAAAGATGGCGCTTAGGAAATATAAGCAGACACAAAATAATGAAGACAAAGAGATATATCTTGTTAGACAGAAGGAGACTAAGAAGGTAATTAGATGTGCAAAGGCACAATCTGAGGAGACAATGGCCCAGTCAGTGGGTAAAGGAGGCAAAACTTTTTTTAGGTATATAAGCGATAGAAGAAAAACAAAAGGCGGAATAATAAGACTAAAGACAGAGACTAGGGGGTATATTTACAAAGATTTGTGTTTTTGTTGTTTTTAAGGGTGTTTGATCTCGAATGGTATCGGGTGCATTTTACTGCAACTTTTTGAATCCTGATACGGTCATTCACTAGGCTGCCGACTTTTCCAAATTCGTATTTTCCGATGTCGATGTGATTCGTAATGTTAGGCAGTGTTTTACGGGAGTGATGAGTAAAACACTGCCTGACAAAACACAAGGAATCCCGGCCGGATCTGTGAGATCCATGCAGGGCTTCATTGTGTACCTTAAGAACGTGTTTAAAGTGTTAAAAATTCTGAAAAAAATTGTGTGGGGTCCCCCCTCCTAAGCACAACCAGCCTCAGGCTCTTTGAGCCGGTCCTGGTTGACAAAATATGGGAAAAAATGACAGGGGTTCCCCCATATTTCATCAACCAGCACCGGGCTCTGCGTCTGGTCCTGGTTAAAAAAATACGGGGGACAAAAAGCGCAGGGGTCCCCCGTATTTTTTAAACCAGCAGCGGGCTCCACTAGCCAGGTACATAATGCCACAGCCGGGGGACACTTTTATTGTGGTCCCGGCGGCCCTGGCATTACATACCCAACTAGTCACCCCTGACCAGGGTACCCTGGAGGAGTGGGCACCCCTTAAATCAAGGGGTCCCCCCCTCCAGCCACCCAAGGGCCAGGGGTGAAGCCCGAGGCTGTCCCCCCATCCAAGGGCGGCGGATGGGGGGCTGATAGCCTTGTGTAAAAAATGAGAATATTGTTTTTAGTAGCAGTACCACAAGTCCCAGCAAGCCTCCCCCGCAAGCTGGTACTTGGAGAACCACAAGTACCAGCATGCGGTGGAAAACCGGGCCCGCTGGTACCTGTAGTACTACTACTAAAAAAATACCCAACAAAAAACAGGACACACACCGTGACAGTATAAGTTTATTACATACATGCACACCTCCAAACATACATACTTACCTATGTTCACACGAGGCTCGGTCCTCTTCTCCATGTAGAATCCTCGGGGTACCTGTGAAAAAAATTATACTCACATAATCCAGTGTTGCTTGTCTTCTTTGTATAATCCACGTACTTGGCAAAACAAAAAAACGGAAACCCGACCACGCACTGAAAGGGGTCCCATGTTTACACATGGGACCCCTTTCCCCGACTGCCAGGACCCCCCTGACTCCTGTCAAAGAGGGTCCCTTCGGCCAATCAGGGAGCGCCACGTCGTGGCACTATCCTGATTGGCTGTGTGCTCCTGTAGTGTCTGTGAGGCTGCACACGGCAGAGATACAATGTAGCGCCTATGCGCTCCATTGTATCCAATGGTGGGAACTCTGCGGTCAGCGGTGAGGTTACTTTCGGTCAACCGCTGACCGCAAAGTTCCCACCATTGGATAAAATGGAGCGCATAGGCGCTACATTGTATCTCTACCGTGTGCAGCCTCACAGACACTACAGGAGCACACAGCCAATCAGGAGAGTGCCATGACGTGGCGCTCCCTGATTGGCTGAAGGGACCCTCTTTGACAGGAGTCAGGGGGATCCTGGCAGTCGGGGAAAGGGGTCCCATGTGTAAACATTGGACCCCTTTCAGTGCGTGGTCGGGTTTCCGATTTTTTGTTTTCCAAGTACGTGGATTATACAAAGAAGACAAGCAACACTGGATTATGTGAGTATAATTTTTTTCACAGGTACCCCGAGGATTCTACATGGAGAAGAGGACCGAGCCTCTTGTGAACATAGGTAAGTATGTATGTTTGGAGGTGTGCATGTATATAATAAATTTATACTGTGTGTGTGTCCTGTTTTTTGTTGGGTATTTTTTTAGTAGTAGTACTACAGGTACCAGCGGGCCCGGTTTTCCACCGCATGCTGTTACTTGTGGTTCTCCAAGTACCAGCTTGCGGGGGAGGCTTGCTGGGACTTGTAGTACTGCTACTAAAAACAATATTCTCATTTTTTACACAAGGCTATCAGCCCCCCATCCGCCGCCCTTGGATGGGGGGACAGCCTCGGGTTTCATCCCTGGCCCTTGGGTGGCTGGAGGGGGGGACCCCTTGATTTAAGGGGTTCCCACTCCTCCAGGGTACCCCGGCCAGGGGTGACTAGTTGGGTATGTAATGCCTAGGCCGCCGGGACCACAATAAAAGTGTCCCCCGGCTGGGGCATTATGAACCTGGCTAGTGGAGCCCGGTGCTGGTTTAAAAAATACGGGGGACCCCTATGCTTTTTGTCCCCCATATTTTTTGAACCAGGACCAGGCGCAGAGCCCGGTGCTGGTTGATGAAATATGGGGGAACCCCTGTCATTTTTTCCCCATATTTTGTCAACCAGGACCGGCTCAAAGAGCCCGAGGCTGGTTATGCTTAGGAGGGGGGACCCCACGCAATTTTTTTTTTCTGTTTTTACACTAAACACACCCTTTCCCATAGATTACCATGCACAGATCTCACTGATCCGTGCATGATTATCCAAACTCGCCTGGAAAAAGCAGGTCTATTTTTTTGCTGCTTTTTTTAAAGAATCGCAAAAAAATACACCCGCACTTGAGCACTCAGAGACTAACACCCAAATACGAATGAATAGTGAATACCCATATTGTATGAAATAACAGGCGCGTTTGACCGATGGTCTATTCATTCGTATTTCTGTACTTTGCCGGTAAAACCATTACGAATAGCCCCAACTCTGCCGAGATTTGTGCTTAGTGAATTCCCGTGTTGGGACTTAGAAAAAAACACACAAATCGGACAAACTCAAATTTTTTGTAAATATTGGCCCAGGAGTCTTGTTGAGGGAAACAATGTAATAGCGGATCATCTTCATAATTATTTTTGGTCAGTATTCACTACTGAAAGAGAAGGGAAGGGGCCACAGTTAAGTTGCAGGTATATTCAGAAAAATGAAACAAGTACATTTACAGAGAAGAAGGTCCTAACAGTACTCTCAAAGCTGAAAGTGGATACATCAATTGGGCCTGATGGGATACATCCATGGGTACTAAAAGAGCATAAAGGGGTGCTGGTAGCACCATTAACAGAATTATTCAACCAATCACTAGCTACAAGAGTAATTCCAGAGGACTGGAAAAGAGCAAACGTAGTCCCACTGCACAAAAGTGGAAGCAAGGAAGAGGAGAGCAACTACCGACCAGTGAGCATTACATCAGTTGTAGGGAAATTGATGGAAACACTCTTATAAGAGTTGTAGATTACCTCAAATCCAGCAGTAAACAGGATACCAAACAGCATGAATTGACTGGGGGAATTCATGTCAAACAAACCTTATTGACTTTTTTGACTGTGTGAATAAAGTGATGGATAAAGGTGGAGCCGTGGATATAGCAAATGGAGTGCATTCACAGGAGGGCAATGTTACCAGTGAAGTACCCCAGGGATCTGTACTTGGACCAGTGATTTTTAATATCTTTATTGGTGACATTGCAAATGGCATTAAAGGAAAAGTATGTATTTTCGAGATGACGCAAAGGTATGCAACAGGTTAGACACACCAGGAGGGGTAAAACAGATGATTGAAGATCTTCAGTAGGTAGACTAGTAGAATGGTCAAGAGCGTGGCAATTACAGTTAAATGCCAAAAAAATGCAAAATCATGCACTTGGGTCTCAAAAATAAAAAAAGCTAAATATAGTATTAATGGCACTATACTGGAAACTACTGAGGTGGAAAGGGATCTAGGAGTCACTATTTCAGGTGACATAAAGGATAAATATAGTATTAGTGGCACTATACTGGAAACTACTGAGGAGGATAGGGATCTAGGAGTCACTATCTCAGGTGACATAAAGGATAAATATAGTATTAATGGCACTATACTGGAAACTACTGAGGAGGAAAGGGATCTAGGAGTCACTATCTCAGGTGACATAAAGGCAGGTAAGCAATGTAACAAAGCAATGAGGAAGGCAAGTCAGATGCTTGGCTGCATTGGGAGAGGAATCAGCAGCAGAAAGAAAGAAGTAATAATGCCACTATATAGGTCATTGATACGGCCTCATCTAGAATACTGTGTTCAGTTCTGGAGGCCATATCTCCAAAAGGATATTAATACATTAGAAACTGTACAAAGAAGGGCAACTAAAATGGTGCATGGCCTTCGCTACAAAACATACCCAGAAAGACTAAAATATCTCAAAATGTATAGTTTGGAGCAGGGAAGGGAAAGCGGGGACACGACAGAGACTGTCACATATATCAAGGAGTTTACCAAGGTCCAGGAGGGAAACATTCTTCAAATGAAGAGAATTAATAGGACACAAGGACATGCACTGAAACTGGAGGGGGGGAGGTTCATGGGAAATTTGAGGAAAAGTTACATCATAGAAAGAGTAGTGGACAAGTGGAATAACCTCCCATCAGAGGTGGTAGAGGATAAGACCGTAGAGCAATTTAAGCATGCATGGGATAGACTCAAGGATATCATTACAAAGAAGGATCAAATAAGGTTTGAGGTGAAAAATATGGTAAAAAAGGGGCAGACTAGATGGTCCAAGTGGTTCTTATCTGCCATCACATTCTACGTTTCTATGTCATTTCCCAATTCATCAAAGACTGAAAATACATAATTTTCAGAATTGAATTGGTGGAACGGATGCCACCATCGGTTGGGATGGAGTCCTGGGTTCCAAACAGGGTCCATTCTGATCACACTGACCCATTAGGATCCGCCCACACCATGTCGGGACCAGGCGTATCCTATTCCTTATACACTGTGGCTTTAGTCATGCCAAACAGCCCCTCTTGGCACGTCAGGTGCTATGCAACTCAGTTCACTGTGCATCTGTTTCCCTCAAAATGTGTCTTATTAAACAACTGGAAGTGACAAAACTGTACTTTGCTAGGTGACAGTGATCAATTTAATGTGCGACATTTGTACATCTGTGTGTGAATTAGAGATGAGCACTTGAAATTTTTCGGGTTTTGTGTTTTGGTTTTGGGTTCGGTTCCGCGGCCGTGTTTTGGGTTCGACCGCGTTTTGGCAAAACCTCACCGAATTTTTTTTGTCGGATTCGGGTGTGTTTTGGATTCGGGTGTTTTTTTTCTAAAAACACTAAAAAACAGCTTAAATCATAGAATTTGGGGGTCATTTTGATCCCAAAGTATTATTAACCTCAAAATCCATAATTTCCACTCATTTTCAGTCTATTCTGAATACCTCACACCTCACAATATTATTTTTAGTCCTAAAATTTGCACCGAGGTCGCTGGATGACTAAGCTAAGCGACCCTAGTGGCCGACACAAACACCGGGCCCATCTAGGAGTGGCACTGCAGTGTCACGCAGGATGGCCCTTCCAAAAAACACTCCCCAAACAGCACATGACGCAAAGAAAAAAAGAGGCGCAATGAGGTAGCTGTGTGAGTAAGATAAGCGATCCTAGTGGCCGACACAAACACCGGGCCCATCTAGGAGTGGCACTGCAGTGTCACGCAAGATGGCCCTTCCAAAAAACACTCCCCAAACAGCACATGACGCAAAGAAAAAAAGAGGCGCAATGAGGTAGCTGTGTGAGTAAGATAAGCGACCCTAGTGGCCGACACAAACACCGGGCCCATCTAGGAGTGGCACTGCAGTGTCACGCAGGATGGCCCTTCCAAAAAACACTCCCCAAACAGCACATGACGCAAAGAAAAAAAGAGGCGCAATGAGGTAGCTGTGTGAGTAAGCTAAGCGACCCTAGTGGCCGACACAAACACCTGGCCCATCTAGGAGTGGCACTGCAGTGTCACGCAGGATGGCCCTTCCAAAAAACACTCCCCAAACAGCACATGACGCAAAGAAGAAAAAAAGAGGCGCAATGAGGTAGCTGTGTGAGTAAGATAAGCGACCCTAGTGGCCGACACAAACACCGGGCCCATCTAGGAGTGGCACTGCAGTGTCACGCAGGATGGCCCTTCCAAAAAACACTCCCCAAACAGCACATGACGCAAATAAAAATGAAAGAAAAAAGAGGTGCAAGATGGAATTGTCCTTGTGCCCTCCCACCCACCCTTATGTTGTATAAACAGGACATGCACACTTTAACCAACCCATCATTTCAGTGACAGGGTCTGCCACACGACTGTGACTGAAATGACGGGTTGGTTTGGACCCCCACCGAAAAAGAAGCAATTAATCTCTCCTTGCACAAACTGGCTCTACAGAGGCAAGATGTCCACCTCATCATCATCCTCCGATATATCACCGTGTACATCCCGCTCCCAACAGATTATCAATTCGTCCCCACTGGAATCCACCATCTCAGCTCCCTGTGTACTTTGTGGAGGCAATTGCTGCTGGTCAATGTCTCCACGGAGGAATTGATTATAATTCATTTTAATGAACATCATCTTCTCCACATTTTCTGGAAGTAACCTCGTACGCCGATTGCTGACAAGGTGAGCGGCGGCACTAAACACTCTTTCGGAGTACACACTTGTGGGAGGGCAACTTAGGTAGAATAAAGCCAGTTTGTGCAAGGGCCTCCAAATTGCCTCTTTTTCCTGCAAGTATAAGTACGGACTGTCTGACGTGCCTACTTGGATGCGGTCACTCATATAATCCTCCACCATTCTTTCAATGGTGACAGAATCATATGCAGTGACAGTAGATGACATGTCCGTAATCGTTGTCAGGTCCTTCAGTCCGGACCAGATGTCAGCATCAGCAGTCGCTCCAGACTGCCCTGCATCACCGCCAGCGGGTGGGCTCGGAATTCTGAGCCTTTTCCTCGCACCCCCAGTTGCGGGAGAATGTGAAGGAGGAGATGTTGACAGGTCGCGTTCCGCTTGACTTGACAATTTTGTCACCAGCAGGTCTTTGAACCCCAGCAGACTTGTGTCTGCCGGAAAGAGAGATCCAAGGTAGGTTTTAAATCTAGGATCGAGCACGGTGGCCAAAATGTAGTGCTCTGATTTCAACAGATTGACCACCCGTGAATCCTTGTTAAGCGAATTAAGGGCTGCATCCACAAGTCCCACATGCCTAGCGGAATCGCTCCCTTTTAGCTCCTCCTTCAATGCCTCCAGCTTCTTCTGCAAAAGCCTGATGAGGGGAATGACCTGACTCAGGCTGGCAGTGTCTGAACTGACTTCACGTGTGGCAAGTTCAAAAGGTTGCAGAACCTTGCACAACGTTGAAATCATTCTCCACTGCGCTTGAGACAGGTACATTCCACCTCCTATATCGTGCTCAATTGTATAGGCTTGAATGGCCTTTTGCTGCTCCTCCAACCTCTGAAGCATATAGAGGGTTGAATTCCACCTCGTTACCACTTCTTGCTTCAGATGATGGCAGGGCAGGTTCAGGCGTTTTTGGTGGTGCTCCAGTTTTCTGTACGTGGTGCCTGTACGCCGAAAGTGTCCCGCAATTCTTCTGGCCACCGACAGCATCTCTTGCACGCCCCTCTCGTTTTTTAAAAAATTCTGCACCACCAAATTCAAGGTATGTGCAAAACATGGGACGTGCTGGAATTTGCCCATATTTAATGCACACACAATATTGCTGGCGTTGTCCGATGCCACAAATCCACAGGAGAGTCCAATTGGGGTAAGCCATTCCGCGATGATCTTCCTCAGTTGCCGTAAGAGGTTTTCAGCTGTGTGCGTTTTCTGGAAACCGGTGATACAAAGCGTAGCCTGCCTAGGAAAGAGTTGGCGTTTGCGAGATGCTGCTACTGGTGCCGCCGCTGCTGTTCTTGCGGCGGGAGTCCATACATCTACCCAGTGGGCTGTCACAGTCATATAGTCCTGACCCTGCCCTGCTCCACTTGTCCACATGTCCGTGGTTAAGTGGACATTGGGTACAGCTGCATTTTTTAGGACACTGGTGACTCTTTTTCTGAGGTCTGTGTACATTTTCGGTATCGCCTGCCTAGAGAAATGGAACCTAGATGGTATTTGGTACCGGGGACACAGTACCTCCAACAAGTCTCTAGTTGGCTCTGCAGTAATGATGGATACCGGAACCACGTTTCTCACCAACCAGGATGCCAAGGCCTCAGTTATCCGCTTTGCAGCAGGATGACTGCTGTGATATTTCATCTTCCTCGCAAAGGACTGTTGGACAGTCAATTGCTTGGTGGAAGTAGTAAAAGTGGTCTTACGAGTACGACTTCCCCTCTGGGATGACCATCGACTCCCAGCAGCAACAACAGCAGCGCCAGCAGCAGTAGGCATTACACGCAAGGATGCATCGGAGGAATCCCAGGCAGGAGAGGACTCGTCAGAATTGCCAGTGACATGGCCTGCAGGACTATTGGCATTCCTTGGGAAGGAGGAAATTGACACTGAGGGAGTTGGTGGGGTGGTTTGCGTGAGCTTGGTTACAAGAGGAAGGGATTTACTGGTCAGTGGACTGCTTCCGCTGTCGCCCAAAGTTTTTGAACTTGTCACTGACTTATTATGAATGCGCTGCAGGTGACGTATAAGGGAGGATGTTCCGAGGTGGTTAACGTCCTTACCCCTACTTATTACAGCTTGACAAAGGCAACACACGGCTTGACAAATGTTGTCCGCATTTCTGGTGAAATACTTCCACACCGAAGAGCTGATTTTTTTGGTATTTTCACCAGGCATGTCAACGGCCCTATTCCTCCCACGGACAACAGGTGTCTCCCCGGGTGCCTGACTTAAACAAACCACCTCACCATCAGAATCCTCCTTGCCAATTTCCTCCCCAGCGCCAGCAACACCCATATCCTCCTCATCCTGGTGTACTTCAACACTGACATCTTCAATCTGACTATCAGGAACTGGACTGCGGGTGCTCCTTCCAGCACTTGCAGGGGGCGTGCAAATGGTGGAAGGCGCATGCTCTTCACGTCCAGTGTTGGGAAGGTCAGGCATCGCAACCGACACAATTGGACTCTCCTTGTGGATTTGGGATTTGGAAGAACGCACAGTTCTTTGCGGTGCTTTTGCCAGCTTGAGTCTTTTCAGTTTTCTAGCGAGAGGCTGAGTGCTTCCATCCTCATGTGAAGCTGAACCACTAGCCATGAACATAGGCCAGGGCCTCAGCCGTTCCTTGCCACTCCGTGTGGTAAATGGCATATTGGCAAGTTTACGCTTCTCCTCCGACAATTTTATTTTAGATTTTGGAGTCCTTTTTTTACTGATATTTGGTGTTTTGGATTTTACATGCTCTGTACTATGACATTGGGCATCGGCCTTGGCAGACGACGTTGCTGGCATTTCATCGTCTCGGCCATGACTAGTGGCAGCAGCTTCAGCACGAGGTGGAAGTGGATCTTGATCTTTCCCTAATTTTGGAACCTCAACATTTTTGTTCTCCATATTTTAATAGGCACAACTAAAAGACACAGAGGTAGCTACAGCCATGGACTACCGTACTGTGTCTGCTGCTAATATAGACTGGATGATAATGAGATGAAATCAATATGTATATATATATATATAATATCACTAGTACTGCAGCCGGACAGGTATATAATATATATTTATTATGTACTAATGACTGATGACGGACCTGCTGGACACTGTCAGCTCAGCAGCACCGCAGACTGCTACAGTAAGCTACTATAGTAGTATGTATCAAGAAGTAAGAAAAAAAAAAACCACGGGTAGGTGGTATACAATTATGGATGGACCAGCGACTGCCGACACAGAGGTAGCTACAGCCGTGGACTACCGTACTGTGTCTGCTGCTAATATAGACTGGATGATAATGAGATGAAATCAATATATATATATATATATATAATATCACACTAGTACTGCAGCCGGACAGGTATATAATATATATTTATTATGTACTAATGACTGATGACGGACCTGCTGGACACTGTCAGCTCAGCAGCACCGCAGACTGCTACAGTAAGCTACTATAGTAGTATGTATCAAGAAGAAAGAAAAAAAAAAACCACGGGTAGGTGGTATACAATTATGGATGGACCAGCGACTGCCGACACAGAGGTTAACTACTGCCGTGGACTACCGTACTGTGTCTGCTGCTAATATAGACTGGATTATAATGAGATGAAATCAATATATATATATATATATATATATAATATCACACTAGTACTGCAGCCGGACAGGTATATAATATATATTTATTATGTACTAATGACTGATGACGGACCTGCTGGACACTGTCAGCTCAGCAGCACCGCAGACTGCTACAGTAAGCTACTATAGTAGTATGTATCAAGAAGAAAGAAAAAAAAAAAACCACGGGTAGGTGGTATACAATTATGGATGGACCAGCGACTGCCGACACAGAGGTAGCTACAGCCGTGGACTACCGTACTGTGTCTGCTGCTAATATAGACTGGATGATAATGAGATGAAATCAATATATATATATATATATATATATAATATCACACTAGTACTGCAGCCGGACAGGTATATAATATATATTTATTATGTACTAATGACTGATGACGGACCTGCTGGACACTGTCAGCTCAGCAGCACCACAGACTGCTACAGTAAGCTACTATAGTAGTATGTATCAAGAAGAAAGAAAAAAAAAAAACACAGGTAGGTGGTATACAATTATGGATGGACCAGCGACTGCCGACACAGAGGTAGCTACAGCCGTGGACTACCGTACTGTGTCTGCTGCTAATATAGACTGGATGATAATGAGATGAAATCAATATATATATATATATATATATATATAATATCACTAGTACTGCAGCCGGACAGGTATATAATATATATTTATTATGTAATGACTGATGACGGACCTGCTGGACACTGTCAGCTCAGCAGCACCGCAGACTGCTACAGTAAGCTACTATAGTAGTATGTATCAAGAAGAAAGAAAAAAAAAACCATGGGTAGGTGGTATACAATATTATATATATATTATATAAAATTATATATATATTATATATATTAAACTGGTGGTGATTATTATAAACTGGTGGTCAGGTCACTGGTCACACTATCAGCAACTTGCAAGTAGTACTCCTAAGCAGACAATCACAATATATATTATACTGGTGGTCAGTGTGGTCACAATGGCAGTGTGGCACTCTGGCAGCAAAAGTGTGCACGGTACGTTATATGTACTCCTGAGTCCTGCTCTCAGACTCTAACTGCTCCCCACTGTCAGTGTCTCCCCCACAAGTCAGATATACATTATACAGTCACACTATCTATCTATCACTTCAGCAAGTAGTAGTACTCCTCCTAAAGTACTCCTCCTAATGCTCCCCAAAATTACTACTGTGTCTCTCTCTACTCTAGTCTCACTCTCTATAAACGGAGAGGACGCCAGCCACGTCCTCTCCCTATCAATCTCAATGCACGTGTGAAAATGGCGGCGACGCGCGGCTCCTTATATAGAATCCGAGTCTCGCGATAGAATCCGAGCCTCGCGAGAATCCGACAGCGGGATGATGACGTTCGGGCGCGCTCGGGTTAACCGAGCAAGGCGGGAAGATCCGAGTCGCTCGGACCCGTGTAAAAAAACATGAAGTTCGGGCGGGTTCGGATTCCGAGGAACCAAACCCGCTCATCTCTAGTGTGAATGAGTCTGAATCAGTATCTGAAGCGCTACTATGCAACAGATGCAGCATTTTCTCACACCAAATTCGGTTGTGCATCAACTGTAACTTTGTACAGCACATGTTTAAAACTAATTCCTGTGCGGTTAAAGTCTTAGCCCAACTTCTGTAGTAGGGGGATCAGTAAGATAAACTGATGGTTGGGATGCCGGCCTTCAATATACCGGCAGTGGGGTGAGCGCAAAGAGTCCCCAAGCGGGCTTGCTGCACTTGACATGCTGTGCTTACCACGGCCACGGTGGCTGAATTGGCGCTTGCAGTGAGTTGAATACTAAATTAGCATTGCCACCCTACAGTGCTTATTAAATAGTACACCCCATAATGATTTGTTAAGCAGGTGAAGTGATTGTCAAATCTGTTATCCAATAGTAATTTGTCTCTTCTAGAAGCCGCGAGGAATACAGCATTGCCAGTTTCTTATTGGCTGGTTTTCAAGCCGCTAGATTTTGCCAGCTGCATATCTTTTTCAAGTTGAACGTGTCAGTAGAAGTAAAAATTGAGGTAAACACTATTTCCAGCTGGAGTAAGGAAAGATACACTGTACAAAAATATTAATTCAGACACAAATAAAATATTATATTGTGATATGTTTTTCTCGGGTGGTATTCATGTGACCGACGGTCGGGAGACCGACGGTCACATGACCTCCTCCAGCATCCCGACCCCCACTATCCCGATGGTCGGCATGCCGACCAACAGGGACTATTTCCACTCGTGGGTGTCCACGACACCAATAGAGTGGGAATAGAACCCGTGGCAACCGTAGGTCGCCACCGAGCCCGCAGCGTGGCAAGCGCAGCGAGCCCACAAGGGGCTTGCTGCACTCGCCCCTCCCCGCCGGGATCCCGGCGTCGGTATGCTGCCGGGATCCCGGGGTCGGTAAGCTGACCGGCGGTCAGGAGACCGCCGGTCAGCCATACTACACCCGTTTTTCTCAATGTTGAATGTAGAGAATGTACAGAACTATTGCAGAGGAAGAACCTTGACTTCAAAGCGACAATCTATAGAAATATTGTAGACACGTATCAGTTGTTGCATGAGAATGCAATGCATACTGTAAGTGCAGCAATTTTATATTGTGTTGTATGCTACACAACAGATAAGCAAATAGTTTCATCAAATCCAAACACAAATGACAGGAACTGCCATGCGACCAGATTGGCATGAGTATATCTTGATTTCCTCCATGACGCATAGGCTTGCAGAGAAACATGGCTGTATGGGGAGGAGCAGATGTTTGCACAGACAGAGGGAGGAGTAGGGCGGAGTGAACTTATCTAAGGGGGTCATTCCAAATTGATCACTCGCTAGCTACTTTTTGCAGCCGTGCAAACGCACAGTCACCGCCCAACGGGGAGTGTATTTTTGCTTTGCAAGTGTGCGAACGCATGGGCAGCCGAGCGGTACAAAAACAGTTTGTGCAGTTTCTGAGTAGCTCAGCCTGTCCGGTCCCGAAATTGACATCAGACATCCGCCCGGCAAACACTTGGACACGCCTGCGTTTTTCCAAACACTCCCAGAAAACGTTCAGTTGACACCCACAAACACCTTCTTCCTGTCAATCTCCTTGCGATCAGCTGTGGGAATGGATTCTTTGTTAAATCCATCACCGAGCAATGATCCGCTTTGTACCCGTACGACGCGCCTGCGCATTGCGGTGCATATGCATGTGCAGTAGTGACCTGATCACTGCGCTGCGAAAAACAGCAACGTGCGATCAGGTCGGAATGACCCCCTAAGTATGGAAGCAGCTCATGGATGCGGGAATTGCATGTTATAATGCAATATTATTTAATGTGCATACTGTAGGTCTGCCATCTGTTGTCTCCCATACCAAGTGCTAACCATGCATGACATGTATTCGGCAAAAAAAATAAAAAAAAATATCTAAGTTAATTTCCACAAAAAAAGTATCTCAAGGAAAGAAACCTTTGGGCTAAGATTACCCTCCCAGGGTGGCATGGCAAGGTACTGCTGGTTCCCCCTCCCAATTACCTATCAATTGTGTGCTACTTTCCACCACCATATGAGAATCCCCAGCGGACTGAAACCCCCACCTGATGCAATCCTCTAGTTGCACACCCCTTCAAGAGCTACCTTAGTGTTGGAGGCCTAAAACAATGGCCCTCATTCCGAGTTGTTCGCTCGGTAATTTTCTTCGCATCGCAGCGATTTTCCGATAATTGCGCATGCGCAATGTTCGCACTGCGAATGCGCCAAGTAAATTTGCTAAGAAGTTTGGTATTTTACTCACGGCATTACAAGGTTTTTTCTTCGTTCTGGTGATCGTAATGTGATTGACAGGAAGTGGGTGTTTCTGGGCGGAAACTGGCCGTTTTATGGGAGTGTGTGAAAAAACGCTGCCGTTTCTGGTAAAAACGCGGGAGTGGCTGGAGAAACGGGGGAGTGTCTGGGCGAACGCTGGGTGTGTTTGTGACGTCAAACCAGGAACGAAACTGACTGAACTGATTGCACTGGCAGAGTAAGTATCGAGCTACTCAGAAACTGCAAAGAAATTTCTATTCGCAATTTTGAGAATATTTCGTTCGCAATTTTGCTAAACTAAGATTCACTCCCAGTAGGCGGCGGCTTAGCGTGTGCAAAGCTGCTAAAAGCAGCTTGCGAGCGAACAACTCGGAATGAGGGCCCATGTTTGGTTCGGCACCTCATCGCTCTTGTATATGTTGTGCATTTAATCCCAATGTCTTTATGCTGTGTATTACTGCCATTACTGGAGACAATGGGGGTCATTCCAACCCGATCGCTCGCTGCAGTTTATTGCAGCGCAGCACTCGGGACGGAACTGCGCATGCGCCGGCGCCGCAGTGTGCCGGCGCATTCGGCCGTCGTTCCCTAGCGATAGCCTCTGCCTGATTGACAGGCAGTGGCGGTCGCCGGGCGGGAGTGGGCGGCACGGCGGCATTTGGCTGCTATTATGGGGACGCGGTCCGGCCAACGCAGGCATGGTGGGCCGTGCGGGGGGCGTGCTGCAGCGGCTGCGTCACGTCATACTCAGCCGCTGCGACCAGGGGTAGAGACGATCAACTCCCGGGCAGCCGCAGGAGCTGCGCTGGCCGGGAGTTACTCCACAAGTACAAAAGCATTGCCGCCGTGCGATGCTTTTGTACTTGTGCGGGAGTGGGGGGGCGTACAGACATTCGGGGCGGACTAGCCCTATGCTGATGATCGTAGCTGTGATAAATTTAGCACAGCTATGATCAACTCGGAATGACCCCTCAATGATCTTGCTGACAGCAGTGTTGACCTTCCTGACCCTGTAGATACACACCCCAATCACAGCACCTCGCCATGACAAGCTGCATCAGCGTCTCTGTGATCCAATGCCTCCGTATCCATGCCGCCTTGTAGTGATTACAGCTGACTAGGCCTACGGACCTCACATTTCCAAGGTTATTACCTCCTAGGTGTAACAATGTGTTCAGGACGATTTACCGACGGATACAATACCGACGGTCATAATCCCATCAGCCATTGGCCTACAGTCAAAATCCCGACACGGTCAAAATACAGACATTCATTATATTGACATGTTCAAAATGCCGACATAGTCAGAATACCGACTTGAGATTTTGTGAGTGGTTGTGTCAATGTCGACAGTTCGTGCTTTGCTGCACTCGGCACACTATTATATTCCGCCTCCAGGTCCACTGGGATGGTAACGTATGAAGAAGTCTGTTTTGGGGCAAAAATTCCTTAAAAACGCATGTCGAAATTTTGACATGTCGACATTTCAAATGTCGGTATTCTGACTAGGTCAGTAATTTGAACATGTCGGCATAATGAATGTTGCTATTTTGGCCATGTCGGTATTTTGACTGTCGGTCAATGGGTGTCGGGATTATGACCGTTGGTATTGTGTCCATCGGTTAATCAACTGCTACCTGTAGCAATATATAGAACTTACTACACCTTCAGCATTACATCTATATACCCTAGAGTGTTACAGGACCAACTGGTTTGGTTTGCTCACCATTCTGGCTGTTCAGACTTTGGGGGTCATTCCGAGTTGATCGCACGCTAGCTGTTTTTAGCAGCCGTGCAAACGTATAGTTATAGCCGCCCACGGGTGAGTGTATTTTCGCTTTGCAAGTGTGCGAACACCTGTGCAGCCGAGCTCTGCAAAAACATTTTGTGCGTTTTCGGAGTAGCTCAGAACTTACTCAGCCGCTGCGATCACTTCAGTCTTTTTGGTGCCAGAATTGACGTCACACACCCGCCCTCCAAACGCCCGGACACGCCTGCGTTTCCCTTACCACTCCCAGAAAACGGTCAGTTGCCACCCATAAACGCCCTCTTTCTGTCAATCTTCTTGCGATCGGCTGTGCGAACGGATTCTTCGTTAAATCCATAGCTCAGCAACGATCCGCTTTGTACGCGTCCGATGCGTGTGCGCATTGTGGTGTATACGCATGCGCAGTAGAGACCTGATCGCAACGCAGCGAAAATCGGCAGCGTGCGATCAACTCGGAATGACCACCTTTGTACACACACAGCAGAGAGGTAAGTGGTTCCCCAACCCCAACTCAGTAACTGTCACAATAATATAAAAAAAAATGTACTGTTGATTTAAGTGGAACTCTACAATTGTTTCTGTGTTCCTTTAAGCAAAAGCTTTGTAATAACAGCACACACTTTAACACTTTTTCTTTTATTCTTAAGCAGCACATAACTCATATAAACATGTAATAGTACCAATTTTTCGGCTGTAGGAAGTTTATCTTAACTTTGTTACTAGATAAATCCAATGTAACAACTAAGGGCCTAATTCAGACTGGATCGCGGCAGCCGCAGGGATCGCAGTCTTAAGTACTTTGAGAGGTGCGCTCTCAGCATCTCTGGGCTGCGATCGCCTCTGCCGTGTTGACAGGCAAAGGCGGTCACGGGGCGGGAGGGGGCTTGACAACGGCGTTAGAACGCCGTTGGCAGGGCGCGGTCCGGACAATGCAGGCGTGTTTGGACCATTGCGGGGGGCAGGCAACGGTGGTTGCGTGACACAGCCGCTGCGACCCGGGACGCGTCGGGTAGCTGCCTGCCGGCACAGTTAGGCTGTACAGTCAGGGAGCTACTCAGCGGGTGGAAAAGCATCACCGCCATGCGATGCTTTCACACCCATTCAGGGGGCGAGGGGGTAGGGCCTGAATGTGGGACGGACTAGCCCTGTGCTGGGCGGGACGTCTGAGATTCCGCATGTCTGAGAATCTGTTTGTAGATGTGCTAAATGACAGGCGGGATGCAGCAGAGGTGCGGGCGGCGGGACGCGATAGTATTAGCGGCATTCTGCAGTTTGGCAGCAGAGCGGCACCAGTTTCAAAAATGGCGCCTCAGCGTCATTTTTTAAATTCAAGATGGCCACCATGAGCCAATCACGGCTCGCTGCATCATCGCCCCGACCCCTCCGGCTGACTTATATAAGTCAGCGCGAGGCAGCTGCGTCAGTCCGACGGCGGAGGAGGAGCAGCGAAAAGCTCCTGAAGAAAGAAGACGCCTGGATGGGTGGCGGCCATGAAGAAGAGCTTAACAGCTGCCGCTAACCAGGTGAAGTCGCCGGAAGCCCTGGGAAGGAGGCAATCATGCAAAAGAGCTTAAAGGCCGCCGCCTCCCAGGGGAAGACGCCGGAGGAAGATGCCGGAAGCCCTGGGAAGGTGGCGGCCATGAAAAAGAGCTTAAAGGCCGCTGCCCCCAGAGGAAGACCCTGTCTAATAAAACTTTTTTTTTAAGACAGTGTGGTGTTTTATTTTAATATTTTCTTTACAGGTGGACTACAGGTGCCAGCCAGCCTTTTATGTCTGGGCATGCTGGCACTTGTGGTTCTCCAATTGTCAGCATGCTGGGGCAGGCTTGGTGGGACCTGTAGGCCACCTGCAAAGAACAATATTAACATACAATGAACCCCGTACCCACCGCCACCAGTGCTGGTTGTTGCTCGGGAGGAAGGACCCCATTTTTTTTTGGGGGGGGGGTCCCCACTTTCCAAGGATTTCCAGCCCTGGGCTGACTGGCTTGGGGGCTGATTAATGTTATGGCGGGGGGACCCCACACTGAGTGTCTCTCCTGCTGTGGCATTATCCCCCCTGGCTGGTTCTGCCGGGTGCTGGTTTTAGTGATGTCTTTTTTACCTTGTTACTGTACTGTACTGTATGGACATAATAAGGAATCTGCCTCAGTGATGCTGCTCGCATCATTGTTACTGTATGTAGCGATGCTGATTCTCCTAGACATGAGAGGGATAAGGTCTCCCTGCAGTCTCTGGCTGTACTGTGGCAACACTGCTGGTCACCATCACTGATAAAGCTCCCTCACAGGGGGAGGGACTCGTGTGCCTCAGTGTACCTCCAACTCAATGTATCTGTCCCTGCTCCTGTATTGTAGCTGTGCTCGCTGGATCTAGCTGTGTACTCTCCTGTAGTATGTGTGTGAGGGGACCTGTCCATTGCCCATATTGCAGACTCTGCTCCCCTTCCTGTCACCGCCACCAGAGACCAGTGCTTCTTCATAGGAAAACCAGTTGTCGGCTCTCCAAATCTGCTTCTGCGCTGTCTCTGTTTTCCATACACGACTGATGCTGGCTCCGGCTATGACTGGCATGGAATGAGGGCCAGCCTTGATCCTCAGCACCACCTGATCCATGCCTCAGGCAGCTGTGCCTCACACAGTCCTAGTCTGAACAGGCGGTACCTCAGCATCTCAGGTCGCCCTTCTCAGCAGTCACCTCAGGACGGGCTCCTCACAGAGCATAATGAGCTCCTCCTTTTCTGACTCTGAACATTTTTGCTCCATGACCCCAGATCATAAAGTGATGCACACTCACTCACCTCATGCTGCAGCTCTGGCTTCCTCACTAAGCTTGTTGCTTTGACCACGAGAAGGCACTGCCCTTATTCTGACATTGTAAACCTGTGCTATTTTTTTTGCGCACATTGTTAGCTCCCTCTTGGATTTGACTTGAAAGGGCCACTTACCTTGTTGGATAACCTGCAGTGCCCTACGTGCTGCCGCATGAAACTGAGTGCTAGAAGATTGCAAATGGCTTGGATTTCTTTTATCTTGGGCTGATGAGACAGAGCATAGCCAGATTAAGGGGGGGTCACAGGGCATACAGTACCCTGGGCCCCCCTTTATTAGGGGGCCCCCCAGCCAAAGCACACCGACATTGCTAGCTTTCCCTCTCACGCAGTAGCAGAACCAGACAGCCAGAATGCGAGCAGGGCAGTACAGAATGCGAGCGGGGCAGTACAGAATGCGAGCAGGGCAGTACAGAATGCGAGCGGGTCAGTACAGAATGCGAGCGGGGCAGTACAGAATGCGAGCGGGGCAGTACAGAATGCGAGCGGGGCAGTACAGAATGCGAGCAGTACAGAATGCGAGCAGGGCAGTACAGAATGCGAGCGGGGCAGTACAGAATGCGAGCAGGGCAGTACAGAATGCGAGCGGGGCAGTGCAGAATGCGAGCGGGGCAGTACAGAATGCGAGCGGGACAGTACAAAATGCGAGCGGGCAGTACAGAATGCGAGCAGGGCAGTGCAGAATGCGAGCGGGGCAGTACAGAATGCGAGCAGGGCCGTACAGAATGCGAGCAGGGCAGTACAGAATGCGAGCAGGGCAGTGCAGAGTGCGAGCGGGGCAGTACAGAATGCGAGCAGTACAGAATGCGAGCGGGGCAGTACAGAATGCGAGCGGGGCAGTACAGAATGCAAGCGGGGCAGTACAATGCGAGCGGGGCAGTACAGAATGCGAGCGGGGCAGTACAGAATGCGAGCAGTACAGAATGCGAGCAGGGCAGTACAGAATGCGAGCAGGGCAGTACAGAATGTGAGCAGGGCAGTGCAGAATGCGAGCAGGGCAGTATGCATTGCAGGTAGAGTATCAGGTTTTATGAGCTACCAATTGAGCTTTCCGACCAGAGGAGAGAGAGGAGGGTGGAGAGAGCTGTAAGTGACACAAGGATCCCAGTAACCAACCCATTGTAACCAATGGTGGGAACTTTGTGCTCAGCGGTGAGGTCACTTTCGGTCAACCGCTGAGCACAAAGTTCCCACCATTGGTTACAATGGAGCGCATAGGCGCTACATTGTAAAACTGCCGTGTGCCGCCTGTCACTCAGTACAGGAGCACACAGCCGATCAGGAGGGTCCCACAACGTGGCGCTCCCTGATTGACTGAAGAAACCCACTTAGACATCAGTCAGAGGGGGTTTCTGGCATTCGGGGAAAGGGGTCCCATGTGAAAACATGGGTCCCCTTTCAGTTCGTGGTCGGGTGTCCCGTTTTTTTATTTTTACAAGTACGTGGATTACAAATGGATTATCCGAGGAGCCCTCTACACTGGATTTGGTGAGTAGGATTTTTTCAACAGGTACACCATGGATTCTACTGGAGAAGAGGACCGACCCTCGTGTGAACATAAGGTAAGTATGTGTATATGGTGGTGTGTATGTATGCATTAAAGTTATACTTTCAAGGTGTGTGTGTAATGTCTTTATTGGGGTATTTTTTAGTAGTAGTACTACAGGTACCAGCGGGCCCAGTTTTCCGCCGCATGCTGGTACTTGTGGTTCTCCAAGTACCAGCTTGCAGGGGAGGCTTGCTGGGACTTGTAGTACTGCTACTAAAAACAATATTCATTACTTTCAACAAAGGCTATCAGCCCCCCATCCGCAGCCCATTGGATGGGGGGGACAGCCTCGGGCTTCACCCCTGGCCCTTGGGTGGCTGGGGGGGGGAACCCCTTGATTGAAGGGGTCCCCACTCCCCCTGGGTACCCCGGCCACGGGTGACTAGTTGGATATTTGATGCCACGGCCGCAAGGCACTGTATAAAAGTGACCCCCGGCTGTGGCATTATCTGTCCAGCTAGTGGAGCCTGGTGCTGGTTTCAAAAATACGGGGGACCCCTACGCTTTTTCCCCCCGTATTTTTGGAACCAGGACCAGGCGCAGAGCCCGGTGCTGGTTGCTTAAATATAGGGGAACCCATGTCAATTTAATCCCCATATTTTTGCAACCAGGGCCGGCTCAAAGAGCCCGAGGCTGGTTTAGTTTAGGAGGGGGGACCCCACGCAATTTTTTATTGAAAAATTATAACATTTTCCACCCCTTCCCACTGTAAAACATGCACGGATCTCATGGATCCGTGCATGCCTATACAAACACGGGATAAAAAAGCAGGTCTGTTTTTTCTTAGCACTTTTTCACGATTTGTATTTTAGCACGGCAGTGTTTGGCTATTGTTGGCAGTGTTTGTGTCTTGCACTTTTTAGTAAATGACCGATTTCTACCAAATTGCAGGCGTATTTGACCGATGGTGTATTGATTCGTGATTTTTTCCTAGGACTTCCAAAATATTACGAATGCCCTCATCACTGCCGTGATTTTTGCTTAGTAAATTACAGAGATGACACTTTGAAGAAAAAACGGCATCTCGGTCAAAATCGGGACCTTAGTAAATATACCCCATAATATACCATAAGACTAAACTAAACATGAAATAAAAGCAACTTTATTTCTCCCAAGTGACCCCCATTGGGACTCATTGCACAATGGCTAAGTAGCATCAAGTAAAAAAAAAAGCTATTTTTTAAATGTAAAAGTAGACAAGGCACTGGATCACAGATGCATACAGGAGGCACCTACTTATACCAGACGCCTCCTGCTGCATTACCATAACTGTGCGCTACTGTTTCCAAGTAACCACAGTGATACATACTCCAGCCTCATCTTAATCAGGGCCATAGTATCAAATGATGTAATTCTCCTGTTTACAATATTCTGCCGTATTCGCTGATCACAATCACATGGCTCAAGATACACTGTCTGCAGAATACAGCTTATAAACCTCCTGTCTTTTATCAAATATACAGTATTCTCAGCATCACTGGGATAAATGATACCATCGGAAAAGGCAGGGGGGTTTCCAGTTTGCCCGGAAACCCCCCTCATTTTGGCAAGTGGCTCAAATCATGATTACTAGAACTGCTGCACATGCCCAGTGGTAGCAGCTTCTTCTACCAAATTGTGGTGTGTGTGGATATGAGTCCTCAATCAGTGCACTGAACCAGAGAGTAGCTGCCAGGAAGAAGAGACAGGAGCCTTACCATGAGGTGGGAGAATGTGTGCTTAGTAAGTGCGGTACTGGTTCTGTTATATTTGTATATTTATTTATTATAGTGTATTTAACCTTTTCCTGGCCACTTATCTTATTTATATTATTTAAATATGTTTGATACAGTCTATACTATAGACCATCTATAGTGTTAAATATTAATGATGTATTCCATGTTCTGCAGAGTGGGAGATTGTGAATTGCATTTGGAAACCGCCCTCTAGAAATCCTACGTTTGCCACTAGCCTCAGTCACAGTGACTGGCCTGGCAGCTGCTGGTGTAATGTGCGTCTGCTTGTTGTAGTTAGCACCACTGTACTGGGAATTTATCACTGTACACACACAGCGGCTCACTGTATGTGACAGTAACATCAGTTACACATTACCTGTGCATCGATCCCGTATTCCTCTCACTCACTGTTATATACTCACACACATCCCACACACATCTCACACACATCCCACACACATCCCACACACATCTCTCACACATCCCAAACACATCTCACACACATCTCACACACATCCCAAACACATCCCACACACATCTCACACACATCCCAAACACATCCCACACACATCTCACACACATCTCACACACATCCCACACACATCCCACACACATCTCACACATATCCCACACACATCCTACACACATCTCACACACATCCCACACACATCTCACACACATCTCACACACATCCCACACACATCTCACACACATCTCACACACATCTCACACACATCCCACACACATCTCACACACATCTCACACACATCTCACACACATCCCACACACATCCCACACACATCTCACACACATCTCACACACATCCCACACACATCCCACACACATCCCACACACATCTCACACACATCTCACACACATCCCACACACATCCCACATCTCACACACATCTCACACACATCTCACACACATCTCACACACATCCCACACACATCTCACACACATCCCACACACATCCCACACACATCTCACACACATCTCACACACATCCCACACACATCCCACACACATCTCACACACATCCCACACACATCCCACACACATCTCACACACATCCCACACACATCCTACACACATCTCTCACACATCCCACACACATCTCACACACATCTCTCACACATCCCAAACACATCTCACACACATCTCTCACACATCCCAAACACATCTCACACACATCTCTCACACATCCCAAACACATCTCACACACATCTCACACACATCTCACACACATCCCACACACATCTCACACACATCCCACACACATCCTACACACATCTCTCACACATCCCAAACACATCTCACACACATCTCTCACACATCCCAAACACATCTCACACACATCTCTCACACATCCCAAACACATCTCACACACATCTCTCACACATCCCAAACACATCTCACACACATCTCACACACATCTCACACACATCCCAAACACATCCCACAGACATCTCACACACATCTCACACACATCTCACACACATCCCTCAAACACATCCCACACACATCTCACACACATCCCACACACCTCACACACATCTCACACACATCCCACACACATCTCACACACATCTCACACACATTCCACACACATCTCACACACATCTCACACATCTCATACACATCCCACACACATCCCACACACATCTCACACACATCCTACACACATCTCACACACATCTCACACACATCCCATACACATCTCACACACATCCGACACACATCTCACACACATCTCACACACATCCCACACACATCTCACACACATGTCACACACATCTCACACACATCCCACACACACCTCACACACATCTCACACACATCCCACACACATCTCACACACATCCCACACATATCTCACACACATCTCACACACATCCCACACACATCTCACACACATCTCACACAGATCTCACACACATCCCACACGAATCTCACACACATCTCACACACATCTCACACAGATCTCACACACATCCCACACGCATCTCACACACATCTCATACACATCCCACACACTTCCCACAGACATTCCACACACATCTCACACACATTCCACACCCATCTCACACACATCCCACACCCATCTCACACACATCTCACACACATCTCACACACATCCCACACACCTCACACACATCCCACACACATCTCACATAGATCCCACACACATCTGACACACATCGCACACACATCTCACACACATCTCATACACATCCCACACACTTCCCACAGACATTCCACACACATCTCACACACATCTCACACACATCCCACACTCATCTCACACACATCTCACACACATCTCACACACATCCCACACACATCTCACACACATGCCACACACATCCCACACACATCCCACACACATCCCACACACATCTCACACACATCCCACACACATCTCACACACATCCCACATACATCCCACACACATCTCACACACATCCCTCACACACATCTCACACACATACCACACACATCTCACACACATCCCACACGAATCTCACACACATCTCATACACATCCCAAACACATCCCACACACATCTCACACACATCTCACACACATCCCACACATCCCACACACATCTCACACACATCTCACACACATCTCACACACATCTCACACACATCTCACACACATCTCACACACATCCCACACGCATCTCACACACATCTCATACACATCCCACACACTTCCCACAGACATTCCACACACATCTCACACACATCCCATGCCCATCTCACACACATCCCACACCCATCTCACACACATCTCACACACATCCCACACACATCCCACACACATCTCACACACATCCCACACACATCTCACACACATCCCACACACATCTCACACACATGCCACACACATCCCACACACATCTCACACACATCTCACACACATCTCACATACATCTCACACACATCCCTCACACACATCTCACACAGATCCCACACACATCTCACACGCATCCCACACGCATCTCACACACATCTCATACACATCCCACACACATCCCACACACATCCCACACACATATCACACACATCTCACACACATCCCACATCCATCTAACACACACCCCACACCCATCTCACACACATCTCAAACCATCTCACACACATCCCACACACATCTCACACACATTCCACACACATCTCACACACATCTCACACACATCCCACACACATCCCACACACATCTCACACACATCCCACACACATCCCACACACATCCCACACCCATCTCACACACATCCCACACCCATCTCACACACATCTCAAACTATCTCACACACATCCCACACACATCTCACACACATCCCACACACATCTCACACACATCTCACACACATCTCACACACATCCCACACACATCCCACACACATCTCACACACATCCCACACACATCTCACACACATCCCACACACATCTCACACAAATCTCACACACATCCCACACACATCTCACACACATCCCACACATATCCCACACCCATCTCACACACATCCCACACCCATCTCACACACATCTCAAACCATCTCACACACATACCACACACATATCACACACATCCCACACACATCTCACACACATCTCACACACATCCCTCACACACATCCCACACACATCTCACACACATCCCACACACATCCCACACACCTCACACACATCTCACACACATCCCACACCCATCTCACACACATCTCAAACCATCTCACACACATCCCACACACATCTCACACACATCCCACAAACATCTCACACACATCTCACACACATCTCACACACATCCCTCACACACATCCCACACACATCTCACACACCTCACACACATCTCACACACATCCCACACACATCTCACACACATTCCACACACATCTCACACACATCTCACACACATCCCACACACATCCCACACACATCTCACACACATCTCGCACACATCCTACACACATCTCACACACATCTCACACACATCCCACACACATCTCACACACATCCCACACCCATCTCACACACATCTCAAACCATCTCACATACATCCCACACACATCTCACACACATCCCACAGACATCTCACACACATCTCACACACATCCCTCACACACATCCCACACACATCTCACACACATCCCATACACCTCACACACATCTCACACACATCTCACACATCTCACACACATCCCACACACAACCCACACACATCTCACACACATCCCACACACATCCCACACACATCTCACACACATCTCACACACATCCTACACACATCTCACACACATCCCACACACATCTCACACACATCCGACACACATCTCACACACATCTCATACACATCCCACACAAATCTCACACACATGTCACACACATCCCACACACACCTCACACACATCTCACACACATCCCACACACATCTCACCACACACATCCCACACACATCTCACACACATCTCACACACATCCCACACACATCTCACACAGATCTCACACACATCCCACACGCATCTCACACACATCTCATACACATCCCACACACATCCCACAGACATTCCACACACATCTCACACACATCCCACACCCATCTCACATACATCCCACACCCATCTCACACACATCTCACACACATCCCACACACATCTCACACACATCTGACACACATCCCACACACATCTCACACACATCACACACAGATCTCACACACATCCCACACGCATCTCACACACATCTCATACACATCCCACACACATCCCACAGACATTCCACACACATCTCACACACATCCCACACCCATCTCACACACATCCCACACCCATCTCACACACATCTCACACACATCCCACACACATCTCACACACATCTCACACACATACCACACACATCTCACACACATCACACACACATGCCACACACATCCCACACACATCCCACACACATCTCACACACATCTCACACACATCCCACACACATCTTACACACATCTCACACACATCTCACACACATCCCACACACATCTCACACACATCTCACACACATCTCACACACATCCCACACACATCTCACACACATCCCACACACATTTCACACACATCTCACACACATCCCACACACATGTCACACACATCCCACACATATTTCAAACACATCTCACACACATCCCACACACATCTCACACACACATCCCACACACATCTCACATACATCTCACACACATCCCACACCCATCTCACACACATCCAACACCCATCTCACACACATCTCAAACCATCTCACACACATCCCACACACATCTCACACACATCCCACACACATCTCACACACATCTCACACACATCTCACACACATCCCACACACATCTTACACACATCCCACACACATTTCACACACATCTCACACACATCCCACACACATGTCACACACATCCCACACATATTTCACACACATCTCACACACATCCCACACACATCTCACACACATCCCACACACATCTCACACACATCTCACACACATCCCACACCCATCTCACACACATCCCACACCCATCTCACACACATCTCAAACCATCTCACACACATCCCACACACATCTCACACACATCCCACACACATCTCACACACATCTCACACACATCTCACACACATCCCACACACATCTCACACACATCTCACACACACCCCACACACATCTCACACACATCTCATACACATCCAACACAGTTCCCACAGACATTCCACACACATCTCACACACATTCCACACCCATCTCACACACATCCCACACCCATCTCACACACATCTCACACACATCTGACACACATCACACACACCTCACACACATCCCACACACATCCCACACACATCTCACATAGATCCCACACACATCTGACACACATCCCACACGCATCTCACACACATCTCATACACATCCCACTCACTTCCCACAGACATTCCACACACATCTCACACACATCCCACACCCATCTCACACACATCCCACACCCATCTCACACACATCTCACACTCATCTCACACACATCCCACACACATCTCACACACATCCCACACACATCTCACACACATCTCACACACATCCCACACACATCTCACACACATGCCACACACATCCCACACACATCCCACACACATCTCACACACATCCCACACACATCTCACACACATCCCACACACATCCCACACACATCTCACACCCATCCCTCACACACATCTCACACACATCCCACACACATCTCACACACATCCCACACGAATCTCACACACATCTCATACACATCCCAAACACATCCCACACACATCTTACACACATCTCACACACATCCCACACACCCCAAACGCATCCCACACACATCTCACACACATCTCACACACATCTCACACACATCTGACACACATCCCACACGCATCTCACACACATCTCATACACATCCCACACACTTCCTACAGACATTCCACACACATCTCACACACATCCCATGCCCATCTCACACACATCCCACACCCATCTCACACACATCTCACACCCATCTCACACACATCCCACACACATCTCACACACATCCCACACACATCTCACACACATCCCACACACATCTCACACCCATCTCACACACATGCCACACACATCCCACACACATCTCACACACATCTCACACACATCCCACACACATCTCACACACATCCCTCACACACATCTCACTCAGATCCCACACACATCTCACACGCATCCCACATGCATCTCACACACATCTCATACACATCCCACACACATCCCACACACATCCCACATACATATCACACACATCTCACACACATCCCACATCCATCTCACACACATCCCACACCCATCTCACACACATCTCAAACCATCTCACACACATCCCATGCACATCTCACACACATTCCACACACATCTCACACACATCTCACACACATCCCACACACATCCCACACACATCTCACACACATCCCACACACATCCCACACACATCCCACACCCATCTCACACACATCCCACACCCATCTCACACACATCTCGAACCATCTCACACACATCCCACACACATCTCACACACATCCCACACACATCTCACACACATCTCACACACATCTCACACACATCCCACACACATCCCACACACATCCCACACACATCTCACACACATCCCACACACATCTCACACACATCCCACACACATCTCACACAAATCTCACACACATCCCACACACATCTCACACACATCTCACACACATCCCACACACATCTCACACACATCCCACACATATCCCACACCCATCTCACACACATCCCACACCCATCCCACACACATCTCAAACCATCTCACACACATACCACACACATCTCACACACATCCCACACACATCTCACACACATCTCACACACATCCCTCACACACATCCCACACACATCCCACACACCTCACACACATCTCACACACATCCCACACACATCCCACACACATCCCACACCCATCTCACACTCATCCCACACCCATCTCACACACATCTCAAACCATCTCACACACATCCCACATACATCTCACACACATCCCACACACATCTCACACACATCTCACACACATCTCACACACATCTCACACACATCCCACACACATCACACACACATCTCACACACATCCCACACACATCTCACACACATCCCACACACATCTCACACACATGTCACACACATCCCACACACATCTCACACACATCTCACACACATCCCACACACATCTCACACACATCCCACACATATCCCACACCCATCTCACACACATCCCACACCCATCCCACACACATCTCAAACCATCTCACACACATACCGCACACATCTCACACACATCCCACACACATCTCACACACATCTCACACACATCTCACACACATCCCTCACACACATCCCACACATATCTCACACACATCCCACACACCTCACACACATCTCACACACATCTCACACACATCTCACACACATTCCACACACATCTCACACACATCTCACACATCTCACACACATCCCACACACATCCCACACACATCTCACACACATCTTACACACATCCAACACACATCCCACACACATCTCACACACACCTCACACACATCCTACACACATCTCATACACATCTCACACACATCCCACACACATCTCACACACATCCCACACACATCTCACACACATCCCACACACATCTCACACACATCCCACACACACCTCACACACATCTCACACACATCCCACACACATCTCACACACATCCCACACATACCTCATACATATCTCACACACATCCCGCACACATCTCACACACATCTCACACAGATCTCGCACACATCCCACACGCAACTCACACACATCACATACACATCCCACACACTTCCCATAGACATTCCACACACATCTCACACACATCCCACACCCATCTCACACACATCCCACACCCATCTCACACACATATCACACACATCCCACACATCCCAAACACATCCCACACACATCTCACACACATCTCAAACACATCTCACACACATCTGACACACATCCCACACGCATCTCACACACATCTCATACACATCCCACACACTTCCCACAGACATTCCACACACATCTCACACACATCCCATGCCCATCTCACACACATCCCACACCCATCTCACACACATCTCACACCCATCTCACACACATCCCACACACATCCCACACACATCTCACACACATCCCACACACATCTCACAACCATCTCACACACATGCCACACACATCCCACACACATCTCACTCACATCCCACACACATCTCACACACATCCCTCACACACATCTCACACAGATCCCACACACATCTCACACGCATCCCACACGCATCTCATACACATCCCACACACATCCCACACACATCCCACACACATATCACACACATCTCACACACATCTCACACACATCCCACATCCATCTCACACACATCCCACACCCATCTCACACACATCTCAAACCATCTCACACACATCCCACACACATCTCACACACATTCCACACACATCTCACACACATCTCACACACATCCCACACACTTCCCACACACATCCCACACCCATCTCACACACATCCCACACCCACCTCACACACATCTCAAACCATCTCACACACATCCCACACACATCTCACACACATCCCACACACATCTCACACACATCTCACACACATCTCACACACATCCCACACACATCCCACACACATCCCACACACATCTCACACACATCCCACACACATCTCACACACATCCCACACACATCTCACACACATCCCACACACATCTCACACAAATCTCACACACATCCCACACACATGTCACACACATCCCACACACATCTCACACACATCTCACACACATCTCACACACATCCCACACATATCCCACACCCATCTCACACACATCCCACACCCATCTCACACACATCTCAAACCATCTCACACACATACCACACACATCTCACACACATTCCACACACATCTCACACACATCTCACACACATCTCACACACATCCCTCACACACATCCCACACATATCTCACACACATCCCACAAACCTCACACACATCTCACACACATCTCACACACATCTCACACACATCCCACACACATCCCACACACATCTCACACACATCTTACACACATCCCACACACATCTCACACACATCTCACACACATCCTACACACATCTCACACACATCCCACACACATCTCACACACATCCCACACACATCTCACACACATCTCACACACATCTTACACACATCCCACACACATCTCACACACATCTCACACACATCTCACACACATCCCACACACATCTCACACACATCCCACACACATCTCACACACATCCCACACACATCTCACACACATGTCACACACATCTCACACACATCCCACACACACCTCACACACATCTCACACACATCTCACACACATCCCACACATATCTCACACATATCTCACACACATCCCGCACACATCTCACACACATCTCACACAGATCTCACACACATCCCACACGCAACTCACACACATCACATACACATCCCACACACTTCCCATAGACATTCCACACACATCTCACACACATCCCACACCCATCTCACACACATCCCACTCCCATCTCACACACATATCACACACATCTCACACACATCCCACACACCTCACACACATCCCACACACATCCCACACACATCTCACACAGATCCCACACACATTTGACACACATCCCACACGCATCTCACACACATCTCATAAACATCCCACTCTTCCCACAGACATTCCACACACATCTCACACACATCCCACACCCATCTCACACACATCCCACACCCATCTCACACACATCTCACACACATCTCACACACATCCCACACACATCTCACACACATCCCACACACATCTCACACACATCTCACACACATCCCACACACATCTCACACACATGCCACACACATCCCACACACATCCCACACACATCTCACACACATCCCACACACATCTCACACACATCCCACACACATCTCACACACATCTCACACACATCTCACACACATCCCACACACATCTCACACACATCTCACACACATCTCATACACATCCCAAACACATTTCACACACATCTCACACAGATCTCACACACATCCCACACGCATCTCACACACATCTCATACACATCCAACACACTTCCCACAGACATTCCACACACATCTCACACACATCCCACACCCATCTCACACACATCCCACACCCATCTCACACACACCTCACACACATCCCACACACATCCCACACACATCTCACATAGATCCCACACACATCTGACACACATCCCACACACATCTCACACACATCTCATACACATCCCACACACTTCCCACAGACATTCCACACACATCTCACACACATCCCACACCCATCTCACACACATCCCACACCCATCTCACACACATCTCACACTCATCTCACACACATCCCACACACATCTCACACACATCCCACACACATCTCACACACATCTCACACACATCCCACACACATCTCACACACATCTCACACACATGCCACACACATCCCACACACATCCCACACACATCTCACACACATCCCACACACATCTCACACACATCCCACACACATCCCACACACATCTCACACACATCCCTCACACACATCTCACACACATCCCACACACATCCCACACGAATCTCACACACATCTCATACACATCCCACACACATCCCACACACATCCCACACACATCTCACACACATCTCACACACATCTCACACACATCCCACACATCCCACACACATCTCACACACATCTCACACACATCCCACACGCATCTCACACACATCTCATACACATCCCACACACTTCCCACAGACATTCCACACACATCTCACACACATCCCACACCCATCTCACACACATCCCACACACATCTCACACACATCTCACACACATCCCACACACATCTCACACACATCCCACACACATCTCACACACATCTCACACACATCCCACACACATCTCACACACATCTCACACACATGCCACACACATCCCACACACATCCCACACACATCTCACACACATCCCACACACATCCCTCACACACAGATCCCACACACATCTCACACACATCCCACACGCATCTTACACACATCTCATACACATACCACACACATCACACACACATCCAACACACATCCCACACACATATCACACACATCTCAAACCATCTCACACACATCCCACACACATCCCACACACATCTCACACACATCCCACACCCATCCCACACCCATCTCACACACATCTCAAACCATCTCACACACATCCCACACACATCTCACACACATCCCACACACATCTCACACACATCTCACACACATCTCACACACATCCCACACACATCCCACACACATCTCACACACATCCCACACACATCCCACACACATCCCACACCCATCTCACACACACACACATCACACACCCATCTCACACACATCTCAAACCATCTCACACACATCCCACACACATCTCACACACATCCCACACACATCCCACACACATCCCACACACATCTCACACACATCCCACACACATCTCACACACATCACACACACCTCACACACATCTCACACATATTTCACACACATCCCACACACATCCCATACACATCTCACACACACCTCACACTTATCTCACACACATCCCACACACATCTCACACACATCTCACACACATCCCACACACATCTCACACATATCTCACACACATCTCACACACATCCCACACACATCTCACACACATCTCACACATCTCACACAGATCCCACACACATCTCACACACATCCCACACACATCCCACACACATCTCACACACATCTCACACACATCCTACACACATCTCACACACATCTCACACACATCCCACACACATCTCACACACTTCTCACACACATCCCACACACATCTCACACACATCTCACACACATCTCACACTCCACATCCGCACTCAGTTATGTTTTTCTTCATTAATGCAACTAGACCAGAATTTTCTTAACTTCCAGGCACATTTTACTGTAAATACGAGTGTTTTATGCTTTTATCTTCAATTCCTATACTACTGTACATATGCTAGTGTTACACATTTGGGAAGTACAAGCATTTATCACTCTTCTATGGTTGAGGGATGGTATTCCTTAGCACATAGTGGGATAATTGTTATTACTGGGTTATATTATCAGGGGAAAAGAGTTCATGCTTAATTAAGATGTATGTAATAATGAGTAGTTAAGGAATACAAATGTTATTACTTGACATGGATGGTATTGCGATCCCGGCACTTTGGATCCCAGCAGTCAGAATACCGACACCTACTTGGTAAGTATACTACCCCTAAACCCTAAACCTCCCTCCCCGCAGCCTAAATCTAACCATCCCCCCACCCCCACAGCCTAATCCTCCTTCCACGCACTCTAAACATAAACGTCTCCCCACCTTTACAGCCTTGCCCTCCCCGCAGCCTAAATCTAACCCTACCCTCACTCCTACAGCCTAATCCTCCTTCCATGCACCCTAAATCTAACCCTCCCCCACAGCCTAATCCTCCTTCCATGCACCCTAAACCTAACCCTCCCCCCACCCCACAGCCTAACCCTAACCTTCCACAGTGGTGCATTACACTAACCCTCCCTCCCCATATCCTAAACCTAATCCTCCCCCCACACCAACAGACTAATCCTAACCCTCCCTCCCCGCACCCTAAATTTAACCCTCTCCCCACCCCACAGCCTAACCCTAACCTTCCACGGTGGTGTATAACCTTTACCTCCCCGCATCCTAAACCTAACCCTCCCCCCACACCCACCACTAACCCTAACCCTCCCTCCCCGCACCATAAACCTAACCCTCACCCCACCCCACAGTGTAACCCTAACCTTCCACGGTGGTGTATAACCCTAACGCTCCCTCCCCGCATCCTAAACCTAACTCTCCCCCCACCCCACAGCCTAACCCTGACCCTCCCTCCCCGAACCATAAACCTAACCCTCTCCCCACCCCACAGTGTAACCCTAACCTTCCACGGTGGTGTATAACCCTAACCCTCCCCCCACACCCACAGCCTAACCCTCCCTCCCCGCACCCTAAACCTAACCCTTCCCCCACCCCCACAGTCTATTCCTAACTCTCCCTCCGCAGCATAAAGCTAACCCTCCCCCCACCGTCACAGTCTAATCCTCCCTCCGCAGCCTAAACCTAACCCTCCCCCCACCCGCGCAGCCTAACCCTAGCCCTCCCTCCGCAGCTTAAACCTAACCCTTCCCCCACCCGCACAGCTTTACCCTAACCCTCTCTCCCCACACCCTAAACCTAACCCTCCTCCCACCCCCACAGCCTAATCCTCCCTCCGCAATCTAAACCTAACCCTCCTCCCACCCGCGCAGCCTAACCCTAACCCTACCTCCACAGCCTAAATATATACCTCCCCCCACCCGCACAGCCTAACCCTCCCTCCACAGCCTAAACCTAACCCTTCCCCTAGTCTCATAGCCTAACCCTTCCTCCGCAGCCTAAACTTAACCCTCCCCCCACCCGCACAGCCTAACCCTCCCTCCGCAGCCTAAACCTAACCCTTCCCCCACTCTCATAGCCTTACCCTCCCTCCGCAGCCTAAACCTCCCTCCGCAGCCTAAACCTAACCCTTCCCCCACTCTCATAGCCTAACCCTTCCTCCGCAGCCTAAACCTAACCCTCCCCCCATCCGCTCAGCCTAAGCCTCCCTCCGCAGCCTAAAGCCAACCCTTCCCCCACTCTCATAGCCTTACCCTCCCTCCGCAGCCTAGCCTCTCCATGGCTTACCAGGCTTAAGTTCTGGCAGACCATGTCAGTATTCTGAGCAGTTTCGGGATTACAGCGTCGGGATTCTGACTGCCAGGATGCCAAACGCTGGGATCCTGATCTAATCCCACTTGATGATGTGGCGTATACAAATAAAATACTAATAATGGTATTATTAATAACAATACTACTAAAAATATTATTACTCAGCGCAAAAAAAGGTTGCTATATATAAATGCCGTATAGTAGGTCGCTAACCATGCAATGAAGCTGCTCCCAAATGAGTACTCTGAGGTGCTCACTAATAAAGTAGAAATGGGAAAGGATAAATAAATATTATCACAAGGGAGCGCTATATGTTTTTCAATGGTTCAAATAACAATTTATTATGTATTTTTTTTAAAAGAATGTCTAAAATGGATCAATATAATAAAAAATGCAAATTACACCAATAATAATCACTTGCACATAAAAGGATCTCTGTTACCACAGTTCTTTAGTATAGAGTCCACAGCCGACGTGACTTGATACGGCTCACACAGTGTAGAACACCCCACAGAGATACCACTCTTGTGTGCCGTCCCCACCGCTGAAACCGAACTCACCAGTGCCGTTTTCTTTAGCACAGCCGGGTGTATTGCATGTATTGGGTGGTGTCGGGTAGATGCAGCGGTACGTCTGTGTCCACAGGGAGGGGGAGCGCAGCTCCGGGTGGCAGCCGATGAATAAAACCAGAAACAGCCTCAGGTCTGTGGATCCTTGTAGGTACTCCGGATCATGTAGGTGCAGTGATAAAATCCCTTAACGCGTTTCTCCGTGCTTATTAGACATACGGTTTCATCAGAAGGTAGCTTTCATCAGAAGGTTAATTACTGCGAATGAGTGGAGTTCATTGTTATAAATAGCCTAATTATGTTCTGATGATGCAGGAGATATAAATGATTGTTGAGGAGAAGTTAATTAATGGTGAAGGGATGAATTTGTGGAGAAAAATAAGATTTTACTTACCGGTAAATCTATTTCTCGTAGTCCGTAGTGGATGCTGGGGACTCCGTAAGGACCATGGGGAATAGACGGGCTCCGCAGGAGACAGGGCACTTTAAGAAAGAATTAGGAATACTGGTGTGCACTGGCTCCTCCCTCTATGTCCCTCCTCCAGACCTCAGTTAAGGAAACTGTGCCCGGAAGAGCTGACAGTACAAGGAAAGGATTTTGGGTAAGACTCATACCAGCCACCAGGGTAAGACTCATACCAGCCACACCAATCACACCGTATAACTCGTGATAAACTTACCCAGTTAACAGTATGAATAACAACAGAGCATCAGATAACCCTGATGCAACCATAACATAACCCTTATTTAAGCAATAACTATGTACAAGTATTGCAGAAGAAGTCCGCACTTGGGACGGGCGACCAGCATCCACTACGGACAACGAGAAATAGATTTACCGGTAAGTAAAATCTTATTTTCTCTAACGTCCTAGTGGATGCTGGGGACTCCGTAAGGACCATGGGGATTATACCAAAGCTCCCACACGGGCGGCACCGAATGAGCAAACACAAGGTCCTCCTCAGCCAGAGTATCAAACTTGTAGAACTTTGCAAAAGTGTTTGAACCTGACCAAGTAGCCGCTCGGCAAAGCTGTAATGCCGAGACCCCTCGGGCAGCCGCCCAAGAAGAGCCCACCTTCCTTGTGGAGTGGGCTTTTACTGATTTTGGAAGCGGCAATCCAGCCGCAGAATGAGCCTGCTGAATCGTGTTACAGATCCAGCGAGCAATAGTTTGCTTTGAAGCAGGAGCACCCAGCTTGTTGGATGCATACAGGATAACCAGCGACTCAGTTTTCCTGGCTCCAGCCGTTCTGGCTACATAAACCTTCAAAGCCCTGACTACATCCAGTAACTCGGAATCCTCCAAGTCACGAGTAGCCACAGGCACCACAATAGGTTGGTTCATATGAAAAGAGGACACCACATTTGGCAGAAAATGCGGACGAGTCCGCAATTCTGCCCAGTCCATATGGTAAACCAAATAGGGGCTTTTATGTGACAAAGCCGCAAATTCTGACACACGCCTAGCCGAAGCCAAGGCTAATAGCATGACCACCGTCCACGTGAGATATTTTAACTCCACGGTTTTAAGTGGCTCAAACAAGTGTGATTTCAGGAAACTCAACACCACCTAAAGATCCCAAGGTGCCACTGGAGGCACAAACGGGGGCTGAATATGCAGCCCTCCCTTTACAGACGTCTGAACTTCAGTTAGAGAAGCTAGATCTTTTTGAAAGAAAATGGATAGTGCCGAAATCTGGACCTTAATGGACCCCAATTTTAGGCCCAAAGTCACTCCCGACTGTAGGAAGTGAAGGAAACGGCCCAGCTGGAATTCCTCTGTAGGGGCATTCCTGGCCTCACACCAAGCAACATATTTTCGCCGTATACGGTGATAATGTTTAGCCATCACGTCCTTCCTAGCCTTTATTAGCGTAGGAATAACCTCATCCGGAATCCCTTTTGCTACTAGGATCCGGCGTTCAACCGCCATGCCGTCAAACGCAGCCGCGGTAAGTCTTGGAACAGACAAGGTCCCTGCTGCAACAGATCCTGCCTTAGAGGCAGAGGCCATGGGTCCTTCTTGGCCAATCCGGAACAATGAGTATTGTTCTCACTCCTCTTTTTCTTATGATTCTCAGCACCTTGGGTATGAGAGGAAGAGGAGGAAACACATAAACCGACTGGAACATCCACGGTGTCTATAGTGCGTCTACAGCTGCGGTGATGTTGTCTGATTGAATCAGCACCGATTGGTTGCGAAGCAGGGTCTCCGCTTGACTTAGGGCGTTGTATATGGCCCTTAGTTCCAGGATATTGATGTGAAGGCAAGTCTCCTGACTTGACCACAGCCCTTGGAAACTTCTTCCCTGAGTGACTGCCCCGCACCCTCGGAGGCTTGCATCCGTGGCCACCAGGACCCAGTCCTGAATGCCGAACCTGCGGCCCTCGAGAAGGTAAGTACTCTGCAGCCACCACAGAAGAGACACCCTGGCCCTGGGGGATAGGGTGATCAGCCGATGCATCTGTAGATGCGATCCGGACCACTTGTCCAACAGATCCCATTGAAAAGGTCCTCGCATGGAACCTGCCAAAGGGAATGGCCTCGTATGACGCCACCATCTTTCCCAGGACTCTCGTGCAGTGATGCACCGACACCTGTTTTGGTTTTAAGAGGTCACTGACCAGTGTCATGAGTTCCTGAACCTTCTCCGTTGGGAGAAAAACCTTCTTCTGGTCTGCGTCCAGAATCATGCCCAGGAAGGGCAGATGCGTCGTAGATATCAGCTGCGACTTTGGAATATTCAGAATCCAGCCGTGCTGTTGTAACACTTCCCGAGAGCGTGCTACACTAATCAGCAACTGCTCTCTGGACCTCTCCTTTATGAGGAGATCGTCCAAGTATGGGATAATTGTAACTCCTTGCTTTCGCGGGAGCACCATCATTACTGTCATTACCTTGGTAAATACTCTCGGTGCCGTGGACAGACCAAACGGCAACGTTTGGAATTGGTAATGACAATCCTGTACCAGAAATCTGAGGTACTCCTGATGAGGTGGATAAACGGGTACATGATGGTAAGCATCCTTTATGTCCAGAGACACCATAAAATCCCTCTCCCTTGCGATGACCGCTCTGAGCGATTCCATCTTGAACTTGAACTTTCCAAGTATATGTTCAGGGATTTTAATTCAATATGGGTCTGACCAAACCATCTGGTTTCGGGACTACAACATGGTCGAATAATAACCCCCTCCTTGTTGAAGGAGGGGAACCTTGACCACCACCTGTTGAAGATACAATTTGTGAATTGCAGTTAACCCTGTTTCCCTCTCAAGGGGGAGGGGGGGGGGGAGTCGGCAGGGCCGTCAGTGAGGAGGCATCTTTTCAAAGTCCAGCTTGTATCCGTGAGACACAATGGCCCTCATTCCGAGTTGGTCGCTAAGTTTTTCGTTCGCACAACCTATTCGTAAAGTTGCGTTAATGTAGTATATTTGCGAACATCCGCCCTTAACGTATTTTTGCTCATTCGTACGCAGTATTACACAAAGTGGGCGTACGCCAAATGACATCGCAGCAATGCGAAAACATCGCAGCAATGCGAAACCATCGCATTAACACATACTTCATCGTAAAAATACTAAGTTGTAGTAGATTTACACATTTATCATTAAAAGTGCTCACTTTTGCGGACAAACGCACCACAATGGTTTTTTTTTACTATTAAGTGGAATAACACCTTCCAATTAAAAGTCCACAAGCCCTCCTCAATTACAAATCCAATTAGTGAAATGAATTGTAATGTTCATGATCAATTAAGTCTTTTTAAAATACCTGAAGAACACTTTGTAGCCATAATTGTACCTAAACTTTTTTTGATTTTTAATATAAATATAGATGTTTGCAATGTGCTTGGTCTAATGTTTTTTTTTTTTTTTTTTAAGTAGAGTTTTAGTATGTGAATGAAGGTGTTTGCATGTTTATTTAGACAATAACAACATATGTATTTTTTAAATTTTAAACAAACTTACGTTAGATGTATGAAATGTTTAAGGTAATAAATGTCTGTTCGGCAATCTGCTGTTCATTTATTGCATTAATAAATAATAAACACCCGCTTAACTTGAAAAATGTTGTTGTTTTATTTTTATTTTTTTAAATATAAACATAATTTTTTTTTTTTTTTAATCAAAAATTAAAACAAGGTTTGCATCTGGTCAACAAGACCCAGCAAGGCCTGTAGATGTATCCTCATGTTTCCAAGAATGGCCGCAAAAGATGTGGGATCTCCAACGGCAACATCTGAAATTAAGAGATAACATAAACATTAATAACTTACTCACATTACTTATTATACAAGCAAGGCACAAAGCACACTTTAATGCAGGCATGTCCAAACTGCATCCCTCAAGCTGGTGTGAAACTACATATACCAGCATGCCTTGACTCAGTTTTGGGGCCAGGGAATGGCAAAGCTGTGTCAGGGCATGCTGGGATGCGTAGTTTCTCAACAGTTGGAGGTCCGCAGTTTGGACAGGCCTGCTTAATGGCAAAGTTACTACATCATGGCTGTTTTATGGTACAATCATTAGCAGAAAAACACACAAGCCTGCTCAGGCTTTTTTTGAAAATTTTTACAGTTTACGAGACCATGGGGTACATTTACTACTATGTGAGTTCTATTTAAGATGGTGCGTTGCCCATAGCAAACAAGCAAAAATAAGAATATTATCTTGTAGAAGTGGTTCCCCAATTGTAAAGTATAATCTTATTGGTTGCTATGGGCGACATCCCATGTTAAAGATAACTACCATCTTCGTCAATGTTACACCATGTTGGCATTCATTCACATCTGGAGTGTTTTTTTTTATTTTTTTTTATGGGTTTGGTCCTGCATCATCACACTGCATATCAACATCTTCGGAAGGACAACAGATCCTAGCATGCCCACACTCCCTGAAAGCTGCCCTTACTAAGTAAGGTCAAACAGGTTTGACTTTATCCAATAATCATTTTGTGAGTGTAACTTTCACACCACAAATCAGTGTGTCATTAGGCTGCATAACAAAGTGAAGCATGTGATTTGTAAGTGCAAATATTAAGACTACACAGGCACAAGTGTAAAAGACCAACAACATACTAAACTCCACTCAGGTCTAACTGTTTCCCTGAAAACCTAACACATATAAACCCTGTTGTCCTGGCAACCCTGTCGACCTAATGAGTGTCGACCTAGAGTGGACACACAAAACATTGCACACATAAACACTGTACATATAATGACACTCACAAAAATGTAAATACAACATGTAGACCATGAAGAATAACACAAATATTTGTCCTTGGTACAAGAATTCCAACAGTACAACACTGCATGTTTTGGCATTGTAAGTGTAAGTAGGTAATCATTTTTTGAGAACATGTTAAAACACTTACTTTCCTCTGCAACATGATGGTTGCCAGATATTTCATCAGGGGCTTCTTCTGCCCACTCACTGGGTGGGGAATGCGGCTGGATGGGGGAAGGCGGCTGGATGGGGGAAGGAGGAGGGATTGGGGAAGGAGGAGGGATTGGGGAAGGAGGAGGGATGGGGGAAGGAGGCTGGATGGGGGAAGGAGGCTGGATTGGGGATGTAATTTCAGAGGGTGGGTCTGATTGAGAGGGCGAGGGGGGCGGAGAGAAAGTTAAGCCAATAGAGGGTGAGGGGGGCTGAGAAGGTGAGTTTGAAGTTGAAGGAGAAGGGGTATGGGAAGGAGGAGAAGGGGTCACAGGAAGAGATGGAGAGGTGGGGTGAGAAGGGGAGTGGAAAGTGGAGTGGGCCTGGGAAGCTGAGGGGGACTGGGAAGCTGAGGGGGACTAGGAAGCTGAGGGGGACTGGGTAGCTGAGGGGGACTGGGAAGCTGAGGGGGACTGGGAAGCTGAGGGGGACTGGGAAGGGGAGTGGGACTGGGAAGGGGAGTGGGACTGAGAAGGGGAGGGGGAGTGAGAAGGGGAGGGGGACTGGGAAGGGGAAGGGGGCTGAGAGGTCTGCCGTTGTTGTCGTCCTATAATGATATTTTTGTCAAAATTTAGTTTGCATGTTAAATTACATACTAAACAAGTAGAAATTTCACTGTTCTGTTCCATGTAAAAGACAGTGGGTTTTTTTTCTTAAAAATACACATTTTAAAAACATCTTCATGTTGCCCACAGCAAACAAAATGAGTCCAAACTTTTACTTTGAAGCTCATTCCTTAATCTATTCCATTGAGTCATATTGATTGGTCTAGGCAACATCACCAGATCACTATTCAAGGCACCTTATTATATAGACAGCACTGATCAAGTATTTGGGTACAGTTTCCTGCCTGGTTATTAATTCTGGAAAACATGCACTTGTTTGGTGACACTTTGCTACAGTCAGTACTGTTTGCCCTAACCACACACACTGTCCTATTTTTAAAAAATGGACACTCAGCGTTGCAATTAGCCTACCACTTAGTGTAAATTTGCCCAATTTTTGCAAATAATCTTATGTAATGTAACTTACTTCGTGTATGCATTGCCCGTATTTGCTGGCGGATCTCCGCCAACAGCTCTGGAGTCCTCCTGCGGAGATCACTCCATCTCCTCTCTAGTTGGATGATTGTCCGCCTGCTGCGGACGCGAGTCCGCAGCAGGCGGCGGACCTCCGCGTAGGCCTCGCGCTTAACCCGATTTGGGATGAAGCGCCCAACGCGGCCTACGCGGCGGTCCATCACCGCAACCAGGACGCGGAGCTCCCGCCTGGTGAAAGGTGCAGCACGCATCATGGCAATGGCGTTCTCCTTATTTGGGCATATATTTATAGTGTCTGTTAGCATGTGATTGGTCAAAAATCTATGTTGTCATTTCTAATAACTTTATTGATCTTTGCAATGCTGTGAAGAGCAGAGTGTTATTTCGCACGAGCGGAAATACGCATGCGCAGAAGCAAATTTTTTACATAAAAAAAAAACAAACAAACAAAAACACAAACACAGACACAGAGACACACAGTTTTGTATAAATTTCAAAACATATCTGTGTACTCACCACAGTTTGTGTGATCATTCAGCTGGACAGTCACAAAGTGGGCAACATTCAATTTCATTTGTTTGTGTGTTTGTTTAAATAATCAGGATTTTAGGATATAAAACAAATAAGGACACTATTTAGCAACATCACATTATTTTTATTTCTAATCTAAAATTGTAAGCTTAACGTGTTAACGGATTTTTAGTATAAAAAATATTACACATTCCAACACACCAAAAGCATTACACAATGACCTTACAATATCAAACAAAATGTCAACATTACAAATAATACATAAGCATACTGTGCTTTTAATTTGGTTAAAAAAGATAATATAAAAACACTATACCTGAAATATTCCGCAACAATGCTTGCCCTGACTTGGCTCCCCCTCCGTGTAACACTCCCCCCACCGAAGTGTCGAACAACCCCTGGCTCCTCATCAGGCAATTCCTCTGTCTGAGGAAGCTCTACGCTACTCCTTACCGCGATATTGTGTAGTATAGCGCACAGAACCACTAGTTTACTTGCCATCTCCGGCGAATACATGATGTCGCCACCAGTGCGGTGGAGCACACGAAACCGCCCTTTAAGGACCCCAATTGTGCGCTCCACCAGCTGCCTAGTGGCAGTAAGCGCGGAGTTAAATGCCGTCTGTGGTCCTGGCCTGGGATTACGGTAAGGAGTCATGAGCCAGGGGGTGCAAGGATATCCACGGTCTCCTGTTTGATGATAAACCAAAATTAGAAATAGTATATTTTGTAAAAATTAACAAATTTAGAAATAAATATGTGCAACAACTCACCCAATAACCACATGTCTGCTCGTTGACTTGATCTTAATCTGTGCCATATCCCTGATTGTCTAATGACATACGCATCATGGGAACTTCCAGTAAACTTTGCATTCAGGGAAAGGATCTGGAGGGATGGCCCACAAACAACCATTACATTCAGAGAATGAAACAGTTTCCTGTTTCTATAAATTTCTTCATTATGTTTTGGTGGCTGAATAGCTACATGTGTGCCATCCACAACCCCAATAACATGTGGGAAGCGACTACCACCTTCCTCAAATTGCCGCTTCACCACATCTAGGGCACCAACATCCAAAGGCATAGCAATAAATTGCTTCACACGCTTTAGGAAAGCCTGGCAGACACGCCGCAGGACCTTACTGAACTGGCCCTGCGACATGCCAACCAGGTCTCCTACCACATGCTGATAAGAGCCTGTAGCCAAAAAATGTAACACAGCAAGGAATTGTGTCAATGGTGGTATTGCTGTAGGATACCGAATTTCAGACTCCAGATCACTCTCTATTATGGAGAGAGTGTCTAGGATTAGATGTGGTGGCAGCCTGTATCTACGTACAACCACATCATCTGGCATCCCAAAAAGTAGGACACGGGGTCGGAAAATTGGTGGCCTAGCACGCCTCCGTTGCCTTAATTGATGAGGAGCCGGTTGTGGTTGTGGGGCTGGCGGTTGGGGTGGGAGTGCTGGCGTGGGTTGGGGAGGTAGGGCTTCGGCTGCGATAAATATTGACATCACACACTTTTAAAAAAATAAAAAAATATGTTGAATAAGACAAAAACAAAGTCCAAAAAATATACAACCAAAAAATTTTTTAAAAAAGGGGGTGTCAACTTACTGCAGGAGCGTAAGACATTTTTTCTGGGTTCAATTCAGGAACAAAATGAATATTATCACAAAAAAGAAAAACAAAATTATTTTTTTTAAGAAAGCTACATATGTTAAATTGTAATTGTTAAAAATAGTATTAAAAAAAAACTCAGAGCATCAAACACATCACAAACACCTACTAAAAAATTAAGACTAATTGGTTAAAAATATTTAAATAAAACAACCAAAAAGTTAGCCCTTTAGTAGCTAGTCCAGCCAAGAACAACACTACTTTGCTGATCAATCCTGGTAAAAAACATAACATTTATTATCAAGATGGAAAACAAACATAATCAAAACACTTTGAACAAACACAAACAGGCACCAACACAGGCCCAGGGAACTTACCTGATCCAAAATAAAGAAAGGACCAATTTGTGTTAGATAGCACACAAATTTTAAATAATAGACTAGGGTTACGTCACACAAAACAATTCTCCTACAAGAGACCAAAAATGACAGTCAAAAACAACATACAGACCATTAACACAAACAGGCACCAACACAGGCCCAGGGAACTTACCTGATCCAAAATAAAGAAAGGACCAATTTGTGTTAGATAGCACACAAATTTTAAATAATAGACTAGGGTTACGTCACCCAAAACAATTCTCCTACAAGAGACCAAAAATGACAGTAAAAGCAATGAAGCACAGGTTTATTTGCAAAAATGGACTAGCAAAATATATATGTGTAAAAAAGAATAACAAACAATCAACATAAAATAAAAACTTTAAAAACAAAAAATGAACAACAAGACGAATTCCAGAATACTCACACACGTAAATTCGCAGACAAAATGCTACACTGTCTATATTCTAAACGCAAACGAAAGGACAAATGTATGCTTGACAATTACTCACTCTGAAAATTCCTATAGCACCTTCACGCACAAGCCAACAAACTCAACAGTGAAAGAAACTCCAAACTACCTACACTCACAGCGTGCAAAGTAGGCCCTTAAATAAGCAGTGCAATCATTAACCAGATTAACATTGTACACCTGTGTGAATTAACGCGACGCACGTAGGTATAAATAAGCACACACCGCGGCGTACACACGTCATCGCAAACATGGCTTCTCGTGAGCAAATCGCAGCAGAGATGGACCGCATTGCAGAGCAGCAGATGGCATTGCAGAAAAAACGCCTAGATTGCCAAAGGCGCATGTTGGAATACGCCTCTGCGGATGTTGAAGAGGCAGGACCTAGTACTCTGCAAATGTCTGCTTCTGAACCCCAACAATTGAGTGGGGATACCCTGCCACACACACATAGTGACCAAACTGAGGGAGAATTGGCTTTAGCCACACAAACACAACAGACAGAAGCTGCTAGTGAGGAGGAAGATGGTGATGACCAACAAGAAGAAACCTCACAGGCTACCTCCAGACGGAAGAAAAGACAGCCTGCATTCACTAAGAGGGAGTTGCGTGTCTTGGTCACGCAGGCCATGTCCAAAATACATAGAGGCCCAAAAAACATGGGGGCTGCTTCAAAAGATCGCATCTGGAGAGACATCACAAAATCTGTGAATGAAGTTGGCTCTGTCGTCAGAACATCGCAGGAAGTGAGACGACGGTAAGTGCATCTTGACAGTCCTTTTTCTGTGCTAAGTTGACTAAAAAATGTAGTTACATGTGATGTTATGTCTAGCAAACACAAGCAGAACACGTGTCCTATATATTAGCTTAGACAAATAATAAGACTCTACTTTGTCCCTCTTTCATAATACATATGTAGGTGGGCCGACTTCAAATCCCGCCTGAAGGCAAAGAGGGCTGCGGAGTGGAATGCCTCAAGGGCTACAGGTGGAGGACCACCTGTCGCTGTGGAGTTTACTGACTTGGAGGAGATGGCGATGGCCTGTGTCAGTTATGAGGAGGGCCAAGGGGTGTCTCATATGGACACGGACCTGCCTGAGATCCTGACGGGACATGACTTGGAAGGTAAGTTTACACATTTATTTGTCTGTAATTTTAACTGTATTTATAATAATAAACTAATTTTGTATCCAACTTTTTCCCCACACATTCTTCTATTTGCTTGCCACAAAACACAGCACAGGGGGGTGATCAGTTTGAGTCACAGGACGGTTATGTGGTTGAGGCTGAGGTGGAGGGACCTAGTGGGTCTGGCAGTGTGGGCCAACAAATCCCACCTCTGCAGGTTCCTACTGGCCCCCCCACCCAACCCTCTGCTATCCCGGAGATCCTGCTTGAAATCGCTAGGTATGGTGAGAGCCTAAATACGTTTCAAGACGGGGTCATCCGGGAGGTAAGCCAGATAGCTGTCCGGCTCACTGAGCACCGAACCAGTGTTGAGCAAGGTGTTGCTCAACTCTGCCAAGGTCTGGCAGAGATCAGGCAGGGCCAAGAACAACTTGCCTCCTCATTCCAAAGCCTTGCAAATAACATCTTGCAAGGGCTCCAGGCCATCGCTGTCTCCCTTGCCCACAGTGGCAGAGAGCCACCCACATCGGCTCCCTCCCCTGCCCCTGCCCAGGAAGAACAGCCCACTGGGCAGGCCCAACGAAGGTCGCTCCGCAGACCTTCCAAAGAAGAACAGCCTCAGGCGGGGAGAAAAAGAAGAAAATGATGTCTCTCCAGATGGGCAGCACCCATGTTTTTGATGTTGCCTCTATGTTATTTTGGAGTTGGCTTGTGTGGCCAGAATGGATAACTCCCTCTTAGTGAAATGTATTCTTTCTGTTTGGAGGTATTGTAGCCTGTGAGTTTATTTGTATAAACACCAGAGCCATCTTCCTCTTACTAGTGTGCTATGTATTGTTGTGTTTGTGTGGTGGATCCTAATTCTTTCTCATTTGGTTTAAAATTTGTGTGTGGCAGGGTGTGTAATATGTTTTATTTATGCTTAAAAAATATACTTTTGTCAGAAGCAGATTTTTGCAGAGTACTGAGTTCTGCAATATAATTATTGTCAGTGCCATCTGCTTGCTGCTTGGTCCATCTCTGCCTGTGAGACTCATGTGGAGCCATGTTGTTTAAATGTTGTGAAATATTATTACAGTAATAAAAAATATATATTAAAAATTTGTGCAGTTTCTTCAAGGTAATGCATTAGGTAAATCTTAGTTCCAGAAAGATTAGGTCAGCATATAGACACTTGTAGACCAATCTGCAATTTCTCCTTAAAAATTGCAAAAACCAAAAAATACAGGTATGCTTTGCACCACACTTTAATGTCCATATTAAGTAAACAGACACGACACTTTTTAGAAATATCTATGGTCAACAGGACATCATTTAAAACATTGTCAGATATTATAATCAAATATTATTGAGACTTTTAAGACTAAATTAAAGTGTATGCTGCATTATGTGGGTGTTGGTTTATTTGTAAAAAATGTTGCAGATTGCAAAAATTTTAACAAATATTTTCACTTGTTTGTATTTGGTAGTCTTACACACATTAAAACAAGTTTAAAAAATGCTTACACACCAACTTCAACAAAAATAACACCCTTATTTGGCAGTGTGTGAGATTTATATGTGAGTAGAATAAACATGTAATGTGTGTTCAGACAATTGCTGGTTGGTAACTTTCATCTGCTCATTAATTAACAAGTAATTGGACATCAGATGAATGTGCTATCCAATTAACTGCTAATTACTGCATACACACTTGTACCAGTACTTCGCAAATGTAGAGTAACTGCAGACCTACTCGGCTGCTGCGTGAATGTTGCTACGGTTTCCTATGTTAGTTTTAACAGCGACAATGTTTATTTGCGAAAAACACGCCCATTGCGAGTTGCATACTCCCACACTGTACGCCCACTTTCACGCCCATGTCGGAGCATTGCGAAGTCTCGCCTCCGCCACGCCCACGCCACTCCTCGTTTTCGTTTGCCAGTTACGGCTTTTTTTTTTCTGAGTAATTTTGCACAGTTGTCGTACGTATGTACTCGCGCATGCGTAATCACGCATTTGCGCATGCGCAGATACTTACATTTCGTACATTTGCGTTGCGAAGACTCTTAGCAACCAACTCGGAATGAGGGCCAATATCTATTGCCCAGGGAGTGAACCCACTTGTGGCTGAACTTACGAAAGCGTGCCTCCACCGGGCCTAGCTCCGCCTGTGGAGCCCCAGCGACCTGCGGTGGATTTTCGTAGAGGCCGGGGAGGACTTCTGTTCCTGGGAACTAGCTGTGTTGTGCAGCTGGTTTCCTCTGCCCCCGCATCTAGCAAGAAAGGACGCACCTCAGACTTTCTTGTTTCTTTGTTCGAAAGGCTGCATTTGATAATGATGTGCTTTCCTAGGCTGTGCAGGAATACAAGGCAAAATATCAGAATTACCAGCTATAGCTGTGGAGACCAGGTCCGAGAACCTTTCTCCACACAATCCTCAGCCTTCCATATGCCTCTTAAGTTGGCATCATCTGTCCATTGCATATTCTACAGGATACGTCAAGCAGAAATCAACATAGCTTTGCCTCTGGGACCCAGTATACTCATGTCTCTTTAAGCATGTTTTATGATATATATCTCTTAAGACAGCATCTTTAATATTTATATATATATATATATATATATATATATATATATATATATATATATATATAATATATATATACATACTAGAGTCTCAATTTCTGCTGATAAGGTACCTGTCCACGCCGCCACAGCGCTATAAACCCATGCCGACACAATCGCCGGTCTGAATAGTGTACCAAACTGTGCACGCTATCTGCAGGATCCCTGAGAATAGCTAGGGCTACCTTTTGGGCAAACGTAACACCCTAGGGGAAGATTCCCATCACATCCTGGCCCTAGTGGGGAAAGGATACTGCCTGAGAATTCTTTGTGGGAAGCTGCAGTCTCTTGTCTGGGGATTCCCGCTCTTTTTCCTCATGAGAGGAGGGAAATTTACCTCAGCTTTCTTCCCCTTAAAATGTGTACCCTTGTGTCAGGGACAGATGAGTCATCAGTGATATGCAAATCATCTTTATTACAATAATCATATATTGAATACTTTTCTGCCATTTTGGCTGTAACTTTGCATTATCGTAGTCGACACTGGAGTCAAACTCCGTGTTGATATCAGTGTCTATTATTTTGGATAGTGAGCATTGTGAGACTCTGAAGGTCTCTGCACCATAGGGATAGACATGGATAGATTTCCTGTCTGTTCTCTAATCTTTTGTGCAATAAATTCACCTTAGCACTTACACATATCCAAACAGGTGTCGGCGTTGTCGACGGATACACCCTCTCACACACATATTAGCTCCATCTCCTCCTTAGGGGAGCCTTTTACCTCAGACATGTCGACACACACGTTCCGACACACCACACACAAAGGGGATGCTCTATTTGAAGACAATTCCCTCCACAAGGCCCTTTGGAGAGACAGAGAGAGAGTATGCCAGCACACACCCCAGCGCTATATGACCCAGGAATCACACAGTAACGTAGTGTTAACCCAGTAGCTGCTGTATATATTGTTTTTACGCCAAATTTATGTCCCCCCCCCTCTCTTTTCACCCTCTTCTATCATGCTTCTGCAGGGGAGAGCCTGGGGAGCTTCCTCTCAGCGGAGCTGTGGAGAGAAAATGGCGCTGGTGAGTGCTGAGGAAGAAGCCCCGCCCCCTCAGTGGCGGGCTTCTGTCCCGCGATTTTGTGTAAAATAATGGCGGGGGCTCATGCATATATACAGTGCCCAACTGTATATATGCCCACTTTGCCAAGAGGTCTCTAAGTGCTGCCCAGGGCGCCCCCCCTGCGCCCTGCACCCTACAGTGACCGGAGTGTGTGGGTGTAATGTGGGAGCAATGGCGCACAGCTGCAGTGCTGTGCGCTACCTCATATGAAGACTGGAGTCTTCTGCCACTGCTTTTGACGTCTTCTTGCTTCACATGCCGGCTTCTGGCTCTGCGAGGGGGACGGCGGCGCGGCTCCGGGAACGGACTACCAAGGGTGCGCTCCTGTGTTCGATCCCTCTGGAGCTAATGGTGTCCAGTAGCCTAAGAAGCATGACCTATCAGCAGTTAGTAGGTCTGCTTCTCTCCCCTCAGTCCCACGTAGCAGAGAGCCTGTTGCCTGCAGATCTCTCTGAAAATAAAAAATCCTAACAAAATACTTTCTTATTAGCAAGCTCAGGAGAGCTCACTAAAGTGCACCCAACTCATCCGGGCACAGTTTCTAACTGAGGTCTGGAGGAGGGACATAGAGGGAGGAGCCAGTGCACATCAGTATTCCTAATTCTTTCTTAAAGTGCCCTGTCTCCTGCGGAGCCCGTCTCCTGTCTCCTGCGGAGCCCGTCTATTCCCCATGGTCCTTACGGAGTCCCCAGCATCCACTAGGACGTTAGAGAAACTAGAATAACAGCCTTAGGTAAACTCGCTGTATTAAATAGTAGTAGTAATAATAATCGTCTCTGGAATACTGCCAATATATCTAACCACCAATGTGGCTACAGATAATGAAGTGTGCAATTTTTTTCCAGGCCACTCTAAGTTCTCGATCCAACCCTGACCTCCAGACATACAAAGGCCTATTTATGAATATTATTTTTACTAAAAAATGTGAAAAAGGGTGTTTTCACAACCATTTCACATTATTTTAGTATCACTGAAATGTACAGTATTAAAGGGCTTTTGGAGCAGTTTTCGTGAAAACTTTAATTGTCATTTTTTTAGTTACCCACATCAAATACTTATAATGGGAAATGCGATGTGGGCGAATTTACTAAAAAAAATAAATAAAAAAAAACACTGCAGTGAGCTCTGTGATATTAACGTCAACTCAGGCTGGCAAAATCACAGCACAGCACAGTGATAAGCTGCCATCTGCCCCCTGGCAGAAAAAGCTGTGCGGGACTGGTTCAAACAAGAAACAAACAAACAAAAAAAAAGCAAAAAGAACCAAAAACAGACTTACCAGGCCAGGGAGCCGGTGGTCGGTGCTCCGGTGTGGGCTGCCAGGCGCCGGATCCTCCATGTGCTGCGCTGTGACCCCGGTGCAGTAAAGTGATGCTGCAAAACGGAAGCTCACTTTGCAGCACCGGGGGGTCACAGCAGCGCACAGGATCCGATGCCCGGCAGCCCTGCAGGAGCACCGATCACCGGCTCCCTGGACAGGTAAGTATATTTACATAGAGATGAGCGGGTTCGGTTCCTCTGAATCCGAACCCGCCCGAACTTCATGTTTTTTTACACGGGTCCGAGCGACTCGGATCTTCCCGCCTTGCTCGGTTAACCCGAGCGCGCCCGAACGTCATCATGACGCTGTCGGATTCTCGCGAGGCTCGGATTCTATCGCGAGACTCGGATTCTATATAAGGAGCCGCGCGTCGCCGCCATTTTACACGTGCATTGAGATTGATAGTGAGAGGACGTGGCTGGCGTCCTCTCCGTTTAGAGAAGAAATAGATACTTAGGAGAGTGAGAGTGAGACAGTGACACTTCATTTACTGGAGCTTAGGAGGAGTACTCAGACAGAGAGTGCAGAATTTTGCTGATAGTATTAGTTAGTTATACTAGTGACAGAGTGAGACAGTGACACTTCATTTACTGGAGCTTAGGAGGAGTACTCAGACAGAGAGTGCAGAATTTTGCTGATAGTATTAGTTAGTTATACTAGTGACTGACCAGTGACCACCAGTGCAGTTTTATATTATTTATTATAATCCGTTCTCTGCCTGAAAAAACGATACACAGTGACTCAGTCACATACCATATCTGTGCTCAGCCCAGTGTGCTGCTGCATCATCTATGTATAATATCTGACTGTGCTCACACAGCTTAATTGTGGGGGAGACTGGGGAGCAGTTAGGTTATAGCAGGAGCCAGGAGTACATATTAAAATTAAACAGTGCACACTTTTTTTCTGCAGGAGTGCCACTGCCAGTGTGACTGACCAGTGACCTGACCACCAGTATATAGTATACTATATTGTATTGTGAATGTCTGCCTGTAAAAGTTAAACACACGTCGTGTGACTTGTGTGGTGTTTTTTTATTCTATAAAATAAAAAACTCATTCTGCTGACAGACAGTGTCCAGCAGGTCCGTCATTATATAATATATACCTGTCCGGCTGCAGTAGTGATATATATATATTTTTTATATCATTATTTATCATCCAGTCGCAGCAGACACAGTACGGTAGTTCACGGCTGTAGCTACCTCTGTGTCGGCACTCGGCAGTCCATCCATAATTGTATACCACCTACCCGTGGTTTTTTTTTTCTTTCTTCTTTATACATACTACATCTCATTATCATCCAGTCTATATTAGCAGCAGACACAGTACAGTACGGTAGTCCACGGCTGTAGCTACCTCTGTGTCGGCACTCGGCAGTCCGTCCATAATTGTATACCACCTACCCGTGGTTTTTTTTTTCTTTATTCTTTATACATACTACATCTCATTATCAACCAGTCTATATTAGCAGCAGACACAGTACGGTAGTCCACGGCTGTAGCTACCTCTGTGTCGGCACTCGGCAGTCCATCCATAATTGTATACCACCTACCCGTGGTTTTTTTTTCTTTCTTCTTTATACATACTACATCTCATTATCATCCAGTCTATATTAGCAGCAGACACAGTACAGTACGGTAGTCCACGGCTGTAGCTACCTCTGTGTCGGCACTCGGCAGTCCATCCATAATTGTATACCACCTACCCGTGGTTTTTTTTTTCTTTCTTCTTTATACATACTACATCTCATTATCATCCAGTCTATATTAGCAGCAGACACAGTACAGTACGGTAGTCCACGGCTGTAGCTACCTCTGTGTCGGCACTCGGCAGTCCGTCCATAATTGTATACCACCTACCCGTGGTTTTTTTTTTCTTTCTTCTTTATACATACTACATCTCATTATCAACCAGTCTATATTAGCAGCAGACACAGTACGGTAGTCCACGGCTGTAGCTACCTCTGTGTTGGCACTCGGCAGTCCATCCATAATTGTATACCACCTACCCGTGGTTTTTTTTTTCTTTCTTCTTTATACATACTACATCTCATTATCAACCAGTCTATATTAGCAGCAGACACAGTACGGTAGTCCACGGCTGTAGCTACCTCTGTGTCGGCACTCGGCAGTCCATCCATAATTGTATACCACCTACCCGTGGTTTTTTTTTCTTTCTTCTTTATACATACTACATCTCATTATCATCCAGTCTATATTAGCAGCAGACACAGTACAGTACGGTAGTCCACGGCTGTAGCTACCTCTGTGTCGGCACTCGGCAGTCCATCCATAATTGTATACCACCTACCCGTGGTTTTTTTTTTCTTTCTTCTTTATACATACTACATCTCATTATCATCCAGTCTATATTAGCAGCAGACACAGTACAGTACGGTAGTCCACGGCTGTAGCTACCTCTGTGTCGGCACTCGGCAGTCCGTCCATAATTGTATACCACCTACCCGTGTTTTTTTTTTTCTTTCTTCTTTATACATACTACATCTCATTATCAACCAGTCTATATTAGCAGCAGACACAGTACGGTAGTCCACGGCTGTAGCTACCTCTGTGTCGGCACTCGACAGTCCATCCATAATTGTATACCACCTACCCGTGGTTTTTTTTTCTTTCTTCTTTATACATACTACATCTCATTATCATCCAGTCTATATTAGCAGCAGACACAGTACAGTACGGTAGTCCACGGCTGTAGCTACCTCTGTGTCGGCACTCGGCAGTCCATCCATAATTGTATACCACCTACCCGCGGTTTTTTTTTTTCTTTCTTCTTTATACATACTACATCTCATTATCATCCAGTCTATATTAGCAGCAGACACAGTACAGTACGGTAGTCCACGGCTGTAGCTACCTCTGTGTCGGCACTCGGCAGTCCGTCCATAATTGTATACCACCTACCCGTGGTTTTTTTTTCTTTCTTCTTTATACATACATACTACATCTCATTATCATCCAGTCTATATTAGCAGCAGACACAGTACAGTACAATAGTCCACGGCTGTAGCTACCTCTGTGTCGGCACTCGGCAGTCCATCCATAATTGTATACTAGTATCCATCCATCTCCATTGTTTACCTGAGGTGCCTTTTAGTTGTGCCTATTAAATATGGAGAACAAAAATGTTGAGGTTCCAAAATTAGGGAAAGATCAAGATCCACTTCCACCTCGTGCTGAAGCTGCTGCCACTAGTCATGGCCGAGACGATGAAATGCCAGCAACGTCGTCTGCCAAGGCCGATGCCCAATGGCATAGTACAGAGCATGTCAAATCCAAAACACCAAATATCAGTAAAAAAAGGACTCCAAAACCTAAAATAAAATTGTCGGAGGAGAAGCGTAAACTTGCCAATATGCCATTTACCACACGGAGTGGCAAGGAACGGCTGAGGCCCTGGCCTATGTTCATGGCTAGTGGTTCAGCTTCAGATGAGGATGGAGGCACTCAGCCTCTCGCTAGAAAAATGAAAAGACTCAAGCTGGCAAAAGCAGTAGCACCGCAAAGAACTGTGCGTTCTTCGAAATCCCAAATCCACAAGGAGAGTCCAATTGTGTCGGTTGCGATGCCTGACCTTCCCAACACTGGACGTGAAGAGCATGCGCCTTCCACCATTTGCACGCCCCCTGCAAGTGCTGGAAGGAGCACCCGCAGTCCAGTTCCTGATAGTCAGATTGAAGATGTCAGTGTTGAAGTACACCAGGATGAGGAGGATATGGGTGTTGCTGGCGCTGGGGAGGAAATTGACCAGGAGGATTCTGATGGTGAGGTGGTTTGTTTAAGTCAGGCACCCGGGGAGACACCTGTTGTCCGTGGGAGGAATATGGCCGTTGACATGCCTGGTGAAAATACCAAAAAAATCAGCTCTTTGGTGTGGAAGTATTTCACCAGAAATGCGGACAACATTTGTCAAGCCGTGTGTTCCCTTTGTCAAGCTGTAATAAGTAGGGGTAAGGACGTTAACCACCTCGGAACATCCTCCCTTATACGTCACCTGCAGCGCATTCATAATAAGTCAGTGACAAGTTCAAAAACTTTGGCCGACAGCGGAAGCAGTCCACTGACCTGTAAATCCCTTCCTCTTGTAACCAAGCTCACGCAAACCACCCCACCAACTCCCTCAGTGTCAATTTCCTCCTTCCCCAGGAATGCCAATAGTCCTGCAGGCCATGTCACTGGCAATTCTGACGAGTCCTCTCCTGCCTGGGATTCCTCCGATGCATCCTTGCGTGTAACGCCTACTGCTGCTGGCGCTGCTGTTGTTGCTGCTTGGAGTCGATGGTCATCCCAGAGGGGAAGTCGTAAGCCCACTTGTACTACTTCCAGTAAGCAATTGACTGTCCAACAGTCCTTTGCGAGGAAGATGAAATATCACAGCAGTCATCCTGCTGCAAAGCGGATAACTGAGGCCTTGACAACTATGTTGGTGTTAGACGTGCGTCCGGTATCCGCCGTTAGTTCACAGGGAACTAGACAATTTATTGAGGCAGTGTGCCCCCGTTACCAAATACCATCTAGGTTCCACTTCTCTAGGCAGGCGATACCGAGAATGTACACGGACGTCAGAAAAAGACTCACCAGTCTCCTAAAAAATGCAGTTGTACCCAATGTCCACTTAACCACGGACATGTGGACAAGTGGAGCAGGGCAGGGTCAGGACTATATGACTGTGACAGCCCACTGGGTAGATGTATGGACTCCCGCCGCAAGAACAGCAGCGGCGGCACCAGTAGCAGCATCTCGCAAACGCCAACTCTTTCCTAGGCAGGCTACGCTTTGTATCACCGCTTTCCAGAATACGCACACAGCTGAAAACCTCTTACGGCAACTGAGGAAGATCATCGCGGAATGGCTTACCCCAATTGGACTCTCCTGTGGATTTGTGGCATCGGACAACGCCAGCAATATTGTGTGTGCATTAAATATGGGCAAATTCCAGCACGTCCCATGTTTTGCACATACCTTGAATTTGGTGGTGCAGAATTTTTTAAAAAACGACAGGGGCGTGCAAGAGATGCTGTCGGTGGCCAGAAGAATTGCGGGACACTTTCGGCGTACAGGCACCACGTACAGAAGACTGGAGCACCACCAAAAACTATTGAACCTGCCCTGCCATCATCTGAAGCAAGAAGTGGTAACGAGGTGGAATTCAACCCTCTATATGCTTCAGAGGTTGGAGGAGCAGCAAAAGGCCATTCAAGCCTATACAATTGAGCACGATATAGGAGGTGGAATGCACCTGTCTCAAGTGCAGTGGAGAATGATTTCAACGTTGTGCAAGGTTCTGATGCCCTTTGAACTTGCCACACGTGAAGTCAGTTCAGACACTGCCAGCCTGAGTCAGGTCATTCCCCTCATCAGGCTTTTGCAGAAGAAGCTGGAGACATTGAAGGAGGAGCTAACACGGAGCGATTCCGCTAGGCATGTGGGACTTGTGGATGGAGCCCTTAATTCGCTTAACAAGGATTCACGGGTGGTCAATCTGTTGAAATCAGAGCACTACATTTTGGCCACCGTGCTCGATCCTAGATTTAAAACCTACCTTGGATCTCTCTTTCCGGCAGACACAAGTCTGCTGGGGTTGAAAGACCTGCTGGTGAGAAAATTGTCAAGTCAAGCGGAACGCGACCTGTCAACATCTCCTCCTTCACATTCTCCCGCAACTGGGGGTGCGAGGAAAAGACTCAGAATTCCGAGCCCACCCGCTGGCGGTGATGCAGGGCAGTCTGGAGCGACTGCTGATGCTGACATCTGGTCCGGACTGAAGGACCTGACAACGATTACGGACATGTCGTCTACTGTCACTGCATATGATTCTCTCAACATTGAAAGAATGGTGGAGGATTATATGAGTGACCGCATCCAAGTAGGCACGTCACACAGTCCGTACTTATACTGGCAGGAAAAAGAGGCAATTTGGAGGCCCTTGCACAAACTGGCTTTATTCTACCTAAGTTGCCCTCCCACAAGTGTGTACTCCGAAAGAGTGTTTAGTGCCGCCGCTCACCTTGTCAGCAATCGGCGTACGAGGTTACATCCAGAAAATGTGGAGAAGATGATGTTCATTAAAATGAATTAAAATCAATTCCTCCGCGGAGACATTGACCAGCAGCAATTGCCTCCACAAAGTACACAGGGAGCTGAGATGGTGGATTCCAGTGGGGACGAATTGATAATCTGTGAGGAGGGGGATGTACACGGTGATATATCGGAGGATGATGATGAGGTGGACATCTTGCCTCTGTAGAGCCAGTTTGTGCAAGGAGAGATTAATTGCTTCTTTTTTTGGGGGGGGTCCAAACCAACCCGTCATATCAGTCACAGTCGTGTGGCAGACCCTGTCACTGAAATGATGGGTTGGTTAAAGTGTGCATGTCCTGTTTATACAACATAAGGGTGGGTGGGAGGGCCCAAGGACAATTCCATCTTGCACCTCTTTTTTCTTTTATTTTTCTTTGCGTCATGTGCTGTTTGGGGAGGGTTTTTTGGAAGGGCCATCCTGCGTGACACTGCAGTGCCACTCCTAGATGGGCCCGGTGTTTGTGTCGGCCACTAGGGTCGCTTATCTTACTCACACAGTCAGCTACCTCATTGCGCCTCTTTTTTTCTTTGCGTCATGTGGTGTTTGGGGAGGGTTTTTTGGAAGGGCCATCCTGCGTGACACTGCAGTGCCACTCCTAGATGGGCCCGGTGTTTGTGTCGGCCACTAGGGTCGCTTATCTTACTCACACAGTCAGCTACCTCATTGCGCCTCTTTTTTTCTTTGCGTCATGTGCTGTTTGGGGAGGGTTTTTTGGAAGGGACATCCTGCGTGACACTGCAGTGCCACTCCTAGATGGGCCCGGTGTTTGTGTCGGCCACTAGGGTCGCTTATCTTACTCACACATTCAGCTACCTCATTGCGCCTCTTTTTTTCTTTGCGTCATGTGCTGTTTGGGGAGGGTTTTTTGGAAGGGACATCCTGCGTGACACTGCAGTGCCACTCCTAGATGGGCCCGGTGTTTGTGTCGGCCACTAGGGTCGCTTATCTTACTCACACAGCGACCTCGGTGCAAATTTTAGGACTAAAAATAATATTGTGAGGTGTGAGGTATTCAGAATAGACTGAAAATGAGTGTAAATTATGGTTTTTGAGGTTAATAATACTTTGGGATCAAAATGACCCCCAAATTCTATGATTTAAGCTGTTTTTTAGGGTTTTTTGAAAAAAACACCCGAATCCAAAACACACCCGAATCCGACAAAAAAAATTCGGTGAGGTTTTGCCAAAACGCGGTCGAACCCAAAACACGGCCGCGGAACCGAACCCAAAACCAAAACACAAAACCCGAAAAATTTCCGGCGCTCATCTCTATATTTACAGTGGGGTGGGGGTCTACGGCATGCGGGGCGGTAGTTAAGACAGGGGCGGACCCAGTGGCGGTGGTAGCAGCAATGCCAGTGGGTGTGGTGAATGTACAGCAGGACATTGGGGCATTTTTCCCAAAAAATTACTCAATACTGTTGCAGTTTGTCATCACTGGGACCCCTGCATGCGATAATTGATACATCTGTGTGATGTAATCAATTATCGCAGTGCGGATTAGCTCGAATGTATCACATGCCACCCGCATCCTTGGATGCAGATGCTGATAAATCGGCCCCAAAGTGCTATGGTCAAAGTATAGTTGATGGCACAGTGATATGAAGTAGCAATGCTTACCACTGTGCAACCAAAATGGTTGAGCAGATAACCTACATAGTACCTACTTCAGAGCTGTATGCCATGCCGATTTTTCGGAACTGAGATTACCGGCAGACTGCGCACGCACGTTGATTGCACTGCGCATGTGTAAAAGCACAGCTGTGATTACGCTCGCGGTGAGGATTTATTTGCAGCGTGATTGACAGGAAGTGACCGTTTGGGGGTAATAACGAGGAGTGGCGGCACATGGCGTGTCAAGGCCCATAGTTAAAGTTTGCTTCACTCACTTTATAATTGTATAGAATAAATGTTGTCTTTCTCAGCTCACATAACTCACAGCAGCCATGACGTATTATTACACTACAAAGGGTTATAACTGTATACAAAACCTCTATTCCCTGTTACTGTAAGACACATACTGTAGAGAAAAAGCAGAATGTATTATACAGTAAGACGCCTTTGTGTAGTAGGACAAAGCAGATTAGCCGGAACACAGACTGTTCCTCTATGGCAACATATCTTTAGTTAGGTTTCAGCGTAAGCTCAGCCATTGTCACACTCTCATACACTATCAGGCTAGCGGAAATGATGTAATATGCGTAACCTGGAGCAATCAAATTTAGTAAGAGTTTTCATTCCAGTTTAATGCGAGTAATTACAAATACCACAAGCATCGGAGAGAATAAAGTGCCCTACTGCCAGGTGCATTATATATCAAGGGATCCAAGTGTCCCTGACTTTCCAGAACTCTCCCCATTTTTCTCATTCATAATCAATGTGAACTATTTTCCAAATGCATATCTATTTAGTAAGACAAAGGGGCCTATTTACCAAATAATATTTGCGGGCTATCCCCACAAATATCAAGGGGTTGGGTACATAACCCCGACTGTCAGAATGCCAGCAGCAGGATCACGAAGGTGGAAATGCCGGAATTCTTTGGTAAGTATTCTATGGTTAACTCTAACCCCAATCCTAGACCTAACGCACCTCTCCC